>NW_026294480.1:49658245-50858245 GCF_007827085.1 Peromyscus californicus insignis | reverse complement strand
ACTTCTGGGGTTGTAAAAGCTTGCAGCTGGGGAGGTCCTAGGGAAGCTACTGCTGTTACTTTGCTAAGTAGACACAATACGCTCATCAGTTTGCCTTCTAAATAGCTATGCTTACACCCGTAGATTTGTGCTGCTGCCAACTCTGCTGCATTTTGAAGTGTTCAGACTTGACCACAGAGACTCATAATTGGTCGAAGAATGTGAATGAATGATGGTTAAATGCCCAGTCATAATTGGGATAGCTATTTCACCCCCTCCAAGGCTCATGGAACATTACAGAAGAAGGGGTGGAAAGAATGTAAACGCCAGAGGAAGATGGGGTTGACAGAACACTGATTTCTGGATGTGACAGTTAGTTGGCCTTTACCTATTGAACTCTCTCTCTAACCACACATTTGATTTTGAATTAATTAAGTAACTGGCTGTTGTACATTCAGAAACCTTTTATTGTTGTTATAGTTTATGACCCTTACCTCTTGTTACATGACCTACCATTGGGTTACAACTCAGTTTTTAAAACTGGCGCTATGTAATATTTTTATTAAGAGTATGGACCTTAAAAGATGGATAAAATTGGTTTCAATCACTGACCTCTACTTACTATTTCTGAAACCTAGAAAAAGTAACAAAACTTGGCTTTTCTTGCAGAGCTCTAAAGTGGACCAGTGAGATACCCTAGCTCCAGTAATGAGTGAAGCATGAGTACCATCATCTTCAACACCTTCATCATCAGCTATGAGTACCATCATCATCAACACCTTCATCATCATTAGTCAATGATTCCCAGGAGAGGTGCTATACTTCCTCTTTATTTTTACCTTGGATAATGGTATATCATGATATTAAAAAGAAGAAAGTATCAATCAAGTCATTGAGTTTGCCATCTGAAGCACCTTATAAACCTGAACCAACAAAGAAAGGAAAGACAAGATGATAATGAGGAAAACCCAGCCCACTGATGCTCCCTGTGGCCCAAGCTCTTCTAAAGCACATAGCCAGAATGTCCCCCAATGCCACAGCTAACAAAAATATTTTTGCCAGTTGGCTTTATTCTCCAGATGTTTTTTTTAAAGATGTGCTATTGAAACAGCCAATCCATTCCTGAATTTAAAAAAAGGAAAAAGAAAAAGAAAAAAAACTTGAGGCAGTACTCAAAGTGTCAAATAATTAAATCCAAATTGCAGCTGAACGTTTTGAAATGTATGCATCACCCCGGTAGATACTGAGAATATTTATTAGAAATGGAATTTCCATGGCTGTGAAAGGACATGAATGTCACAAGAATGAACTAACTTGTACACATTTGTAAAACACTTGCAAGATCTTCCCTCATGAGGGACAGGATAAAATGGCATAAATAATGTGCTTTCCCACAGCGTGCTCAGAAAAGGCACTCTGCACAGGAGGCAGAAAACCACTAGCATGATGCACTCTGCTCCCATCTCTGCTATCAACGTTGTGATGCATCCAAATTTGCTTTTCTTTTTTGTGTAAATTAGGCCCTTGTCCTGTGGGATTCATCCTTTGTAAATAATGCTTTTAGAACTGAATTTGGAGGCCTGCAAGATGGCTCAGTGGATAAAATACCTTCCACCAGTTCTAATGACTGAAATTTGATCCCCAGAACCCACATAGTGGAAGGTGATAACTAACTCCTGAAGGTTGTCCTCTGACCTCCACATGCACACTGTGGTGCATGTGTGCGTTCTCTCTCTCTCTCTCTCTCTGTCTGTCTCTCTCTCTCTGTCTCTCTCTCTCTCTCTGTCTCTCTCTCTCTCTCTCTGTCTCTCTGTGTGTGTGTGTGTGTGTGTCTCTCTGTCTCTCTCTCTCTCTTATACACACATGCACATACACATACACACACACACACATACACGCAAAACTATGAATAAATTAAATGTAATTTTTATTTTTAAAAAAAAAGCTGAGTGTGGACAGGTAGAGATGACATCACCACTGAGGGCATTGTCACAAGAAGCTTGCATTTTTCTCAGTACAGATACTGTTGTCAGAGTGTTGTCTCTGCATCTCTCAGCTCATGCCACCATCTTGGTTTGTCTAAATCACTAACTCCCCTTACAACATGTCAGCATGATAGACAGAGACAAAATAATGTCTTGGTATCATCACAAATTATAATTTCAGCCTCAGAGACTTCAGGGCCCCACACAGTAGACCTTGAGAACTATGTGTCTATGAAGATCTATACACTGCACACAGTTAGAATAGCATAAAATACACCTTCTGGTAGTTATGCACATTGTAGACCCACCTCATCAAACTAGAAGTTAGGATATCCCAAGAAACACACATAGCTTTCCAGGAACAACCCCCCCACTACCACCAAGACTGTGGAAAGATATGGTTATCCCTTTAACAAGAGCCTCAGAAGTGAGAAATGTTTCCAAAATGTCTTCATTTCTATTAGGAAGTTGGCATTGGGACCTTTCCTTTTATCTTTTTTTTGCACAGCTATCCTAGACATTCCTGGAGTACTGAATTTCAGAACCTGTGTGTCAGCATGACTTTCTGGGATTTGTACCAAACGTGGCTTTCCCCCACTCAAACTGTGGATTCCAATTCTGAGGATTTGGTAAAGAGGTATGCATTCAGTTAACTGCCAGTGTGGGGCTTTGCACACATTAGGCACTCAATAAATATCTGCTGACTATAAAATTTAACTGGTTTAATCCCTTTTATAATCTTGATAATTTTATGATCTCATAATACAGTTCTCTCTTCATATAGCTACACTGAAGACAGCTACTCTTTAGACCCTAGGCATTTGGAAGTCAAAGAAAGACTTTCTGTTGGAAGCAGGAAAGTTAAGGAAGTTGCTCCATTCTGAAGACCTAATCTGCTCCCTTCCCCCAGGACTGTCCCAGGGCGGCTGGCACCCTCACTACCCATACATCAGTCCAGCCACTGAAGGAGTCTCTCAAGACAGATGATGCACACAGAATAAGAAATAAAGGTAGAAACTGTTGAAGCTTCTGAAAAAACAGACAGACCTTGTATCCAGAAAGGCCTGCTATTTCACAATCCTCGGCTGAGGCACAAAGGAGCCAGTAGAAGATGGTATTTCTCGAGGGAAAAGAAACAAGGAGAGTCACGAGATTTCCCAGGGTTGGATGGGAGTCCTGAGATAGCAACACTTCAGCAAATCATTCTGGGACTGGAAGATGGATTTGACAGAAGAACTTCTAGACGAACTTGATAATATAGAGTGACATTCTGGTAACAAATACAGTCGGGGATAACTTAGGGTTGAGTGTAAAAGATGCAGTTAGCACGACAAGGTACAGTCCTGGTATGAAGGTTAAAAGCCATCAATTTTTATTTTTCATTGCTGTAATTTGAGATAAAACATATATTAAATTATAAGCTCATAATTTCATATGGTTTATAATGAAAAAGAATTAGCCCCCTCTGACCAGTTAATCAAGAAATAAAATACATTCACCATGTGCTTCGTGACTTAATGAAAGTAACATTTACAGGAACCTGTGACTGCCATCACTAGACTTTGATGTAGCCAAGAACTGGAAATGTTTATGCTGGGAGGTTGGACTTAGAGAAACTTCAAATGTGGCAGCATTTATAGGGCTAGCAACGTAAAGCCTAAGTCCCTATCTAGTAGACAAAACAAGTCCAAACCAAGAACCTAAAGTGTAGGTGTGTACTTCAGGAAATAGAAGTTAAAGTAAGAAGAGCCTAGCATGTTCCAAGTCATCCTCCGGGTAGTAGAAGTTAGAATGGGCACAGTAGAGGAGATGAACTGTGGGTTTTCATTTATAGAGCTTATGGAAATGTACACTTAAAGGTTCGTGAATATTTTCCCACAAATCATATCAATAAAATTAAAATAGTGGCTTTTGATCTTCATCCAAGGACCACACCCTGTCATCAGTCTCGTCTCATTAAAAACTACCTTTGTATCACCAAAGATGTTTCACTTTCCACAGAGAAGAGTCTGACTGCAAAACCAGACGTTTCACCTGAGTGTTTCTGGCAAACCACACAGTTTGAACTTCCTCTGCAGACAGAGGAAGCAGCCACATCCCTGACTTTCTGTGGCTCTGCTCTGCTCTTACCAGAACGTACCTGCCGACTATCATCTCTCCTCAAAATTCTGCCCTGGTGTGTGTGTGTTGAGCTAAAAATTGTGTCTACTGTTCACACATACCCGCCTTCTGTGTCCCTTGCCAGGCTGATCTACTCCTCGTGGCTTGATTATGTGATTTGGCCAAAGGTAGATTATCTACCTCCCTATTCCCCCAACCTTAAGCTATCAAATGTCTACTAACAGCTCAAATCCCATTTCTGTGTGGAAACTGCTCTGGACGCTTTGGGTGGGAGTGATTGGTCCTAGTCAATCATACATTGTAATGGTCTTTCAGTTTCTTGAAAAATACACCATGAACACGATGTTACTTCTGGTTTTGTTGTTGTTGTTGTTTGTTTTGTTTTGTTTCATTGTAGTGGAAGACAACAAAAACCTGTCAGAAACAACTCAAGGGAGAGAAGGTTTATTCTGGCCCACAGTTTCAAAGCAAACAGTCCACTGTGGCAGAGAGGCATCGTAGAGTTTACCGCCGTAGGAGTGTGTGACGGGGCTCCTTGAGTTTTTGTGGACAATATACAGAGAGCTTCACTGGAGGTAAGGCCTGCCCAGAACCCTCACGCTATACTCCCAGTGGCTTATATCCACCCTCCAGGCCTCACATTCTGAAAGTTCCAAAACAGTATCATCACTAGGGACCAAGCGTTCAAACCCTTGATCCTGTGAGGGACATTTCGTATTTAAATCATGGCCAATGCAAAATGTGGCATCATTTACGTGTAGATCAAAGACGAAAACAAGCATCCAAAAATCCACCTCTTCCCACCAAGAGCAATACAGCATTACTTTCCAAACTTGCATCTTGCCATTCCCACTCCTCAGGAACCTGCTGTCTACAGTTTTTTTCTTTTCTCTCTTTTATGATTTTTGTCATCTCTAGATGTATCACTAAACAACTTCGTAATGTTCTGCCTTGAATTTCATAAGACTGTAATCCTTCCTTGTCTGTGTTTGGTTTTCCTCTGTCACTGTTCTTGAGACTTGGCTATACTGATGCACATAACTGTCAAGAATTCTTTGTCATTAGAAGGTGTCCAACTGTCGAAACATACTATGAGTTATTTACAGTTTCCCAGTGTGCTATGAGAGGTGTTAATATTTTTTTATGATGACTTGTACCAGTATACATTCTCATATATTAGTTTACATCTCAGTTTGTGTGTGTGTGTGTGTGTGTGTGTGTGTGTGTGTGTGTGTGTGTGTATTTCAGATCTCTCTGGAACACAGTATGGTTCTTGAACTGGTAATATTGACATCTAATAATGCGATTCTCAACCCTAACTTCAGACCTACTGGATCAGGGCCTCTCAGAGTGAAGCCCAGCAGTCTCTGCATCAACCATCCTTCCTAATGAACACTTGGATTTGAGAATTTCAGATCTAATGGGCTTGTCCATTCTACCACAATGTTCTCTTCATGTTTACTTCATATATTCTGAGCTATATCATTACATTGCTTAAATGAGAGTTGTGACATCTTTGTGGTGAACTAAAGTTTTTGCAAAGATACAGTGACTCATTTTATTTTAGTAATGCTCTGTTAAAACAGCTCCAGCTCAGTGTATTATTGTGATTTACCTATCATCTAATTTTCTATACTGACTTTTAATCTTGCTCTGCACTTGTTTCTGCAAAATGTGGCTCTTGGAAAACAGCAATTGATTTTTTTTTAATTTTTTTTATTTATTTTAATTTATTTTGCAATACAATTCAGTTCTACATATCAGCCACAGATTCCCTTGTTCTCCCCCCTCCCGTCCCCCTCACCTTCCCCCCAACCCCCCCCCCCCCCATTCCCATCTCCTCCAGGGCAAAGCCTTCCCCACAGACTGAGGTCAACCTGGTAGACTCAGTCCAGGTAGGTCTAGTCCCCTCCTCCCAGGCCGAGCCAAACAATCCTGCATAGGCCCCAGGTTTCAAACAGCCAACTCATGCAATGAGCACAAGATCTGGTCCCACTGCCTGGATGCCTCCCAAACAGATCAAGCCAATCAACTGTCTCACCCATTCGGAGGGCCTGATCCAGTGGGGACCCCTCAGCCATTGGTTCAATTGATTTTTTTTAAAAGTTCAGTTTTATTGTCTTGTAATTGGTGGGTTTAGTCCTACATTCTTTACTGAGCTATTCAAAATCACTTCTACTTTTCATATTCTATTGATACTGATTTTATTTTAATTTTCTCTTTTCTTGTTTCTTTGGTTTAATGGAGATTTATTTTCCTCTGTTCATTTCTCCTTTTGCTTGCTTTGTAGTTTTAGTGTTTAGCCTCAAAATTTTAACATGTGTTTTTATTTTTAAAAGCCTAAATTTAATTGGCATTTGTAATCTGAAGAGTGGAAAAACCTTATGATATTTAAATGTTAAATGGCACTCCAGACATGCTCTTTTAATCAATAACTTTTATGTCCAATTGTTTTTAATCTGTTTTAAACTGGACATTTATTATTATATTATTTTATCTGCTGTTAATGTTTAGACGCCAGACTTTTTTTTTTTTTTTATCCCTTCTTATGGTATTTCTTTGCAAATCAGGCCTTCGGAGGTCCATTTCCTTTCTCACAAAATTTATCATGTAGGAGTTTGCTTAGTGAAGATTTGGAGGTAGGAGATTGTCTAGTTCTTCCTATTTTTAAATGACATTTTGCTGTTTAAACAAATCTATGGTGGGAGCTATTTTGTTGTTGTTTGTTTTTTTGTTGTTTTTAGTCTCTAAAAATGTTAAACCCTAAATCCTGGGTGCTGAAGATACAGCTGGATAGTTGGGCACTTGCCTAACATGCACAGCCCCAAGTCCAGTCGTCACTCCTACAAAGAAAGAAAGAAAATGACATTCCCCGACCATCTCACTTCCATGTCGCTGGTGAAAACTCCAGTGTCAATTGTCTTCCCTTTCCTCTACTCCTTTCTTTCTGAGCACCGTTTTGTTTGTTTATTTTGTTGCTCTCTAAGTTTCTAGGTTTCGATTTCCCTTAAACATAACCAAACATGTGCTGGGATGCCTGAATCCCAGAACCCGTCTTTTAATAATGATAACAATTCATTTGAAAAATTTCCTATCCTTTTAACTATTTTTTAAAACAATCATTTTCTTTTCAAGTATTGCTTTTCGTTTATTCTTCCTATTATCTTTTCTAGCCCTCTAGTGACAAGAGATTATCTTACCCCACCTCCGGAGCTCTTCGTTTCTTTTATATTCTCATTCCTTTTTAAGTCTTTATACTTTCTAAAGATTTTATTTTTCTTTAGCAATACTTTGATAATCATAGAATCTCCGTATTTGTGGGCCTTTATCTACAGTTATTGTTTATTGTGGTTTTGTTTTTGTCTTTTTTTAAAATTCTTATTCTTTGTGGATTGTTTTTCCCATATTATTGAGTGAATGTATTTATATTTGGTGTGTGAGGTAAGGAAAGGAAGGAGGAAGGGAGGGAAGGAAGGGAAGAGGGGGGAAGGAAAGGGAGGGAGGGGGAAAAGAGAGGGAATACACTGGCTCCAGATGTCCCATGAAACTTTACACGTACTAATTTATATGGACCCCGGGCTTAAGCAGAGGTTGTTTGCTTCTGCCAGACATCTAAGGGCAAAACAATTTAGGAACCCTTAAACCAGTGGTTCTCAACCTGTGGGTCATGACCCCTCTGGGGTCACATATCAGATATTTACGTTAAGATTCATAACAATAGCAAAATTACAATTATGAAGTAGCAGTGAAATAGTTTTATCATCAGGGGTCACCATAACATGAGGAACTGTACTAAAAAGGGTCACAGCATTAGGAAGGTTGAAAAATCACTATCTTAAAATACGATACAAATAATGCTAATAATGGCCTCTAAACTATGTGGTTAGAAGTTCTCATAAGAAATACTTTAAAACACATTCCATCCTTATCTTTCATTGCTATCATTTCATATGTTTCATTGCATTTGTTCATAGCATGCTTTAACAAAAGTTATCTGTCTCCCAATATCAACTATTAAATGATACAAATAAGCTAAAAAAAGAAAACATTAAAGACTGGTTGATTATAATGTTGGGTCGTTAATGAAACTTTGCTAGCATCCAAGGGAACACAACCCAGGGCTTTGCTTATCAAGTAAGTTTTGGGGCATTGCCTGAGGCATCAATCGCTAAATAAATTATTTCAGAAGACTTCGGCTCCAAGTATGGGCAAGGAAAGCACAAAAGTTTCAGCTCCACATTAAATATTTACAGGGCAGTTAAGATTCAAAGATGTAGAAACTTGGATGTGGGTTTACTTGCCTATGTGTGTGCAGGCAGAATTGGAGTTATGCAATTCTCTGGGAAAAAAAAAAAATATATATATATATATATATATATATATATATATATATATATATATATATATATATGGCTTCAAAATCTACTGAGCAAAAAACAAAAAAACCAGAGTGCCTTCCATGTGAAAATAGGAGGGACAGGCTTTGTGCTTGCCCAGATTTGCAAAAGTAAGACCACAGAAGGATGCTCAGGAAGCTGAAAACATTAGCCACCTTTGGAGACAGGAGCAGGATAAGGGACAGAGGGATGGGTATTTTCCGTTGTATACCTGTTTGAATCTGAGTTTTTAGTCATGGAAACATAGTATCTATTCACATGAATAGAAATACAATAGATCTAAAGATAGAAGAAACATCAGAAGTGAAGGAGTAGTCCTCACTCCCTGGTTCTGCATAGCCCTCCGCACCTTCATTTCTGTGTCTGTAAAATGGAAAGAACAATATTTGCTCACTGGGTTTTGGGAATTACCATCATAATCAGCAATGAAGCTGACCACCTAGCAAATACATTGTTTTTATCTGAAGCCTTCTGATGATGCAAGATTGCTTACTTTTATCTGTAACTGGATTTTAATCAGGAGTCTCCTTTTTGTCTCCTGGGGTGGGGGGATATTCTGCAGGATTTTAAGCCTCCTGTGCTTTAAGTTTCTGAATTTATGAAATATAAAGAACACCACCATAATTCAGTCATCTTGCTGATATTTGTTGGCATTTAGGTAATTGTTCTTCATCATTTAAGTATGCTAATGGTATTGTGTTGCATTTAAATGGGTCTTTCTAGTTTGGAATGTATACTAAAATATTTATGGATAAAAATGTATTAGAGTTGCTTCAAAATAATAAAGGGAGAAATGTGTGAGGGAGTGCATGAACGGGAGTAACCTTGAGTTGACAATTGTCATAATTGAGCAATGGGTATAATAAGGGACTCATTGTGTGATTCTCTCTCTTCCTTTGTGTATTTTCATATTTTTTACTGATTAGTAGTATTTTGGGATTTGTTTTTCAAAGAGACTATGGTTAGGTAAGAAGAAAGCATCTTTTCTTAGCAGGTGTAGCCATTACACAATCCTGGCCCGCAGGTCACCAGGGGAAGAGCCGGTGGTGTGGTCATGGCTGGAGTCTCATCATTATTTTTGTTGGCCTTAGATGAACGACCAGGAACAAAGACTGGGACGCAAGGAAGTGGATTTACTGATACATATGAGGAAAATAGTTGCTATTTTTTTTAGAGTCCTCCTAATTAAAATCTCAAGGTTTTGATGTTTGGGGAGACACCAACCCCCCACAGGTTACAGAAACTGCCAAGTTCTGACGCCTGACATTCATGGCTCTCAGCCAGAAGGAAACTCTGAATGGTGGTGGAAGCGTCTCTCTGCTGTTAAATGTCAGCAGCCATTTTACCTTCATTCCGGAGCTTCAACTTTGAACGCCAATTAAACAGTACCCAGTGTGGCAGGTGCTTTCTTCTAACTTTGCAAATATCTTCTCTCTGATCAATTATCTCTTCAACATTTAACCTGGAAGAATCGACCGTGAGCATCAGCTACTGGTGTGTGGTCAGTACCATCAGAGGAGCAGAGACTTAGAAGTGCTGCCTAAAAAAAGTTTCCCTCTTCTTTCCGCGCCCCCCCCTTCCCACCTCTGTCTCCATGGAGATGAGGTCAGAGGCCACAGGGAGCTCACAAAGAGCCAGCAGCTGAGAATGAGAAGGCTCACTTAGAGAGCTCAGCTGAAAGCTATAAACTCCTTTACAGAGACCAGCTGAGTCTGTTGGCCTCAGCATCTGGGGTGCCTTTTACACAAATAAATAGGGGGCTTTTTTGTTTTTGTCTCTTGGGGTGAAATGGGCAAGAAGAGGTGCAACTGAATAAAAAGCAGGTTTGTCTTTACAATGAAGCTTACTCTGCCAATTAATGGAGAAATAATGTGCAAATACGGAAAAAAAAAAAACCCTTAAGAAGTGGATTTAAATAATAGTGCATTAAGATACTTAATACCTTTAAATAGTAGTGTGCAATAAGACAGTCCATGAGGAACTAAGCAATTCTCACCGGTTTAATCTCTCTTCTTTCAAGCTGGCCCTGTCACATCCTTGACAAAAAAATAATGAACATAATTAACTGCATACTGTCAGTTATAAATGGTTTTGTCTGATGGAACATCACTTGGTGCAATTCAGCATTACTAGTTAAAAAGAAAAAAAGTAAATCTGAAGACATAGGCAGTTGGTCCCAGTCCATAGAATATTCCATGAGTTAAAGTATAGTTTACTGTGGCTCCTTGTTTTTCTTGAACTGTTGCCATTGTGTTATGATTTTTTTTTTCACTTTTAAATATTTACTTTAGGACTAGCCATGTAGCTTAGCCTAGCATGGGTGAGACACTGAGCTCTATCCCTACCATTATAAAAGGGGTGGGGGTGGGGGGTGCCTAGACGAGGGATGGAGGAAGGGAAGGGGGTCATTAACTTACTTTCTATGGCTTGAGAAGAGCTACCTCTCAAACATGTCAAAGACTTTATCATTTTTATTTATTGTATCATTTTATTCATTAACAGCTAGACATTTATTGAAACAACATAAAATGTAAATTGAGGTTTGAGAGAGCCCAAGCAAGTCCTTTTAAATGAAGAACTAAAGAAGCCCGCGTTTCTGCCTTTAGTACGATTTTCTTGCCACACATCTTTAAAGCTCACAGCTTATAAAGTCCATGTTACTCTCAAGCATGTTTGCAAAACTTCATCATTTCTCTTGCATTAAACAAGTTAGTTGCTGCTTTTAGTCACCAGCCACACAAGCGCCCGGAATTTTCCAGAACGCCGTTTCCGCAAACGCCGGGGCTGTAAGTGCTCTCTTTCCTCTTCTGCTTGGCTGCTGCCTTCCCCCGCCAGCCTCTACTTTGTCACGCAGCCCTTTCTCATGTCTGTGCTGAGCCCTCTCTGTCCTGGGCTGAGCTCTTACTCCGCTTCCCTCCTGCTCTCAGAAGTGAAACAGAACATCGTGTTCCTGAGCTGCCCAGCACACATGCCTCAGGATGCTGCCAAGTTCACAGCTGACCAATTGGCCTACTTTAGAGGACTTGCATTTATAAAATTTACAACCTTTATTTCCCCTACCCATCTTCGACCTCGTCCCCGTGAGCGCAATAAAGACTGTGTCAAATGTACCGATACATCAAGAGCCCTTTGGTTTGGTTGCAACAAAAAGGGCAGGCAGTTCTTTTCCCCTTCCGTGGCTTGCAGCCCTGCCGTTCACTCCCAAGAAAATGGAAAACATCGGGTGATGTGGCACACAAAGACTTCAGGAAGCAGATGACACTGAATTCATAACTCATTTCTAAAGAAATATACTGATGATATGCTCTTCGATCTGGGGGGCTTCCCATCTTTTAATTTCTTTCCAAAAATAGACTCAGGCGAACTGGCCTTCTTCCCATTTAGAAGACAGGGCTTGTGCCTCCCTTTTTCACTGAGGCCTGGATAGGCAGGTTTGGTAGGTGTAAGTACTCTGAGCACCCTTGACTGGCTTTTCAGTAGATTCAAGACCAAGTAAGAGGGAGAATCTAATGTTAATAGAGGTTTTTTGTTTTTTTTATTTCTGTTTTTTTTTTTAAGAAGATAAAGGAATTGTTTTCTCCTGGAGCTGCTGATTTCTTCTATTATTTATTCAGTCTGGCTCATTAAAATATATTTTCTGTTAAGGGCAGACCCAGGTTTTTATGAAGCTGGTAAAACACAGCACCTTTGTTATGATCAGGGATATAAAGTTAGGTTCAAGAGTGAATAACCATTTTAAAATGAATAAGGAAGCCACAACTCCTGGCAAATAAAAAAAAGCATCCAAAAGATGGTGTAAATAATATCATTGGCATTAAGTGACAACCACTGTTCCTGTCGGAGTTTAGCCCTTTGACTCACATAACTTTTTTGTGATCCTTTATCATCTGTCCCTTCATGGTGAGAACTTTATAGTAAGGCTGTTCTGTGGAGAGAGAAGTGGTGATTTTGCCTTTCTTCTGGCATAGCAGATGGAAATATGGGTTTTTGTTATTGGTGCATTAGAATTGGTCCTTTGGCTTCAGATCTCACTAGTCATGGCACAGCTGAAACATTCTCTTCCTCCAGGAGTGCTTCAGTGGAAAAGTTTCTTTGATCTCTTCGGGCAGAGTTCCAGATGCTCCTTTGGCCACAGCTTCCGTGACTGCCTGGTCCTCTTGAGTGACCTCGGTGGGAGAACAGGGCACACAGCACACTTGTGGTAGAACCTGGGTCTGGAGGTTCTTGGCAGAGTGGTACACATCTCACTCCAAGCCTTCTATGTTGGTGCCAAAGCTGGATTCCAGACTCTTGGGCAGGCACAGTCTGGTACAGGGAAGCAAACTGGATGGAATGATGCTGGGAACCCACAACTGCCCTGCCCAGGGCATCAGGACTAACCCTTGAGCAAGGAAGTGCACTTTGTATCCATCCATCACTCCCAAATCCCTGAGGAGGGTACGCACACAGGACCTGGGACAGAGACAGTGTGAGAACTATAAAATGTTACCAAATCCTCCTCTCTCTTCAGTGTTGGTCGTATATTGGACATTTCTGAAACTGGACATGGAATGGAATTCTCTAGACGAAATGATTCCTACATAATCTGAAAATTTTAAGCTCCATATGACAAAGGTTTTTATCTGCATGTTTCACCGCTGAATTCTCATTATTTAAACAAGTAAGAAGTCACCCGCTGAATATGTCTCTGTTTGAGGAGGGGACCAAAATTAGTTATCGGTGTCTTTGTTTCCCAGGGTTAAAACAGGGTGGCCAACTGCAAGCCACTGCTGTTGCTCACTTCATGTCCACTCTGGAGCTACTTGCTTTTCCATCATCCCAGCCCCTCCCCATTGGGGGAGGACTACAAAGCGGAGCTGAAGCATTGTGTCATCCTCAGTCACTTGGCATTCATGCTTCGTTAATGCCCAAATAGCCAAATGTCAAGGCTTTTAGCCTGAGATTCTTCTGGTTGGGCTACAATGCCTGAACTTTTCCGGAGTCAAAAAGGTTTTGACCCCTTCTTTTAAAACTGAAGTGGACGATATTAAGAGAATAATCTTGAAAATATAAGCATGGTTTCCTGCTCCTGGAGGATGCTGAGATGCTCCTTTTTGAACCCATGAGGAAAAAATGAACATAGCCTGGTCAGTATGAGGGTTATTTGGGATGTCCCTACTAAATAATTCTGTAAAATACATTGAAATCTCATGAAACTCATAGATAGTACCATGCACATTCTCTTTCTCTCTCTCTCTCTCTCTCTCTCTCTCTCTCTTCTCTCTCTCTCTCTCTCTCTCTCTCTCTCTCTCTCTCTCTCTCTCTCTCTCCATTTGGACTGACATTTGTAAAAAAAAAAAAAAAAAAAAAAAACTCCATAGAAGGGCTGACATATAAATAGCAGAGTTTGTTTCCAGAACTTCTTACAGTTCTGGAAGTTTGAGACTAGACAGTTCAAGACAACAGTATTGATAGATTTAGGTTCTGGCAATGGCCCTTTTCCTGGTCAACAGAGGGAATATCACAGTAATCCCAGGGCTCTTGGTCTCTTTCACAAAGTTCCATGTTGATAAAACAACTTCCTAAAGGTTCTGCCTCCTCTCACTCCACAGTGGGGTGAAGACTTTTAACCTATGCATTTTAGGGAGATGGAAACATTCAAACCGTGGCAGTAAGTTTTGGAATTTTTCTTGTCTACTATTTATTACTCCATATTCTCCTATGTCTAACAGCATGGTGCCTGGGATTTCCATGTCTAAGTAACACTGGGAACCCTGCAGATTGTGATAAGGCAAAGTCAAAGACCAAGACAGTCAAAAGCATCTTCTAGGAGGAACTTGGCACTGGCTTCGTGCCGAGCAACAGGTGGGAGCGTGAAGAATACTTACTGAAACACCTCAAACACATTGGCTCTTAATCTAACGGCCTATACAGGACTACAAAAGGTGCACCTCTACCCCCTTGTTATCTTACTCAGTCAGCAGATAGGAGCCCATTGCTCTACATAAAGCCCTTTTCTCAGAGGTGTTCGTTGATCAATGAAACACAGCCCACACCTTAGAGGAGATGATGAAATTCATTAGAAAGAACGGGTAACGTAACTGTGTGACCAGTTAACACAAAAGCCACGGAAGGATCTGGCATTTATTTCTAGCTCAGAGTTCTACTGGTCCGAAATCTGGATGTAGTACACATAGGTGATCTGCTTAGGATCTCAGAGTGCTAAAGCCAAATGTCAGGCAAGATGCACCCTCATCGGGAACTGGTCATGTGGTTGGGACAGATTCAGTTCCTTGCAATTATAGACTTAAGTTCCTCGATGGTTGTCAGCCAGGGAGTACTCTAAGATCCTAGAGTCTGTCCTATGGACCACCCCGTGCCCAAGCAAGTAGGGGGTATCTTCCTTGTGCCCAATTCTTCTCCCACTTCAAATTCCTTTTGACATCTCCTCTTTTCAAAACACTGACCTAATTAGGTCACTCCCATCAAGGGTAATTCTATATTAATATCCACTGCAAAATTCCTTTGCCCTATGAGAATCACAGAAGCAATGGCTCATTGTGTCGCCAGCAGAACTCACACTCCATGAATGGGGATTGTACAAGGGCCTGATTGAAGTCATCTTGAAATTCTGCTTGGTGCACATAGCAGGAGCTATTACCACCCAAAGGAAGTGATATATTAAAAGTGGGTACAAAGAGCTATGAGAACTCAGAAAAGGGACAAAGGCAATGGTGTCTAGTAGGATAGAGTTTCTTTAAAACAGTGGTTCTCAACCATCCTAATGCCTTGACCCTTTCAGACAGTTCCTCATGTTGTAGTGACCCCCAACCATAAAATTACTTCTTTGCTACTTCACAACTGTATTTTTGCTACTATTATAAATCACAATGTAAATAAATATATGATATGCAGGATACCTGATATGCAACCCCTGTGGAAGCATCATTTGACCCCCCCCTCAAGGGGTCACAACCCATAGGTTGAGAACCGCTGGTTTAAAAGGAAGGCCAAGTTTGGGTTAATCGGAGAAGTGGGAGGCTTGAGTACTTTACCACGAAGGTGTGGCTTATCTCTACCAGTGTACCCAAAGTCTTTGAGTGCATGTTGAGAGCAAGGAACATCCCACCTCTGGGGACTCCTACCCTAATCACCAGTGAACCAAGCATGCCATTGATCCATAGGTAATGATTAAGAAGTATCTGGAACCTGCAGGAGTGACTCACTCCTACAATGCCAACAGTCAGGGAGCTTGGGCAGGAGGATTACCAAGAGTCTGAGGCCAGGATGAGATGCTGCCTCAAAACAAAGGAGAAAGCCGGTTGTCGCGGTGAACATCTTTAATCTCAGCACTCCACTCGGAAGGCAGAGGCAAGTGGATCTCAGTGAGTTTGAGGCCAACCTGGTCTACACAGTGAGTTCCTTGAAAACTAGAGCTACATAATGAGACCCTGTTTTGTAAAACGAAAAACACAGAACAAAAAAGAACAAAAAAAAAGGGGGGGGAGGGAAAAGAAAGAGCAAACAAAAGACAGACAGACTAGTTGTGATGGTACATATATATAGTCTCAATGCTGGAAACAGAAGGGTTGTGAGTTTGAGGCCTTGGAAGTCTGGACTACATGGTGAGATCCTGTCTTAAAACAGCAACAAAAATTTTTCTGACTCAGTGTTTATCAAATTTGAGGTAGTCATATAATCTTATACCTCTTGTTTATCATATTCATATTCTACACAAATGGGAAATTTAAAAGCAAAATTGGAATTTTGTAAGATATTTTGATACATACGTGCACACACACACACACACACACACACACACATACACACACACATGTGCAGGAAGAAGATGTGTACACCTGACTGAAGGTTAATAGACTGACTTCTGTTACACACACACACACACACACACACACACACACACACACACGTGCAGGAAGAAGATGTGTACACCTGACTGAAGGTTAATAGACTGACTTCTGTTACACACACACACACACACACACACACACACACACACACACGTGCAGGAAGAAGATGTGTACACCTGACTGAAGGTTAATAGACTGACTTCTGTTACACACACACACACACACACACACACACACACACACACACACACGTGCAGGAAGAAGATGTGTACACCTGACTGAAGGTTAATAGACTGACTTCTGTTGTCTTCACCTGTTGTTTCTGTGGTGCATTCTACCTAACTTAGCTAGTTTTATCCTGCTTCAGTCACTACTGTTCATATTCATCACCACTTGGAAAAATAGATATAGATATTGAAAATACATGATAGATAGATGACAGGTATGTGTACAGAGGGATAACAGATGATAGATAGATGATAGATAGGTAGATAGATAGATAGATAGATAGATAGATAGATAGATAGATAGATGATAGATAGATAGATAGATGATAGATAGACAGATGATATAGATAGATGATAGATAGATAGATAGATAGATAGATAGATAGATACTTATTTTAGGGAGTTGACTAATACAGTTGTGGAGACTAACAAATCTAGAGTCTGAGGTAGCCAAGAAGGTCAAATCAACTCACAGCTAATGTTAATCACTTTTACAAAGTACTTGCATAACAACATCTGGATTAATATTTGACAAAAAAAAAAAAAAACTCAGCAAGGTAGCCTATCCACATTGAAACATGAAATTAGGACAGTCCTGGACACTTGGAACTAATCAAGCCCCTAGGAATTTTTCTTCAGCCAAACATCACCTAACACGATGACTCAGCTACACCCAACCACCCTGGATTTATGTGATTTAATAAAATGGTTGCTGTTACAAGTCATTAAAAATGGCGTAGCTTGTTGGGTACAGCAGATTAAAAGGAATTGAACTCCCAAGCCTTGAGGACATGAGGTGGAGCATCTGATTTGAGTGCCATCTCTGTGAGGAGGCCACTCAGATGACTCAGCCTCATTGACTTCAGAGCCTGTTGTTCAACGTCCTTCAAGCATCTACCAGACATTTACTTATCAACCTCCCCCTCAAAAAAACACCTGGATTCTGTTTGATGAGCCAAGAAATAGACTCCCTACATGGCCTAAACGTATATGATTTTTGACTACAAAATCAGCACCTCCCTGGTCAGAGTAATTGATTCAAGAGAGGACATGTGATCTCTGGCTGTTAAGGGCGATTCAAGTGAGGGCATGTGATCTCTGGCTGTTAAGGGCGACAAAGATATTCTTTCTGCCTGGCTGAGTGGCAGTGAGGAAGCATTTAGCTCCTTTTAGAAGCCAGTGGCAACCGTGGGTGACCTTGATGGGATTCAAACATTAATCCAATAGGCTGGGACCCAGAACAGAACCGATGACCCACTTCCTGTGCTACCATGCTGCTTCCTCCAAGTCAGCCTGCCCTGAAGCTTCCTTTCTGTTGGCTTTTCCTTTCTATGAACTGACAAGTTTCCTTTATTACTGAAATCTATTTAGGTTGTGCTTTCAAGGCTTTGCATCTGAATGTCTCTATGTATCCATCCCAAAAGAAGAGACCACTACTAGGAAGTGTCTACATAAAGGAAAGCAGTCTCTTCCACTCTATCAATGACTGCTTCAGAGTCAGGTAGAGGTGGGGATGATGTGTGAGAGTCACATGACGTCGTCTGTCCTGACATTACAACTCTGGTTTCCACATCACCTGTTAGGAAGGGAGGACATCAGAAAAACAGGACTGTGACTAAGACAGATTGACCACTCATTGTGTATGAAGTACTAACTAACCATGTTTACATGTATTACTTAGTGAATCTCTACAGACACCTCAGGTGGGCCTATTCTAAATCTTGGGAATGTGGGAGCTGAAGCTGAGAAAAAACAGTTCAATTGACCAAAGTTATGGTCCTCAGTTTCAAACAGGCTTCATTCTCAGCTCCACCTGATTTGAGCAGCCCTCCCCAGCCCTTTGCATCTCTAAAGCAGGCTCCCAAATCAATCCCATTATCACCACAACAGAGACAAACAATAGGGCAGATAAGGAAATGAAGACATAAATGTTGTCTGGTTGTTTTTTATTCTTTGCTCTTTACTCTTTGGGGCGCCTACCACCCAGCTCCCACATAAACACACGGAAGCTTATTCTTTCTTATGAATGCCCTGCCTTAGCTTGGCTTATTTCTAGCCAGCTTTTCTTAACTTACATTATCTCATCTATCTTTTGCCTCTGGGCTTTTACCTTCCTCTATTTCTGTATATCTTTTCTTTCCTTCTTATTCCGTGTCTGGCTGTGTGGCTGTGTGGCTGTGTGGCTGACCCCTTCTTTTCTTGCTCCTCGATGTCTTTTTTTCCAGATTTCTTTTCCTGTTTATTTTCTCTGCCTGCCAGCCCCACCTATCCTTTCTCCTGCCTTGCTATTGGCCATTATTAGACCAATCAGGTGTTTTAGACAGGCATAGTAACACAGCTTCACAGAGTTAAAACAAATGCAGCATAAAAGAATACAACACATCTTTGCGTCATTAAACAAATGTTTCACAGCATAAACAAATGTAACACATCTTTATTATTCTACAGCACATAAGAGCAACTCAGAGCACATAAACCCATGTGGTGAAGACAGAAAGGTCGGAGAGACACAAGCCACTCCCAGCATTACTCTACTAGCTGCACAAGGCAAATATTGCAGCCATGTGCTCCACTCAAAAATCTCTTGAGTGCTGGAGCAGGGTCTCTTCTGACCTCCTTTTCCACTAGATAGAAACGAGGCCAAAGAGTTTCTAAAGCCTATTTCTAAAGACTATTTCTAAAGCCACAGAGCTAGATGCAAGATGTAAACTAGAACCAGAGCCTGTTTTGGCACCATCTCACTGGTCCACAGCAATGGAGTGTTAATTTGGGAAAAATGGTGACTAGGTTCTCTGTTGGTCCACTACTTACTGAGCTGAGTCATTTAATCATTAAAGGTGTTAATTTCCTTACCTGTTAAATAGGAGGCAATAATAGCACCTGTCATGTACAGAAATCACATAAATCAGTAGTGGGAGCATGGTGAGTGATGCTGTTAAGCACTGCTGAGCCACTCACACCTTATGCCCTACAGTAATGACTCTCTACCCATCCAGCCTTATCTTAAGTGCCCCTTGGGAGTCTTTTCCACTCTGGTTACTTCCAAAGGGACTTCAATGTCAGTTCGTCAGGGATCTTCTCTAAATAAGACTTTCAATTACTGTGCCATACAGTAACAAAGAAGATAAGATGAGGGGCCTAATTCCCAGCTCAATTTGTGCAACCTTTGGTCTTCTTTGCTCTTTTCTCATTGGTAGAAAATGGGGAAGAAGGCCTTTCCACATCTTTCTCCAGCCGTGCTCCCACTGCTGACCTTCGCTGACAGAAAGGGTCTAAGGCATTCAATCAGTGGTGACTTGTGGATCGGTTTAACCTATGTCATCTGCTTTTCAGAGTATTTGGTATTCCACCGATGTCAAAGCTCAATGACACTCCCCAAGGTTGGGATCTGGGTGTCAGTCAAGAGTGGGATGTGTCTGTGTTTGCCTTGGTTCTGCTGGTGTGGGGTCAGGAGAAGGAAAGGGGGGAACCTGGACTCTTTTCCAGGTCCAGATTCTGCCCTCCAGGATAGAGGTAAAGAGGGAAGAGAGGGTGCTAGATTCTTCCTAGGACTTCATGAGACAGCCTGGCTAGGGTAGAAATTGCTTTCATTTGAACCAAGAGATAGGGATAGAAGGGGTAGAAGACACATGCACTTAGAACCAAGTCCTTTATCAAGGACAAAAATAAATAAACAAAGGTTAATAAAAGCAGAATAGGACAGAGTGTCTTATGAACAGCCTCAGGATGAAGGAAGAACCCAGAGCTCACACTTGATTGCTACCCTGCTGTACCATGGGTGTGGACAGATTCAGGGCACCAAGATGGCTGGCGTACTCTATTAATAGTTACTGCCCACTCTTGCTACTCTCAGCTGGATTGGTACACCTTCCTAAAAGGTTGCTGCTGGTAGAGGCAATGACCAATGTCACCAAGAGTCTCCCTTGAACTTGAGAGCATTCTTTCAGGTCAAATCCCAGGCTACAGTGGATTCCTTCTCATGGTGGTTTGTGGTGAAGGGAGGGAGAAAGGGATCCTTTCTGGATGTCTGGGTAGAGTGGTCCCTGTCCTAGGAGTCCTAGGTGAGGAGCAGAGGGCTGAGCATGGGTGTGGGATATGGCAGGGGAAGCAGGGTAACAGTGTGTGTCTTCTTAAGGTCTCAGGACTCACTGCAAAGTTCCTTAACAGAGCACACACTCCACATAGTCTTCATAGACACCTATCTTCACACAGGCCAGCCTCAGGCTTTTCACATGTGCACAGAAGCTATAGTATGAATATTATATGTATGTATGTATATATATATATACATATATATATAATATTATATAATGAATGATCTGGATTTGACAATCCAACTGTAAAAAGACCATATACTCTCTCTGAGCTAAGGCTACAAGTTGTTGACTATAATTTGAAGACTGGAAGCAGAGATAGAGAATACCCAAGTGGTATTAAATAAATCATTTTGAGAAGAATAAATCATTGGGAGAAGTAAGACTGTTGTGAGAGTGATAGGCATCCCTACCAGAAAGGCCACAGTTTAAAGATAGGGTGATTCTATAAAGAACCTTTACAAACTCTGCTTCAGCCAAGAGGCCGTGGTCAACATCTATAGTCATACATCATAGTCAACCGTCAACATACCAATAATGTAATGTGAAAACCTGTCATTGTACTTCTGTGGTCTTCCTCCCCCAAATCCATTTACATCTGCTCTAATTGTGAGGAAAAACAAAACAAAATAAAATATCAGACAAATCCCAGTAGACGACGGACATCTGACCTCTTACAAATCAGTTATCAGGGCTCCTTAAAACCATCAAGGTTACCGAAACTGGACCATCTTCTGAACTCTTAAAAACTGTACAGCCCAGCCAAGACAATGTGACAAGTCAATTTAACATGGGGTTCTACAAGGGATCACAGATGGAGGCAGTGTGGTGGCTCACAACTGCATTCCCGGCATTTAGGAAGCAGACTCAGGAGGATCATCAGGAGCTCTAAGCCAACCTGGGCTACAATAGTGAGTGGCCAGCCTAATCTACAGAATGAGGCCCTGTCTCAAGCCAATCATCAAGTAAAAATCAAAGAAGCAATTAAAATAAAAATAAAAAACAAAGGAGATGTGAATAAACCATTGTTTACCTTCAGTTAGTATATCAATATTAATTTTTAAATTATAACAAATATATATGACTAATGTACCTTAAGGAACCAGGAAGACAGTTTGCAAAGCTCTTTACACTATTTTCTTTAGATTTCAAACTGTTGTAAAAAAATTATTTTCCTAAACTTTGTAAGTGTTTGATTATTTAGAATAAGATCAAACGACCTATTAGCCATGGAGCGCTTCATGCAAGCTCATAAGCCCAGGCTGAGAAATATTTACAGGGAAAGGAGGTTTTTGTCACATGCATAGTTTCCCAGAATTGTAATGTAATTCTCTGTCACAAGAAGAGTAGACAGTGCCCTGTATCTGAATCATAAACTTATTCTGTGTTCCCATGGCCAGGTCACCTGTCCTGGCCATAACCACCTGGTGGCTTCAATGTGGACTCTATGAATTATGAACTTTCCCATAGGAAGTGACGGTTATTTTATAGTTCTACTGCAGCTGGGTTTCTGTCTGGAACATTTATAAACTGTGTAACAAGTTTGGAGAGATTAACCTCTCTGAAACTCTCTTTTGTCTTTTGTTAAGAAAGGAAGGAAAGGCGGGAGAGATGGCTCAACAGTTAAGAGCACTGACTGCGCTTCCAGAGGATCTGGGTTCGACTCCCAGCACCCACATGGAAGCTCACAGCTGTCTGTGACTCCAGTTCCAGGGGACCCAACACCCATGCAGAAACACCAATACATTTCAAATAAAAATAAATAATTTTAGCCGGGCGGTGGTGGCGCACGCCTTTAATCCCAGCACTCGGGAGGCAGAGCCAGGCGGATCTCTGTGAGTTCGAGGCCAGCCTGGACTACCAAATGAGTTCCAGGAAAGGCGCAAAGCTACACAGAGAAACCCTGTCTCGAAAAAACCAAAAAAAAAAAAAAAAAAAAAAAAAAAAAAAAAGAAAGGAAGGAAAGAAAGAGGGAGGGTGGATGAAGGAAGGGAGAGAGAGAGAGAGAGAGAGAGAGAGAGAGAGAGAGAGAGAGAGAGAGAGAGAAAGAAAGAAAGAAAGAAAGAAAGAAAGAAAGAAAGAAAGAAAGAAAGAAAAGCAACAATCAAATTTCGAAGGGCTGTGACCACAGAGGAAATGAATATAAATTCGATGCCTGGCACATAAAAGTTCTCGGTAAACGATATTCGATGATAAACACAGTTATCCTTCCCAAGCAGGAGAAGGTAATCCCCTTTGGTCCTCAGGAAATACGGCCGGCAGCCCTCTCCTCAGCATGTTTCCTAATTTAACTGCATGAGGCATCTAGAAGGCTCTGCCAGCCAGCGGCAGCCTCTGCTTTGTATCTAAGAAAGTCTTGGTCATTAAGCAAAGTCAGGGTCTTTGCCATCGTTTTCATCATCACTGGCCAAGCAGAGAAAGGCCAAGCCCCAAGGGTCGGGTACATCTCTACCCACCCATCTTCTCTGTTCTTGAAACAAAACGCAAAAAAAAAAAAAAAAAAAAAAAAAAACCAACCCAAACCCGACAGTTAGACAGTTAGTGTCAGACCCCCAGCCCAGGCTGAGGACCGAGTGGGAAGGCTCCTTCCTCTGCCTGTTCCCCAGCACCTGTCACGGAGACGGGATGCAGGCCGGCGGCCGCTTCCTCCTGCCCCCGCCGCCCGGCAGACCCTCGGCTCCCGGCAACGCGCCCGCGGCCCACGCCGACTAGAAAGCGCCCATTGAGTGCCTGCAGCTGCCGGTGCCGCTTGCCCAAAAAACTAAATAAAGCCCCGAGTGCAGTTCCAGCGAAGAAGACACTACTGTGTTCTTCCCATCCCAGTCACGGCTATAAAGCATTAAATGCAAACTGCTGATTGTTAACGCTGCCTTTGTTTACACCCCGAATCTTGAATCACTATGGGGTGGCTCTAGGGCTGCCAGGGCCGGCCAGAGCCGGCTTTGTCCTGAATGATGCAGCCTGTTCCTGACCGCCTACACAGAAAAGAAGCTGAGTAAATAGCATAGCGTTTGGGGGGGGGGGGGGGGGGGGGGGGGGGGGTTTGGATACATGTTTGCTCATGGAGACCTCAATGAGATTTTGTTCCCGGTGGGATTGAAGGAAATGTATTGCAGAAGCCTTAACTATATTCGTGGATGTGTAAAAAGTTTGGGGATTTGTAAGATCTCCCAAAGGAGAAAACCTGGTGCTGTATGAAATAGATGCGAATGAATGAAAGGATGGCTGGGATCCTCTTATAGAACGGCAGAACTGAGGGGAAGGGAGAGGGATGGATGACGGGAAGTGTGATTCAATCGCTAAGCTGACTGATGGGCAGCTGCAGTATTTACCCACCCCGAGCGCCAATCATGGCCATATGCTTTTAATATTCAGCAGCCACTCAGTACTCATGAATTTAAAGGATTTTCACTTGGAAATATTGCAGTGGAAAAGGCCCTTTGACCCTCTGCCTTTCCAGGTAACAATAGCTTTTCTTCTTAGTGTTGAAGGTTTTTAGGTTGGCCATGCTGTTTTCTGGTCAAAAATCACGTGACTGAAGTAAATGAGAAAATGTAGGCAAAAAAGTAGTGAGTTGAATTAGAATGTGTTTGTATTTTTATGCAGTTATTATCCATCTTCATACATACACCAAAAAAGTTAAAATGCCTAAGTGAAATTTCGTTCTGTTTTGCTTTGTATCATGCTCTGCTAGCTTCCAGCGATCATTCCCTATGCCATTAGTATTTTTACAACAGTAATTCATAATGAGTTTCAAGTATTTCTGCCCTATGCTTCTCCATGGTAGAAAACAAAACAAAACAAAAACACCTCAGAATAGAGTTTTGCTTACACGGGCTGTACTTGAAACCTAGAATGGGCTACTCACAGCTAGCAACTCCAAGACATTTATCCACACTGGAAACACACCACTGTCTTCAGAATAATTGCAGAACCGTAGTTGGTTTCAGCATAGTATTTGGAAAGAACACACACCGTGGTGAGATGACAACTTTCTCACCTGCAGATGTGATCCAAAGGGAAATGAGAAAGAATGAAAAAGAGCACAGGACGCAGTGTGGGTGTGGGAAAAAGCTGAGAGCCAGAGAGCCAGAGATGACTCGGTCCACACAGGCACATGCTGGCTGCTGGCATCTTGCACTGGCTGACACAGTCTCATAGTGAGGAGCTTAATATCAAAATGCAGAAGGATTCAATGAAAATCACGAAGGGGCCATCTTGGAAGGGCACATTAAACAAAGCAAATAGACTACGGGCACATTAGACAAAGCAGTGGCAAGTGGACCATGGGCACATTTGACAAAGCAGTGGCAAGTGGACCACAGTCACAGTAGACAAAGCAGTGGCAAGTGGACCACAATCACAGTAGATGAAGCAGTGGCAAGTGGACCACGGGCACATTAGACAAAGCAGTGGCAAGTGGACCATGCACGGTGCACTTGGTGGTGATTGAGCACCTGTTCCACGTAAAGCTGTCACTGGCTGTGAAGAAAAGAAGAGAACAAAGGATCTGCATTCTTGGGTGATGCCTTGGGTAGGGGACTTCCTGTCTGATGAGAAGATAGGATATACACAAGTCATATACACACAGCACTGGAGCTGCGTGAATGGAGGAAATCGAAGGGCTAATGAATGGTAGACCAACTGATGAGACACCATTCACAGAGAGAAGATCGGAAGGTCTCCCACCAGAGAGAAATGGTAAAGCAAAGGGAGAAGACTGAGACCTTGCCCACAGGGAGAGTTTTCACAGCTGGGTTAGAAACGCAACTGTAGTTTAAAGTGTCTTCAAAGCCGTGTTGGGATCCAACACTAACACTATTAGATGCAGACAGGCTTTCCTCTTCTGCCATAGAGAAATTTCCAGAACAGCTTGCAAAAGATGAACTTAGATATTTTTCAGCACATTCCATATAAGAGTAGACCCACCATGTCAAAGAAACATATCATGAATTTATTACTTAAATAACATCTCTCTCTTTCTCACATGGATTTTACATCCCACCTGTACTTCATGCAATCATGAAACAAGTGTTTCCCGACTCTTCCCATGAATTAGTATCAAACCCACTAGAATCTTGCATAAGGTTTGTGCTTACCCATCCCACCCCCCACGCATGCATAGACATTTGCTTACTCACAGAGTGAATATTCCATTCAGAAGGCAAAGTGTCACAGGTAAATGTGGCCACAATGGATGCAAATTACTAAATTAATGTTTTTGCAAAGCCAATTTATTTCTAATGAAATTTGAAAGCTTACGTATTTGCAGAGATGGTTTAGTATTTAATTCTCAGACTCTTCCTCTTAAAGCCAGTTTGCTTCCTTTTCAAACCTACATGGTGACTCTTAAGGTCATGCAAAAATGCAATTACAGCTCTTCAAATAAGGAAGCCAAAAGGAAGAGGCAAGGATAGCTACATTCCCAAGGTAGGACCTTAAACTGTCCCCTATTACACAGCAGACAAGAGCAATCTATCTAGTCATGGAGCAGTCATTGTGTGTGTGTGTGTGTGTGTGTGTGTGTGTGTGTGTGTGTGTGTGTGTGTGTGTATTTGGTTTTTCAAGACAGGGTTTCTCTGTGTAGCCCTTGCTGTTCTGGAAATCACTCTGTAGACCAGGCTGGCCTTGAACTCAGAGATTAGCCCGCCTCTGCCTCCTGAGTACTGGGATTAAAGGTGTGTGCACCCCCACTGCCTGGCTGAAGCTGTCATTCTTAGGGGCTGGGTCATGGTCTTTCCCTAGAGCTTTTGAATCTTTTTTTTTTTTTTTTTGAGTTTGTCTTTTTTTTTTCTTAAGAGACTTTCTATTCATTTTACATGTCAACTTCAGATTCCCCTGTCCTCCCTCCTCCCACCCCCCAGCCTTCCCCCCCAAGCCACTCCCTATTCCCAACTCCTCCAAAGCAAGGTCTCCCATGGGGACTCAGCAGAGCCTGGTACATTCAGTTGAAGAAAGGTCCAAGCCCCTTCTCCCTGCACCAGGAGCCTTTGAATCTTGATGACACTGAAAATATCTGTTAAGATTTTTTTTAAAAGATAGAATGCATCTATGAATTTATAATGGAAGGATCACATACCACAACAATTGCACACCAGGGTAGGAGTCTGTTCTTATCTTTAAGTAGTTTTAGTCTCATCACCAGACCAGAATGTGTCTCACTGTGGTTAGAGTAAATAAAGACTCAGGGTGACATTTTTTTTTTCCAAATACAAACAAAATGCCCAGTCATCCTAAAGCACACTAATAATGTGAAATAGAAAAATAACTGTAATTTAAAGACTCTTTTCCATTATTAAGTTGAAATGTTCCCCTGAATACTCGTATCTCATTTGTGCATTTCTAGTTTGAAGAAACATGAACCATGTTCCAAATTTGCATTTTAAGAGGTACAGGATGTTTTAAGACATAGCATAATCCTATGTTCAGAAGTTTTAGGTCAATGAATGATTTTTTATCGTCTATCCATCTGTCTTAGGATTTCTATTGCTATGAAGAGACACCATGACCACGGCAACTCTTACAAAGAAAAACATTTCATTGTGGTAACTCGCTTACATTTCAGAGGTTTAGTCCATTATCATCATGACAGGAAGCAAGGCAGCATGAAGGCAGACATGGTGCTGGAGAAGGAGCCGAGGGTTCTTACATCTTGATCCCACAGGCAACAGGAAGTGATCTCTCACTGGGTGTGGCTTGAGCATGTATGAGAGCTTCAAAGCCTACCGCCACAATGGAACACTCCCTCCAACAAGGCCATACCTCCCATTATCGCCACTTCCTTTGGGGGCCATTTTCCTTCAAACCACCACAGTATGTATGTATGTATGTATGTATGTATGTATGTATGTATGTAGGTATGTATGTATCTGTCTATCTATCTATCTATCTATCTATCTATCTATCTATCTATCTATCTATCTATCCATCCATCCACCTATGTATCTATCTGTCTATCTATCTATCTATCTATCTATCCATCCATCCACCTATCTATCTGTCTATCTATCTATCTATCTATCTATCTATCTATCATCTATCAGTATCTATTATCTCTGAGGGGGCTACACCTCATCATTAAAAATTTCATGATAATGTGTTGCAACAGTATCTTTAATTCCGGGTTCTTTTTTTTTGTTTGTTTTTTGTTTTTTTGAGACAGGGTTTCTCTGTGTAGCTTTGTGCCTTTCCTGGATCTCGCTCTGTAGATCAGGTTAGCCTCGAACTCACAAAGATCAGCCTGGCTCTGCCTCCCAAGTGCTGGGATTAAAGGCATGCACCACCACCGCCCGGCTAATTCTGGGTTCTTTTAAGAATAATATTGGTGAAGACATTATTGTAGTTACAATTAGTGCATAATTAATTAACCTCAAACCATCAGCTTAGGTCTGTCCTTTCATTTTGTTCTCAGCTTTATGGTTGAGAATTCAAGCAGGGCTTCGTAGGCTGGTCTCTCTTAGGACCTTTCGTATAGATGTATGTAGTCAAACAGGATCTGGGGCTTCTGCCCCAGATGAGACATGCACTGGGAGCTCAGAGTTGCTACTGATGGCCTGTTGATTGTTGACTCTTACACCAGGCTAGTGTTGAAGGTTAGCCAGACTTCCCATGTACCTAGAATATGCAAGAGAACAAAGCAGGACTTTGTCTGACCAGCCTCAGATACTGCAGTGGCTGTTCTCAGTTGCCACTGAAGTTGGTGAGCTCCCGGTGGGAGGAGTAACAGATTCTTTGAAGGCATGTTTTGAAGATGTGGTAGATTTTCCTTTGGTTGTATTCTTTAATGTGAAGAATTTGGTGCTTGGTTTCTTAAACTAGACTATGGATCTTCTTCAAGACCCTACATATTTGTGAGTTCGCTTTATGCTTCTAGAATTTAGCACAGAGCTGTTGTACAACAAGTACTACACAACAGAACCAAAGGCCTACAGCCCCAAATCCCTGCCATCAAAGCAACAAGTTAGAAGGCTTCTCATGCTAATAATGGCACTCTAGAGAAATAACCAGAATACCTTAGGTTGCCTGAGTAAAAGAGTCTAAGCAATATTCTAATCCAGCTCTCCTGTCATGGCACAGCCAAGTGGCAAAGGGTGCCCAAAGTCTAGTCATGGCTTCTTGTCCACCCCACCCCAAAGCATTGTTTTGTCAGTTACTGTTTGAGGGTACAGCTTTATTAAAACTGAGAGGGGCTGGGCAGTGGTGGTGCACGCCTTTAATCCCAGCGCTTGGGAGGCAAAGCCAGGCAGATCTCTCTCTGTGAGTTCGAAGCCAGCCTGGTCTACAGAGCGAGATCCAGGACAGGCACCAAAACTACACAGAGAAACCCTATCTCAAAAAACCAAAAAACAAAACAAAACAAACAAACAAACAAAAAACTCAGAGGGACTCCAGCAGCTTAGATCATTTTTATACACGAGAATGAGGCAAGACTTATGTTAATCTGCTGCAGGAGCATTTCCCTCCCTGACCTTTCTGTACATTCTAGAAAGATAAAGAAAAGTCCCAGAGGTCTCACCAGGAGGCCTTGGGACTCAGCATTGATCTCTTCAGATATGGGTCTTAAAAAATGAACTTCCTGACATTTTCTTCATGTCCCCCAGTAAGATCTTGTAGTCTGTCTGCCTGGGGCCAAGCTGAGTTAGAAAGGCTGCTTCCTGTGATTTCCACTCGGTTCATGAGGAAGTAGAGGCGTCACGGAGTCCTCCTGCAACCTTCTCAGTGTTATGTTTCAGGCAGGGTCTGTGACTTAGAACTGTGATGTAGGGCATCATCCTGGCCCTTTGGTGGCAGGAAAGCAGAGTGGTCAGTCACCACGTTTGCCTCATAGAGATACAAACTTGTAAGGAAGAATGGAATTGTTAAAGAGACCTTGCAGTTGGCTGGCAGGAGGGAAGAGGTCTTACTTTCTGGCTTAAGGTTTGTGTAATTTCCCTGAGCAGAAGACTTTTGCTTCAGTGTATACTGTGACCGTAATCAAGTCAATTCAGTCAATTCTATGTTTATTGGAAAAGGAGAGGATGACCTTACTCTCTGGGAGTTGCTCTTCCACATTTTTCGAGGTCATAAAATAGAACCTTAATTTATGTCATTGAGTTGATCTTTATGTAAATGACTGGCTCACAGCAAATGCAAACACTCAATTCATGTTAATTCCCCTTTTACCCACAACACCATACAGGAAGTGATTCATGTTCACAATGTTCAGTATTTATCTAAAATACTCTACATCCTCATTAGAAAGAAAAAAATCGTTAACATGTGTCCTCCCGAACTCACTAAAGTGGAGCACCCCTCTAAGCTCCTTGCACTATTAGGGTTCTCCAGAGAAGCAGAACTAATAGTGTGTGTGTGTGTGTGTGTGTGTGTGTGTGTGTGTGTGTGTGTGTGTGTTATGTCTGGTGTGTGTGTGTGTGTGTGTGTGTGTGTGTGTGTGTGTGTGTGTGGTGTGTCTAGTATGTGTGTGTCATGTGTATATGTAGTGTGTGGTATGTGTATGGTGTGTGTGTGGTGTATGTGTTTGTGTGTGTGTGTGTGTGTGTGTGTGGTGTGTATAGTATATGTATGTGTGTGTGTGTGTGTGTGTGTGGTGTGTATGGTATATGTGTGGTGTGTGTGTGTGTGTGTGTGTGTGTGTGTGTGTGTGGTACATGTGTGTGGTGTATGGGTGCAGTGTGTGTGCACATATGCAAAGAGATTTGTTACAAAGAATGGCTGATAGAATTATGGGAAGCTGAGAAAGCTCAGAGTGTCAGAGACGCACACTAGAGCCTCAGGAAAGCCACGTTCATCATTCTGGGTCCCAAGGACTTAGCCAGAGGCCAGATAGAGTATACTGCTCTAGGCAAATGCCAGGAAGGCCAGAGAGCCAGGGTGACTGGTACTGCAGTTAGAGCCTGAAGACAGGGAACGAGGCAAAGCAATGCTTCAGCTCTGAGCAATCCGAGGGGAGGAACCATCTTTCCTGGAGTAGTCAGCCTCTTTGTTCCAGACTTCTGTAATCTGGTTGAGTCTCACTGGCGTTAGAGAGAACAGTGTATTACCAAGTCAACCGGTTCAAGTATTGCTTTCATCAACAAACACTCTCATACTCAGTTAGACTTAATATCTGGGAAATCTCTAGCACAGTCGGTTTGATACAATTAACCACCACAGTTATTTACAATGGAGGGCTAATCAAATAGAAATCTCAGACGAATCTGCACGATTGTAACAGGAACATCCCTCTGTTGACGCTGACCTAATAAGCATGTATAATATATATAATATATATATATAAAATGTTCTTCCTGTTTGCTGTATGCCCACAGCATTTTGATTCAGGACATGTAACTAAATGGGACAGCCCATTTACTATGTTTGACCTTCATTGTCATCTTGAATCCATTTAGAATCATTAGGAGACACATCTGTGGTATGTCTGTGGGACATTTCCAAGATATTTAACTGAGGAGGCAAGACCCACTCTAATTGTGGGCTAAGCATGGGCTGGGGTCCCAGGCAATAAAAGGGGGGGAAACATAGGTTGCTTTCTGCAACTTTAACAGCAGCACCCACTCTTCTAACGTCGATGCTGGAGCTGGTGTTGTCCTCAATGACCACTTTGTCAAGCTCAGCTCCTGGAGTGACCAGGAATTTGGCTAGAGCAGCAGGACAATGGGCCTTATGGTCCACATAGCCTCTGAGAAGTGAGAAAGCCAAGATCACCCTCCCAAGCAAGGACCCGAGAAGAAGAGAGAAGGCCTCACCTGCTGAGGAGTCCCTGTCCCAGCTCAGTCCTCATGCACTGCAATTCTCTCCTCACAGTTCCATCCCAGACTCCTAGAGGAAAAGGAGGAGCTATGGAGCCTGACTTTGTTGAACATCATTAATACATTTCACTGCACCCCATAAAGAGGAAAGCAGATAAAGCCTTCATCTGTCTGTTTCATGACTGCAGCTATGTCTTCCTTCAATTCCTGCCATTGTGGCTTCCTGATTATGATGGACTACTGTGCCCTTTGACTGTGAGCCAAAGTGACTTCTTTTGATAGCTTTTTGGCAGGTATTTTGTCCCAATATACCTCCTTTATCCCTGTCCCTAGAAATATGTTCAGTGATAACAGGGGTCTGGAGGAAATGTTCTGTGTATCATGGTGACTCTGTGGCCATGTCAGGAAGAACACTCATACAGACTCTTATTTGTACAATAGAAGATGCTAGGCTTGCTGGCATGGAGAGTGGAGTGATCATGGAGTAGAGATTTAAAAACAAAGCTTCACAGTCTCAGACTGGAAAATAAGTCATGTGTCCAGTTAGGATCTTTGGGAACTTCAGGAATCATGAACAGCCTTCAGCTTGATCTGAGTCGTAAATCGGAGGTCCATTCTCATCTGATGGCAGGAAGTTTGGCTTGCTCCCCAGAGACTCTGTGTGTGTGTGTGTGTGTGTGTGTGTGTGTGTGTGTGTGTGTGTGTGTGTGTTTTAAGAGTGTGCAGTTGCCAAAGCACCCACCTGTATTCACGGGAACAAGAGCAACAGTGAGGAGACTGATAAGTTACAATACAAAATAAAATTATATTAAGTGGTGGAAGAAGGGGGTTGGCGCTTGTTTAGAAAGAATTTGTTATGTAATTCATTTGTTATGAGTCCATGCCATAGAAACTCCATAGAATATTATGCACATGCTGTGAAATGGGTACTGCTACTGAAATCTATATAATCTAATGCATACACTGTGAGGTGGGGGCTGTTATCATCTATATAATGTGAACATGTTGAGGCAGGTGCTGCTATTGTAATCTATATAATCTAATGCACACACTATGAGGTGAGGACTGTTATCATCTACATACTTCAGTTTGGAAGTAGGAGTATAAGGAACACAGAGAAGCTGCCCTGAGGTCACTCAGCAGAGCAACCTACAGAGATGTGAAACTAGGAAGTCTGGCTCCAAGTCTAAGCCTCAAGTTAGCTACACCACCCTTAGTTTGGGAGTTTTCTCTCTGTCACCAAGACAACCCCACTACATGCTCTGCTGCACCCTCTGCCTTGTGCTGTCAAGTCCAATGGGATGACTGGGATGAATGCTTCCTTTCCGCTGTTGTGCCATATCCCTTTAGTCACAGGCAGAGAACCATCGAGGGCAAAGTGGACGACCAGATCTGACTACCAGGAGTCTCCTCCAGGCCTCCCATCATTCTATGGTCCAGTCCACCAATAGCCCACCTTCCTGTGTCTTTACCCTGTGGTTTAATGGAACCCTCCCTTCCTGTGGACATTGTTGTTACTTTGATAACAACCCAGCTCCTTTTGGGCTTTACCTGTCTTTCTACTGAATACCTGGCTTTTCTCATGGCCATGTTCGTTAAGTTGATGGCAAGAGTCTTGTTGCAGAATTTGAATCCCACAACCAGTGGAACAACTCTTCCTTCATTGAGTCACTTGGGTTAGGGTTAGGGTTAGGGTTAGGGTTAGGGTTAGGATTAGGGTTAAGCCCTTTGCCCTTCCAGCTGGGAGATACAGTGGTGAGGAATGCAAACAGGGTCTCGGCCCTCAGAGATTATAGTCTAGTAGGGAAGTCAAACAGTATTCAAAGAATGACACATAAATGTAGAACTGGGTGGAGACAGGTGTGCTGGAAAATAATCCTCTTGTACACTGTAAAGATTTGTCACTTGAATTTGTTTAATAAAACACTGATTGGCCAGTAGCCAAGCAGGAAGTATAGGCTAGGCAACCAAACTAAGGATGATGGGAAGGAGAAGGGCAGAGTCAGGAGAGTTGCCAGCAGATGCAGAGGAAGCAGGATGTGCAATAATGAGGTAACAAGCCATGAGCCATGTGGCAAAGCATAAATAGAAATATGGGTTAATTTAAGTGTAAGAGTTCACCTAGTAACAAGCCTGAGCTATTGGCTGAGCATTTATAATTCATCTTCAGCCTCTGAATCAGCTATTTGGGACCAGAAAACCTCTGCAGACACAGGTCTTACCAAGAAAGCATATGACTTGGGATGAGCCCACTCTGGAAGTGGAGGTAATAAGGAAATGCAAGCAGGAGCTACCACCACAGGAAGCACAATCTTCAAGCAGGTGGAAGAAGGCTGGGCATAGTACAGGACAGAGGATGGGCATGGTGGGAGAGGGAGACAGCAAAGACAGCCATGCTTGGTATTTGAGCACATTTCCCTAGAGCTGTTTGTTCTCTACTCAGGCTGAGTACTTTAGACTATCGGCAACAGGGTCCCACTCTGAAACTACTCAATCCAAAGCTCTACAAATGAGAGGAAGAGGCATGGTTTGCCATTGTTATTTTGAATTTTCCAGGTAAGAATACAGTAAAGGAACAGGTGAGGCTCATTAGCACTCCACAGAGTTGTCCAAAGAATACGTGATGTATTTTGGAAGATAGATAGCACCGCTTTAAAAAAAAAAAAAAAAAAAGACTTATACTTAAAAAAAAAATCCTTGGGCTGGAACTGCAGAGATAATGGGAATGTGGAAGATTTAGGAGTATCAGAAAAGATGCCAAGTTGGTGACTAGTAAGCCACGTGAGTTTGGGCTTGGGTAGCAGTAACAATGTCTAGGAAAGAACAAACACATTTCAGATGCTTCTGGTTCAAACTCCTGAGAAGAATGATAATTCCAGAATGGCCAGGGCCACATAGAGAAACCCTATCTAGAAAAACAAAACAAAAACCGTGGCCAAAACAACGTAAGAAAGAGTTTGTTTGGGCTTGTAGTTCCAGAGGGCGAGAACCCACTATGGCAGGGAAGGCACGGTATGGCGGCAGAAGCAGAGAGCTGAACACATTTCATCAAAACCCAGGAAGCAGAGAGAGTAGCAGGAAGTGGAGTGAGGCTATACACCCTTAAAGCTCACCCCTAATGGTGTGCCTCCTCCATCAAGGCTCCAACTTCTAAAAGAGCCATCACAACCCCTAAGAGCATCACCAACTGGCGACCAAGTGATCAAATACATGAACCTATTCAGGACACTTCTCATTCAAACCATCAGAGATGCAATGACAGAGTGACTGAAATAACAGACTCTGTGAGGAAAATGGGAGTGAAAGGCACTGGCTTCTGGTGAGGCTCACGTGTCCTTTGTTGAGATAGGAGCAAACATCGGAGCCAGAGAGAGCTAATGGATGGACTTTGAGTTTAACAACGGTACCACGCTATTCATTTTATTTGTATATTATTATAAAATTTATGTTTATATATTATTTATATAATAATTATAAAATATATAATTTTATATATTATAAAATATTTATTTATTTATTTATTTTGAGATGAGATCTCATGTAGGCAGGTATTGCCCTTTCATTCCAGCATACCTTCTTTACTTTTCTCCTTGGGTCATCAATACATGATTTACAAATCCTTGGTTCTTATTCACTAAAGCAAACCACCACAATAACATCGGCAGAAGCAGCGAATATGACTGAGCTTGCAAAGCCCTGGCCTTGTGTCAGCCCTCAACCGGAACAGGAAGGAGTTTATTGACAAGTACATTTTCCACACACTACACATATTTTCTTAGCATAATTGTTTACCCCCGTTTTGTCTTTAAAATTATATACAACATCTGGTGCCAAATATTAGAAATTGTACTTCAATGAGCTAGAAGATCCTCCTACCTTAAGGGCATAAAAATATTTTATACACTACATTATAGGAATTAATGTACAGGTAAGACTAACCAGAAACCAGCACTCTGAACCCATGATGTTCTCTCTCTTCATCTACCCTTCTCTGTGCCTGTACCGTTCTTTCTCTCCTCACAAATCAGCTTCCATTACATTTCTTGACAATATAAAAGAAAACATAGCAAGTGACAGCTGCCAGGGGTTCAGTCCTAGACTTCAGACATTTTGTCTTTTGCGGCATGAAAGCCACACCTGACCTCCTCTGGACCGATCAACTGTGCCAGGAACTGGGCCCCAGGAAATGTGAACGATCACCCCACTCGGATTCACACACCTTGATAAACTGTGGCCAAAATAAACGCTCGTATGATAGCTCCAGCTGCCTGTGCTCGGACTGGGAGAACAAGACATGAAAAAGAAGCAGCAAAGAAATGGTGAGCGCTGGCCAATGCATCCTGCTCTCGTCGGGTTCTTCAGTGTTGTCTATAAATCCACGAGTAAATACGTGCTCCTCAGGGCAGATGAGAGAGGCCTGTGAGAGACAAGGCCTTGTGGGAAGTCTTTACACCGTTGGGGGCGGGCCCTCAAAGGGAATCATGAGACCATGCTCCCCTTCTATCCCCTTTGCTTTCCAGCCAAGCGGTTAATGGTTTTGGTGTGTTACATGCTCCACTGTGATGGATTACCACTCTCCCAAAGTGATAGGGCAGCCTATCATGAACTAAAACTGCCAAATATGTGCAATTGATTGACTATTTGACAGAAAGTTCACCCATGCAATTCCCACTGAGTAAATTAATATGTATAAGCCATATGATTTAAATGAATATACCTCTAGGAATGCTTGAAATTTTACAAAATATTTCAGTTTTTTTAAAAATTATTATCATGGCATCTAATGTTTCCAAAATGTCATATGAATGCCGAGAGAGTGGTATTTATATGATTTGGACTATGAGGTTAGAACTGATTCTTTCAACAAAGAAAATTCCTCATTCTGAAATTATGCTGATTTAAAGTATCATTTGCATTTCCATAGACAGAAAATTGTATAACGAACTCCAGTTCTTTTGGTTCTCATTTGATGAACATGAAGACTCCTCAGCATGCTGAGAGACACAGCAGACAAATTCCAGGGCTTTTGGGAAAATACGGACATGTGAGATAACAAGTCTAAGGATGCTGGTGTGGATCCTGCATTCTTTGATGCTCTAAGATAAGATGAGGGCTGTACATGCTGTGTGTGATGGAAAGGGTTGTAAATAAAGATCTCCTGTGGGTTGTTTTATGGACAGCATCGGAAAAAAGCACACACACCAGAAAATAGTTATGCCAGCATTTCCTTCTGGCTTCCAGGACATGGCTCTGGGAAGGACAAGGAGACAGATGGCCTACTCCAGGTGTTATTGACCAATTGACCTATGGACTTTCCCCCAAGGAATCCATGGCCATTGTGGGGAACACATATATGAACAAAAACATTTATAAAATAATCTATTGCTGAGTGCTCAGTAGGCAACCTACATTAGCATACAGAGACCTTAGGAACTGAGACACCAAATAGGCTTGGATAGTCCTGCCGAGGGTTAGCCTGGGCAAAGCTATAATTTGTCTCAGTGCCTTGTACCCTGTTACCAGCAGAGGCTGCAGTCTCTCCCTTTAGTCTTCCTGCATTTACCTGATATTCCTCCCAGTCTTACTTTCTGAACTGAAAGGGGATGATTTCCCCTCAATGCTGTCCTCGACGGTGAAGTGTGAACGTAATAGACGTGTGGTGTCCTCTCCCATAACGTAACTCAGGGGCAGGTTGTTTTTTTAATCTTTCTCACATTAGTCTAAATGGGTGAGGAATTAGATAGATGATAAACTGTCCCCAGTTATTAAACCGCTGCCCTATATAACAGGAAGCCAGCAGGATGGGTCAGCAAATAAAGGCACTTGCCTTCAAGCCTGATTACCTGAGTTTGATCCCTGGAGGGAGGGCCATTTCTCACAAGTTGTCCTCTGACCTCCACATCCACACTGTGGCACACACTTCTCTTCCCCCAAATAAAGAAATAAATGTAAAAAAAAAATAGAGAAAAAAACTGCCCTCAGATGTGTTTGTACCTTTGAAGGTTGACAGAGGGACTGTCTCTATTACTCCATAGTATAAATTACGGCAAGAGTCCGTGCACTTCCTGAAAAGAGCCAAACAGTGTCGATCTTGAGTGTTGGGAGTCATTGGTGTCCACTGAAACCACTGACCCACTGCGCTCAGTTCTTTGGCGGCAGCAGGAAAGCAGCCGTCACATCAGGCCAAAGCTGTAGCTAAGTGGAAGGTCACTTGCTTTGCTTTAGGGTCTGAATCTGATGTCCAGAACTGCAAACATGAAGCAGGCCTGGACCTAAGTCACTCTATGTGGCATATACAGTATGCAGACCCCTGTCTGCAGCACATTCGCTTGAGCTCCATCCAAGTTTAACTCTTTTCCTTTGCTGTAAAATGAGAAGATGGCACTGTAGCACCCTCCTAGAACATTGGTGGGAAGGAAATGAATTAATATATGCAAAGCATTCCTCTGTTCAGGAACTTTCTACTTGAGAGCACAGATACAATCAAACTTTCTTATTACAGCAAAGTGCATGCCTCAAACGTAACGCTTTAACGATCATGTCACAATACCCCTTTGACTCCATGACACAGGGCCTTACAGCCTTTGGCAAGGTACCCTCATAGAAAGCCAAGATGCTCCCGAATCCCTTCCAAGAAAGAATGAAGGAGAAAAAAAAAAAACAAAAAAAAAAAAAAAACAAAAACCAAACACGGTGAAGTTCCCTCTGCCACAGTGCTGACCACTGGTTGGGAAAAGTCACTCATCTTGTACTTTTACCGTTAGTGACAGTGGGCTTTTGGCATGATACAGAGCTTGTAAATGAAAGAGGAGGATGTGGGCAGGAAGTTTTAATGGGGTCTGATCTGGGTTGAATGATAGAATTGGGAACAAGGATGTGTGCGAACATCCAAGGTCACATGCATGTTTAGGGAGGAGGGATGGGTATTGTCTTTTCCTTTCCAATTCAGCAGCTGAGGAAAAGAGCAGGAACCCACAACTCCTTTGCACAGAATTCTGTGGCAGAGGCTTTTATAGCATTTCAGGTCTGGGTAAGTTTTACCTTGGATTGCATCATCGGTTCTATTGTTCCTTGTGTTTTTCTTGTGGCACAGCGCCTGAATTTTGTACACAGTTATTAATCTTTTACAAGGGCATTGTTGACATTTCTTGTAATCATTTATTTGAGTCATAAAGCTCTTCTTCGGTAAGTTGATGGTGCCTGCTGTGTTCAAGTATTGCCAGGCACTAACCGATCCAGAATGGTATCGTAAGGCCAGAGCTCACACAGCCAGATTGGGGGCCAGAATGGACTTAGCTCTTGTCAAGGTTCTGCCACCAGCCAGTTCTATGACTTGGAAGAGCAGCAAATACCTTGGTAGCAGAGAGACCGTTGTCAAACTTTGTTAGAGTTCAGTTTCCTCATCAGAAATCCTAAAGTCAAACCAGTAACGTATGACATCTGTCCATTATACAAAGATGGGGTGAAACCCCCGGAAGCCCTCTTAGAACCCCTCAAAGCTCCCTCCCCATTTGTGCAGACAGTAAGCTAGTTAATAATGGTCTTAGATGAAAGTGTCTGGATGTGACATGGCAGCTTACAGATGCAGAATTGGGAACAAACTGGGCAGCAGGTGGTGTGGTCTTCAAGCGGGAAGCAGAGGTTCTGTTCTTTCATGTACATCCCTGGGACCAGGGCCCAAAGATGTAACCTCCTTCCTCTGTGAGGTCATCTTCAGAATGAGAATCGTCATACATTTTCTGCTTATGATCTAGGGCCAGTGCATCAAATAAAACAGTTTTTTTGTAAAAGCCCCTTTAGACATTAAGTATTAAAGTATGCTATGAAAGCCATCATAAATAGAGATCCCTGAAGACAAAAAGACATAAAGTACCCTTTCAAACACTGCAGTAGTTAAAGAGATCAGTATCTCATGAAACATTCTAAATGACTGTTAGTCACGCCTTCAGAACACACTTTATTTATGGCTGCGGGAAGCAAATCCTCGTTAGCATGATGATGCATTCCCCCAGTGAGGACCTCGAGTTAGATTCTAACGCTGTTGGAGAAATCCACGAAGTCAAAACAGTCTCACCTGGTCTGAAGTGTTTTCTCAGCATGCATATCATGGCGGGACGAGAGAAAGGCTATGTGATTGGGACTAGATGGAGGAGGCTGATAGTCATGTGTTTCCTGCATCCCGAGAGGCTGTGTGAATACTCCTGACTAGGTTGTATCAGCAGTCCCAACAGCTCTGGGTCCCATCCAATGGTGGGAACAAACACTGGGGTTTCTTTTAGAAAATGTCTATGAGCAGTGACATTGTCCAACACAGTTTCTTTGATAAAGGGCTCATTATCTATCCGTGTGACTTTGCTCTTGGTTTTTATACTGGCAGTGCCAACAAGAGCATATTTAAGCAAATCCTTTTACCCCGACAGCTGTAGCAGCACCCTAACAATGTGTGCCAGTGCTCAAGGCTTGGGTGTGGAATACAATCAACCATGGGCTAAATTTCCAATTAGCTGAATCACCAAGGAATGTAATTTATTAGCTTGCTTTTCCTTGTGCTCGCCTCCCTGTCACTTTTCTGATGCAAGCTCATTTTCAGATTAAAAAGAGGAGAGAATGCCTTGGAATTGTTTCTGGAACTGAACTGGCATGCTCCCTGTGATCTCAAGGGGTTGCTTGGGTCAAAATAGGGCCACTCTAGAACACTGGGAAAAAAAATGACCTCAAAGAAAAGACATCAATATAATAATTAATACACAACGGAATCGTTCTGAGAGATGGTCTGTGAATAGTAGTGGGGAAAAATCTTATACCATCCCAGTCTGAAAGAAGTAATTAACATTTCGTCTCTAAGAGGTGGGACTGAAATCTGATGGTAAGTCAACAAGCCCGAAGCTAGGAGAATTGCAATTTTTGTGAGAAAGGTTTTAATTAAAGTAAAGTAACTGTGTGCCATCCACAGGATAGGAAGGGAGGGAACCGGGACATGTTCCTTTTCCTCAGACAATCTACAGAATATGGTCCTGGGCACACTCCACCAGGAACTTGGGAGATTTCAACAGAAGTTTTCATAGTCAGGGTGAAATATTCAGCAAGACCTGCTACCACCATTTACCTGTAAACAATAAGCTTTCAAACCAGTCATGGCAGGGCAAACCTGTAATTCCACCCCCACCTTGGGAGCCCAAGGCACCTGGGCAGCTAATCTCAGGCCAGCCTGGGCTACACAGTGAGACCCCTTCTGAAAACAGCAGCCACAGAAAGAGCAATCTCCCGGTGAATCACTCTGCTTCTAAGTTTCCCTAGAATCAGGAAGGGATTAAGGTGAACAAGGAGGGTTTTCAGGTTGCTATGCAGGCCATGTACTAAACGAGGGTACCATATCAAAGAGAACATCAGTAATGGCATGTACTTTGTAGATGTGAATATTTATGACGGCAATTTTATGGAAGACATTAGAAAACTCCCATTGTTTTCAACAAAATCAATAAATCATCGCACCTCCTGGGTGCATTGAGAATGCTACGAGGAAAGATATCCTTTTCTTTTTTCTTATATTGCAACTATGGTATAATTGACACAATAAACTGCACATATTTAAAGTGTAAAATTTAGTGCGTTTTAACAGACACCCGAGGCCAAGAATCCATTAGCATAACAAAGACAATGAACATAGTCCTCATGCCCCCAAATTTCTGCATGCCTTTGCTTAGACTTTCCATCTCTCCACACCTGCATCACCCAGCAGATCAGCAATCAGTCATTTATCACAGGTTAGTTTGTATTCTCTAACATTTTAAATACATTAAATAAGCCCTTTTAGACCACTTATTTTGAACTTTTCTCTCGGCATCGTAATTTGAAATTGATCTGTGTTGTGTGTATCAACAGTTTGCTCCCTTCTCCTTCTTCTTCTTCTTCTTCTTCTTCTTTTTCTTTTTTATACCTGTTGACACTACTGACAAGCAGGAGTGAATAAGTGAATACCAAAGTCTGTTTACTCACTTACCTTCTCATTACTAGTAGTACTACAAATAAAACTTGCACGACCATTTACAGTCTTCTTGTGGGCCTATGCTTTCATTTCTCTTAACTAAATATTTTGAGAGGAAGAGCTTGATCTTATTGTAGATGCACATTTAACTAAGTAACCTACTTCACTGTTTTCTCGACTGGTCCATCCACATCACCTCTGCCAGTGTCATGGAATTACACTTGTCCCATATCCTCGTCACCACTCGGTGTAATCAACTTTGGTGATTTTAGTCATTCTACTAGGCATATCAATAGTATCTCATCAAATATTCTTTTTCAATCCAATCGTCATTTATTGAGAACTTAGAAAATGCAAAATTGTGGGAGCCCGTTCTCGGGTTCCTCGTGGCTTTACCCAGCAGGTCCGCATAGAGGATGATTAGGACCACGGGCCTGGGTGCAGGTGTCCCGTGTTGGTCTGCACTTGGCTGTGCTGGGGGAGGAGGTCTTTTGCTCCACCCCTTGGCATCTCTATAAAAACCCTGGGGCAGAGATAGTCAGGGGCCTTTGGAAAAGGTTCCAGGCCCTCTCGAGGCTATCCTTTATTTTCTATCTGTTTATCTCCGCAAGATTCTCTGCAATAAATCTTTCTATCTAATATTTCCTGCTGCTCGCACTCAAGAAAACTCTGGGGAACTGTGGGGGTGGTGGGTAAACGCCCCCCACAAAATAACATTTCTTAAATAAATTTGGTCCTTAATTTTGAAAAATGTGGTGGTGTTAAGATGGATACAATGTAAAGTTAATCGTTTTGTCCACTGTAAACGTGCCGTGCAGTGGCATGAATTCCATTTACAGCATTATGCAGCCATCACCAGCTCGCTTCAAATGGAAACATATGTACCCACTAAGCCTTTCCTGCCTTCCTACTCTGAAGCCTCTTGCTCTCAATGGGTCGGCCTATTCTAGATATCTCATGTCAATGGAATGATATTTCTGTGTATTTTTCTCTCACTAGGCATGATGTTTTAAAAAGTTCACCTGTGTTCAGCAAGTTCACCAAAAAATATTCTACCTTATGTATACGTACATGTGCATTTGTTTTCTGTGTTACACGGAGGTGTTTATCCACTTATGTGGTGATGGTGGTGATGGACATTTAGATGGCTTCTGGCTTTGGGCAATTGTTAAACATTGTTCACAGCTCCTGTGAATATGATATGTACGTGTCTGAATGGACATTTGTGGTTTTTTTTTTTTTTTTTTTTTTTGGTTTTTCGAGACAGGGTTTCTCTGTGTAGCTTTGTGCCTTTCCTGGGACTCACTTGGTAGCACAGGCTGGCCTCGAACTCACAGAGATCCGCCTGCCTCTGCCTCCCGAGTGCTGGGATTAAAGGCGTGTGCCACCACCGCCCGGCGACATTTGTGGTTTTAATTGGTACTTGCCCATGGGTTTTTATATGTGGGTTGGTTTTTCATCCATCTATTTTTGTTGTGGTTGAAATTTTGTTCAAAAACTTTTGACCACTTTTCAAAACCACAATTTTTATTCTTCAGTTGTAAAATTTTCAAATGTACTTTTACCAAGTTTAGTTTTTTTTATTTTCATAGTAGTATAATTTTGGGAGAAAAACTTTGAACTTTGATAGGGTCCAACACATTAATTTTCTTTTCCTTTCATGCAATTCAAATTTTTGTGTCCTAATATTTGGAAAGTTTTTCCAGGCCTTCCCTAAACTTTGAGATGTTGTTTTGCTTTAGCTGTTAAATTTAAGTTGATGATCCATTTCAAGTTAAATTTTAAGTGGTGAGAGGTAAGGTTAAAGCTCTCTTTTCCTTGTCCATAACTTCCCACATGTCCCATGCCCGATGATGGGTGACAACACGTGTAGATTGGTGGTATGTTGGCCCCACTGACATGTGCTCAAGTCTGGATCTGGTTTATCAGCCTTTCAGATGTGCTGCCTGAACAGTACTTACAGTGTAATATTTTAACAGTCACAGATATAGGAATTTAGCAGTGTCCTATTTAGTCGGACACAAGGTACTAGATACTTTATCATCTGATGAAGCCATAAAAAAGAGAAAATGTACTTGGTTTACAAGGAAATGCATAAAAGTTACTTCTTTTATATTTATTTACTTAACTGGGCTTACTGCTTTGAAGTCCTACCTTCTTACTGAAGATGGTTTGGAGAGAAAATATTGTGCAAAATGTTATTGAAATGCTCACTAGAGTGCCTCATCACTTCTATTTCATACCTGTGGGGTCAGTCACAAAGCATGAAGCCCTGGGTTCCATTCCCAGTATCATATATGCACTCATGCATGATACACACACTTACAAAAAAGCCAAGGTTCCCCGGAGCATACGCCATTATCAGAGATCTGTAAGCATGCAACTATGCATCGATTCGTTCTCTAGAATACAGTGGGAGGTTCCCTCTTTCAGAACTTCATGTGTAATAGCTTTTATAGGCTCACTACCACTAAATGAGAATGCCGGGAATGCTAGCTTCTTGAAATCTTGCTCTGATATTAAGCATCCTGGTCAATGATTGCTTTCAGAGACCTGTATAACATGTATTTAACCTAGATACTGTAGCTAGAGTTTTCCTGCCTGGCCCACAGTCAGGGCAAATCTCTCTCACCTGCCAGTCCCACAGCAGTCAGACCTGACCAAGTAAACACAGAGACTTGTATTGGTTTCAAACTGTATGGCCATGGCAGGCTTCTTGCTAACCATTCTTTCAGCTTAAATTAATCCATTTTTACAAATCTATACCTTGCCACATGGCTCGTGGCTTACCGGCATCTTCACATGCTGTTTCTCATCGTGGCAGCTGGCAGTGTCTCTCTGACTCAGCCTTCCACTTCCCAGCTTTATTCTCCTCCTTGTCCCGCCTACACTTCCTGCCTAGCCAATGGCCAATCAGTGTTTTAATTATTGACTAATCAGCAACACATTTGACATACAGAACTTCCCACAGCACTTCCCCCTTTTTTTTTTTTTTTTCAAAAGGAAGGTTTTAACCTTAACAAAGTAAAATTACATACAATTTGGGAATTTGGGCGTAGCTTCTCTTACTACTTCCTGCTGGAGGGGGGCGCTGTATCTTATGGGGAAACAAAGAAAATTTTAGGATTATGGAATAGTCCATGAGGGTGTATCGTCTGAGCCAGTTGCCTTCAAACCATTCTGGATGTTGGATCATCTGGGCCATGGTGTCATCGGAGACCTTTCAGGGGGTCTTGGCTGGTCAAACCTGATGTATCTTAATCTGGAACAAATCCATAGCCTCTGGCTTTCTGTGGGAACAAAAGCAGAGTCTCCTTTCCAAAGTAACATATCCTTATATTCAAATTTTGAAGTCAAGGTACCTTTAAAATATACATATTGGCATAACTCAACAGCTTTTACAATCAAATGTTTTTCTGCAGTTAAAAGTCCCAAAGACAACACAATGCAGATTCTCTGTGTAATATCCATTTTTACGTGGCTTATTTTTTATGCTACCTTTACTGTCTCTTTAAAGACTTTATTTTTTAAAACTATGTTTCTATAACTCTATATATCATCTTTTTTGTCTCTTTCAAGCCTACGTATCTTTTACACACATTGTAAACTATTACATCTGAATCTGTCTTATTGTGAATCTATTGCCTTAAACTGCAGCAGCTATAGCTGCTGGCTCCACCCACCTTAGCTTCCCAACATGGCATTTTCCACCAGCTCTGGAGCTATCGTGGGTCTCTATGCTTTTATCCAAGCAGCGTGTAGCCCAGAAACCTCTTTTTTTTGTTTTGTACCTGCAAAGGCTAAATCCACCATGCAGCTTAATGTGCCACTTGCAGAGGTCTTATTCCCGCCATAGGCAGGTCGAGCAGTAGCTCAAACCGGCAGCTGCCGCTCATTTGAGAGAGACAATTAGGAACTGTTTTTAGCTCCGTTTTAGAATCTTTTCTCAGGTTTTAGGTGGAAACTCTTGCCACCACGTTGGACGCCATTTGTAGCTAGAGTTTTCCTGCCTGGCCCACAGTCAGGGCAAATCTCTCTCACCTGCCAGTCCCACAGCAGTCAGACCTGACCAAGTAAACACAGAGACTTGTATTGGTTTCAAACTGTATGGCCATGGCAGGCTTCTTGCTAACCATTCTTTCAGCTTAAATTAATCCATTTTTACAAATCTATACCTTGCCACATGGCTCGTGGCTTACCGGCATCTTCACATGCTGTTTCTCATCGTGGCAGCTGGCAGTGTCTCTCTGACTCAGCCTTCCACTTCCCAGCTTTATTCTCCTCCTTGTCCCGCCTACACTTCCTGCCTAGCCAATGGCCAATCAGTGTTTTAATTATTGACTAATCAGCAACACATTTGACATACAGAACTTCCCACAGCAAGATACTCATAATAGTTTGGATTCACCCCAAGTATTTTTCAACTATCAGACAGGAAAAGGGGGAAAGAAAAGTACTAGGCAAAAGGCCATAGTGTTTGATCCCAAGACCATAAGCCATGGTCCTCACCAGTCACTAACTCTGAGTCATCAAGTGCCTACAATGTCCATGGTATTGAAGAACAGAAGATGTGGGATACATGCATCTTCAGATCAGCATTGGAACAACCTGAACATTCTTGGCCTAACTTACTTAATTTAAATTCACAAAGTCGTGACCATCATACTCTTGGCTTAACCCACATTTAAGAAGACAAAAATCAAAAATGATGATTTAATTGTCACCATGTAATAATTGGGATATTTCCCACAAACATAAATTTCCAGTGTCTCTCTGAAAACTGTGTAGAAAACCTGGGCTTAGTGTCTAGCCTCCAACATCAGTTGCTCTTCATGAGATCAGATGTTTCGACACCTGTCTGCACTCCTGAAGACAGTTTTTCTACTTGCATTCTCCACGGTAGTGGTTCTCAGAAGCTGTCTTCAGCTTGGTGTTATGTGAGGATACTTAAAAATAATTGATGCTCATGGCTCACCTCTAGACATTTTATATGTTACATCTTACATAATACATACAGGGCAGATCCTGGATTTGGGTAAACTCCCTAGGCAATTTTGTTATGTGATCAAAATTGAGGGCCACTTAGGTACATCATTTAACCTGCATATGTATCACCTGGCCATCTTGTTAACTGCAGTTTGTCAGCCAGTCGGTCTAAAATAAGATCTCGTATTCTGCATTTCTAACATGCCCTTAATTCTGCCAGTGCTGCTAGTCTGTGGGTCCCACATTGAGCAAGACTCCAGGACATTTGTATTCATTTGGTTTGTGTTTGAATCCCTAAAATCCACACACATTTCAAGCCCAGTGGAAGCATATTCTAACATCACAATTCTAACATCACAGTTACAGCAGTGGCTGGAGTACAGATGGCCAGTAAATGCCTCCTGCTGGCTTTTGATTGTTGAGGATATTATCTCACTTTGTTTTGTCTCTATAATGTAGGTCCTTGATTGACTCTGATTTCCAAACCATCTTTGCTGCTATGCATTATAAATGACATTCCTGTATCCCTGTTGGGAATTGCACATCTTCTGATACTTTTAGGCACCAGTCAACGCCAATGCCAAGTTTGACCAGTACCAGTTGAACTGTGTGGGCTGGTTAGTTTTTGTGTGTGTGTGTGTGTGTTTTTTTTTCTCTTCTTCCGTTTTTGGTCAGTTTGACACAGGGTGGAGTCTTTGGAAAAAGGGAATCTCAACTGAGACGATACCTTGATTATATTGGCCAGTAGGCAAGTCTGAGGGACATTTTCTTGATTAATCATTGATGTGGAAGGGCCTAGCCCGCTATAGGTGATATCACCCTGGGAGGTGGTCCTGGATTGTATAAAAAAGAAAGCCAAGGGATGAGTGGAGAGCAAGCCACAAACAATTCTTCCATGACCTCTGCTTCAGTTCCTGCCTCGACTTTCCTTTATGATGGACTGTAGGATATAAAGTGAAATTAGCTCTTTCCCCTAAAGTTGCTTTTGGTGGTGGTCTTTATCCCAGCCATAGAAAGCAAACTGGAACACTGTGTCTATATGACATAGGAGCATTTTATTGGGTTCCGGTATGTCCCAGAGGCCCCAGGGCAATCATTCTCAAACCCCAGGATGCAGCAAATGGCTTAGAGAGTCTCCTAAAACAGCTTTTCTTCACTCCAATCTGACATCTTTGGTTTAGTGAAGACACAGAATTTTTTATTTCCAGCAAATTCCAAGGAGGTGCGCATGGTCCTGACTCCAGTATCTAGAGGTTTGGTATAAAAGAAAGGCAGGCAAGTGACACAATGGGCCCCTTGCCTTATCATATCAGCTTCTTGCTTTATAACTGTTACATTTTGTGTTTCCAGATAAGATTTTACTCAAGAGAAGTTTACCAAAAAACACAAGTTTAAGGCTGAGTCTCAAAGGCTAAGAACTTGTCATGCAAGGGTAAATCCCTGAGTTCAGATCCTAGAATTCAAGTAAATGCTGGGTGGGCATAGGGGCTCAACTGTAATCCCTACGCACCGGAGGTAGAGACAGACAATCTTTGGTGCCAACTGGCTAGCTGGACTATCTGATGGGGTGCTCGGGGTTCAACTGAGAAACCTAGCCTCAAAACATAAAGTGGAGAGTGATTGATGAAGACTTCATTGTCAACTGGACACATGCACCCACACATGCATGCATATACATGTGAGCATGCATAGATACACACACACACACACACTCCACATAAAATACCGATCTTATGTTGTCATTGCTTTTAATTCATAGAATCTATGGGAACTGAAAATAAAATACTATACTAATGATGTGTGGGAAGGTACTAATTTAATACACAAATGAAACAGACAGGCTATTTGGTGCTGTGTATGGAGAGATAACTTTCTCTTCCTCCCATGTGACCCCCCTCTGACATTAGCTGTGTGTTGTGTTCAGCTATGATGGAAACAGGTCAAAGGAAGTCTAAGCACACAATAAATTGCTGAAGACTTGTCTAAAAGAGAGAGTGTGATTACAGATTATGCGCTGTTATTGGGTTGAAGAGACCCCTATGGTGGAACCTCTGCCCAAGACTCTGGTGAGCACAAAAAGAGGAGCTAGCTGCAATTTCAGTTTCCTCAGAGGTAAACCTAAGGAAAACATCATGAATGTTTTATTATTTTAGTCATCTTAGTTTGGATTAGATCCAAGGACTTCTACCACAGGAAAACACATCATTGCTATCTACCAGAAGGCTCTTCATTTTACACAGTACCAAAAATGTACCCTGGTATCTTATGGCTGTGATAAAATACTCGGACCAAAGCAACTTAAAGGAGAAAGGGTTTAGCTCACAGTTCAAAGTGGTCTGTCATCATGGGTAAGTCAAAGTCACAGGAGTTTGAATTAGCTGGTCACATTATGTCCTCAACCAGAAAAAAACAAAAAGAATGTGTGCACACATAGTACTTGGTTTGCTTTCTCCACAGGTATAGACCAGAATCTCCTGCCCAGGGAATGGTTCTACTCATAATTAAGATGGATCTCCCTCCACAAATGAATATATTCAGTATTTAGAGAGATTCTACAAACTCTAGGCTGCCTTGAACTTCAGACTCTGTGGCCTCAGCTTCAAAGTGCTGGGATTACAGGGGTTTGTCACCACATCCCACGTGACTGGTGGATTCTTAAATGTGCCTGCTTTTGTCTTCAATAGATACCAGGAGTAAGAGGAGCATTAATTCCTGAATAGTGTACCAAGGAGATCTCTGAGCTAGTAGAATGTGAGTCACCTTTAAAAAAGAGATTGCATTTGCTAAGGACAAGCTGTGAAATTCATTTTTCCCCCTTTGCTTCCCAACACTCACACTAATACACTCCCAAAATGAGAATTTGACAAAAGACTAAGTTCTTGGTTAAGAAAAAGTAGGATTCTTGCCAGAACCCTGGAGAAGAGCTGCAAAAAGGAACTTTAGGGCAAGAAGGGTGGGTGGCTGCTGATCTCTGAACTGCAAAACAAGCCATATCCTGGGAGCAATTTTTTTTTTTAAAGTTCAAGAGTTCTTGAACGTTTTCTGGAGAACAAAACACGGGCTGGCATCTTCTCATATCATGGGAAGGTCGAGCCAACACCACTTTTTTTGTTTTTGAGGAGCTTCAGGTGTGGTTACTCCTCCAAGGATCTGCATTTTTACGTTTTAGAAACCATAGAATTCATCTGCGCTCCTGCAGCCTGTCAGAAGCATTAAAGGGCCTTGGGCTGGCTGGCTGACCTACATAGGCTCTGTGGTCCAAGGCCCGCCAGAGATCCTTCCTCACAGAACTCTTCCTTTTCCCCTAGGTCCCGCCTGGGTCCGGGAGGCGGCGGTGCCAGGGTTTTATAGGCGGCCTCAGGCTGCGGGGACTCTTTGCTCCGGCTCACCCTTTCACCCCTCCTTCACCCCGGGAGTGCCACGCTGGGTGGCGCGGTTTTTCTGACCACTAGGGAAGCTGTGCTGGCGAAGCCAGGAATTACAGGGCCTCCCTTCTTTGGCGAGCGTTGGCATCTGCGTCCTCCTGACCCCAGGCACTGTGCTGAAGCTCTAGCGGGTTCGAAAGACGCAGGGTCTCGTAGGTAGCAAACCCGGGCTCCCCGGGAGGCCTGAACTTATCTTCCACCTCCCTGGGCCCCCACCTCCACTCCCTGCTTCGGGCCTGGGAGACGCCCCGCAGACAAACCAGCTGCAAGCGCGCAGAGGTAGAGCGCTCGGCAGCGGAGACCGCCCGCCGCCCGCCCCCCGCCCGCCGTCCGGTCGCCCGGGGCATCCCTGTGCAGGAGGCGGAGGCGAGGGCAGCGGGGGAGGGGGTGGGGGTCGGGGCGGTAGGCACCGAGTACAGCGCCTGGACCCTGGTGGCCCGCCCGGAGACTGGTAGAGGCGGAGGGCGCGGCTCGGGCTCTGGGGGCGGGGTCTCGGGCGCTGATTGGTGTGTGTCTGGGGGCGGGGCGGAGGGGCGTGTCCGGGGCGGGGCTGGCGCCAGGCGCTGGAGCTGAGGGCGCACGCACCGCCAGGAGTAGCGAGCAGCTGAAGCCGAGTTGGAAGGAAGCAGCGGCCGCGGCGAGGACCGCTGTGCAGCCGAAGAGCCCGGACAGCGAAGCGCCGGCGGGTCGCAGCTAGATCGCAGGCGCCTGGGAGCTGTAAGCCTGAGAGGACGCTGAAGCCCAGGCGGGCCAGAGGAAGGAAGCGAGCCGCCCCGGAGGTAGGTGGCGGCGGTGGGTCCCGGTGTGCCCGGGAGGGGGAGGCGGTGCGAACGCGCTCGGCCGCTGCTCTTCCTGTCACCGGCAGCCGCTTCTGCTGCCGAGCCACTCGAGGGGAAGCGACCCAGCTGCCAACCCCCAGTCGCCAGCATCTCTCCACCGCTGGGAAGCCTTCTCGGGCCAGTGGCTAGCCGGCGTGGTCGCGACCACCTCCTGCTCTCGTTTCCTCGGTGCTACCCCGGTCCGGCTTTGCTCGCTGTCGGGCGCATTCGGTCCCGGAGTTGCCAGCGGTCGCCGGCTCCCCTCCTCCTTAGTCACCTCACGCTTCCGAGGGTCCCCTATTGCCCTGCAGCTTCCTGGAGCCGGGAGCGCGCGAGGAGAGCGTCTAGGTCGCTTTCTTTGCATTAGCGCGACGTCCCCTCAAGGCCCGGCAGCTGCAGCCGGGGTCGCCGGCGGAGCTGGGCCACGGGGGTCCCCGGAGCTCACCCCCAGCCCCCGCCCTCCGAAGTTTGCCGCCCTCCTCTTCCGGGGTGGGGGAAGTGCGCCTCGGGGCGGTCGGTGGTTGGGGCTCTAGCTCGGCGTCTGGCGCCCGCGGGGCTTGGGCAGGTTGCTGGAGGCATAATGAGTGGGATCCTGGCACCGCCCGGAAATCCAGCTTTTCCTAACGCGGGGCAACCCTGGAGGGACCTGCCCAGCAATATGCGGCCGACCGGGGAAAGCCGGCCCGCGTGCAAGCCTAAGCTAAAATATCAGGGGGGGAATTGTCTGCAAGCCACTTCCTTCCCAAAGGCAGAAACTGCCCGGCAGATCACGAGACAAAGAGAATAGAAACGCTCTGACCAGGCACGCATGTACAGAAATGCGTTTTGGTAACCAGCTTTCGCGCACAATAACGCAAGGGTGTGAGCAGAGTGGCTGTGACATGTTGAATGCTTGTGCCCGCACTGGATTCAGGGGAATTCTGCTCCCAGCGCTGGTAATACCGGAAAGGTCTCACTTCCACCGTTAATTCTCGGAGGAGCTGCAGGCTCTCTTAATGTACTGGCGTGAGTTTATGCTTTATTTAGCGGTTTCATGGTTTTTAGGGCTTAAATTTTTTTCCCTTTCTTTTCCTGTCTTTTTCCTCTTTGTCAGACAGTGCTAAGTAGGAAAGGATGAAGCAGTTCCGGGTTTTGAATGTAGCATGAGATTGTCATTTCAGTGAGATCCAGTTTCAAGTTTTAGGTGGTAGGAGCACTACCAAAGCTGATTGACCTAGACTCCATGTGGAAGAACATCTTAATATTTCGTTAACTTATCCTATGTTTTGGGCACCTTAAAGATGGTAAATTATGAGCAAAGAAAGCTTGGAATAGTAGGCAGATGGGGTTATTTCTGCCACGGATTAGCAGATTAGTAGATTTCTAAAGCAGAAATCATTAGGATTTAAGGGCCTTCTGCATAGGTGAAGTGTCCATGCATCGTTTGTCACTGAGCAGGGAACCAGCACATGTTCATGAGCTTTTTTGTTTGTTTGTTTTGTTTTGTTTTAATAGTTGCACTCACTGTTTTTGAGATAAAACACTTAATGGTAAGCAGGTCGTTTTCTTAAGCACACAAGTTGCTTAAAATTTGGGAAACAACTGTTTTTACTTATTACAGAGAAAATGATCAGGATTTTTCTTGCACCTCTGGTAGTTCAAAGTCAGGTTTAAATGGAGAAGGCCCGTGGGGGAAGCTCCTTGCCTTGCAGAAGTTCCCCTGCAATGCCACTGCTGGCCGCCTCCCTCTAGTTGCCTGTTGCAGGCCACACTACTTTCCCATAGCAATCTGTCAGTTTTATGATTTGAAGAAAGTTGGATGGAGCTGATACTGCCTCTCAGACTGTTGTGGGAGTTCACTTTTAACTTTCATCTTGCACTGGGACCTGTTCCTAGTTGCATAACAAGTCTGCCATGTGCACATTGCTATCTGCTGTTTTATTTGCGTTTTTTATGATAGCACTCTGCTTTTTTCACATCTGTGGTGTGCTGTAGCCATGTACAAAAGTATTTCACTGTCCACTGATTCAATATGTTGTTTTCTTTAGTTTTTTGTTTTGTTTTTCGTCTTTGATACATTGCCAGTATAAAGTTGGTATGGGGAAACTGAGCAATAGAACACATTACAGGAATATGTAGTTTGGCTGTTGGTGGTGGGTTGTATGATGTATCTTTTGGAAATGTTAATTACACTTAAGCTGATGGATTGCTTTTTTTTTTAATTTTTAGGACATTTTTATACATGCATGTTCCATATTTTAGTCATATCCACTGCCCCATTACCTTTTCTTGTCTCCTTTCCCCTTTCAATTCTCAAAAGGCTTTGAATCTTAAGGACAAGTCTATTCAACTCGCACAAACTTTGTACCCTTAAAAGTGTTGGCTATTCCTTTAAACTTTTGCCATGAACACCATGAGCTTTAAGGTTATAGTGTTGATTGAAATTTCCTTTCTGCCCCCCCTTTCTCCTAAGTACTTCAGGAAAGTGTTGTAAAAGGCATTCACTTTGAAAAATTATCCACCTACTTGTTAAAACAGCAACAATCCTGGTCCAGCTTTTATTGTGTTTGCATTTTTGATTTGCAAAATGAGTTTTATTGGATAAAGAGATAGTGAATTAGCCAACTAGGGGGAAAAAGGGTTTATGGTCAAGTAGACCATAGCAAGCTGAGCTAACGTTTGCTTGAGCTTTTAATTCTCTCATAAATAAGGTGTACACACACAGAAGAAATTAGCCCTGTCAGTCCGTTATGCATATTAGATTGGCCAAGCACAGAGCCCCTTGCAAGGTACAGGGCTTTGCTAGCAAAGGCAGGAAATGAAGTATCCTGGTGAAGCTTTGACAACTAGAAAGTCACTGGTCAATAGAAGGAATTAATTATCAGGGGTGTGTGTGTGTGTGTGTGTGTGTGTGTGTGTGTGTGTGTGTGTGTGTATGTATGTATGTATGTATGTATATACTCATTATTTTGGAGGCAGTGTCGAAGTTAGTCCAGACTGGCCTTGAACTACCAATGTAGCAGAAGTTGGCTTGAACTCTTGAGCCTTTTACCTCTACCTCCCAAATCCTGGGATTATAGGCTTGTGCCACCAAACCCAACCGTCAGTTTTGTTTTTACTTTAAAATGAGACCATGTAAGTTGTGTCATTTTCTCCTTCTTGAAACATGGGTTGTGATGAACTCTTAAAGCATTCATATTATTTATTGTGCCTTTTAAAGCCTCGTTTGTCTCCTCCCTCATGTGATTTTTTTTTTTTTTTTGTCATGGCTTTGCCAATACTTTTATTGAAATCACTTGCCTGACGTAGTGGCAGTTAAAGGCCATCTCTTGTACACTAAGCTAAATGAACTGAAAAATAGACTGTGTAATTACTGATAGCTTGTTTGTTTGGCTTATGCTATCCCCTCACCCCCACCCCCAGACCTTTTTCTGGTGAAATGAGGAATAAGTGTAGTACAAGCTTACTGAAGAAATAAGAAAGGACCGGAGAAACATCGTTGGAGATTTTGTTCCTCCACCACGGTTTTCCTTGAAAGTCAATCAAATGTATACCTATAAAGCACCTGGAGTCAAAATAGTTCTCAGGTTAATGATCGCCTGGGAGAGCACTGAAGTCATAGGAACCTGGCCAAAGGGTCAGGAGGCTCCACCAGTGGGTGGTGTGGGTTGGTAGAGGCGAGATGCCTTGCCAGTGGTTCAGCCTTCATCCTGGAATGCCTCTGTGGTCCTGAGGGCTGGGCTCGTCCCGTGAGGACCCAGCTGCCCTCATTCTCCTGAGCATTGTGTTACTGCACTCAGTTTGTCCTCTCTGAGGGCAGCCTGAGGGAGCAGCCATGAAACCCAATTAGACAACAGTGTCATGACTCCCACCTTGTGCCCTGCCGCCAAGCATATTCATGTCGCCCTCCCACATAACACCGCTGACCTCTACAGAGCCGCTTTCCCCCTTGGGTCCGGAGGGAGAATTACTTGGGCTAAGTCCACAGGCAGACTCTATCTGACTCTATTTACAGCAGGGTTTTATTTTAGGTAGCTTCAGGCTTCTTTTAGAACTGCTTGCAGCATTGAAAGGCAGCGCACAGAGAAAATTCCTGGCACCTGTCTGCTTCTGTTTTAAATCTGCATTGTGTAAACGGCGGTTGACATTCAATGCTGATATTGCTCGAAGACCTATTGTTCCTAAGAGCAGTTACGAGAATGCCATCCCCGCAGTTGACTGTCACTTCAGTCACGTTCACGTTTTAACTTTGCTTGTTTTCTCATCTGCAAAATGGGGCTGATAATAAGCTACAGCAGTTTGTAAGGGTGCGTGCAAAACTCCAAGAACTGTGCCTGGCACACAGCGAGCACTGAGTTGGGGTTAATTATATTAAGCTTGCACTGAGAAGCATGGTGCGACGTGCTTTGTGAGTGTAATTGCCTTTAATCCTCATAATGACCTAGTGAGGTATAGGTCTGCTTCTTCCACCGGCCTCACAGGTGATGAAATGATGCCTGAGGGAGGCTTCAGTGACTTGCCAAGTTACATATCTAGGCATGGGTCAGGGCAGCCCTTGTTAGCTGCAACAGAGAATTCACCCTTCTTGCCATGAATTTTAAGGGCCATTTTTTTTTTTCCCCATAAGAAGAGGCACTTTAGGGCACCTCCCTTTGTTCACCCCTCCCAGGGCTACCATTTCAGTTTCTACTGTAGTGGTGCAGGGACCCAGGCACATTGGCCTCATAGCCTCTTCTCAATGGGAGGAGCTCCTCTTAGTCACACGGCCCTTCTTCCTAGCCCTCTCTCTATGGAGACCCTCTCTCTCTCGTCTAGAAGGGCTGCTGTGGGTGGGCCGGGGTAGCCCTCTCCTCTCCTTCTTGGTGTGCTCAGGGAACCAGTGCTGTGACTGCTTTGCAGTCCTGTCTCTTAATGTGTCACCTGGGTGTGTACTCCCTCCCCCCCCCCCCCCCAAAGGGCTTGCAGGCAAGAATTACAGCCTTCACACCCTACCTACCCACATTTGCTACCCAGCCTGGAGGGTGGCGGCAGCAGGCAGCACATTCTGCTTCACTGTCAGTCTGGAAAGGAATGGAGATATTAGATGCCTGTAACATTGGGCTTAAGTTGAGCCCACCTCTTCCATCCATTCTATTTTAACCGAGGCTGTTCAGTCACTTTACATATAAAAACACGGTGTCTGCTAGGATCTTAATCAGTTTTAATGGTTCATGACTTCCAGAATTGTGAAAGGTAGACAGATTTTCAGACCATGGTTCTTGTGTTTCGAAAGACCGTAAGTTGAGGTGGGACATGTATCCTAGACGCTGAGCTCGCGTGTTCAGGGACAAAGGGTTACACATGGTGGTGTAGTCAAGCCCTTGTCTTGACTATAGACCCTTTTGGTGCCACCCCCCAGGGTCACACTGCTAATGTCATCACAGGATGGCAATGCATGAGTAGATATCTTGTTGTTGTTGTTGTTGTTGTTTTAAATGCAATTGGAGGAGGTCCCTTATTTCTGCCTCCCCTTTATGTTCCCCAAATCCTGTCCTTTGTAAAAGGTGAATAGAGTAAGTCAACAAAGCCGGAGGGCTTTTCAGAGACTTTGGTTCTTTCTCATTCTGCCTGCAGGTTAGAAGGTTAAACTGAAAAAAAAAAAAAAAAAGACTATTTTCAAGCCATTGCACATTGAGCAGTCAGGGATTGTTATTTGTCAAGCATTAGGAACAATTTTACCTGGGCAGATTGCATGAGAATTGCTCAGTCTGCTAGCAGGGAAAGAAACTTTACATCCAGTGAGTGGGACTGTAGACAGCCATGCAAAGGGTTGAAAGACCGGAGCAAAATACTTCCCATAAGGACATTGTGGGCAGTTGCATGTGGTCTCGTATAAAAAATAAGTTATTTTTTAATGTCTTCACAGAATTCCTTTTTGCTTTTTTGGGGGGAGTATACAGTATCCTATACATGCCTTAGCTTACAGCTTATATCATAAAATTGCCTGAGTTACCTGCAAATAATAGTTTGTTGGCGATGACTATGATCCACATATAAAATGACCTTTACTCTGAATCTGGGTTGAAGTAGTTTGCTGGGCAGGTGTTTGTAGCCAAAGAGAATGGGAGGCATAATTTGGTGAAAGTGGGAAATACCTGTTTTGTCAAAACTCCAAATTGACTTCAGGAGGCTCACAAAGGTGCTCATGATCCCGGCTGCTGGGTGGTCTGCAGTCCTGGGGACAATTTAAGGGGGAGCTTGCCAGTCCTCTAGATGTGACAGCCCTTGTGACTCTGGATTGATGCTTCCCTTATCTCCCCAGGGAGGAGCTAAGTTGTTAGAAATTGTGCAATGTGGGGCCCAGGAGAGTTGTAGCACAGGGCAGACTGGTCAAGAGGGATACAGGTGGCAGAAGCTACATTTGTAGGACAGAGAAGGGCAGTCTTCCAGAAGTGGGCAGTCTTCCAGAAGCGATGTACTCAAGAGTCTTTTAGTCACTAGTTTATGGACTTCGTAGGCAAGGATGCATTTTAATGAAATCACTTTGGAGGACATTTGCATGATTGAGGTGCTGGGTCCTGCATTTGGCTGGAGTGCTGACCAGTCATCCTGGCTTCTTTTTTGTGCCTGTGTGTTAGAGAGCCAGTCGCACTTACCTGTGTGGCTGCTGTGAAGGCAGATCCCCAAAATTCTCCTGGGGGACCAGCCAGAGCAGGCAGGATACTGCGTGTTGCTGATGCTCCTGCTGGGCCTAAGCTGCCCCTGGGCATCTTAGCTCACGGAGTCCAGAAATAAGTTATGGTGGTCTCAAAAGTGGGGGCTCCACACACTGGCTGGATCTGAATTTAGAGTCTACATCTGATGCTGAGTGTGGTTATGCCCGAGATACCAAACTTCCTCCATCTGTCACATGAGAATATCTACAACACCTTGGTTGTTGTGAGGATGGAATGGGTTAATGTAGGCACAGCTCCCAATACGTATCATGTGATGATGATTGGGCTAACACGGCCTCATTTAAATGGGGATGGCAGGCCAGAGAAAGTGTGCAGAGTGCAGCCTGAGAGGGCTGCGTCCTGCTCGGTGTGCCCAGCCAAGGTCTTGCTGAACCTTGTCACCACGTGATCAGGTCCCCACCCAAATAAATGACTGGTGTGCTCGCCCTCTCTTTTTACAACATAGCTTTCAGACTGCTTCCCTGACACTCAGTCATTGCTGACCTTGACTGCCAACCTTAACCATCTGCATTGATCTTCCTGGCCGGACTCTACCTGCAGTCCCCGAGTAGACAGGCATGCTGTATTTGCAATCCCCGAGCCCTAAGATATCTGGGGTTCCTTTATCAGACTAAGACCTGGAGTGCTGCAGAGTTTTTAAGATTCACCTGACACTGGCTGGGAGAGAGCATTGGCCCAATTTTTGAGGTCTCAGCACACAGGGTGGGGATTGCTTCTCAAGAATCTAGCCTCCTACAGCTATCAGACTCCTCCCAGAGTTTCACTCCCTTGTGTGGACTTAGCCCCAGGCACACTCAAGAGGCTCTCAGGTTCAGAGAGCCCTGCAAAGGCACAGAGTAGTTTCTGAGTCGCTGGTGTGGAACCTGCCTAGTTATATTGTTGTGCTGTGTGCTAGGCCTTGTTTCATGGTTGCTGGGGGCTGGAGGCATTGTATTTCCTGTTCTACTGAGAATCCCACCAAACTGGTCCTCTGGGTGGTTGAAATTGAGGAAGTGCAAGGCACCAGCTGGCAGAAAGATCTGCCCTGGCTACTGACTTAGGACTTTCCCCTCCCCCTAAAAGACATACATTGCCAGGAAAAGCTAACAAAAATTTCAGGGCAGATTTGAAGGAATTAAATTATTCTTAGGCATATTGCCTGGTTTCCAAGCTTTTAGGGATATGTAAATGTTCATGTTCTTTGGAGCTCTGTGTCTCTTTTGTACAGAGCACATTAGTACCAAAAAAAATGAGATTTGCTAGTTCTACATTTTTGTGTGAATTTATGCAATGAATATTTAATTTGATTCTGGATCTTTCAGAAGGAGAGGTTTTCTTCAAACGTAATATAGCTTATTTTTCTCATACGCTCCACTGGCTGCATTAATTTTTTTCCCTCTGATGCCTGAAATGCAAAGTAGAGTACTATCCCAAATTAATATTCTTGCTACACAAAGATTTCCAGTGTTTGTTTTTACTTCCTTTTAATATGCAGCCCTCCTTAGAGTGTTATTGTATAAAGCTAAGAGGCTTTAGCCATGTGAAGTTGAATACTTTACACTTCTGAATGCCAACATAACAATTAATCTGTGGCTAGATTGTGCTTCTTAAGATGCCTACACTGACGAGTGCCTGTAACACTCAACTGCTAAAGTGTTTCTCTCTTCTAAACTTAGGAAAGTCTCTTTGACACAGACTCATGTGGCTGTGCTTGTATTGTTTTATTGTACAGGTTGGTGAACTGAAACCTTTAGCTAGAATTTAGTCTCTACAGTAAAGGTAACACTGAGAAATAAATGAGGTGCAGCGTGGATCTATGTTGCATGCTGCCCTATCAGCCATCCATGGTGACTAAAGTTCTCTTAACTTGGGCTCTTCAATTGCTCTGCACCCACTATGCCTGGCAATGGAAAGAAAAGGGCTTTCATTACCCTGGCCTCCCCCAAGCCTGTTTTACATAGTACTTCCGCAGCAGTAAGCGTGACTACTTCCTTTCATATCTTAACTCCGTAAGATCTAGTTGCTATCCTCACTACTGGCCTGCAATCTGGCATCCCAGAAAGTCGGGGATGGTTCCCATCCCACTGAAATCAGTTCTACTTTAGTCAAAGCTTATTACAAAACCTCAAGTGTGCTCCTGATTTCAGCTGGAGTTTTTGGCCAGTCACTAGCACATCTGCAGTGGATGTCTATATCCCGTGAGCCCATCAGGTCTCTTGGTTTTCCTTTGCCTACTATTGGTATGGAATTGTCAGTAACACGGGATCAAACACTTGCCCTTCTTGCTTCCGCCGGTGAGCATTTTTCACCCTCCACACCTTTTCCCTTTATGCTGTACTTACTTCAGTTTGCACCTTTACGTACCTGCTGCTGCCTCTCTGGTCTCTGTCCTCACCTTTCTCAGCAGCCCTCACCTCCATTTTCTCTCTGTGCCAGTCCCTAGTGGGCATTGAGGTCAGATTGGGATGCCTTGAGTACAGCCTTCTTGAGTGACTGAGTCCCCAACATCACCATGCCAGGCTCACTGTAGTGGACGGACTTACTCACACTCACGGTACACGTGTGCATTCCAGATGGCCCTTATTGTCTTCCCAGCCCAGGTTTACTGCTCCCTCTTTGTCTTCTGATGGGTGAGACTGCCTGTGCTTCTTTCCATAATATGACATTTGGTCTGTCTGTGCCCAGGATCATGCCACACATTCCATTCTGTCTGCAGATTCCTGCAATTTGATGTGGTCTCTCACTTGAACCCCGTGGCATTTTGTGTCAGCGTCTATCATGGCAGTTACCTAATGTTTTGGTTCCTTGTGTACTAGTTTTATCTCCAGAACATTGCCACATGTTAGCACATCGACTCCTGTCCCGCCCAGTGTTCTTAGAAGGCAGGGGCTGTCTTACTAATCTTGGTTTTGTATACTGTGTCAAGCAGTAGCACACTGGCCTATGTATGTCATCTGCCAGAGTGATTAAGTACTTGTTGAATGGAAGTAGAAATTCAAATCCCCACAGATGGCAAAGTGTGATGTTCATTCATAAGCCTTGTTTTTGCTTTGCTAGGTGAAGCTGAGAGTGGAGTGTGACAGTAAAATCAGACGACAGATGGACGGCGTGACGAGAACGTCAGAGAGGATTGGGCCTCGCTGTGAGAGTCAGCCTGGAGTCAAGGTGTTGACAAGTCGCTGAAAAGGACACCAGGGAGGACTGTGGCTCGCAGAGGGTGTAGAGTCGTGTCTTCAGTCACACCATTGATGGAGGACAGATGGACAGCCGGATGGCCAGTCACCTCTCTTAAACCTTTGGATAGTGGTCCTTCGTCCTCTGCTGGCCACCTGTTAGGGGTTTTAGCCCATTCTCTGAACTCCCTTTCCCTCCGAACGTAAACTCAGACTGCGGTGTACAAGCAGCCCCCTCCATTGCAGGGTGACGGAGCTGCAAATATGAGTGCTGAGGGGTACCAGTACAGAGCCCTGTATGACTACAAGAAGGAGCGAGAAGAGGACATCGACCTGCGCTTGGGGGACATACTGACTGTGAATAAAGGGTCCTTAGTGGCGCTTGGATTCACTGATGGACAGGAAGCCCGGCCCGAAGATATTGGTTGGTTAAATGGTTACAATGAGACTACCGGGGAGAGGGGAGACTTTCCAGGAACTTACGTTGAGTATATTGGAAGGAAAAGAATTTCCCCTCCCACTCCGAAGCCCCGGCCCCCTCGACCTCTTCCTGTTGCACCAGGTTCTTCAAAAACTGAAGCAGACACTGAGCAACCAGGTCAGCACGATGAGTGTTCGGTTATTTAATGACCTTTTGGTTTTAGTTTCTTTTTTAATTAGTAAAATCTTAGATTTGAGCGAGGACAGTAAGCTTTGAGCAGACACCATCTTGGCAAGTTGACCTGAACTGATACATAGTGTATAAAAGTCTGGTCAATCATGACATGGCTAGAAGTTTGCTTCTGTGTGGTTGGGAGTTTGTATGAATTGGGAGACGGTGTCTGAGAGCCTGTTTAGTGAGTATCATTAAACACTATTATTACAGTGGCCATTGAATTAACACAGGCGTCCCGTTCTTGGGGATTGTTACTGCTTTGGGAAAGCAAAGGGTAAGTCTAGTATAAGCATATTTAATGTTAATGTGGTTTGCATGGAAAAATGTAGGGTCTTAAAGTGACCACAGAACTCAGCGGAGAAGAAACCATTGTTTTTCTAACCTAGAATCTGCCCCTTGGTTTCCTCTCGAGGCTTGGGGTTAGCATAAAAGGAAAGAAGCTTCTGTTCCCACAAGGGCAGTGCCATTGCGGCAGAACGCTTGGACTCTGCTTGGCCCCGTGAGGAGAAACTCGGGTTCACTGGGTACTTGTCTTAAATGGAAACTGCCCTCAAAATCCATGTGCTGGAGATGGCGCATGCTTGGGCTTGGACACAGCTGTTCCTGGGTAGATTCTCTTTTATTCAGTTTCTCACTGAGACAGCTTCGTGTTTAGCTTTCGTGAGATCTGTTTTGTTAGATACCGTTTCTCACTAGAAAATCTCGCTCCTCCCCCCCCTTTTTTGGGGGGGATATATGTGTAGAGGGTTGTGTAGTCTTTTTCCCCACTCCCAGAGACTTAGAAAGGAATAACTAGGTACATTAAACAGATAAAGCTGTTGAGCCGTGGTTGCACACTGAACAGAGCTGGATGGGGGCTGCGCAGGAGGTTTCTGCGAGGAATTCTGATCGCACCGTGTCTTCAGGCTTTCCCAGATGAAAGACGGAATAAGAATTAAGAGGCAGATTCATTTTAGCACTGGGAAACAAGATGGAAAATGTGGTGTCAAAGAACAGACTTGAGATATGCCTCCCACATTGGACTCCAAAGGGATACTATATTTAATAGGAACAAATAATGTGGTTTTTTAAAATTACAGTAAGTTAAAAGCATTTTTTTTTTGCAAGCAGACCAAAAAGGCTTGAACTGTCCATGTGTTCTAGGCACATACAATTTTCGAAGTACTGCATTTCTTTCCTATTTTAGTTTAGCAGACTGAAAATAAACAAGTCATTTTTTTTCTCCATCAAATAACATGCTTTCTGACCTAACTTCTCTTTGTTTTTGTTGATTGAAAGATTTACTTATTTGTGTGTGTGTGTGTGTGTGTGTGTGTGACTGTATATGTGCACTTCAGGCATGCAGGTGCCCACAGAAGTCAATAGAGGGCACCAGATCCCTTGAACTGGAGCTACCTGAAGTTGGAAGCTACCATGTGGGTGTTGGGAAATTGCAGCCAAGTGGTGTTAGTTGTTTAACTCTCTCTCTCTCTGGTCTCCTGACTTCGTCTTTTTTTATGTTAGAAACAGTTAAGCAGGTTCAGTTAAGAAGAAAAATGACCTCATTGCACCCAAAATACAAAGGGCTGCAGAACCATAAACAAATAGCTCAGTTGAATTAGAGATGACTCATAAGGTGGAGTTGAGGGTGCCAGGTCATAATTACTGACAAAAAGACTTGGTGAAAATAGCTTCTAAGCAAAATTATATTTGATAACTGTTATCCGGTGTAAGTTTCTCCAGCTGTCATACCCAGGCAAGGAATAAGACTTACAGGAAAATGACTCTCTTTTTTTGTAAGGTGTTGCACTATTTACCATGCTTTCTTTTCTCTGGTGAGCACTGAGATTTTTCATAGCCTTTTCATTTTTCTTTTTGCTTTGTGGAAAGAGAAAAAAATGAAAGATTTTAGTAGGATTTGAGAAGAGACCCATGATAGCGTACACGGAAGTATTTGAAAGAATGGGCCTGGACATAAATGAGAAATTAGGAATGACTGAAAGGTTGGGAAGACCGTGGAAGGAGGGGTCACCAGGAGGGCATTGTACTAAACATTCATCAGATACTCTAGGAACGTTAACCTCAGAGTCTCATTTAAATATGATTCATGTGACGTGGGAGGTCAGCAGCTCCTGTGTTGGTTACAAAGAGCTGTATCTGTATTCATTTCCAAAGCCTTTGTAGTGGAAAATTGTGTGGCGGCAAGAAAAGGGAGTTCTTTTCTCTCTTCTCTTTTCTCCTCTTACGTAATAGACTTCTTCAGTCTTGTCTTTTTTCTTTGGACCCCCTCCATCTAATATGGCTTCTTTTGAGTTCTCTGTTTTCTTTCTCTCGTTTATATGGCTACTACTCTTCAAGCCCTAAGAATTGTGCATAGTTCTCTCCTCTGGGCACCTGGACACCAGACACCTGTTGATGGGCAATGACGTAGACAGAGGAAGCTTGGACCAGTGTGCATGCTAACCTTGTTTCTTATATCCTGTTGATTCTCCATAACCACAGTCATCCCCTTCTCTCTGCCTCATGTTTGAGAGGAGGTCTTGAACTCCTAAGCTCAGGCCACCCTCCCCACTCTGCCTCCCAAATACCTATGACTACAGCTGTGGAACACTGCTCCTGGCTGTCCCTCTGTGTTCAGAGAAGACTGTCATTCAACTCTGGCCCGAAGTAGACTCTTTATGAGCAGTTCCTCCCTATGCAGTAGAATCCACCTTTCTCTTTCTTTGAAGTGTATTCATGTCGAGAAGACTATGAAATTTAGTTGTGGGGTTGAAGGAAACAAGCACTTGTGTGAGGATAAGCTATGGAGCTAAGCTAGCGAGTGCCAGGTACATGATCAATGCTCAGGAAATGTCAACACCAACAAAACACAACCTATATGAACATCTGATTAAGGAGCTCCTCTCAGGAACAACATACCTTCTACCATTACGTTTTGCATGCAGTTGTTTAGAACACCCTGGCCTGTGCGGTGAATGAGTTTCTTTCTTGAATGATCTTGGACTGGGGGCATCACATTCATTCAGTAAACACAGATGGGGTTCCTAGTTTGTGCTCGAAAGCAAAGCAGAAGATGAAGACATTTTCTGTTTTCCTTCCCTCATGGCTGGGTGTCCTCTCAGCTCCGACAGTTCTTCCCTAGGTCCCTGCTTTGCTGATCCCCTCCGCTCCTCACTGAAGCTAGCCCTGCGGCAACCTGCCCCTCTGCTCCTGCCTTTCTCATGGTGAGCTCTACAAGAAGAGGGGTCCTGGTCCCCTGTGATGCAGCTATGCAACACAGTGCAGTAGAACTTCGTCAAGTGGTGGAGACTCATGCTGGAGCCTCATCCTCCAGCTACAACACACGCCTGAAAGGAGCCACTTGCTCTGTGTGTCACGTGTAGTGGACAGGCTGACTAGCTCAGCCTGCTTTTGGCCACCATGCCTTATTTGCCCTTTGCTTCATTCACCTCGGAGGTACACTGTCGCTTTGGCCTTCAACATTGCTTGCTGTGCCTCCAGAATGCTTGTCTTCTGCCACAGCCCCTGGGACAGGTTGTTCTGCTGCTAGAAAAGTAGGTGAAGCTGATAGGGAGTAGAAGGTGTATCCCATCAGCAGGTGGCCTGGGGCCCAGATTTTGTATTATTTTAATGCTCCCCCACCCCTTATGGCTTTCTGTTTGTGTGAAGGCTGCAGTTATCCAAATGAGGTTCATGTTTTATTTCACCTTCCCATAACCTAGTGTCCCACTTGAGCGTCTTCGGGGAACACGTTTTCCTTGTTTTGTTGGAGTGTGCAAGGTGTACATTCCACACCGAGGCACACATCAGCGATCTGGCCCCTCTGCCTTACTTGTTGGGTACAAGCATTCTGACGGACACACCACCTGACTTTGTTGGGGGGTCTCGCATTTCCCCTTCTATACAAGGAAATGCCTCAACTGTGAGTGAGGGTTTAGGGATGGGGAATACAAATCACATTCGTCTTGTGAAGAAGTTGTCTGCAGCGCTGCTTAGCAGCTTGAACACATACTTTGCAGTCCTCCAGTCGAAGTCCAGCATTGGCTGGATATTTAGTCTTGTGAGCTTCTGACCAAGAGTTTGTGTAAACCTGTAAAATCTGCCAACTTGAGAGGACACTTGGGCACCCGACTTTACATAAACCTCAGTATGCCCCATGCACCCATGACCCTGAGGACTCCTGACAGCAGGTCCTAGCTGTTTTCACGTATAAAACAAAAAGCAGACATTGACCTGACCTGTGTTACATTTTGATCAAAATCTCTTCTAAATACGAAAAGAAAGGAGCCTGCGTTCTGGGTTTGTTTTCATGGTTTTCCCGGGCATGTTATCTTTGCATTTTTCATACTCTGGCCTTTGAGTGCCCCTCCATGCTTGTTACTCCTTGTCTAGAAAGCAAGGGTGCAGTAAATCACATAAATCAACTGCACTACACAGAGGTCACAGAAAGTAGGGACCTGATCCCGCATTACACACCTTGGTGGGGTGCCATGTTCTCAATGCATGACTCTCTGCTGGAGACAATAGGCAGGGAGGCATTCCTGTTTGTGGGAATTACATTTCAGAATAGGCCTTTTCTTAACTCTGTCTACCTTCTCTCTTCCTTTCAAGCAAGGCATTGCCAAGAAGCTGGAGGACTGTCTCCAGCATCTGACTTCAGGTACTGGGGAGAAAGCAGGGCAAGGTACAGGACCTTTGATGAGAGGGCCTTTGAGCCTCCCTGCTTCCTTGCATCTGGATAGTCAGGAAAAGCTTGAATGTTTGCCTTCTGTGTTTTCCTAGGAAATGGAATATATTTCTGAAAGATCAGTGTAATTGATTAATCACAAATATTTATTATGATTGTTGTTGTAATTTTATGGGTCAGGGTGATAGTACTGAGAATCGAACCCAGGACCTCGTGCATGCGAGGCAAGTACTATGTACCTAGCCCACATACGCAGTTCTTTTTTGTTTGTTTGGAGATACAGTCTCACCGTGTAACTGGCTGGCCTGGAACATGCTATATAGACCAGGCTGGCTTTGAAGTCACAGAAATCTGCCTTCCTCTGCCTCTGGAGTGCTGTGATTAAAAGCATCTATCACCATGCCTGGTGACAAATGTAATTCTTACTTTTGATAAAATGAGATGACCCTAACCACTTCTCTTGTGATCACAGAATTTATTACTTATAAATTATTACATATTATGATATAGCCCTCCCTTCCATGAGAATATAAACAATTAACAGTTAATATTCTTGTCACTAAATTCTTGCTTTGTTAAAGTATTTTTCCTGTTAATTTAAAATATAATCACCCCCCCACCCCACCCCTCTGGAAATGTTTGCAAGGAAGGACTGGAATCCTAAAGAACAATTTGCATATTCATACCCATTTGTAAAGGAAATCCAGAAGAGAAAGGACTCTTCCTTTACCGCACTTTCCCAGGAGGCCTCAGTCCCTTCTCTGAAACAGCTAGTTAGAGCAGCTGAGTCAAGACTGCCCTGCAGAGCCCAGAGTAGCTGAGTCAAGGCTGCCCTGCAGAGCCCAGAGTAGCTGAGTCAAGGCTGCCCTGGGCATCCCCAGCCTGGAGGAGGGACACACCTCCTTCCCCTGGGTATTACTCACAGTGACAGAATGGTGCCTCTTTACCCTGTGACTGTGGAAGCAGTAAAGTTAGGTGCCTGGATAACAGGACCGGTGTCCTTGAGAATCAATGGCCGAGGCAGGCAGCTTAGGTTTGTCCTTTCTAGATTTATTTCTGTTTTTGTCTCTCTCTATATGTTTATGTGGGCAAGTATTGAATTTTCCTGGAAGTGGAGTTACAGATTGTTGTGAGCTGCCTGACGTGGATCCTGGGAATTGAATTCCTGTCCTCTGAAAGCACAGTACCTGCTCTTAACCACTGAGCCATTTCTCCAGCCCCACATTTTTTTTTCTTAAGTGAAATGCAGTAGGTGCCTCAAACCCCTGGCTTCGCTTCTCTTGGCTATCTGAGATCAACTGGAAGCTGAAAACATTACTATACAACTAGACATTTTGAGTGAGAAAGAGGTCGTGACCATATGTATTTGACTTTACTAGGTATTTGTTATGATTACTGGAGTTTTTATTAGTTGTTTATACATTATACTCTTATCTTGGTGTATATGTATAGGAAGAAAATAGAGAGAGATTGGTACCATTTGTGTATTTAGGTACCCATTGAGGGTCTTGGAGCTACTGTATTCCTTCACATTCTATGTTAAATTTCTGGGCTTAGCAGTTTTTGGTTTGGTGTGTGTGTGTGTTTGCAAAGTATGTGAAGGGCCACAGATCTTACCTGTTCATTGAGGGTGGTGCGCTCCCACCTCTGATTTGAACGAGTTATTTAAGCCAAAGGAGCCTATTGTCTTCATTAAGGACTAAATTAATGTTACTAGCCCAAGTTTTCTTTGTCAAAAAGATAAAACCCCATAGACTATAAGTATTCCCTTTACCTTAGTTGTCATTGGGGTTTTTGATAAGTTTGATGTCTAGTGCGGTTTCTAGGCGGATGTATGCATCTTTGTCCAAAAGGGATTAGTAAACATGTCTTCGGTACATTTGGGTTTAAGAAAATAAACATTAGAAAATTTGAAAGTCAACAACAAATGGTGCCTTACATCTGCTAAGTCGCATCCCAAAAGGAGAAAATTTCGTACCTGTGGGAAATGCACATGCCAAGTGTGTCATGTCATTTGCATATTCAAATTTTAGTTGGTACCGAACAAAACAGACAGTAAATGTTAGTGCAGCTGGCTGTTGCTTCTATGTGTATTTTTGTTGCTAACAGATTGCAACGAGAAAGGATGTAAAATGGACCGAAGACCAAGATGGGGGGTGGGGGGATAACTTGGTGTACTAGCTAGACACAAGGAGTAGGATAGCTTGATGACAGACTGTACTTAATGTTTTCATGTCTTAGTTTAACTTCTAGCACTTAATATCAACGCAATCTTTAGGCTTTTAATAAAACAAATCCAAATAGAGACCGACAAGATGAAGGTAGAAATTGCTTTTTTTTTTCAGCAACTTGGATACAATTGCCCTTAATTTAACAAAGTAGTGTCAGAACATTTTCTAAAGTATCCTTCTTTATTGTTATTTATACACAAAGTATCCTTTTAATCCTTATTCTACTGCTGCGTCAGTCGAAACATTGTTAAGTAACAATCTTGGAACTACAATACTAAAACTCAAATACAGTGTACATTGTTAAAATGCAGCTTTGTAGTGGGAAGGTAAAGAAGAGGCAGAACTTTCCATTTAATTATGGATGCGGAACTTTCTCCCTGTGGCCCTCTGCCACACCAAGTGCCTGGATGTCATTTTTAGGAATACCTTCCCTGGACTATTTCTTGTGTGGAGGTCTTGGCAATCTATTTATTATCATCTGTCTTATCTGTTCTCAGCTAGTGGCATGCATTATGCAGAGCTTAGATTATTCTGTCCCGTCAGCTTGATGCATATTGAAGTTAGTGTAGAAGATTATCTGTAATTTGTTGATCAAATCTGATATCTAGGACAGGAAAGGATATCGGCATACTTGAAATATAAATTTTTTTTCTGATAGGCTGTTTGGATCAGAAACTCTGCCTTGCTTCCCAAATATTCCTTAGCCACTTTACTACCAGGGCACACTAATTATGAAATGAAAAGCTCAATACTGGCTCTTCCGAGATGAGGCTATGGTTTTGTTGCAAACTCTCGATTTCTGTTGCTAAGAATTGTTGGAGAGCTAACTCCTCCGCCCCCCAAGGATAAGTTCTTTCACTAGTAGTACCCCAGTAATACTACCCTGAACCCCTGGATGTGGGACAAATAGGAGAGTGTTTATGTGGAGGAGTGACTTGGGGTAGCTGGATAGAAGAAGTGCTCACAGGCCCTCCTCACAAGATCTGCTTGGAAGCTGCTCTGGGGATGATGTGGATTATTGCTAATTTAGTGTCCAGTTGGTACTTTTTTGCCAAATTATATGGCACACGATCTTAAGACATATATCACCAGTGTATAACAATGTCTGTACTTTTATTAGCGGGCACTTGGGCTGACCACCTATTGGCCCATGATTCTCCAAGGTTCATGTGCTGTGGTACAGGAGCAAATTAAATGGTATCTGAGGAATGCCGTCTCATCCTGTGCAGCCTCTGGATTTATCGTTGTCCTTCAAGATTTGTTTAATGAATATTTGAATTAAATTCTCCAGGATCAGTAAAGGATAATGATAATGTGTATAGAATATGAAACTTTGCTTATTTGGACTTCACATCTGTAGAAGAGGTAACGAATTTGCATATTACCAGGCAGGGGCCTGTCATGAAGCCAGTGACTGTCTTGTGTGGCCATAGTCTTGGTCCAGCTTTCTCCTCAACAGGAAAATACCTGATACTGGTCTCCACACATGGGATCAGTGACCCAGCAAAAGAAGCTGTCTTGGGTTCTGCCTTGCTCTACTTACTTTGATAAAATGCAATTTCCAAAATTACTTAAAGGTGCTGAGAAGGCACTATTTTGTGATATTAGGTATTTTCCTAAGATGTTATAAACTATTGTGACTGCACTGAATGCTGGTAGCTTTAATTTTATTGTATTTTTTTAAATGAATTTTTCTTTTTGTTTTCTGGTACTGGGACTTGAACTCAGAGCCTTGTGGATGCTAAGCAAGCTCTTTAGCACTGAGCTATACCCAGCCCTTTGATGTATATTTTAATTAAGCTTAAGAATGTTGTTTCTTCACTAAACAGTTCATTTGAATATTTTCTATCTCTTGCTTATTTCTATCCTAACTATAGACACACAGTTGGGTATTTTGGTGTCATTGTTAAACTTGTTATGTACGATTATTTATAGTTATTATATATAACATTTAAAAGCTATGTATTTAGTTTGTATATTATGTATAGTTTTAAATCATTCTCTATCAATATTGGGTATATTGGTGTCATTGTTAAACAGTTATGTGTAATTATTTATAGTTTTTATATATAACATTTAAACATTTTACATATTTAATTTGTATATTATATATAATTTTAAAGCATTGTCTATCAATAGCAAGCTCTTCTAGGTTATTATTTATTTATTTTTTATTTGTTTTTGGGGGTTTTTCGAGACAGGGTTTCTCTGTGTAGTTTTGGTGCCTGTCCTGGATCTCACTCTGTAGACCAGGCTGGCGTTGAACTCATGGAGAGCCACCTGGCTCTGCCTCCCGACTGCAGGGATTATAGGCGTGTGCTACCACCGCCTGGCTCTACTAGGTTATTTTAAAGGTAGCCCAAAATGAATTTTTTTATTTTTGAAAGAAACATATTTAAAGAGGATAAAACACTGACTTTATCTAAATCCCAAGGAATGAGATGAAACAAATGTATTTAGAATATATCAAAGTATGTATAACAATCACTGTCCCATACTTCCTCATAAATATGTCTACTAAAAATATCTTTCATTTTTACGATGAACTTAAATTTCTATAGACACAAGTGTCTGCCAGGCATTTTATATCTAGGCATTTTATAGCCATTTTTGATGTTACTTGCTTATCCTACAAAGGTAGGTTCTTAAAACCATTTTGAGATAAAGCATAAGCTCCGATTATTGTGTGAATATTTTTTTGGAAAGCAAGGGGACTCCATAGCCAAAGAGCCATGCTGAGTGGAGAGCCATGTCCAGCAGGGTGGCAGCCACAGCATGGGTCTGCTGTCCTCTCTGAAGCTACGAGCCGCTGAAGTCTGCTTTGTGAATGATCTTCATGTGTATTTATCTGCTAAGTTGCATTAGTCATTCCATTCACACAACTACAAAAGAATTTACCTTCATACTACATACCTCTTACAGCATTTTCTTATTTCTGATAAATGTGTCAAAGGATTGATTTACAAAGAGATGGATGAGACTTCAGAAAGAAGACCATGTTTGGGGTATATGCCTATATATGGCCCACCCCCATCCCAGGAAATACGTACCTTGGTCAGATAGTTTACAAGTTACATAGTCTTATGAACATACCGCCCCCCACCCCAGCCCTGCCTCTGTTATTTTTGAAGATGCCAAATCCTGCTTCACATGCATCTGAGTTTCAATTTTTCATATTTTGAGCTCATATCCTTTCTATTAGAAGGGAACACAGGCTGGATCTGACCTGCTTCAAAGCCAAAATCCTGAGAATATCCAGCCTAAGAGCTGTGTGTTTTGGCGGGTGAAGAACGGCCGCTTGGAGTCTGTACATACAAGAACTCTCATGTTGACTCAAATGAATCCGGAGCCTTGTTCCCTGAATTATGTCAAGGTTAGCAGTAAATATCGCTTTAGAGGGCCGAGTAAATTACTAAATTCCTGGGAATGTCAAACTTTATTTCTCAGCAGAGTAGGCCACTGCCAAGTTTGTAATGTAAACATTGTGTTCTGTTACCTGACTTCCAAGGACAGAAGGGTGGCTGAGGGCATGTGTAGGGCACAGGTGAATTTTATTTCGAGGTTCTTAACAAGACAATGTGATACGATGCTGTCGCTGGAGCAATGAGTGCCAGGAAGACTTCTTGAATACTTTAATTTTTGCTTTTTTCCTCCTTCAGTTGAAAAAAAAAATATTATGTAAAAAGTTCCCTGAGTTTAAAAGGCCCTAACTGGTAGCTCTGGCGTAGCCTTTTGAGAGCCTCAAAGAGGACCTTGCTTCCTACCACGGTCATAAGAGGCAAGAACAAAAACACATTCTCAATGATTCCAGGAATTAGAACTAGTTGGAGGGCCTGCCTGTTGTAAACTCAGTGGACCCAGGTTTCAAAACACAATAGAGTAAGGTTTGACCCCTGCAAGGCAACCTCCTCGATTCAGGCAGCCTCCCCACCTCCCTCTCTCTGCTTCAACCCTGGGGTGTTTCTCTCCTCTTCCTATCTCTCCAACTGTACCTTTCTGTGCAATAGGAGGTTAACAGTCCCAAAAATAACCAGGAGGGGAGGTATGGTGGCTCAGACCTGTAATCCCAGTGCTCAGGAAACTGAGGTGCAAGTTCAAGGCCAAACTAGATTACATAATGAAATCTGTCCCACAAACAAACAAACAAATCCCATGCAGTAAGCCAGGGAGTGGCGCAGTAGGGTGGGGTGTATACGTGGAGTGCTAGAGGTGGCTTAGAACATCGTAGTTAGCTGAAGATTTGTACATTCTAGGCTTTTGATCAGTCAGGGCCTGGGACAGCCAAACTGACAACTGGAAAGACTTTTTCATTCAGACTAGCAAAAGTACGCTGAAACCAACATCTGTTTGGGAATTTCCTGGGAACTGACGGTTTCACTCCCCCATCTGACTTTAGACTTGAAACCAGCACCCAAGCCAATGGAGAAGATGGGCAAACAGCATGTCTGTGAGAGATCTTATTCACTGGTCCACAGGAAGAACATCCTCAAGCCTATAGAAAATGGTCATTTTTGTGCACCCAATGGGTTGGAAGGCAAGAGAGACTTCTAAAAGTGAGGGGAATTTCAAATTTCAAGCTTGCCCCGCTCAAAGTGGAGAGAAAGCAGCTGGGTGGTTATGAGCCAAGGAGACAATAACATCTTATTGTCTGAGATGAAAAGGGAATTAGTTTTTTAAGAACATTTTTAATGATTTATTTATTCTTATTTTGTGCACATTGGTGTTTTGCCTGCGTGTATGTCTGTGTGAAGGTGTCAGATCCCCTGGAACTGGAGTTACAGACAGTTGTGAGCTGCCATGTAGGTGCTGGGAATGAAACCCAGGTCCTCTGGAAAAGTAGCCAGTGCCCTTAACCACTGAGCCATCTCGCCAGCCCCCAAAGGGGAATTACTAAAGAAACTAAAAGTGTTCTAGTCATATCCAGCAAAAAGTAGAATGGACACTGCTAAAAATAAGGTGTATGTTGAGAGGGATATAAGAAGAAAGATCCTGCAGAATCCAAAGAAAAAGAATGAATGTAAATACTGGGGGGAGATACACCAAGAGATGTGGTGTGAGAACTTCAAGGGTTGAAGCTTCAGGCCTGTGTGCAGATCTGAGTGTTCTCCATCGTTCCCCCTGATGTAACTGTAAAACCACTTCTAGATATATTTTTGAAAAAATTTTTGATTATAAGAATGATTGTCAGAATAATATTAAAGTTCTTTGCCAAAATACATACAAAGTGTTTGTTACCAAGCAACAAAATTACCCTCCATCTCTAACAATCAGCGCCCAAAGCTGTTGAGTCTCAACCCCGTTTTTAGGAGAAATGATGGCATCCAGGGCATGAGCTGCTTCCTTAGACCTTATGTTGGCTACATTGAAAAGATGTTTTAATACACAAGTCTTCCGAAATAACACATTAAACCTTTAGTGTCATGTCGGGGCGGGGCTTAAAAGTTATATTTTCATCCTTGAGTTCACAATTAGAAAGTGCATACATTAAACTTTTGATTAACTTAAGGATTGTTAGACATATACAGGGTACATCTTCAGAATTCCTAGAACTACAATGATACAACAAAAGTATATAAATGTGGTTAGAAAATGCTTACTCTGCATAAAAACTTTAAGGAAATATATGTCTGTCTCTGTGTATACACACATAAATGTAAAGCTAGATTTACACCTGTCTTTGCATGTTACACATGTTTTGGGTACTCTGTTAACACTTAGTAATGTGTTAGCTTTCTACTTTTCATGACAGCTCTGTGATGGTGGCCTTATCCATACACCTGTTATAAAACCAAAGTGTAGTTAAATGGTGTCCCCAAGTCACACAGCTAGTGGAAAAGTTGGGATTTGATCTCATGGTACTCTCAAGCAGATATGCCATGTTAACAAGGGCTGATAGGTAAATCATGTTATAGCTTATGACTCACCCACTCCTGTTCAACCAGGGGTGTGTCCTGGAGCCAAAGACAGATGACTCCTTGGCTTTCCAGTGACCTCTGGTCTGCCAAGACAAAAGGAGCTAAACAAAGTGGATGTTTCCTGTCTCAGGAAATGGACCCAAGAAAAACTAATGTATGAAGCAGACATGGGAGTCATTCTTCCTTACAGCAGAAGAATGCCAGATCAGCAAGCTGGGAAGAGGTGGTTCATTCTAAAGATAGTCTATCCCCTCTGCACGCTGAGGCCTGTTGTTGTTTTTAGTATGTGTTATTTGGGAGCCAGGGGATAATCTTAGATGACATCCTAGGAAGGCCATCTATCTCCATTGAGACAGGGTCTCGCAATGGCCCGGAAGCATAATGTTTAGGCTAGGCTAGGCTAGGCTGGCTAGTCAGGAAGCCCCAGGGACCTTCCTGTCTCTGCCTCCCTGGGACTGGGATTACAGATGTGAGCCACCGCGGCCAGGATTTTTATGTGGATTCTGGGGGTCGAACTCAGATCTTTGTCCTTAAAAGGCAAGCACTCCAGTGACTGAGTCTTCCTTCTCAGCCCAAACCTGTGAGTCTTATAAGATTGGTTGAAAATATTAGCTGTCAAGTTAGCCTTCACTTAACTAATGCTTCTTGGTGTTATATTTCACATTTTTGACTTATATATCCTATATACATTTTACATGTTTATCTATAAAACATATAAACTAGAGTTTATATACACATTATTATGTACTTATACATAATATATATGAAATTATATTTACATAAATAGATCCGATAGTACAGCTTATAAGGTTACAGGCAAAGCTTTGCTGGGTTAATTATACAAAAGTGCCCTGCTAATGGAGCTGCTTGCTCCATCAAGCAGGCTGTAACTTGCTACTTTACTGGCCCTCATTGTTTGGAGTTTTATGGACAGTTACATTGTAACTGTCACTTGTGGTCTAATCTTCCCCTTAAGGGAAACTTGAGTAACACTGTCAGCTTTTTTGAGTAGAGGAAGTTTAAACATACTGGCTCAGAAACTACACAATTGTTTAGCTTAAACTCCCATTCTTGTCAGACCACATCTCCCCAGCCCCTCTGTGGCTGGAATCGGCTAACTTTGGCTCTCCCTAAGGAAAAGTTTCACAAAGTGCAAAAATGTTTACTCTTCTTTCCTTTGCCAGATCCGGGATCTGTGCAGCAGATCCGAGAACTGGTTGCCTATCACACTTTGGTCAAATAACTGAACTGTCATCAGTCCACAGTCTTTAGTTGTATGACTGCTTTTGACCAAGCCCAAGTTAATTTGAAAACCTAGATAATACTTGGAGTAATTTTTTTTTAGAGGGGAAAACAATCTTTCCCCCTCTCCCTCCCTCCTTCCCATACTTCCCACCTGGCCCCTTCCTTCCCTCCCTGTCTTCTATTCTTCCTGTGCCTGTATTGTCTGGCTGTGAGAGACTTGTCTTTCATATACTTCATAAGGGGATGGGTCAGTTTCACAACCGTCTTTCAAAATGCAGAACTGTCATCCCGCCTCCCCTCTCCGGCAGCCCTGCTTGTCCCATTTTCTAGCACACACAGAAGCTCCGGTTTCTGCTTAGATGTTGATGTGCCCCTCAATTCAGTGGGTCCTCCAGGAACCATCTTTTATCAGCATTAGATACTGTGTGTAGTTCACAGTTAGAAATGTATTTGCTCTCACAGGAAGTAGGAAGGTTAGTTAATAGTGATTGTAAACTCTTTTGACATGAGGGTAGACGTACTTTGCTTACAGAGGATGAAAAAGGAGTTAATGTTTGGCAACTCTGTTGAAGGCAGGGCAGGTGCTAAGGAATGTTGTCACCTGACTCTGGACCTCTCATCCCTGGGCGTGCACCTGAATAATGACATGGGTTTTTGATTTGCTAGAAAGGTTCTATTTGTGACTTCATGATCCTAGATCCCACATCCTCATTTTCATATATACGTCATATATACAGGAAACGTCCTGCTCTGACGTGCAAAAAGTTCAGCTTCAACGTGACTGTCCTAAGTCTGCAGGAATGCCTGGCGTGTATGTGGTGTGCTGGGCATTGCGCACTGCCCCCTGGTGTAATTCCCGAGTGCTGTTTGCAGGTTGAGGCTCACAAAGGACAAGAAACTAGACCAGGGTCCCACACAGCTGGTGGAGGGTCGGCCTGCAGTCAGACTTGCTTCCAAATGTGTGTTTCTCAACACCACGCTCAACAACCTTCAGGCAGCCAGTGTGGAGGACAGGGACCTCTAGATAGTCGTATTAAGAAATAGCAGTGTCTAAACCTTAGAATTAAATACAGTTTCGAATTACTGTAATTTTTGTCTACCCTCCTTTTAATCTCAAAGTAATTTACAAATACCACAGGTATGGACAGTCACATGCTAGATTGATTGATACCCTGTTTGTGACAAAATCATGTACTTGAAGCTTGTATTAAACCAGAGACCCATAGGAGGCAACTTTTATACTCATTACTTTTAAAAATTTATTTTAATTAACTTTATTATACATGGTTACACAAGGCTATTTTCATTCATATATATAATGTACATGGAACAGATTCCCCACCATCCCCCACTATTTCCCCACATACTTGTTTTTATGAGATATATCCATTTCTTTTAAAGTTCGTTTGTGAGATGTTACAGGTTACCCCATTTATTTAGCAAAGGTGCAATTAGTTCATTATTAGTTTTGGAACCTGGGTTTGAAATCCTTAATAGCAATACCAGTCTAGAAGGCTATTTGTGCTTTATCTGATTGGTTAGGGAAAAGTTCAGTCTTTGCTTACAAAAAGAACAGTTCTGAGCTCTTGGGTCAGGATGGGAATGTTTTTCAGGTGGCTTTGTTCTTTGAGTCTTGCTCAGAGAACATCATGGTCAGGCTTTGGTTCACATCTTGGGCATAATTTGTGAAGGCAAAACTTTTAGGTGTTGGGTGGTTCTATGAGGTCATCAAATGGGTGCCATGTTTATCTCTGAAGTCCTAATTTCAGGGGACGCCAGGGCCAGGAAAGCACGTGCTTCTGTGGCATGCCAGTGTTTTCCCACACTGGGCCCATGGCACAGAGTAGGTAGTTGTCTGTGGGATACCATAGCCTCAGCACTCTCATTCTATCCTTCTCAGGAGTGAGGCTAGCCCAGTGCTGTGATTAGGGTCACCCTCACTCCTGTGAGGCAGGAAGTGTGCTGAGTCCAGGCTTGCCCACACAGCTGAGCGAGAGCGGAGGATTTCCCACTGTTGAAGGCTCTTCCTGAGTTTGTCATCTTTGGATTAAGCCCTTAGTGTCTGGATAAGTTGTCGTGGGTCTAGCCAGGGAAAGCCCCTGGTTTGACAGTGGAAACTGGGCCTAAGTGGGAATAAAATCTGCTGACCCCTGCCTCAGAAGGTCACATTTTTTAATTTATGTTTCACATTACTCATCGTAAATTACAGTGCTTACAGATAGAGAACCCTTCCTCTTCCCACACCCTCCCCAGACACCACATAACGGAAAATTCAAGTTTTCTACAGAAAGCGGCGGCTGCTGCTGCTGCTTCTTCTTTTTAAATAAACTAAACAAAATGTCAGTCTTTGATGAGACTTGCTTCCTGCCAGAATTCCCACTGGTCTACTGTCACGGTTTCCACAAAGGGCTGAGATGAAGGAGGGAGACCCGTTTTGAACCCCTTTACAGGAAACCTGCATTTCTGCCTCAGCATGGGGAGAATTGTTCTGGACCTCAGTGACAAGCACGTAACACCTACTGGACTCTAACTGTTGAAGGATAATTTTGATTAAGACGAGAATTCTGCTGCTGTGATCAGACACATAAAACTTTGCAAGGCTATGTTGTTCATTTCCTGTTTTTTTTTTTTTTTTTTTTTTTTAAAAGCACCCTCTCCTATGAACTCCCAGATGATGAGATTTTCCTCAGAGAAAATTCAGCTCTGGGAAGAGCCATCCATAGAGGTCATAACCTAAAAAATTCTTCAAGGGAAGTTGAAGTGGACTAAAAGAGGGCAGGGTTTGGAAGCCCTGAGTTCTCCAGTGGAAAAGTATTAAAAAAAAAAAAAAAAAAAAAAAGGCAGCATGAAGTTGGAGGAAAAGTAGTTGGGGAGGGAGAGGGAACAGTGGGTGGACCTGACCAATGTATATGCATGTATATAAATATTAGATATTGAAAATCGGATTTCAGTTCTCAGTGAAGGGCAGAAGTAGACTGGCCCACTAGGAGTTTGTGGCAGCATTTGTCTCTTTCCCAAATGGCTACTGGAGAAAATCGGTGTAAGGCAGCCATGGCCAACTGGTTGTCAAAGAGGTGGTTCAGGATGCTGACTAGAGAGAGCTCCTGTCGAAGCAGGCCTGGCCCCAGCCTGGGCCTTCAGCATAAATCAGATGCTGGATGGATTTTGATAGCTCAGGATCAGACGCAGGTCATCTTTGGCACCCAGAGTGAGCAGTCTGCCGATCGTGGCACAATCACACGGACCCGAGTGACAAAGGACTGCTTAATTGAAAGTATATAAAATGGTTCCTTAAGCTTCATGGACAACTGAGTAACTCCAGTTTCTTTTCTTTACCCGTGTTCACTTCCTACTCCTCTAGAGCCAGGCATTAAGTATTCTGCTCTTTTACTATGAAAAGATTAGGCAGCTGTAGTTTAAATTAAACCATTAATTTGGAGTGATCTGTGGCTGCATTAATTATATTCTCTGTTGAGATTAAGTTCCCGTGGATTTGACAGATACATAAAAGTGACAGTGTATGCTCATCAGGGGGAAATAAAAATTCTGCTAACCACAGCCCTTAGTGGTGTTTTTAGTTCTCCGTTTATATTAAAGCCTTTTAAAATTGAAATGATTTAACTTGGTTTCATTTTTCTGGTTACCTAGAAGAAAAAAAAAATCAGAAGCATGAAGCAATTGAGTGTATTTACAGGGAGACAGGGCCAAGTGATGGAAAATTTCTTTTCTTTCAGTAGGATTTAGCAGAAAGCATGTGTTGAAAGTCTCTTACCTAAATGGGTCATAATTAAAGACGTTGGGGCTTATTTATTTTAATTAGAAATATTAAGCTCACTCAGTGGCTTTATGGAAAATTTTTTTCTAATTGCATATTTTATTTTACGTCAAGTAATAAATTAAATATTTGTGGGTACCAAAAAGACTTTTAGCTCTAACCACAATCGTAACTCATGCTAAATGTATTAATGTGTTGATTAGCTAACTAACTGCTTTTGGATAATTAGCTGTTTAGACCTCTTGTTGATGTTTTCTTCCTTCGTTTTCCAGTAATAGTGATAAGGTAATCTGTGTATTCTGGGAAAAAAACGTACTTGTCTGAATTTTTCAGATCAATATGAATTAGTAGGACTAGAGGTAAAAAGTGTAGCATTTACTGTGTATCCATCCTTTAACATTCTGTCAGATTCTATTGCATTGTATTCCCCATGGGTTTTATAGAGTTTCTGAGAAATCCCAAGAAATGGCAACTTTCTCAGCCTCTGTGCATCCTGTGTACAAGGGGCAGAGCAGAAGAATGAACTTTCTCACAGTTATTGTGGGATGAAACCAGGCACCCAAGTTCCCTGCTTCAGACTGAGTCTTAGACTCGGCTGCTGTCTGTAGGAGGACAGACTGTATCCCTACATCATGGAAGGACTCACTGTATAATATGGAATAGGTCTTGTTACCTGTCACATTTTCTAGCCAAAAAGAATCTCCTGATTGTAGAAAAAGCAATTCAGACTACTTGAGTACACTCAAGCCAGATCCCAGGTGTCTTTCACAGTTCTTTTTTTTTTTTTTTTTTTTTGGTTTTTCGAGACAGGGTTTCTCTGTGTAGCTTTGCGCCTCTCCTGGAACTCACTTGGTAGCCCAGGCGGGCCTCGAACTCACAGAGATCCACCTGGCTCTGCCTCCCGAGTGCTGGGATTAAAGGCGTGCGCCACCACCGCCCGGCTCACAGTTCTTTATTATAGTAAAAATGAACACAGTCAGTGGTGGTAATAGTTCTCTGGGGCATTCGGGAATTTATATAAATTGACTTCAGGGGAAAAAAAAAAAACAGTTGGTTAGGTTTTGCATTATTTGCTCCATGTAGGGCAGGTGGAAGAGAACACGGGATGAAGGTTGGTTTCTGCTGTTGTAGGGCCACCAGGACAACCACTGCACTTTCATTCAGGGTCCCCTCCCTTTGGTCTTGCTTATGTGGTGTGCTTGTGAATAAGCCAGACATCAAGAACTTCCAGTGACATCCTTGGCCATCTGTCCATCTTAGTTACTGTGAGTTATTTGCTGCATGACCTAAAGATGGAAACATACTTGACCTTGGCTTTCTCATCTATGAAATAGAATTGATGGCGAGGGACTGGGGCGTGAGGGAGTTCTCACAGTCATACCTCAACAGAGGACGGGAGTATTTAAAGCTTACTATTTGATGATAGGAAAGGATACATTGGAGACACACACACACACACACAAAGAGAGAGAGAGAGAGAGAGGCTTAGACTTAAGTGATATGTTTAAACCCAGCGAAAACGAAAGGAATTGAAATTGCCCAGCCACAGGAAATAAAGGCCAAGGGCCAATTTAAACAGTTGAAAACTGCCTGAAGCAATGGTTCATGGAAAAATAGTGAATCCTTCACTCCTCTCTTTGCCGACGTCCGAAGAAGAAATGACGTTCAATGACAGCGGGATCACCGCAGTCACACCGGCTGCCTCTTCTGAAACACTCACTCACTGGAGAGTTTACTTCATTTTCGGTGGAAAGTAGACAGAGCCAGCAGTGCTCTGTGGCAAAATGTGTTTTCTCCACAGCTATGTCCACGCTCTCCCGGAGACAGACATCCCTGAACAGTTTAGTTTCTTAACGTAGAGTTTTCATTTGTGTGTTTAAGTCTTATTGCTTGAAAGATCCTTCTGGTAGTCTGCGTTCCTTTGTCTTCTTCCTCACTGGCATCTAGGTTTTTTTGTTTGTTTTTTTTGTTTGTTTTGTTTTACTTTTCTGAGACTGGTCTTTCTATATGGTCCTAGGAGACGAGTGCTTCCTATAAAGCCCAAACTGACCTTAAACTCATGACAAGCCTCCTACCTCAGCTTCTCTAGTGCTAGGATTGTAGGTGTATGCAGTCATGCCCAACTGTCTGTGCCACTTAAGTGTAAAGCATTTAGAGGTCATTGGTCTGCCGGGCAGAGTTTTGTATACGTTATGCTATGTTCAGAGGGCATAGTACTGGCAACATCATGCCTGGAATTGCAGGTCTCTGCTGCTTTGTCCATTTAGTGTGTTTCTTTTTGAGGAAAACCTTCATTTTCAGAACTTCATTTTCCCTTACAAAAATCAGCATTACAATGGGAAAATAACTTAAAAAATATTTTGTTTTCATATTACTAGTTCATTATGAAATAGCTCATTAGTAAAAGAATAAAGTGCAAGGCCTTGGTTGGAGGGAGGAGACGCCTGCTCTGAATCTGATTCATTTGCCCAATAAAGGTTGCCACCTATTGGTAAAAAAAGAGAAGGAAAAGGAAGTGCCCACGCTTCAGGTGGTGTGATAGTCGGAGGGGAATTCTTTCAGTGATGCTCTTGGCTAAACTATTTGAAAATGCACAATTTCATTAGGAACCTAAAACTGGGCATTTAGATTTATCGTAGCCAGCCTCTGTAAGTCATGATAGGTATTTAAGGAGAAGGGGGTACATACCTCTTTTAAATGCATATTTCTTGAGACCATCAGAATTCCATTTTAATGGAATAGTAAATGGAGTTTTAATTAGATGAATTGATGGCTGATTTTGTAACTCTGTGGTTGGTTTGGGCTTTCTTTCAAAATTTCAGATTCCAGCCTTTGGAATCTGGTATTTCCTGCCCAGCTGACATGGGACAGGCCCTGTGGAATGGGCAGCTGATGACTCTTGGTGCTGGGATCTGGCTAATTTGACCATGGGTGCTGCTTAAAGACCATTGGTTTAAGCAATGGCATCTATCCAGAATTTTTTAATGCCATAAGGTGCATTTGACAAAAAATAAAGGGTTTTGTTGAAAATTCTCAAGCAATTGCAAACGGGGAAAAGAGTTCCTTTATTATCAAGTGGTTTTATATATATATTCAATGATTAAGATAGCTTGAACTTAAAGAGAAAGCAGCAGTATAGCAATTTTTATTATTAATAAGTAGATTTTAAGTGATAAATTATTATCCCAAATATCTATAAATAAATCTTATAAATCTTGAGAGCTAAATTGTATACGCAATAGTGCTTTACTTGTGGACTCTGTATAAGTGTGTGTGTGTTGGGTAATAACCTAACAAACTATGAATAAGACCCATATTCTAACCTTGTGGCTTTTTTTCTTTCTCATGTGCCTGCTCATCTTTGGAATTATGAGCATTTCTAAAATGCTGTGGACTACCCAAATAATCATTTGATGCCCTTGTTTTGATCAGTTAATTAATTCATGTGCCTTCCACTGTGAACTAAGTACAATGACAGAAAAAGAAAGAGGTGGTACAAGAGAACCAGGGGAACCCATATGTTATTTGCTTCCATTTTTACATACTACACCTATATATGTGTGAAGCAAATATATAAACTGTTACAAAGCAACATATTGATTAAAATGAGCAGAGCATAATACAAGGAAGAAGCAGGCAGGAGAATGGTTGGAGTAAGGCCATGTATAAAGAGAGATGTTTTTTGAAGGAAGTGAAACATGTTTGTTTTCCAGCAGATTCTCACAAATGTCAGTGTTAGGCTTACCCTGGTTGACTTAGTGTGATCGAAAGGAGGAGAGAGGAAGGAAAAGGCAGTATTGTGGAAACTGTGGAGAAACTCAAGGCATGAACATCTCGTGTAGGCCAGCTCAAACACATTGTTGCAGTCGGACTGTGTAATTTCCTTCTGAAAAGGCCTGCCCATTTACCAGTAATGATACCTTTCTTTCCTTTCTATTTTTGTCCCTTCCTTTAGGAAAAGGAATATATGCTTACTCGTTATTTAAAATTCAAAGTCATTTTCCTGTTCTGGTTGCTTTTGTTCCCACTATTTAAGAAGAATCGAATTAGGTACATGTGAAACTCGCAGTCCCTCTTTCAAGTCTACATTTTCCAATTAGCTGATGTGTATCCCTTTTTAAAACTCTCCCCTCTTTATCCCTCAGAACTGTATCTTGGTGTACCCCTCCTCAGTTTTTCTCTTTTGATATCATAAGTGCAGATGTACTGGGCTTTAAAACCCTACTTGGACAGATTGTCCACCCTGGCACTCTAAGTGGCCCTGTTAGAAAATACAGAATTGAAGCATACCCTGTTGACCTCTAAATCAGTTTCACTTTTAAGCAATATTGACCTGGACTGTTGGACATCATCATAACTAAACTGTTTTCTCCAGGAGCCATAGGTTAATCCACTATGCCCTCCTAGGAATTCTGTTGCAACTGGTACCCTGTACTACTGGACTACCATCATCATGATTTAACCTCCCGTAAAGCTGCATTTTAATAGGTGTTTATAGGCATCACTTACCAAGTATTTCAAGGGCTCTTTGAATGAAAACTGCCAGGGAAAGCAAGGTAACACTAGCGTCTTCTCAAGTAATCATTTGAACGTTCTCACACAGAAGGGAGTTGATGAGAGAACAAGTAACTGAAATAGCAACACTCCATCTCCTACTGTTGACTTTCAGTTGTTTCCAAGATAACTGGGGAGAGTTCCCTCTCTACAGGCTTGTGCATGATGTGCTTATTCCATAGCCAAGTGCTAGCTCGGATTCCCCTGAACAAGGCTCATAATGTAATGGCAGGAAGCGGAATGCATGCCACCCAACCGAGCAAGGGGTGTCCCTTAGGATTGGAGCTGCGTTGGGGGCACGTGGTTTTGAGGGTGGTATGCCTTCCTTAGCCCCCCATGTGTTCCTCCCAGTGGAACACCGGCTGCACTTTTCTTTCTGGGGCTAGAGAGCTGGGATTGGGTACCCCCTCTTCAGATGGCTGGGACAGGAAGGGGTAAGGTCTCCCGTGGGATCTAGACTTAAGTCACAGGCCCCATGAGGCAAGGCAGTGGAGTCCCATGCATTGTTCCATGTCATTGTCATGGCCTCCTTCTGCCTCTTCTGTTTGGACAGCTTTGTCAGCTCCTTGCCTGTTATAAAGGTGGCAGGAAGAAGTCTCGATTATTTCTGTCAGGCTTTGCACACCTATCTATGAAATGGAAACTTCCCTACGTGTGTTAGGTTTCTATATTCATTTGCTAAAATTTATGTCACCCATAATGCCATTGGTGTGCCCATTGGCAGTCATGAGTGCCATCATTAAAAGTCACGCTGATGAAGTGGACTTTGGTGCCCTAATCTAGAGCCTGAACCTTCAGATATATACCATTTCTAGGGGAAAAGTGGGTTTCAGGCTTTACACAGCCAACTTACAAATGAGCTTGGGAAATAGTATCCACATGTAGGCTGGAGGCTTCCTGTGGCAACAGTCAGTCAGCCAGTGAGGAGAGCCTGCCTTGGGAACATGGCTGTGTTCCTTGCTTCCCATTCCTAAGAGCAGCAGTACTCAGGAGTGTGAATGAGCCGCCTTGAAATTTTAAGATTCTTTATGAGATTTCAAAATTGGGCTTACCAACATGACTCCCTTGAAAGAAACTGACTTTGTGTCCTCGAAGAGGTCCTTAACTCAGTCAGTATTGTGCAATACTACATTAATCCTGTGCTCTGTCCACCTGGCTGGTTGTGACCCCCAAGGGGAAAGAGCAGATCGGTATTAAAGGCTCAACCTCAAAACCAATGGCCTCTTCTGGCTCTCTGCTTCCACTGTTGTAGATGTCTTTTTTTTTTTTAAGATTATAATTATGTAATTTTTCTCTTACCCCTTTTCCCTCCAAGCCCTCCCGCGTAACCCTTGTTCTGTTTCAAATTCATGTCTTCTTTTTCTTTAATTGTTTTAGGAATATATATATTCCTAAATACATAAATACAACCTGCTCAGTCTGTATAATGTTACTAGCCATTTGGTATTGGATAACCAATTTGTGTGCTCTTCCCTGGAGAAAACGATTTCTCTCACTCTTAGGATTCTTTAGCTACCCGCAGTTCTTTCTGTATAGTTGAGGCCTTGTGAGCTTTCCCCCTTCCACATGAAGACAGTGTCTCCTCAATATGTCAGAAGCTACACCCATCAAGTCTCATCAACATGACTACCCAAACACAATCTGAACAAGGATGACACCCAATAGACATTTTTGGTTTTTTGTCTTGATGGGATTTTGCTGTGTAGCCCAGGCTGGCCTTGGATTTGAGATCTTCCTGCTTGTGCCTCCTAAGTGCTGGGATTTCTGGCTCTGTGACCACACCTACTTCTTGTTGTTGCTGCTGCTGCCCACTGTATTTGACAAGATAGATAGTATGATGATTGTGCTGACTCACATTGCCCTTGTTACTGTGGAAGTAAAAATTCTAGTGTGGAACTCCTATCACTTGGAAGACTGGAGCAAGAGGATTTTGAGGCCTGCCTGCTCCACATACTGAGTTTAGGGCTAACCTGGACTGTAAGATCATTTCTCAAGCTGGGTATGATGGTGTAAATTTGCAGGCTCAGCACTGAGGAAGTCAAAGCAAGGAAGCTCGTCAAGAGTTCAAGGATAGCCTGGGTTAGAAATTGAGACCCTGTTTCAAAAGAAAGGAAGAAAAGAAAATAAAGTGATAGAAGAAAAAGAAATCTAGCATAGATTTTGAAATGGCAATGTCAAAATGTATGAATGACATTGTACTTTTGATAAAAATCTGCAAAACATCTCTGGTAGCCTGTTGTGCCCAAGTCCACTCAGGTTCTCAGCTCAAATGGTGTAAGCACCATTTCTGAAAACTCATTGGTCGTTCAGGGCATCTGGTTCTATTTAGGTCATCATTTTTATAATGAGTATGTCCTTATACTCCCTTACGACCCTTTAAATTATCACTCGTTAGGCTGTACTGAGGACTCTGAGCCAGAGCTGTGGCACATTGCAATACCAACTGTTTGGGAGATTGAGGCAGGAGAATCACAAGTTTCAGGCCTGCCTGGACTACAGAGCATGTTTGAGACCCTGTTAAAAAATAAAGGGAGGAAGGGGTGGGGAGTAACTGACATATGTAGTTTAGTGGTTGTCTTAGGATTTCTATTGCTGTAATAAGACACCATGACCAAAAGTAACCTGGTGAGGAAAAGATTTATTCCAGGGAAGTCAGGGCGGGAACTCAAAGCAGAAACCTGGAAACTGGAACTGATGTATAGGCACTAGAGGAAAGTAGCTTGTGGACTTGCTTCCCATGGCCTACTCAGCCTGCTTTCTTACTGCGCCGAAGACCACCAGCCCAAGGGAGTTACTGCCCGCAGTGAGCAGGATCCTCTCTCAGCAATCATCAATCAAAAAAAAAAAAACCACTACAGGCCAATCTGGTGGTGGCATTTTCTTAACTGAGGTCCCTTCTTCCGAAATGGGCTAGTTGAAATAAAACTAGCCAGTATGGTGGTAGAGTATTTGCCTAACATGCAGGGAGCTCTGGGTTTAATCCCAGTACCACAAAAACAAAACAAAAAAGACAAAAAACCAAAACAAAACAAAAAACAAGAAAAACTCTGGGTGCTTATAAGCCATTGATGGGTCCAGTCGCCTGTGGGTGGGGGCAGCTTTGAGTTCCTGTGGACTGGATGAATCAGCCCTTGACCATGACAATGTCAGCCGCAGAGGGTAGGTAGGAAGCAGTTTTGTGGACTAACATCACAACTTCTGTCCTTTCTTTCTCCTTTTTAGACTTTGCACGGTTTTGAAATCTTTCTAGATGCACAGATCAAGGCACATGGGGGCCAGGGGTGGGGGGGTGGGGGGGCGATGACAGAAAGTGCAGCCCCAGATTAAGAGTCTCCGGGGCTTTGACCCTGGTTTGGGGTGGGTGGGGCCTTGGCTGTGGGCAAGAGTGACCCACTGGATGGATTCTGCTGATACCTGGTGATCCAGCTTGGCTAACAGTGCCCAAGTTTTGTCAGCAGGAGGGAGGAAGATTTCAGGGCTTTGTATCTTAAGTTGTTCATCTGCCAAGTATTAGAGCAGCTGGCCTTCCGGTGTCTCCTTTGAAGGAGCAGTGCTGGTTAGAAGCCCTGGAGAGACCAAAAAGTTTGCTCCTGGGTCCCTTCTCTGCTGTTAAGTCAAGGGCTGTATTCTAGACCCTCTGGACCACACCTTTTCCAAGCCTGAGGATCAGCTGAATTATAGGCTCAATTTCAGGCAGAGGTTGAGCTTGCTTGTATCTGACGACAGCAAGGGCCTACATGTGTCTTTGATTATCCTGTTGCCCTGGGAGATGCTGTTTAAGTTGGCAAATGTCCCTACTGAAAGCAAAGCTTGTCACTGGTGAGGTTACTGACTCCCAACCCCCACCCCCAAGGGGAAGGAGGGAAAAGTGTACCATTGAAAAGTGTGGTGAAGCCATCAAGTTCACCAGAAAAAGTAGGTGTGGTTTCGGTTTCTTTACTGGGCTCGGGATGACAATATCTCAGTAGCAGACTGCAGAAGTGTGTGTGTGCGCGCGCGTGTGTGTGTGTGCGCGTTGCTTGCCTGCCTGCACGCATGCAGATGTGTGCATGTATGTGGCATGTGCTGCCTGAATTCCAAACTCTTAGAAATCATTTAAAGTTCTAATTTGTTTTGGTCTTCAGTTCCATACTTGGATAGTAGTTTTCAAGAAACTTATTGAAAATCAGACAGAGGTTTGTGATTTCTAGGTCAGAAGTGTCCCCAACCTTTCTTTGTAGAAAAGAGCCTTTTTTTTTTTTTTTTTTCCCCTTTCCTAATATCCTCCAGGGCCTTGGGGCCAGGCATGCTGGAGAAAAGACTTGAGTCACCCCTGCTCACTGAGCACTTTCCCGAAATAAAACCCCACTGCCATCCAGTGGCGGTTGGCTACACAGCACAGGAGCTGAAAACCAGAGCCACTTTTTTGTCTCCCAAGGCCAAAGCTTTTGTATTTTTGTATTTTTTTTTCCTCTGCTGTTCAATTTTTTCCTCTTCTGCTCAATTTTTTTCCCCAGATAGTACCTGCACTCTTTTTTTTTTCCTTCCTCTCAATGCTAGGGATTGAACCCAGGACCTCAACCATGCTTGACAAGCACCTACTGAGGTAGCATCCCAGGCCCTACAAATGTATTTGACAAAACAGTTAAGGACTTAAGGAATTCAGGGTAAACGTGAATCTATATTTACCTTGTCCCATCTTCCTAACATAGTCACGGCCATTGGCTACCTACCAGTCTTACTCCCCCAATTGGTCATAAAATGTGTATTTTCTCCTTGTGTGTTTCTGTTACTTTGGCTTAAAGAGTAATGCTCAGTGGTGTGTCTGCTTGCCACACTCGCTTTAGAGCTAGCTTCCCATCTCGCTTTGAATTTGTACTTTGAGCTGTGGTTGACCAATATCCTAGCATGGTTCATGACACTTAGCCTGCATTTCAGTCAAGGGTTTATGTGTCCCATAGGATCCAAGTTGGACTCAGAGAAGGAGCCAACAAGCAAATGGAACTATTTTGCCTTGTGAAAAGTTCCAGCCTTTTAAAAGTGGGCTCTGAGAAATTTAAAAAAAAAAAAAAAGCAAATATTCTTGGGAAGAAACAGGGTTTGTGAGTACTTGGCTAGAAAGTTTGGGAAAGGAAAGACCATTTCCTCTGGCCTCAGGAGCACATTCAATGTGAAATATGACTGTTTTTAAAAGAGCCCAGTTTAAATTTATTTTGGGGTTATTTATTTGACTTGAAAAATAAATGGATCCAGTGCTTATAAAAAATGTTCAGAATCCTATTTAAAATAAAGTGATATTTTGCTAAGTTAGGCTAGGTGCTCCCAGCATGTGCTATTAATTAAAAGCAGCTGGGGCTTTTAGGCATGCTTGCAAGTACCTACCATGAGCAGAGCTGTTGGAATCTGGTACACACATTTGCCTTACTGGAGTTCTTTATGGTAACTGGAACGCATGCTTCCTGCCTACTTCAGTGAAGTCATGTTCACACAGCATTGGACCACGCAGGTGGGACATTTGCTCCCTGGGAAGAGTGGCTGACACAGAAACCGCTGAACCCGTCTGTGCCCACTCTAAGAAAGTGGCATTCTGTACCCCCAAGGGTCACAGTGTTAGGTTTTATACTTTTATAAATTTTGTTTTGTTTTATTGTATGTGTGATGTATGTATGTGTTTGTTTTGTGTGTATTCACATTCATGCAGGTCTCTGTGTGTGTTGAGGTCAGAGGTCAGTGCCTAGTGTCTTCAGTCACTTTCTACATAAAAAATATGTATTTATGTGTATGAGTGTTTGCCTGCATGTATGGTATATGCACCATGTGCATTCTAGGTGCCTGTGGAGGGCAGAAGAGGGTGTTCCATTCCCTGGAACTAGAGTAACAGGTGGTTGTTAGTTGCTATACGGGTGCTGGGAACTGAACCAGGGTCCTCTGCAAGAGCAGTTAGCAGTACCGACCACTGGGCCATCTCTCCAACCCTTCCATCCTATTTTTTGTGACAGAAACTCTCTCTCTACCTGGAGCTCACTGATTAGGCTAGGTTAGCTGGCCAATGAACTCCAGGGATCCAACTGCCAGAATCACAGACAGGTTCTTCCAGGTTTTTAATGTGGGTGTTGGGGATGCAAACTCAGGTCCCGTTGCATGTACAGCAAACATTTCATGGACTGAGTGAGTCATCTTCTCAGTCATGTTTCCAGGATCTCAAGAGATGTTCACATGTTGTCTATTTGGTCATCAGTATGGCCAGTCAATAGGGAATCTGCACATCTGAAAGAGATATGAGTCAGTATCTATCAGTGTCAGAGCAAACTTCTGGGGAGTCCTGTGAGGTCCCTATTCATCGGGCACAGCTACCAAAATAAAGCTTAGCCAGGAGGGATTCCTAAGAATGCAGTAATTCTTCACCTACGTGATCCATTGCTTTGTGTGGCTGCTTCCTCCTGTCTTCTCCTATCAGAATAGAAAAATGGAAAGTTTAATGAAAATAAATTTAAGTTATGGATTTCAGATTGGAAAAGGACTGGAGGGGTTATTGATCCCCACTTACACTCTCCTCCCTGAAAGAAAAAAGTAAAATCATAGGAGGAGGAATGACGTGATGTAGCGCTGAGATGTTGGGATCTTTTGCGTGCGTGCGTGCGTGCGTGCGTGCGTGTGTGTGTGTGTGCATCATCTGGGTGTTTTTCAGTGTAAAAGCTATGTAACAAAGGCTTAATTTTAGTGAAATTTTCAATTGAAAAATGATGCTGTCAAGACCCTAAGTCTAGGACTATAGAAATATCAGTTTAATATGTAAATCATGGTTAGTCTTGGGTTGGTCTGAATGGACCAAGAAGTGTCTTGATTTCTTGATTTCCAGTTGTAACTTAGGTTTTACTGTAATTCAGGAGATGACACCTTTGGAAGAACTTAACTGTTTTTTCAACCCACAGTCTTTTTTTTTTTTTCTTTTTTTTTTGTAGGTCTTAAATTTTATGCAATGCAGAGGTGCAGATTACCTCAGTTGCCTTTTTTACTTTTTTCCTTCCACGAGGCAAACAAAACAGTATCTTAAATTAAATCAGAGTTTCCTGAGATTCTGGAATCTTATCCCTAAATTTTCCACTGGGTAACCTCCAAGGCCCTTTTGCCAGTGTCCCCGGCTGACACAGGCAAGTCGGGCCCTGACTCCAGGGATGGATTCGATGTGGCTCTGAGGCAGCATGTCTGGGGAGAGAGCCTTTGAGGGGAATAAATCCAGAAGGACCTGGAATGCTTTTAGCCATTGGGTTGCTACCGAGCTTTTTAGACCTTCTAAGGTTTTTAAATAGATGATGAAATTTAACACCGTTTGATTGTCTAAAGTTAGCAGAGAAGCATCAGTCCTTGGCTTTCGAGGACTCTTTCAGTCATCCTGAATATGTTGTCAAAGATTTTCCAATGCCACACATGTGGAAAGCTCACTTGTAGCTAAAAAAAAAAAAAAAAAAAGGAAGTTAATGTGTTCAGGAACAAGTTCTGAAGTCAGGACCTTCCCAAAGACTTGGTTGGTATTCACTCTTGACCACCAATATTGGAATAATTTGATTACTTGGGTCAGCCTCCAGAGCAGCCTCACTGTCTGCTTTAGCAATGGAGCGGAGAACATCACTTGTTGGGTATAGCTTTGTGACTCTTATGGGACCAGGAGTTAATGGAACTCTGCCCTGCAGAATCATCCTTGGGGAACATGAGGCCGTGCTTAGTGATGGGGTGGAGGGAAATGCGTAAGTGTGTTGAAGCTGTCTACATCTTCATCTCAGCCTCTCTGTTTACACAGCATTCTTTGAGCTTCTCGGGCTTACTCAGGCCCCACTGTGCTTCATCTGAAGGGAGGAAGTCAGGATGAAAGTGAAAGGAGTCAGCTGACCCGCTCCCACACAGCACTGGATCCTGTAGTCACTCACAGCTATTGTCGGGGAGAGAGTCTAACTCGGACGGAGAACATTCTTACCTCACCTTTTGGAGTATTGGGCTTTGCAAATTAGACAGAAAGGGTGAAGTTAGAGGGAATTTCATGGCTCCAGCGATCTACATTTCCTTGAGTTCCCAATTCTGTTACTTGCAGTCCTAACTGATTGGGGCCTTGATGGCAGGGGCCTGGGCTTTGCAGCCTGAGTAACTCAGGGTCCTGGGGGGGTACAGTTTTAGTATTTCTCTGAAGTACCTGCTTTCAGGAAGTCAGACCCTGAATTTGTAGAAGAGGACTCAGAGAAGTCTTTAAAAGCAAGTATCTGTTGATTCAAAATGGCTGAGTTCACAGTAAACTGATTTTTTCCAACTAGATGTTTCCTGTTCCTTAATGGAAACAGTTTGAAGTTGCTTATTAGCTTAGTGTTTTCCCCATCCCACTCTGTGTTTGTCTTTAGTTTTTTTTTAAGAGTCTCTAAACACAATATATATAAAATCATTTTGTGATGTTTTACATGCAACATCAATTTATGGCTTGCTTCTTGTACTCCTATGGTAGTAAAGTTGATTCTGGTCAAGTGAGTAGGATTGCATATCTTGATCTCTAATATTAAATCCATTGTGTGGAGTGTTGATAATCTTAATTACATTTTTCCAGTGATTCCTATCGGTGAGCAGTCGTTTTTTTCAAGGGAGACTGTTCCTCACATCCTTACAGTGAGAATTGGGCTTGATACTCTGTGAAAACTGACCATGTTCTTGCGTCCTGGATCATTTCCATTTCATATTTCCTGTATCAGTGTGATGGATTTTTCTTTTAGTCAGTTAAAGAGGCAGGCTTTTGTGTGAGCAAAGGCCAGAGAGTACCTGCAACCTTGAGCTTTCTCATAGACTGGGGAGAAAGGTCACTGGGAGGAAGGGCCAGGGGGCCCAGGGAGAGAAAATGAAAGAATGAATATGAGACAGAGAGAATATGAATGAGTGAATATGGAAGAAGGAAAACATTGGCAAGTTAAAAGGGGTCTGGGAAAGAAGGGCAGCTGTTCAACAAGCATAAGCCCTGTGTTCTGCCTCATTGAATGGCAATTGCATTGAACTGTATTCACTTGGATATTTGTGGCTCAGTGACCCTGCAGGATTTTGGGAGAGGTGGTACGTTGGGACCTATCTTGCAGTATAGAGCATTCTCAGGTATGGCCACTGTAGGGAGAGGTCAGAAGTACTTTATAGAGGCTTCTTGGCTACTGCTATGCTAGGTGTCACAGAAAGCTGGGATGCTGGGTGGTCTGGTCCAAGGCGGGAGTGGGCCCAGATCACCACCACATCTGGACTTGCCCTAACCTCCCTTGAGCATCCTGAGTTAGAGGAGCAAGTAACTGAAGTGGGAAGTTAGTGAAATACAGATGGGTGGATGACAAGCGGAACCATGACGTTCCCTCCAGCTTCACCCCTTGATTCGAGCAGAAAGATGGCTGACACTGCAAAGTTGGCCTCTTGGCTTAATGCGGTCATGGCAGCCAGGTGGAATATTTCATGGACAGGGTGTAAAATCCTTTGAATGCATTATGTTCTGCTTCTGCTTTTATACATATGCTGCCCAGTTACATTCTTCCTTCATTAGATGATTTTTGCAGAGTCCATTAACATTTCTAACCGACCATTTACCGCATAGCCTTTTTTTTTTTTTTTTTTAAATCCAGAGCTGTCATTTCTGGAGGAGACTCCATGCCTGGAATATCTACTCGCTGTTCTCTGTTAGTTGTACCTGTTCAGGCACTCCATGCACGCAGCATCTGCCACCCAGGAAGGGACATTTCTAAGGGAGATTCCCTGTGGAAAACACAACTTTCTGTTCTTTTCTTGCTGCTTTCCCTGAATAATCATTTTTTTTTTTAACGTGGTGTCTTTTGTTAATTTATAACATGTGATCCAAGATGAGAATTGTCTGTGATTCTGGTTTCTGCTGCCCCGCCCCCCACCCCCACCTCCTACAAACACCTTGCCCTCAGAGAGAAGAAAAGACACTCACCTGTTTAAAAGAAACTCTCTTCTGGGCCCAAACTATGAATAGATATTTGAGTTATGAAACTCATCGTTTCTTAGAAGTGTCGATGAGGAGCTGGGTCGACGCTTCGCGGCCATGTACTTGTAAAGAGTCAGGTTCGGGGAGAGAGCAGCAGGCAGCGCTACCTCATGCGAGAAGACTGTATTGCAGCGTAAGGAGCGGCAGCATGGCTCTGCTGTTCTCTTTAGCCATCTCTTTCTTCTTAGTGTTTCCAAACTTCGTGCAGCTTAGACTTAAGAGTGTAACCACCACCCTTGAAAAATAGTTCCATGTCTTTTTAAGAATGAGGTCATTAACCTAAATGGTCTATAAAGACTGAACTGGTGGCGACTGTGCTATAAAAATGTACACCATTAGACCGTCTTATCAAGAAGCAGCACAGCTCATGAAGGTACCTGACTCTGCCTCTAATATTGGTAGATATTTCTACCTCCACCCCTTTTATATTGTAACCTCTGTTCATTCGTCTTTCAGCCAATATGGGGCATGTTAATGACCCCTAATTTTATAAATGAAATTATTGCAGCTCATATTGTCCAGATGTGAACCTAAGCAGACTGCGGGTTTTCTGGCTTAATGGCTAAGCGATGCCAGCCTTTCCCTGGTAATTGAACCTTCTGTCATCTGCAGTCAGCAGACACTGGTCTCGAAACAGGAGGCACACAGTCAAACTTCCTGCTCATTTTAAGGAGAAGCCAGGAGCAGATGGCTGCATCATCAGATGCAACCACTTTGTTAATCAGAGCATTTCACTACAGCCCTGCTGATGGCCTGACCGCATGCTGGACACCATGGCAATCTCTGGGACAGCTGATTTAGTAAGTTCTTAGTAGGTTTTTTTGCTTGTGTCAGGTGCTGTGGGTGCTCCCAGCTCCCACTCAGCTCAGCCCAAATGCTTGCCCAGGAGGGCTGAGCCATTTTGAGTGGTTATGTGCCATCAGTAAAAGTGCGCCTTCCTGTTTGACCCGCCTGTAACACTGCAGTATAGTCCCTCATTTGTTTGTCTTAGTAATTTTGATTTTTAAACGACTACCTTCCCAAGATAACCAAGGTCGCCCTGAGGAAGACTGGAGGGCTTTTTGAAAAAGCACCACTGCCCACGCCAGGGCCTCCCATGCTCAGGTCACAGCCACATTGAGCTGCTGGCAGGCCGCTGCTCTAGACTGAGCTGGTTCTGAGGATGACGTGGGTAGAAATGTAGCCTATACAATTCCTACTTAATTCTTTTTATCTGTTATATGTTGAAGTGGCCACATTTCATATTTATGAGAGTAGGTGAAAGATTAATGTAGCTACTACAAAACTCGCTTACATACCTGCTTCCATTCACAGCCCCTGTTGCAGGGGCCTCCGACTCCTCCCTGACGTGGTCTGGAGTCTACATGGGGACCGTGTGATGTGTTCCGTTTGATTTCTTTTCAGATCCGACTTTTCCCTTCCAGAGTGAGTGGTCAGTTGGGAAAGGACAGAACTGTGCCCACAAGCTGTTGTCATGTTGTGATTTTCAGGAGTGAGGAGAGGTGAATGTCACCATGATGGGGCCTGTTCCCATTGGGTAGCCAACAGTCAGACATGCTGTGCGCTGTGTGAACTCTCAGGAAAAGAAGAATGTGTTCCGTAGGGAGCCAGACCAATCAGGGAGGCGTTCTCACCTTCCCAAGTCAGTTTTTGCCCACAGAACCCTGTCTAACCTTGCCGTCTGGCTCCGGCCTGTCCCTTTTTTGAAGGCGCTCGGTACACGGGGAGTCCCTTGAATTGAATGTTGGCTCTGACTGGTTCAGTTGTGTGAGACTGAACTCAGTGAGTCAGCCGTCTCCCCCCTCCTCATAAATACGGGGATTATAGAGCTCTCCTCACAGGGTGGTGGACGACTGCAGTCAGGAATTTCAGTTAAAGCTGCCCAAGCCCAGTAGTGCAGAACACAGCACATGTTAAAGGCATCACAGTGCTGGCCATGGGCTCTTGTCATTTGTCGTCCCCACAGCTCAGTTGCTCTGGGCTCAGTGGATTGTTTCTCATCTTGTGTGGCTTGGGATTATTTTCCATGACCACATTTTAAAGACGGTACGGTTTTTCTGAAGAATTCAATAACTGCACGGCAAGTTTCCTCTGGGGGACACATAAACTTAGAGAAAGCCCTAGGGCCTGGGGGGCAGGGTAGGTTCCTCGGGGTCACCCACCTCTACCTACCGTCACTGACTAGTTCATAGGCAGTTTGCCCTCCTCTACTCCTTTCTCTCAGAGCCCAGCAGTGCTGCTGGACATGCATTGGTCGGAAATCCAAAGGCATCGAAAGAGATGACTTTGAGAAATAACTCAAGTGTGGAAGAGGGAGGGCGAGAGAAAGAGAAAAAGGTCCTATGGAAAGAGAAGCGCTCTTGGAGCCGTGACCTCCGCTGTACCATCAGGGGCCCTTGGTGCCCACACCCGATCTCTCTGAGTCCCTTTCCCAAGCGCCAGATGAGACTGATGGACTTTTCCAGGCTGCTGTCACCCCCTCCAGGAGGTACCCCGAGTGCGCAGTGTGGTTTCCAGGTCAGAGACTGCTCCGTCTTCCCTCCCTGGCTGGCTTTTTGCTCTTCTCAGTTCCCCGTTCTTCCCTCCCCACGAGTCAGCACAAGCACAAGCTCCACTGTCGTCGAGGTCTGATTTGGAGCAGTCACCACTTACACACTGGCCTGCTGTCTTCCACGAGGTCCGGGTAGGAAGCCGCCAGAATCCTTCAGTCCCTTTGTGTGGACTGCTCACTTTGCCAAAGCGGAAATGTGTACCTAGTTCGCAGACACCCCTTTGAGCCCCGTACCCTGGGTTCAGAATGACAGGGCATTGTAACGAGATGATGTGTCAGGAACTGGTTACCACTCTCCCGCTTCCTCATGTGCGGTGCGCACACACATCTGAAGTAACCTGGACGGGGTGCTGACGCCAGCTGTGCTCCGGGCACCTCCCATTGTCGCCAGAGTTTCAGTAGCACAGCAGCGACTGAGAACACACAGAGTTACTTTTTAAAGTGATTCATGGACATGGAAAATACAAATTTAATTATTTTGTATTTAGCTATGTTGTTTCCTCTCCAAATCCTAGAATTTAAGAACTAGAAGCCGTTGAATACAGATGATCATATTAATCCTCGGTCATTTCACTCAGCTGCATGAATGTGGCTCAGAGATACTGAATGTTTGGTCCAGAGTTACCTGACTCTCATTGCCCATAGAGAAACCAGGAAACATCAAATACATCCTTCACTTCTTATCTTTTTGGAATTTTTTTTCCAGGATGTAATGAAATTGTGCCCAGAAAAGGACCTAAGCATGCATGCATGCATACATACATACATTCATATATATACATACATACATATACATACATACATATACATACATACATACTTACATACATAAATAGAAGCCACAGAGAGGGTACAGCTGTTTTTTTGGTTTGTTTTTTAACCCCTTCCTGGTTTCTTTGTTAGAGTCTAACAGTTTGTAAGTGGCCTCAAACAATAATTTGTGAATGAAAATATTTGTCTTTAGAAGGCTGTTACAAAAGCGACCAACAGGCGGAGCCCTAATGCAGTCGTGGGGCGATTTCTTTTAACTTCTCTCCTTTAATAAAGTTGCCGAAGCGCTCTTGGAGCCAATTGAAAACATCTGTTGTTTTATTTATAGCTACAATTTCTAAGAAGCCTATTCTATAGCAGTTGAAAAAGGAGTTGACAGCTCATAATTCATAAAGTTACCGAGGCTAATCTCATAGAACAAAATGTACAAAACTCCTTCCCATGGTGCGGGCACTGCCACTTCCTGTTCAGCCCAACACAGAAGTGGTGGCTGTAGGGAGGAGGGCGGGGTATGTGTGTGTGGGAGGGGGGCGGCATGGAAAGGGTCTTCTCTGAGATGCTAACGGCAGAAAAGAGCACCCCACAGTGAAAGCAGTGCCTGCCCCAATGCCTGGCCACCAGACTGAGTCATGGGTACTTTTTCATTAACAACATCCCAGGTATTTCCATTTATAGAAAATCAACATTTCCCCACCGTTCCCACTTGCAGCCAGGAAGTTTCAGCTGTGTCCTGTCTGCAGGACACCGTGTTTCCACTAAGAGCCAAGGTGTTGATTAAAACGCCGGACTGGTTACCTCGTACCCGGAGTCGGGCTTCTTTTACTTCTTCTCTTCTCGCAGTTAGCTCCTCTGTATCGACTTGACCACTTCACCCCCTGTGGACTTTTAAGCAGTTATTACAACGTGCACACTCCTCAAATGTCCCCTCCCCGTTAGTTGGCTTATTCTGAGAATCTCTGGTGGAACAAGGTCAGATGTAATCAATATATACTTAATATTTTGCTACAATTCTAGCTGCAGTGCTTCCTGGTAGTGCAGTTAAGAAGAAAAAAAAAAAAAGATTAGCCTGACAAAAATAACTCCCCGTAACTTAGTACTAATTCCAAATGGAGGTGTTTTGAAGAGGATGTGTTGATACACTCCATCCTCTGCTTCATCCTGCTCATTTAACATTCTCTTTCTTTCTTTCTTTCTTTTTTAAAGATTTATTTATTTATTATGTATACAGCATGTATTCCCGCATGCCAGAGGAGGGCGCCAGATCTCATTACAGATGGTTGTGAGCCACCATGTGGTTGCTGGGAGTTGAACTCAGGACCTCTGGAAGAGCAGTCAGTGCTCTTAACCTCTGAGCCATCTCTCCAGCCCCTCATTTAACATTCTTAACACCATAACCAAGCTAAGTCCGTCCGCTTCTTTAGTGAAGAGGTGGATACATTTTTGTTCATTTATTTGATGGCATCTTTTGAAATGGGAAAATGTATTAGCCCCTCCAGAATTAATGGCCTGGAACAGAGGTGGTAAAGGCATATTGTTTCATTTCTTTCAAAGCGTAGCCTTCATGCTATTAAGGTTGTGTTTACTTTTATCTCAAGATTGTTTGCCTTTATTATATGGAAATAGCACAGTTTTCTACCTGTGATTTTTTTAAAAGGTTCTGTTAATGAAGAAGTCTGACTTACAAGCTTGTTTTCTCATGTATTTCTCCCATTTTATAGAGAATTTTCCATTCAGTATTTGAGTCTTTCATCTTTCTTGCCCATTCCACACACAACCCATCTTTCTCTTGCTCTTCCCCTTCTGATAGCCTAGTCACTATATTATTATTTCATTTTTATTATCTGTTTTACATGGATGAGTGTTTTGCCTGCCTGCATGTCTGTGTACCACAGGCATATACTGCCTTCAGAGGCCAAAAGAAGACATTGGGTCTGCTGGAACTGGAGTTATAGTCATAATGGACTATCATGTGGGTACTGGGAATTGAACCCGAGTCCTCTGGAAGAGCAGCCAATGCTCTTAAACACTGAGCCATCTTTTCAGACCCTGGTATTATATTATTTACTGGACCTCTCCTCCACCTGATGATTCACAAAGAGTCCTTCATATTTTGCCAAATATGATAAGTTGGCCAGTTATTTTTAGCTGAATAAACCCAATGACATTCTTGAGGAAGAATGTGCTTAGTTTAGCCTTATGAGAAAAATATTTAATAAATGCTGTCCTGAAAATATTTAGCCTGGCTGAGTGGGCTGGCAAAGTCTCAAACCTGATAAAGCAGGAGCAGTGGTGAGAGCCAGCCCACCACCCCAAGCCCAGTTTGAACAAACATGCTCCTTGTCACCAAGGCCTGTGAATGTTGCTAGGGTCATTTGCATCAATCTCTTGCAGGGCTCTTTGCACCCTCTGCCCTTGGCTGTGTAACCTCCAGAATGCACAAAGTGGACCTCCCAAGAAAGCAAGCTGGATTCAGTCAAGTCCGTTTGCCATTTCCTGTTGTAGTGACTTTGGGCCAATCGCTTCATTTTTTTTAAAAAATCTTACTTTCCTCATCTATAAAATGGGGGCAATTATAGGACCTCCTAAGGCTCTTCAGATTCCCATGGAGAAAGTGTCAAGCAGTTTCTCACACTAACTGTTTAATACTTGGAAGCCATTGGTAGCAGTGGTGACTGGCCTCCACTGCTTCTCCAATGCCCCATTTCTCTCTGCCTGCTCTCCAAACCACATACCAAATCTAAGGAGTCTTTTCCTTGGCTGGAACTTACCTTGGGACCTCAGTCAGGTTGTGACTCATGTCATCCTTCCTCACAAGTTGAGGTCCTTTGTCACCGAGATCCATTGTAACACCAACCTATGAAGAAGTGCATGTAGGCAAGAGTTATCGGTATCAGAAACCAGAGCGTCTAGCTCTTAGCATGCTTTTCTCTCTACAGTTGGTACACTCATCCTCAATTCTTGCTCCTTGAAAGTGTGGTCTGAGATCTTGCAGCATGGGTATCATCTGCAAGCTTGTGGGAAATGCAGAATCCCAGGCCCTCCGCCACACATACTTAAGAATTGTCGGTATGCGCGTGAAGGCTTGGACAGCACTCCCGTAAATCACTGTCAGAAGCATCCTGACACACAGAGATGTTTACTAAATACTTAAAGAGTTTGTATTTTGACTGACTTTTCCTAGACAGAGGGACTTTTTTTTTTTCACTTTATGTATGGTTGCTGATACATGAGCTCACATTATCATAGAACTTTAGTAAGGTCTGGTAACTGGGTGAAGACCTAGTCTAGGAGCCTCTTCCTGGCTTGGACATGGCCTCCTTCCATGCATCCATCCTCCCCTGGAAAGGATGATGAGAGCACAAATCTCATCGTGAAGGACCTACCCCCATGACCTCTAAACTCAATAACCTTCCAGAGACTGTCTCTGAGTATCATCACTTTGGGGGGGTGTGTTGGTACCTCAGAGGGTTTCAACCTATGAATTAATGGGGAACATGATACAGTCCATGACAACTAATTTGTGCCTCTTACCTTGAGATGCACCAAAAATATTTATAACATTTTTGGCAAAATATTAATTGTAGGGTCTAGGTGGAACATAGCCAGGCATTCGCTGACCAATTCAAGTTTCCAGTATATTTTTCAGTATGTAAATGTCAGAGAAAAGGCCTGGCTCCCTGGGGTTCCTAGGGTGGGATTTGAGGGTTCCTTTTTGCCTCTAATTTCCATCCAGGCTTTCTTAAAACTCTCAGTACTGTTCAGCTGGACCACTCTGCCTCTTTGGCAGTTTTTCCTTCTCAAGCTCTGCCCTCCCTTGGCCTGCCAGCACCTGCTTCTGCGTGGTCAGTGGTTGCTAGCCTAGATCAGATGTCTTTCTGGCCTCTGCTGTCACTGTGATAACTTTCTGTCCCATCCATTTCCTCTAAATCACCTTTGGGGCTTTTTTCTTATGATCGGGCTTCACTGTAGCATTTGTAACGTGTTTTATAAGTGTGACTCTGAAATTGATTATCAGATTTATGTGGGAGAGACATGAGCATTGCTGTCAGCTCCCTGTCATCTAGTTCTGCTCTATGCCCCTTCCTCCATCTGCTGCCAAGGGGGGCTCCTATTGCTTCACTGTGCACGGTGCTGGTTATCTGTACATCACAATAGCATGAAAGCCGAGGAGAACGTATTTACTGTCTAGCTGGGGGAGGATATAAACCCACTGATGCTGCCGTCAAGGTGGCTGTGCTTAAACCCACCAGTAAATATTATGGATGTTGCCTTATGGGATTGAGTATCACATGTCTTATGCAGCTCTTAAGTGCAGCTACCACTGAAATTTGGGAACCTTGAAAGGAAATTTTGGGAAACATGGGTTTCTTTCCCTAGCCAGAGACCAGTGGAGAGAGAATAGGCCCAAGCGGAACGCATGTGCACTACTTAGGAGTTTATGACATTGACCAAATGACTTAATTTCTCTACATCTGTTTCCTTGCCTTTAAATCAAGAAGAATAAAGACTAGACATCTTTGAACTGCTGTGAAAAATAAATAAGAGCATGTGTGTGAAATGGTGTGGGGACACGGCTCCTAACTGGTGTCATTAACAGTCCTTCATTCACTCATTCAACAAAGAGCCAAGTGCCCACCATGTGCATGAAATGTGATTATTTTTTTTCCCTCCCCATCCCCATCTCCTCATTCTTTCCTTTATGGGACATCTGAGTCATGCTTCAAATGACATCTTTCTAAGCCAACGGACCAAAAGACCAACTTCCTTATAAATCACTGGCCTCTGGAATTCCTTGGATTCAACTATAATTTATTTTCTGGGTAGGAAGTGTGTGTGTGTGTGTGTGTGTGTGTTCACTTTCTTCCCTATTTACCTCCTGCTCAGCATTTTAATTTGCTGTGCACTGTGAGTTGTCATCTTTACATCAGATTCCAATTTAGGTGATAAGGATCACAATTAATTAGCCTGCCGGTCAGAGATTAAGTGTAACCTTGTGTGGGCTTCAGTATTCTTTCTAGTCACTTCAAGGCTTTAGCAGAGGCAGAGCTGTGTGCCTGCTTGTTCTTCATAAGATCTTTGCCTGCCATTTCTTTCTGCCAGTCTGTTATGTAGAAATAAAAGTAAGTGGGCGGAGTCTCCCATTCTCCCCTTGAAGGGATAGGGGAGATGAACACGGAGTTAGGAAGAACTGAGAAGTGCAGGGTAGCTAGCTACAAGGACTTGCAGACTTCAGTTTAAATCTGTGGGCAGTTTTGAAAAATTCCATGTTAGCAGTTACCTCTGAAAACAATGTGGCCATGCCTGAAGATTTCATTTCGTATCAGTTCCCATTTTTCATTGCCTGCACTTTTATCTTCCCGCTCCTCCAAAGAAAAACCCATCTTGTTTCTGGAAGCTTAGTATAATTTATTACACCATCGTTCCAACTTAGTTTTTCCTTCACACTCAGAGAACTGAAGTCAAAGAATTCAGACAGATTAGTGTTATGGCCCTTATTGGGAGAAAGTATGATAAATTAAAAATAATATAATATTTGAGTTGACTTCTAAAGGTACTGAGTATTATTTATAGAGCAAGAGGCAAAATGTTAATATCTACTCTGTCAGACATGTTCCCCTCCTTTAAGAAGTACTAAGAAAAATGTCTTAATATTATATAGAGATAGTTCTGGTCTTAAATTTTGTCATCGTGAATGAATATTTAAAAATCTATTAATGAGGCTGGAGAGATTGCTCAGGAGTTAAGAACATTGTCTGCTCTTTCAGAGGACCTGAATTCAGTTCCTGGCACCCACATGGCAACTTATAACCATCAGTAACTCCAGTTCCAGGGGATCCAATGCCCTCTTCTGGCCTCCTTTGGCACCAGGCACACAAGTGGTGCATATATTGACTGACAGACCAACATTTATACACGTAAAAACAAAACCTTTTAAATCTGTTAATCATAGGAAAGATCTCTTGAATAATTCCAATATTAATAACGATTGTGCTTTCTATACCCTGAGTACTGTGTCCACTGAGGATATGTTGTTCACTAATCATTACTAACTCATAAAATTACTCCCATTTTACAGAGGAAAAAACTCAGGTCCAAGTTAATTAACTTGTCCAAGATTACTGTCGGTACGTGGTACCACAAGGATGGAAACCCATGTCTCTGTGCTTTTCATCATAACAGCAATACTGATGAAACCAGTGTGTACCAAAATCAACGAACCTTTTTTTTACTTTGTTTTTATTTTTTAGTGTTAACTGTCTTGCTCAAAGAGCACACCAGCTTTTGATGTGGTTTGCAGCTCACAGAGCTTAGCAAGTTTGAAGTCCGAGGTATTCGCTGTTACAGGTAGATAGTATGAACGTGCTTATAGAGTTTGTTTAAGGAAAGACTTGGGGTTGCTTTGATTTGTGGCCACTATTTTTTTTTCTTTTGAAGTCACAAGAGAAAATTGTTTCAGACAGAAATAAAGCTTGGATTCAGCAAGTCAGTAGACAATTTAACATCTTGATTTAATATCAGTTCCCATTTGCATATATCCTTTCTTTCCTGTGTATTTCGAGTTACATTTTGAGTGGTAACGAGCAGTTTTTTACACACTTCCAAGCTGCTCCCATTAGGAATGAAATCCTTGGCTTGGGCAGTCTCTGCCGTTTTGATGTTTCTCCTTAAATTTTCCACTCAGTCCTGCCAGGCACCAACTTTAAAATGTCTTTTTCTTTTCTTTCTTTTTAATTTTTTTTTTAATGGAGAATGCCTCCAAAAGGTGCAGCTGTGTGTTGGTTTCATCTTGCACTTAGTGGTGTTGGCACCATTTAGAGCACACAATGCTCCTATCTCCCACACACCGCTGGTGCCTAGGAGTGTTGAGGCTTGCCCGAGTAAGTAGTTTGGGCAGGGCTTCAGTTTGGAGAGAGTCTCTTCTGTTCTGTGTGATTGGTTGTCACCAAGGCCTGCAGAGAGAGCAAACAGAAAATGCAGCCTCCGTTGAAGCATGAGTAATTTCTTCTATGACCTAGGGCTCCCTGGTTCATCCGAGTTCTTGTGAGTGTGGAAGGCAGGCTGACCCTGACCGAGTCTGCCTTTCCTTAGAAATTATACATGGGTTAGATTCTCCCCTTTCAGACCTTTTGGCTGTTTTCACATTGCTTTTTCCTTGCACAACCTTGACTGCTTCCAGTGAAAAATGATTTGGCTAAGTGAGAAACTGGGCTTGGATGTGCCAGGAAGTCCACAGATGTTTCCAGATGCTTGAGAATGAACGTGGTTCCGCAGACCTGAGACAATGCATTATGTCGAGTTTCCGAATCAAAGTGCATTCCTTTTCAGGTTAAGAATATCTAGAAAAATCACATCAAATGGAATTTATATGTAAAATTTAAAGGTTCGTGCTGCTAATTTGCGTTTTGCTTGCTAGCCCCAACCTATATGTTCTGTAGTTTTTTTAAAAACTAACTTTTGGTACCATTAGGATTTTTCAGACTATGATTTGATGATTCATCATGGACTAATCAACAACTTACCAAGCTTAGTCATTCCCAGTAATTGCTGCTTCCTGCTGGAATCTCCTCTGATGAAATCTAACGACAGATATATAGGTCTAGTGCATTGAATGGAATTCGAGAATAGTTGGGTTTCGGATTATTGAGGAAAATAACATTTGTTTTAGAATGTTGTTTAGAATTCTAGTGATAAGCCCATTGTCTAAAGCGGGCGACAGGCACTTGCCGTATTACCTGTGTCTGAATGTTTCAGAGAGGAAGCGCATTGAGTGAGAGACCTTAATACTAAGGAATAGGAAATCCTAGAATTGTTGTTCTTTTGATTGTCTCACCTTGTAGATGTTGCCTTTTAAAGTTTCGATTGCAAAATCTCGATCAGCTTTGGTGATTGACGCCTTTGCACAGTAAAGCTTCTTCCGTCTTTAAAAAAAAAAAATCAGCTAGACATTCACGGGACACAGTGCAAACCGGAGAACTCCTACTTCCTATACATGTGTACAGCGGTTTGAAAAGGCCAGTGTTCCCGCAGATGTTTGGTGGCCATGGCCATCACAGTGGCTTTCAGAAACATCAGAATGAGTGAAACAAAAGGCACTTTGTAGCTCAGGATAACCAAAGACAAACAAAAACGTCTTTGCCAAGGAAATATAGGAAAGACAAAGGAAAACAAGACAGTTCGACTCTTTTTTTCTTTTTTCTTTCTTTTTCAGCTGTAGTAGAGAGAGGGATGGAAACACCTCTACGGGTAGCCCTTGCCGAACTAGCAACTGCTGGGTGCATATTTCAATCACAATTACGTGAAATTTTTAATTATCATTTAATTTAGTTTTCATATTTGCCTGCTGAAGTGATCCTGCTGATAAGATTTTGGAAAGAGATAAACTTTATTAAGCAATTCTGATCTCAGTGCCAGTGGGTGTTGTTTTTTTTTTTTTAATCATAAAAAATACTTGTGTTATATGTGAATGAAAGGGGAATGATTTAACAAGTTAGTTGCATGAGTGCAGTGTGGGTATTCATACTTGGGTAATTACTACTTAGCCGTGGGCTTTTGGGTTTGGGGCTGTGCTGGGGTTCCTTAGCAGGAAAACACAGTACTGAGTCCTGCTTGATAGCATTTCTTTACACCACTTTTCTACCTTCCGTTTCCCTTCTAGTACGTACGTACATGGACAGGATGACCTTCATTTTGTTCAGTGGGGGAGGGAAGGTATTTGTGGGAGAGGATACTGTTATGAGCTGAAACATGAGAGCCAAGGGAAGTGGTTTATAGTTTATCAAAGGAAATGAAATGGTGTGCCCTTTGCCGCCGCTGCTGCTGGTAGGGTGTGTGTGTGCGTGTGTGTGTATGTGTGTATGTGTGTGTGTGTGTGTGTGTGTATGTGGTGTTTGCATTTCTCTTCTAGCCAGTGTCCTGCTGGGTAGCCTGGGCTATCTTTTAGCTTATGATCTTCCTGTTGTAGCCTCCCACATGATGGATTACAGGCCTATACTTCCATATCAGCTTTTTTTTTTTTAATTTTACAGTGCTTTTAGTTAAAATGGTTATAAACCTTTAATAAATACATGTATATTGTAAGCACTTTTCAAAAATGTTTCACATCTTGACATTTAAAATTGACTGATTTCATTGCTGGGTTTTTCATAGAAATCACCTACAAAATCAAACTTACTACTAACTCAAAACAGATTACTACCCCTATTCTTAGATATCTTGGTTCTAGGAATGAAGTCCTTCATCTCATCAGCCTTCTGCATAGGAGCCTTCTAGAAAGTTAATGGATAGCTACTCTACCTTTATTATGTCAAAAAGCTATGAGATGGTGGTGTCATGAGGCAGAGTCTCCCAGGAAGCCAAATGGAGAGATTTGTAGGTTATGGAGTGCAATCAGGGATGCCTTATCTTGGACAAAGATGTCTTCATTCTGGGGTCTGTGTAGCAGAAAATGACTCAGAAACTTTTCATTTCATTATCAGAATTTGCCTTTGCTCAGGTTCTCAGATTGCCGTCTTAAATGCTGTGGTCACCTCCTGCATTTAACTATTTCAGGCCACATCTGTTAATTAAACTTTAAAAAAAATCAGCTGCTAAATTTTGCAGTGGCTCCATTTTAAGTTCCCAGTAGTCATTGTATTGTAAAGCAAGCCGTCCAACTGTTTCTCTCATCACAGAGAGTGTCATTGGACAGTGTTGTGATAGGGGTTTCCTCTAGAATTTAGTTCTTCTTTCATTCTGGGTGGCTGTTGTGGTCAGTATAGTTGAGTGACAAATCCCATGGCATGGGATTCCAACAGGACACAGTGGGACCTGTAGGGGTCTTAGGAGTTTGCAAAATGACTTCCCAAGTCATACTTAGCCCTTTGAGGTCATTTAATAGCACTGCTTTTATGTTATAAATCTGTTACTATTCTGTGTTGATTCTTGGTACTTACAATGGGTTTAATTAGAATTTTTTAATATCATATACATCTTATTATAATTATACCACTGAAACCTCACTGAAACCTAATTATGGCCATTTAGTGGATTATATGAAACTGTCCTAGATAAGATGCAGGCTATGAATCATAAACACCTGAAATTATTGGATTATTGACAGATGAGCTACTCCTGAAGATATTTTCATTAAGATTCGCAACGCTGTATTTTGGAGTGTGAGAAATTTGAGGTGAAATATTTAGCTCCCTCTTCTGGCACAGTTTTGAAAAATACTTTTACTTCAGTTTTTTTTTTTTTTTTCCTTTTTTGAGTGAAAAATATGGTTATCAATCTAATATCAGAGCAAGTAACTTGTGACTGTCATTCTATTAGATATTTTTGTATCATTACAACTGGTAAAATGTACTCATAACATATGAAAACACAGTTTATTAAAGTATCATATTTCTTGGGGCTAGAGAGGTAGTTCAGTGGTTAAGAGCACGTGTTGCTCTTACAGAGGATCCAGGTTTAGTTCCTAAACCCACATAGTAATTCACAAACATCTATAACTCCAGTTCCAGGGTTTTCTTTCCTTTACAAGTTCCAGGCACACAAGTGATACATATACATATACATATACATATACATATACATATATGTCAGCAAAACACTCATACATAATATGAAATAAACCTTAAAAACTTTTTTAAGTGTCTCATTTCCCACACACACACACACACACACACACACACACACACACACACACACACACACACGCGCGCGCGCGCGCACACGCACGCACGCAGACATATGCAAGCAAAAGTTTTGATAACAATTACACAGGGGCTTAGTTTGTTGTGAGGTGGCCGGTGGTCATTGGTGTTGCCTTGCATTGATGCCTGGGCATTGACAGAACTCAGTGCAAGGGTACAAAAGAATGCCCAACTGCTAGGAGTTCAGCTCTTCAGTTACGTATCAGGATAGCACACTATCTCATAAGATTTTATCTAGTCCCGCCTACCTGAACAACAGTTCTTTCAGATGTTTGGAGAGCTCCCCTAGATTGCACTCTTAAATAGCAATGTGCCCAGGACATGGGAATGAAGGGAGCTGTACCCGGAAGCATCTCTCGATGCTCCCTGAACATCCAAGCTCCAGTCTAGCCTGGAGCCCCTCTACCTAACCCAGCCTGCACTCTGAGGTGCCCTAAGGCAGGACAGTCTGTCCTAGGAAAGAAGTCCCCGAGGAAAGACCATCCAAGGCCTGTTGTCAGGGGATTCTGGGATTCTTGGTGGGCATTGGGAGAGTGTTCTGGAGAAAAACAACAGGTATGTCCTGAGGCCCCAATAATGTGTAGTGTGGTGTAAGGAATCCCTTTAGCTCCACTCTGAGTTTGCTATGGATGAGAGTAATTGAATGACTTGTATTTAAATATTCTTCATTGTGGTCGAATGCATTTGACTGCTGCCCATGAAACCCAATGTCGGGAATTTCTTTTTTTCAGCTTTGACCCTTCCCGATCTGGCTGAGCAGTTCGCCCCTCCTGATGTTGCCCCACCTCTCCTTATCAAGCTCCTAGAAGCCATTGAGAAGAAAGGTAACCAGACTTCTAGAGGGAGTTAGTGTTTGAGACCTTCAATTCATGGCTATTAAAACTGATATGCATCTCTACGCCATTCAATGTGTGACTGTCTTACTAACTGCTGTCAATGAGGCTGTTCTAACCATGCTAGCTGTGTGGGTCTCTGTACTAGGGGAGGAACCCTGGCTGATAATTTCTAACTCTAGACCAGTAGTTCTCAACCTGCCTAACACTGTGACCCTTGAATACAGTTCCTCATGTTGTGGTGACCCCCCCCCAACCATAAAATTATTTTTGGTGCTACTTCTTAACTGTATTTTGCTACTTTTTTGAATCGTGATGTGAACATCTGTGTTTTCTGATGGTCTAAGGCGACCCCCTGTGAAGGGGTCGTTCAAACCCAAAGGAGTTACAACCCACAGGTTGAGAACCACTGTTCTAGACTAACGTGTAGTTACCATGTGGGAGCTGTTCAATTCTTCATAATTTAATAAATCTGAGTAACCTGCTTTTTAATGGCCCACTGGATTTGCCAAAAACTATTGACATAGCAGATAAAATTAATTGTTGGGATTGGCTTCCAAGAATATTTAGTACACATCTAGAGTAGGTACTGGATGGAAATTGGAATGTCCCTCTGGCAGCAGGCTCGCAGGTTCTCCGGAGAACTGTGTTTTGCATACATGGTCTGTTTTGTGTCCTAGGACTGGAATGTTCGACTCTCTACAGAACACAGAGCTCCAGCAACCCTGCAGAACTACGACAGCTTCTTGATTGTGGTGAGTGTCCCATAAACAAGGATAGAGCTCACCTTTCTGTTTCTGACGGCCCACCCCCGCCCGACCCCCACAACACTGTAAGTCTCAAAAGAGTCCTCAAATCACAGTGTTTCCTCTGACCCATTGAGTTAGCAGTGCACGCCTTGGCTGTGTGGCTCCGGAGTGAAGGTGGGAGTGTGAGCTCTCAACCTTTTCCACACACATGAGCCCCTGGGTTCTGCAGGAATTTCAGAAACCATTTCTTGGCATTCATCGGATACTATACCTCGGTCATGTTCCTTAGCCTTGCCATTGGTCACATCTCATTCACTTGAGTCAGCTGAGAAGATTCTAAGTCATTTGACAAATATCTCCTGGTGTCTTCCTACTCCTTCTGTCTCTCTTCCCCGCCCACCTGGCTTGCTGGCCTTCTTCCTTGCTCAACTGCTTACGTCTTCATGCCATATGTCCATCGCGTAACATCATGACCCTGGGAGCTTTATTCGGTAGCGTGACGCTAACTGCACTCTCTGCAGAGGAAAAGTACTGGGTTAGAGTGTTAGCCCCGCTGTGATGTAAATATCCCCACTGTGGTTGACTTCATGCTAACATGATGTCATTGAATGTGGAGTTGGGAAAAACTGAGAACATTTAGTCTTCTGAACCAGCACCAGCCAGCTCCAGCGCACCATTACTTAAGAGACACTAACTTATTCTGCCAAATGGTCACTTTAAATGGCTTCCTCTTTCCTTTTCCAGGGAAAAGTAGTAAACGCATCCCAGCAAGCAATCTTCTCATACCAACTTCTAGAATTTTTCAAATCCTTCATTCATTTATAGTATTCTTTCTTCCTTTTTTGTTTTTGTGCGTTTCTACCTCATATCATTTGCCTGAATTTGGATATTTAAATGAAAGAGTTGTACATGCTATTCTTCTTGTTCTGGACAAGGCTCCTTCAGAAGTATGCTTGCACAGGAATGCCCATCTGACCCTCACAAAGTAACCGTTTGAAGTGGGAAGTAAATTCAGGATTAGGCAATTTAGGGAATTTCTACAAAAGACGTTTCTTAGAGAAAAGACGAGACTAGATGTTTATCAGTAAGTGATTTCACTTGAAGCAAACCCAACCAAATGTCTCAACTCCAGTTCCTGTGTCTCTTGAGCTCAGCCAAGCACACACAGGGCAACATACCTCTGTGCGGATGTGCCCCATGCTTCTACCAACGGGGTCGTTAGAAGCTAACTGGCAGAAAAGTCAAGAGTGAGAGGCTTTTCTGTTTTCTACGTTTCCACCAACCTTACCAGGGTGTGAAGGAAACACTGAGTTTTGTTCTTTGCCAACTGAAATAGAGTTACATGTGTTGGTTACAAGGAAAAAAAAAGTAAAATTGAACACATGCTAAAAGTCACAGGAAACGTGAAGACATCAGAAACTGATGAAATTATGAAAAACTGTAGTTAAGGTTTTTAATGTGACCAATACAAAAGGATCCAGGTTAGCATTGGAAAAAAGTTTGTTGTTTTTTTTTTTTTCACACCCCTCATGAGATGGCGTAAACCACCAAGATTCACTCACGTCAATAATATATTTTGATGGGCAGCTTTCCTTCCCCACTGCCATCAAAACCCACACATAGAAAACTGGCACATTTTCATAGCCACAAAAGAACACACATTAAGAGTGCATTTGCAAAAAGTGTCTCCAGGTTGTAGACTTTTCAATACATCAAGTTATTATAATATCCCAGAGAAAGTTTCAGTTTCACCTGACAAAGAAAATGCTGGCTTTTAAATAACCTTGTAAATTTGCGATGCCAGACAGGCGGGACAAGCAGCCCACTTCTCTTAATACCCACTATGTCCCTTGACAGCATCTCATGTTAACCTGAAGTGTTAGTGACTCTTCCTCTCCAGCAAGGAAAGCCCAACTTAAGCAAATTCATTTAACATGATTTGTGGGAGGGCAGCAAGGCTGTGGTTTATACCCAGATTATTCTGATTGTCCCTGCCCTCCCCACCTCCTTCATTTTACCCTAAAACAAATTGCCGTGTGTGTGTGTGTGTGTGTGTGTGTGTGTGTGTGTGTGTGTGTGTGTGTATGTGTGTATGTGTGTGTCTTACTTGAATTTTAATGGTCCAAATTTTCTCCTGACGCCTTTTGGTTTCTCATAACCTGAATTGGGCTTTCTCAACCTGGCGCTCTTGATGTGTTCTGCTGATGAAGAAGTGGAAGACTGTCATGTTCACTGCAGAGTATTTTTGCCACATCCCCTACCCACGAGGTGCCAGTAGCATTCACCCCCCAAGTCACGACAGTCAAGAATGTCTCCAAATAGTGCCAGTTGCAGCCTACTCTACCCACGTGCCCTAGGAACCACTGAACCAGATAGAGATCAGCTGGTGGCTGGCTGGGGGTTGGGGGTGGGGCTTCCCAGGGAACTGGAGTCGTGAAGTATTGAAGGAACTGGTTACACATTGGTAATGCAGTGAAAAGTGAAATGAAGAGAATACTAGCTCTTTTCACTAAAGACAGCTGTGGGTAGCTAAGAGCTGCCAGGGTAGTGTTAATTCAGAAGAGGAATCTTGTATTGCACAAGTCAGAAACCCCAGGGCACATGGAAAGTCACATCACACACAAAAAAAGTAATAAAACCAAGTATACCTCATCATCAACTCCTGTGGACTTTGACATGTGGTGAGTTTATCCCAAGGCCTGCATGATGTGATTTAATTCAAACACTGTCAAGACTTGAGTGGCCCACCCTCCCTGGGTTCTTAAGAAGGTCTCTGAAATGAGCACCAGCCTAAGGGCTCCAGCCCTTAGATACCTGCCGTTTGCCTTACGTTGGCTGCTGAAGAAGGCAGGAAGAGCAGGGGAGAGGCACACTCTGTCCTCGAGGCTCCCCAAGTATGATGTGAGATACAGAATTGCCAGACTGCTTGCCAAGTCTCCTGCTGAAGGAATTGCTCATCGGCCCTTGTAGGTGCACCAAGGGGATTATGCCCAAAAAAGGGACATGTGACCCTCGAAGTCTACAGACATCATCAACGAATGGTGAAGCATACTTTTTCAGGATGAGAAATTCAGTGATTTTTTCAAGGCCAAGAGATGAAATGAAGCACACAAGGGCATTGTCTAGAGGGGCCAGAAACTTGGAATATTTTTGGAGTTCTGTAGTCTTAACTGACACTATATAATTTCACTAACAATTACTTAGTTTCAGGCTAGACCCTTTATGCAAAGGCCTAGTATGGCCTTGCACACTTATTATAAAGTGCTGTGTGTCTGGTTAGCTCTTTAGGATATTTAAGTGGCACAGCGTTTTGCCACCTTATCCTTCAACTTCTATAGTTTTTTCCCCTTTCCTGTCTTATGTGTAGTGTATACCAGACTGATTTTCTGAGAGGGTAAAAGTGGGATGTGATGATCACTTACATCTGGCTACTTGGTGGAACAAGTTTTGCTTAATGTAGTGATGTGTCCGAAGAATTTTTGTACCTTAGTCTCAGCCTCGATTTACCACAGCTTCTCAGTGTGTGGGTCATTTCCCATAAAGGGTCGAGTGCCTGCATGTGGTGGTCAGGAAGAATTTGGAACAATGAAAGGTTTCTGAACCAAACTTTAAGTCAAAACCAAACATGGAATAGCCTAAGACATTTTTGGCAGCATTTACCCATGAGCCCTCCTTCACTTTCACTGTGTCAGTCGTTCTGAACATAAAACCTTCACACCTTGCGCTGTGTATGCTGTCTATGCCATGCGCCCCCCGCCCCCCCCCCCCCCCCCCCCCCCCCCCCCCCCCCCCCCCCCCCCCCCCCCCCCGCCAGCTCAGGTTCAACACCGTTGTATGGTATGAATTACTTTAAAAAGTTTCCTGCTTCATAGAAACACTACAATTGAATTATGGATGACTTTGACATGAATTTTCCTATTATCCCTCTCAGCTTTTGTATCTTTAGGATATTGGCATGCATTTACGCACACATACACACACACACATATATATACCACATGCATACATGTATGCATGCACACATATTAGAATATCTTTGGATTGGATTGTATAAAAATGTTTGATTGTGAAAACTGTTGTTTTTGATTTGAGTTTCATTAAAAAAAAAAAGTTACAGAAATTTTGGATGAGGTTAGAACAGAATTTCCAGAAAGTTTTGGAATGACTCTTGACGTAATTCTGTCATTTTATATCATGTATTTATGCAAAGCAGCATGCCCCTATTCACAATTTTTAAATAATAATATTGATTACCACTGAAGGTGCTGTGTATCTCACAGTATCAAATACTAAACTAAGATTTCATTCTGTGGAAGAATAAACAAGGAAATCACTCATTAGTAGGCAAATTAGCCTTCACCTTTAATCAATGGTAAAATTATATGTGTACTTAAGAATACTTTTAAAATAAACTGATCTATAATTTCAGTAAGTATTTGCTTTGTGTGCCTATTTTCCATATTTTGGGTCATATAAAAATTTCTTGGCTACAAAGAGATCATGAATAGGCAAAGGTTTTCATTTGTTTTTTTTTTTAATTGATTGGGGAAAAGTTTAAAGAGCTTACTTACAGTATCCATCTTTCAGGGATAGCCTAAGTACTGGCCTTTCCTTCTAGAATCATTGTAACATGACTCTGGTGTTTTCTCATCTCCTAGACATTGCCTGATCCAGCCATGCACTGAGTTGTGTAATTTCTTTATATTATCTTGCTCCTTATATCTCCTTCACAGAAGAACCCTCAGTGCCATAACTGGAGACAGTAAACAACATGTAACGTCAGTCCACCTTCTGAGCACACCCTCCCTAGATAAGTCTCCTCACGCTCCTTCCAGCTGCCAAATGGCTGTCTTTTATGGATGCCCTCGGCCATTCTTGCTCTTGGTGCCCTTGATTTCTATTGGACCTCATTTCCTTTCCTATCCCAAGGACTGAGCTACATACACCTTATGTGTGCAGAAAAGTGCTTTAGATTACCGTTACCCCTTTACTAAATGGCTTGACCTCCTTTTTAGCTGATGGATTTATCAGAGAAATTCGTTCCCCTTCTCTTTGTTCTGAGCTAGTTGGATGCTCACAGGTTAGATAATGACAGCATTAGGAAAAGCTTTCTGGAACTGTTTAGATTATTCTACAGGCAATCTTGAAATTGATTGCTAAAATGCTGTAGTATCTTGATATTTAGTTGAGCATTCTGTTAAGGTTGAATTTTATGTAGCATTTACCAGTTCAGATTTGAGAAAACCTGGAATTTTCATTTCTCATCTTCCTATTGTGGTACGAGGAAACATTGGCTATATATATGTCAGACCCTTCTCAGTCTGGGCAGAACTACTCCCCAAAACTGAATAAAATTTATTTCTCACACAGCCGTAGAGGCTGGACATCCAAGACAATGAAGGTATAGACCTGTCTGCTTTCTTTGAGGCCTCTCTTGGCTTTCCAACAGCTGCCTCTCAGTGTGTCTTCACATGGCCTTTCATTTGTTCATGGAGTCCTGGTGTCTCTGTGACTTTATCTTTTCTTATATCGGACTTAGGGCCCACTCTGACAGCCTTGTTTAACCTAATCACCTCTTGCAGGATCCATCTCCACACAGTGTTTCTGTATAGAGCATTGGGGCTTTGAGTTTCAACACAGGTACTGGAGAGGGCACTAACTTATCAATAACAGTGGCATTATTTCTTGTTGCCCTAAGGAATATGGTGCTAGCCCAATAGCAAAAGGCTGGGCATGCTGAATGCTTCTAGTACATGAGACAGAGCTACACAAAGAAAAGCCATTCTGTCCCAAATTCAGGAACTAGCCCTATGAGGAACAGCCGCCACCACGCCATGGCTTCGATTTTCCTCACATTGCTTCCTTCCCTGTATCTTTTTTTAAGTCCCACATTTGGAAAATTGGCCCAACAGAAGTATGAATGCCTGAAATATTTCTTAAATTATTTCTCTCATAGATGCCGCCTCAGTGGACTTGGAAATGATTGATGTACAAGTTTTAGCAGATGCTTTCAAACGCTATCTCTTGGACTTACCAAATCCTGTCATTCCAGTAGCTGTTTACAATGAAATGATGTCTTTGGCCCAAGGTTGGTTTTATTTTTTCAGACCTCTCTGAGCAGATACTGACATGTAGATATGCTTGTCACTCTGTGAAGTGCTGGGTATAAGTAGAAGGCATTGAGAAAATTCTAAGCTGTCCCCCAGTGCTTTGCCACCACCCCGATTCCCTCCTTAGCTGCACAGCAACCAGGCATAGAAGGGACTTGGATTCCTGTTTGCTTAGAAGCCTGCCCATGTGTTGAACTGGCTAATTAACTTCTGATCACTATCTGCAAAGATCACTGCAGATGTGAAGGTCATGATTATTCAAGCACTGGCCTCAGACTCAGAGACCCAGGACCAGAATGCATGGTGAGAAATATTCTTGCCCTCTTCCCTGTACACCCAGAACAAAATGTATTGAGGGTGGAGCACTCAGCATCAGCAGCCGAGGCTCCTCCGTTCAGTGCTTTGGGGACAGGAAATTGTGGTTCGTGACCTTCAAAGTTTAACCTGTGATACTTATCTGATGCTCTGAGGAAGTAGCCAATCATGCTTGGTGCTGCTTGATGGAGGCCAGGCTTCTGAGAGCACACCCTGAACATTGTGGTTTTTTTACAAGAAGAATGTCTTGCATTTCATTTGGCTGGAGATCTTTACTTTCTCACAATGCATTTCTTAATAAGAAGGACGAATGTCCTCAGTACCTCTCCTGAAGATTTCTCTATGGGCCTCCTCGTGTAGCTAAAGCAGAGACAAGAAATGGTTCAAGCATTGGCTCACTGGCACCTTTACATCGCCTTACTCAGTTTCCTGTATTTTTTTTTTCCATAACTTGTAGAAGTACAAAGCTCTGAAGACTACATCCAGCTGTTGAAGAAGCTCATTAGGTCGCCTAATATACCTCATCAGTATTGGCTTACGCTTCAGTATTTACTTAAGCATTTCTTCAAGCTCTCTCAAGCCTCCAGCAAAAATCTTCTGAATGCAAGAGTCCTCTCTGAAATTTTCAGCCCTGTGCTTTTCAGATTCCCAGCATCCAGGTAAGTGAAACATGAAAAGGAGATTTGGGGGTAGGGGGTATGGAGAAGGGTGTGATGAGTGGCCCTAATGGTTATTTAAGGGTTATCTAAAGATACTGGGTCACAGATGCACATTTTATGTGGACTTGCTTTACACCCCTCAGTAGAATGATGAATGGATGGAGACAGTACTGTTTTTAGGAACTCTAGTTCTCACAAAACCCTCTTTATTGCAGCTCTGATAATACTGAACACCTCATAAAAGTGATAGAGATTTTAATCTCAACTGAATGGAATGAACGACAGCCAGCACCAGGTAAGGCTTTGTGACGTTCGACATTCACTTAGCTTTTGGGGCCTTTTCTTTGTACTTCTGCAAGTTAAAAAAAAAAAAAAATACAAGAAACAGAGTAAGTTTGTGTGTAGTAGATACCATTGAGCCAATGCTTGAACCATTTTGTTCTCTCTTCCTTAGCTACAGAAAGAGGCCCATATAGATAGAAACAGTGGTTTCTATTTCCTTTGAATTAATGCAGGTTTCTGGTACAGTTGTAACCCATAGTATTATGTTAATTTATGGTTCACAGAAAAATAACAGTGGTAGTCTATGTGGTACAGTCAGATGTCAGCTCTTGCAGAGTTTAAGCTATTTTGGTTTTAGCCTTTTTTTTTTAATTTTTTTTTTTTACTAGCTCAATACAAGGTCTCACCATGTAGTTCACACTGGCCTTGAACTCGCTTTGTAGCAGGGGTTGGCCTTGACCTCAAGCCTCCTTCCTGCCTCTACCTTTTTGCCTTAGATGAGCACTGGGAGAGCTCCCTGGACCCGACACCTCTTAGGCTTCAGTCTGCTGAATAAATTTATGGAGTTTGTTTTACCTGTTGACTTCTTTTTTGGTTTTTCTAATGCTTATAAAGCGGGGGGATTTATAATTACTATATAATTTAAAGTATTTTGGAGTGTGTATTTTGGAAGTGACCATGCCGCTAAACGTCTGTCCAAACAGACACTCTCAATAACACTGACAATATGGAAGCAGTGTTCACTGAACTTGTTAGAGCAAGCCAGAGGCCTCTTTGAAAGCAGGTGGTCTTCGAACCGTTTAACAGGGCAGAGTGTAGAGGACTCCCCTAGAACAGCAGCTTTTCATTTAGAGAGTCCAGACAGCCTGTGATCAAGTAGCAGTTAGCACACAAGGCTGGTCATTTCGATGACTAATCAGCCCTTAGTAGGTGAGTGTAGGTGCAGGGCCAAGAGGAAGTTTTGCTTGCATCCTTTCTGCCCAGCCTTTTAAACTGAAGCACCCTGTTTCTACTATCTGCAATGGGTAACACTCATGCAGATTAGCATGGCTGTGAGCAGCCGCTGGGACAGAGCAACAGACTGTGCTTTTCTGTCAGTCACTGCCTGGCCCACTGTGTTTCTTTGCATCTGGAGGCAGCAGACGGAGAGAGGGCTTGGCCTCAAACCCCAGCCTGAGATGATTGGATATAGATGAGCACTGAAGATGCAAGACTTGGGAAGACTGGCCCAAAATACTGTCCCTAGTGAGAGAATGATCATAGAGGAGGCAAGCAGGGTATATTCTAAAGGTTCCAAACCACAGCAAACAGCATTTAATGGGGATGCCCAGAGCTATAGACAAGGGCACTGAGGAACCTATCTGTAAGCATTGCCTGGGACTTCAGGCCAAGGGCAGCACAGAGGTTTGGGCCCATATGAATCTGCTGGATAGTGGATTCAGGAGCCCTGGGTTATGTCCAGGAGCCACCTTTGGCGGTAATGGGAAAGGAGGAGAGTGGGGAATGGATGTGGCTGTGAGCCATAGACTAACCACACCGGCTAGGAAGGAAGGGAGGTACCAAGAATAGGCAGGCCCCAGCCAAAGCGCCCAGCTGCAACTGTTCACTTCCTCCTGACTAGCATTGAGAGACACCCTGGAGAGGAGGCACAGCTGAGCTTTGTTTGCCCTGAAGGACTTAGAGTGGGTAGGGGTTGAGAGGAGCTGAGGAGTTGGTCATCCTGGGTTCTCAGTAACACCCCCTGGCCTCATCAGGCAGGAGACATGGAGGCTCAAAGCCAGACAGGACTTTTACAGATGAATTGATTACTAAGGGCTTATTTGTCTGATTGGGGGGGTTGGTGGGGGCGGGTGTTCACCACTGGAGTTTAATGTAAATGGATTAAATGTCTTTTATAAGACTGACTCATAAAAGTAAGCATGTATCATCATCAACCATTTTCATAATGTGGCCTGATACACAGAAGAGCACTCCAGTCCCCCACATAGCAATTGGTATACTAATTTCAGAGGAGGATTAGTTCCGTCAGCTCTGCTGCTGAGAAATGACAAAGATTGAACGTAGTGGATTGTCCCAGTATTTGTGTAGGCCCTTCACCAAAAAAAAAAAAAAAAAAAAGAAAGAAAAATAATTAAACCCAAGTAATTCTTAAGCCCTATCTGAGCCATTTGCACGTCATGTGGTACTTCTCAGCCACCCTGAGCATCATCTAGGTCCCTTAGGATTAAATGGATGCCTCAGAGTGTCTCACTTCACTCTCCACCTACAAGAGGGTAGAGGAAGGAAGGCACCTTCATCCTGAACACCATTGGGCTCCAGGATAGCTCCAAGACAGTGATTGGCAGGGCATCCCAGGAAAAAGAAATGACTTCTTCAAACCAGTGGGAATCCAGCGCCTTCCCAGAGGCCTTCCCCACCAGCCAGCCCAACATGCCAGAGTCCTCAAGGGCTTTGGAAACTCACCTCCAGTGCATCTCAAGTGAATGCTCATAAATCAGTCACTGATAGAAACTGCCGCTATGAACAGAAAGGAGTCTTTGAAGGACCCTTAAATGGGGACTACAAGGAAGTGTATGTTGTGGGGCAGATAGACATCTTCTCTGAGTTTTATTTACCAGGTAGTAGTTAGAATGAAAAGGCAAAATATCAACTTAAATAAGGCCTGTTAAAAACATAGTGCCTAAATACTAGCTGGGAGTGCCCTTCTCCTAAGACAGAGCTTTAGAGGTACAGTTGGTGACTTTTTAAGGTAACTGAGTAGATAAATAATGGAAGAATACACCTTGAAAAGGGCCTTGAAAACAGGTCCAATTTTAACTGGAGAAAAGGAAAATGGCATTTTGACGCAGATGGACAGCAAACCAGCTAATCAAAGTGTTTTAGGCTGTTTTCTTTAGGTTGTGCCCACTCAAGCTAGGACATTTGTACATCACGATCTCTTAAGAATGGGTTTCTCCAAACTGGTCCATCAGGCACCGATCCAAGATCACATTTTAAGTGACAGGGTTATAAGCTACCACTGGGACCCTGAAGAAACGGAGATGAGAGGCTCACTCTTTGCTACCTGACCAGTGTATGCCACAGCTGGGTCTGCCCAGGAGCTACCTTTGGGTCCGGCCTGTCCTCTTTGTGATCTTTGTATGACTAAGTTGTTGGAACCATCTCGAACCATGGGGCTGTTTTCAGTGTCCACTCAAAAAGCCTTCTGAGGTTACCAGAATGTAAGGAGCTAAAAATGAAGGAAGTAAGATCCTGTGGACAGCATAGAGCAAAGGGCCACAGTGCCACGTGGGTAGGTTTGGGGACAAGGCCCCATCAGATGTACAGTGGAAAGAAGAGTGGGTTGCTCTCCCAGGATTGTTAGGATTAAATGAGCTTGGTGGGTGGAGTGGCCGGGATGTCAGTGCCACGCCCCCTGACAGCTTGCCAATGTGCCTTTGTACAGTGCACAAAATGTACGACCGTAGACAGCGTCCCCTGTGTCTTCCACTTCATGTGTGTCCCAGTAGGTCCCAGTGTGCTTTCTGAGCAGGTTAAAATGGCCCATTCACTATGTGTGTCTTCATCAGGCCCTGTTCCCTTACCTTTAACTGTCCTGTGTTTTTTTTTTCTTTTTTTCAAAACTGTGTAATTAGTTTGCCTACATTTCTAAAAGGCAAAGACAAAAGCAATTTTTCATTTTGATCCACTCCAGTTACAGATAGGAGCACAGACTAATAATTTTCCAATGATACACATCCATTGATAAACTTTGGTTTTCAAAGAAATGTTAGAGACATTTTGTGCATCCAGCAGCCCTTTGAGGTAAAGATTCCTTGTGTTTACGGAAGGAGGTCCAGATGTGGGCAGGTGATGTGGACAGTTTTTTTCCAGAGCTCTCTTGTTAACTTGCCATTCCCTCCACTATAAGAAATCCTTGATATAGTTGAAGATGAGCAGCTGGCTTTCTGGAATTCCTTACACTGCCCAGACAAGGTGAACTAAGCTGACCTCGACAGGGCAACCGCCGTAGGAAGAGATCCAGTGAACCCAGGGTACCTCTGAATAGCACCCATGATTTGGATTTCATGGATGTATTCAGAAACACTAATGTGGCATAACTGGAGTCTCACTTTGCACCCTCAAGCCTGGAGGAAGCAACAAGTGACTTTCTCTCCCTGCCCTCCTACACCCGTCCAAGTTAATTTTTAACCACTGATGCATTGCATCCCTCTTGAAGAGCTTAATTCATGCATCTTGTTTGGAATACTCTGCCCTGGGTTTTCAGCTGAGACGTAAGCAAATGCTAAGGCAGAGGGAAATAACTTTCAGAGTTTATGCTTCTCTCTCTCTCCTTTTTCTTTCTTTCTCCCAGTTGGGTTTAAAATGTGGTCTGACATAAGTTGTTTCAAAGGTAAGGAACGAAACTTTGAAAAAGATGCATATCCTGAGGTGGAGGTGAACAGGGGGAGAGCCCAACTCCATCTCATTAAAACTAGCCAGTTTTACTCAAGATCTACTACAGCATTGGGAGCCTTGTGCCTGTGCTGGGGGATGGTTTTACTTTTGTTCTCATGGCACAGCCTTCTCTGTCTCTCAAGGGACAGGATGGGGGCGGGGGAGGTGGCAGTAATCACAGGGGAAAGAGTTCCCCTCTCTGCTAGACAGTGGGCGGGCCTTTGCAGAAAGCCTGTAGCCCGTGTCTGGCTTTTTGCATATGTAAACCTGGGTTTGTTTACTGACTGAAAAGGGTGTCCTTCCTTAGTGTGTGTGGTTCATTGTGATCCCTGAACATGGAGTTACAGATTTGCTTCATACTGGATGGCCCTACTTTCTAAGTTGTGGTACATTAAAATTGTGAAGGAACATGTTCCTTTTACCCTAGATAACTGTGATTCTTTAAGTTTCTTCTGCTGCCTCCTTTTTCATGTTTTTTGCTCATTAATAGTGGCACACGAAAGCCATTGAGAAGCAAGCTTTCCAGGTCTCAGGCTATGGCTCACTTGATGCCGGAAGAGGACTTATTCAGGGCAGAAACCATGTCACACAACTTTCAAACACATGTTAATAATCATGAGAAAGTTTTCTGATTCTGTGAAATCTGCTGAAAAGTAGATTCATGGCCTGTCTTTGCCTCTGAAATGAGTTGTACTAAACCCCAGAGGAAAGGGATGCATTCTAGCTTGAAACATCCAGAAGGTGAAGTAAGCTTTCCTTCAGTTATGCTGATAAGGTTTCCTGGGTGCTATGGGACATTGAGAAAGCACAGGATTTCTTAAAGGGGTTTAACAGCCCAATGGAAATTATTTCCTAGGTATTGTGACGTCTATGCCTTTATTAGTGAATTGTCTATTCAGTAGCACTTTTAATTATGTCTATTAGTTTTGGGAACATCTTGGATCCAGAGAAGATGAAATGTGATGTTGGTTTTCTCTTAAGCCAGAGTGATTTACTCAGTTCTGCCAGTAGAGGGCTCCCTCCTTAAGCTTATAAAGAGCATGAATCTTCTCAGTGGGGGAAAAATTCTTCTCACGCAGTCACATAAGAGAGCCTCTATGGTAGGTGATTGTACATATTGTGAGGAAATTGTTTGAAACAAGGTGTTCATGGCTCTTTGAAGGCTTTTCTAGAGTATATTACTTTACTGTAGATACTTTTGTTCTGAAACTATCAGATTTACATTTAAATCTTCTAGGAGTTTCTGAGGTAGGTCCAGACAGGTATGCTTAAGAAGCCATTGATTGTGTCTGTTTCTCCCAGAGGGGCTCTTTTTAAAGCAGGGCAATGCATTAAAATAAGAAAGCTGGTTTTTTTTTTTTTCTTTCTTAAGCTAAAAGGGAGAAAAACAAGAAGCTAGAGTTTTGTTATAGGTATTTTTTTTTCAATGTGGCCTAAAAGAAAGCAAATTCCATCTTACCAGTTTTTACTTTTCATAACCAAGGAAAGCTAAGAGCAGAGAATGGAGTTTGGGACCAAAAGTCTGAAAGGTTGGGTTCCTTTTGTCTGGGGCTTTTTCTCCCCTACAGTATGTAGGAATTGCCTGGGGTAATATCTAAATTACTGTTACGTTTTGAGGTTTAGGGGCTTTTGTGACTTTTATTTATGGTTCAAAAGGTTAAAGTGGGGCTTCTGTGTGGACGTGGTGGGAACATATCCTAGGAAAAGACATGAATTCTTTTCGGGCCAGCCAACAATCCTAAACCTAGTTAGTTGCGACTTTCTGAAATAAAGGACTAGAAGCCACAGGAAGGAAGGTGTGTCCTTCTCTGTCCTGGGCTTTGCCGCGCCCAGCCAGCAGTTAACCCAGTGCAGACACACCTCTTAGAAAGTCTGATTAGAAAGTCCTAGGACCATTTGAAGGTGAGCTGAAGTTGACCTCTGGAAAATCTGGGCTTGCGTGGAGGAGGATGTCCTCCTGGTGTGCCATGCTGTCAGTGAAGGGCTTTCCTGTCACACCTGCGGGGCCAACTGTGCCAGTGTGTGGGAAGAGGTGGACACAAGAGCGAGGCACCCCGTTCTGGGCTGTTCCAAGAGGTTCAGGCCTTCACAAACGCGGCTTTGACTCAGTTTTTTGCTGAACTAGCTGGGCCGTTTCCTGTGCCGCTTCACTGTGAGCCACTTGAGCCCCCGGAGCGGGGGCTGCCAGCGCTTACGAGCACCGTGGCCACCAGGGAGATCTATTTTCAGCGCCCCCTTACAATGCCCTTCTCATTTCCAAGGCGAAAATGAGCAAGTCAGTCTTGCCTCGGCCACTTGTCAGCCTGATGACAATTTTGACTTTGACTTGGGTGCTCCTCCCCGCCCCCCCCCCCCTCCACAAATCCCTAGCTCAGCAAATATTTGAACCTGCCCAAGTTAATCATGAAGCCGCGATCTTTATCTGAGCGAGACGTGCGAGCGCCCGCCAGGGCTCCTTTCTTCCCCGGTGCAGTAGCGCGACCCAGGGGGGCTCTGCTCGCCGAGCCGGGGACGTGCTGCCGGGGCGGGGCGCGGGGCGGAGGGACCGGCGGCAGCCTAGCCTGGGGGAGCCGGCGGCCGGGCTGAGAGTCGCGCGCCCCCGCCTTGCGCGCTCTCCTCCTGCTAGGCTTGCTACTGCCGGTGCCTGGCGGGTGGGGGAGCCTCGGGGGCTGGGCCCACTTGCTGGAAGAACAGCTTCTTTGGATTTTTTTTTTTTTTTTCTCTCTCGGTGGGATACTGGCAGTTCAAAGCGAAACCGCTGAAATGCATAACCTACAAAGTAAGTCGCTTTTCATTTATGCACTTCTCCGCACCGGGCTCTTTATCTGCAAGCCGTCCTCTCTAGTTTGGCTGGGGCGGGTGTGTGTGTGTGTGTGTGTGCGCGCATTGGGAGTGTGTGCGCCTGGGTGAGTGCTGCCTGGGGAGAGCAGATGGGAGATTAGGGGAGACACTCCCTTCTGTCCTCCAGGGGGGGACACTGCGGGGAAGAGATGGGGTTTTGGTTTGGAGTTGAGAAAGTAAGGGTCAGGAGATTGGGACCAAGCCAGAGCTTGCAGAGACTACGGAAAATCACCTGTCTCCCTGACCTGCCCCTTAGGTCCCCTTGCCACATGGCAGCAGCAGTCTGCAGCTAGACTGCCTGCCTGTCGGAGTACTGCACACTGTCCCTTTGGGTTGACCCATGGGTTATGCTGCCAAGGGGACTTGTCTCTTTACTTTTGGGAGAAGATTCAACATTTTTATTCAACTATTATTATTATTATTATTTTAATCTTGTCTAAGGATATACTTCACCACCACTTTTACCATTTTTATTTAAATTTTACTTTAGGTTTAAACTTCAGTTTAGATTTACTTAAACCTATAGGCAAATAGAGAAGCGTGAACTGAAAGGGATAGATAGGGTTGAGTCTGCTGTCTCCAATAATGCAGAAATGCCCTAGAGAGGGGACTCAAATGCACAGGAGCCAGGGAACAGAATGCCTTCCTCTGCTTTGAATGCTGTGTGACTCCAAATGGGATAGAAATCTAAAGGGGCTTCTGTGTCCCATAAATCTCCACACGGCTACATACCCTCCATGCCCACGAAGCCCACTCTAGTTTTTAAAATGAAGTCACATTTACACGGGAGCAGTACCCTCTATAATAATGTAAATGTCAGGAGATCCTGGCTCCCAGTGCCAGTGCACATCATGCTCCAGTTGTGGTGACAGAATTACATGCAGAATGATTTAAAGAACCAAGGTAAATCATTAGATTTGTACGGAAATTGATTTCTTTATATTGAACACTGCTAAGAAGGGGTATTGTCCCCCGAGTAAGCACTGAGCTAAAGGGGGGGGGGGGGGAGAGAGAGAGAGAGAGAGAGAGAGAGAGAGAGAGAGAGAGAGAGATTACATCACCTTCTTTAAAGCAGCTCGCAGTAAGATGGGTTCCTGAGTGAGACACTTGGCAGAGAGCACCTGAACTCTGTGTTCTGATATATGTATGGCCTCTTATTTTGGCAGAAGCACCATGCTGTCCAGTGATGTTAGGTAGAAACATTGAAACCCACCGATGTTGACCATTATGCTTATCATTTCTGCAAATAATAGGTGTCTTCATTCCTGGGCTGAGTTTTCATGATTTATTCTGTAAAGTCTTGTGTTGACCTTGGGATATTCTGGTAGAGGCATTTTGCCTGAGTCCTGTCTTTCGACTTCCCGTTTTAATGTGCTGCATTTATGACCGTGTTTAGGAACTGTGGAAGACTGTCTTAAATATCCAGAGCGCTCGATCCTTTCTGCTTCTAACACACATGGGCGATCTCTAAGGACTATAAAATAGAGCTTAGGGGTAGTAGTCCCGATGCCTTTGTAAGGTTTTTAGACCACCGAATAGCCAGGCTATCTCTAAGCCCAGATGCACTGAGGGACAGAGCTAGAAGCTGCAGTTTATCAGCTGTTGTCAATCTGCCAACAGCGGAATGTACCACGCTGCTGCAAGGAGTAATAAAAAGGGAATTAGAGACCTCACTGCTGGAGGAGAGCAGGCAAATTAAACACCTTTCGAAAGGATGAGCATGTAGACCTCGCAGCTGTGTGGCATGTAGGTTCTCGGAGAGAGGCTGGGGCTGTGTGAGGCTGGCATCCAGGAGAACTGATGAAGCAGGAGTGGTCTGGTGACATTTTTCTGACTTGATTGGCTGGGGCGTGTGATGTAATAGGTTACAGTGCAGCCCCGTATAGGTTTTAAAATGAATTCCAAGACACCATTACAAAGAAAGCCGGACTCTTTTCTTATAACTGGGCACAGCCGAGGAAACTCTCGCACAAATGTACACCACGGTTTGGACTATGGAAGACCTGGACTTAGAGTGTGCCAAGACAGATATAAACTGTGGCACGGACTTGATGTTTTATATAGAAATGGATCCACCAGGTAATACTGCAGTATTAATGGAGAGAGCTAGTTAATTTTGTGACTTTAAAAAAATCTTTTTTTTGGAAAGCTGCTGTTAACAGATCCTCTCGAGGCTGCTATTTTTACTGATTTGTTTCACGGTTTAAAATTAGTCTGATTAGAACTTTAAAATTAAACAGATTGTTTGACTGTAGCAGCAAGCAGCTCGGGCTGTATTTGATACTTGCTGGGTCTTGCTGAATGGATGGGAACTAGATTCCACTTTTCCGCTGCCGGCGTCTTTTGTTAATTATGATCCTTGGCAACTTGGGCTATATTGTTGTATATTGTTACTTTAATTAAGGGAATGTGTCCTTTGTGCTGTTTTCTCTGCTGGCTGTGGACTCTGGCAGTGTGGTACTTTGCTGGGATAATGCCGGGTGCTTTAGAAAGCATGTGAGATGTAGCGGTGACTCAAACTCACGTCTGATGACCTGAAACTCTTCGTAAATCAGATGTGGGGACTGGCTTGCTCTCTCCTGCTGAGATACTACAATGGAAAAAGAAGTTGGCTTTCTGTGCCTTTGGAAAAGTCTTGCTAGACACCTGAAATCATCTGGAGCATAAATTAAAGCACTCAGTGCTTTCAGAGTTAATGGTTTCAGATTTGGCTAAAAATCCTAGGCTTCTTTGGTTATTCCCTCTGGGGTCAGCCCTCCCTGTAATGAGGAAACTCAGAAATGCTGAGGGCTTCTTGTCACTTTTTTTTTTTTTGGTCACTGTATACATACTGATTTGACATTGAAGAAGGGGACAGGGGTGTTAATCAGACCTAACATGTAGAGCACCGTGTCCCCCAGCAGAATAGTAACATGAAGACTAAGGAGATTTAGGTCACAGATGAGTTTCCTAAAGTGGCGTTGGCAGAGCTGTGCCTGAAACACTAACATAGAGAAACCCAGTTCTTAAAGCATACTGCTGTAAATGAGGACTTTGAAAAATGTGATTACTGCGCTCTTGCAGGACAGAGCAACCAAATTTGTCTTTCATAATTAAAGAAGAGAAAAAAAAAATGAAAGGCAACTCCTGTTATTTCTGCTGCTCAGATGTTCCTAGTTACTTACTTTAGCTGGAGCTGCCTGGGCGCACAACTTTCATACAGCTACAGTCTAGAGGGAGAAACGTTGACTCTGGGCTGGCCTTGAGATTTTCTCCCATAGTCAGCCCCATTTATTTCTTAACCTCTAGGTATGTCTGTCTGTCGTGTCATCCTTTCCCTCCCCTCCTACTTTTCTCCTGTTCAGTTTTTGTTTTAACCATATTCTGAGATGTCTTTTGAAAACAAGTATCTGCCGTGGTACATAGAATTGTGAATTCCTGGTGTCCACTCCCCCTCCTTCCTTCTCCCCCCACCCCCACCGCTCCTCCATTGTAAATGTCTTAGTAAATTCAATTGCCTTTGAACTGAAAATAGGATTTTTATGCATTTTTTAATGAAAATAAAATTGGCTCCCTTTGCCCTTTCTCTCCGTTGTGATGAAATGTTGTTCATCTGAAATGATAAGAGCCTAATTTTAAATGTGCACTTGGAGTTAGGACGGCAGACAACTTCTGTTTCCTCCTTTGCCTGCAGCACTGCCTCCGAAGCCACCCAAGCCCGCCACTGTAGCCAACAACGGCATGAACAACAATATGTCCTTACAGGATGCCGAATGGTACTGGGGAGATATCTCGAGGTAAGGCCGGCCATGGGGCTCTGCGTGTCCACCAGCTGCAGGGAGGTTTCCAGGAAGAACAGAAAGCACCAGCTTGCTGAGTCCCATTTTTAGGATGTCATCCAACAGAAGCATGAAGCACAGTTGGTTCTCTTCCAAAGACAGCCAGAAAAGTCACTGAGCGCTGGAGCGCCGTGGGTGCTGGGTGACACAGGAAATGAAAGACCCAGGAAGCTTCCCAACAGACAGACAGAGATGTCAGGGGTGCACCAGGGTGATAGAGCACTGCCTGAGCTCTCTCTAGTAAGCGGGGACTTTAGGAATTCAGGTTATTGCTCTCCTTGCACACCCTTTTAGATTTTAGAGTGTTAGTGAGTGGGCTGGAAGAGCCTCTGTGGATTATGACTTTCTGCGCCAGTTTGTCAGAAACTGGTTGAAAAGGAAAAAAAAAAAATAACAACTTTGTATTATAGATATACCAATAGTGTAAATGGGTGTGTGCATACATAAGTACATGTACCGTGCACTTATTTTTTTTTTTTTGCAAGCAAAGAGAAATTATTAGTTACCTTTGAAAATGTGCAATACTGACATTTGACTCTACAAGGACAGGAGGATGTAAAGATATGGAACTGCTGGATTTTTTTTTGCTCTGTGTCTTAAAGAATAGTGTGTGTTCAGGCTAAGGGTCTGGTCCAGTGGTCTAGCAATCCTGAGTGCAGGAGGGAAAATGGTGTGTGTGTCTGTCTGTCTGTCTGTGCAAGAGTATGGTTACTCAAAGTTGAAGAGTAAGCATGGTCTTATATTGTGTTGATTTCAGGGAAGAAGTGAATGAAAAACTCCGAGATACAGCTGATGGGACCTTTTTGGTACGAGACGCATCCACTAAAATGCACGGCGATTATACTCTTACACTAAGGTGAGCCAGGAAGTCAGCTGTCATGGGGATGTCTGGGTTGTCATGAAAACATTTCTAATCTTCAATCAGCCCATAAAGTAATGGGTTTCATGATAGAACTTTCAAACCATACTTGTTCCCCTCCCCCACTTCCTTCTCCTGTCTCCCTCTTCCCCAAGAGCCCCCCACTACTGCATCAGACCACTTTAATAACCGTTCTTTTTATATTGTATTTACAGGAAAGGAGGAAATAACAAATTAATCAAAATATTTCACCGAGATGGAAAATATGGCTTCTCTGATCCATTAACTTTCAACTCTGTGGTTGAACTGATAAACCACTACCGGAATGAGTCCCTAGCTCAGTATAACCCCAAGCTGGATGTGAAGTTACTCTACCCAGTGTCCAAATACCAGCAGGTAATTTCTCAGAACTCCTCACACTGCAGTAACACAGGGCCGAGCCACTCTCCAATGTAGAAAAGGATTTGACAACATAGAAAGTCAGCTTTTGACAAACTCTACCCCATGACTGGAATTTCACAATGGCTGAGTCAGATAACACGTTGACTATTTCATTAAGGATTGTTATTTGAATAAATACCTTACCAAATGAGTTGTGTTTTCCTCCTTGTATGTCCTTCCAGGATCAAGTTGTCAAAGAAGATAATATTGAAGCTGTAGGGAAGAAATTACATGAATATAATACTCAATTTCAAGAAAAAAGTCGGGAATATGATAGATTATATGAGGAATACACCCGTACTTCCCAGGTGAGTTTAAGATATTTTGGACTAACACATGTTATAATCAGATTCAAAAGAAGAATTGTCTAACCCTTTCCAGGGTAGCCATGCTTATAAGAATCCTACATTAAGCTTGCTTCTAACTGGCAGGGTCATTGTGAGCTTTCAGCTGATGCAATGTAATTCCTGGCTGGAGACTTCTGTCCAGGCTAGACATTAATAATAACTGCTAATGCCAGTTTGTCCAAGCTCTGGGATGGAAATTTCATATCCATCCCCCTTGCTGTGAGGAGAAGTGGCTGTGTTCACTGTGCTGATTGCCAAAGGAGAAAGCAGCATGGATATAAAATAAAATTGCCTTTTAAAAGACTGACCAGTTTGTGTTTACATATTTAGGAACACACACACACACACACACAAAATAGTTAGTGAAGAAGAGGACATGAATTTGAAATAGAGCAAGAAGGGCTATATAGGAGGATTTAGAGGGAGGAAATAATACAATTATACTGTAATCTCAAAAAAAAATAAAAGAAATAATTTCTAAAAGTGAAGGTAGACAGAAAATTCTCCACAAGAAATGTCTGTTTCCAGATCCTTTTGACTAGAGGTTGTGAATTCCTATCCAGCCCTGCTAACGGAGTACACACCGGCTTTCCCTATCTCCTGGTCCTGTATGGAGGATGTACAGTGCAGACTTCTCCCCACCCCTACCCCCTTGCTACTGTAGTCTAAGCAATACCACACAGCTGTTTGCATAGCATTGCTGTTGTATCTGGCTTAAGCAATTTAGAGATGATTTGAAGTTGATGAGGAAAAATTGCGCAGGCCCCGTGTGGCCATTACATCATCTCAATAAGGAACTTCAGTATCTGGCTGTTAGTGGCCAGTGGGGCTCCTGTGACTAAGCTTACGGTGCCCATGGATGACTGTGCCGACTAGCAGCACGCTTGCATTACGTCACGAGCTAGCCTGTCTCTCACAGGAAGAAGTCGTATTCTGACAGGGATGACATTGTCTTCTGAAACTTGTGTTGCAGGAAATTCAAATGAAAAGAACAGCTATTGAAGCATTTAATGAAACCATAAAAATATTTGAAGAACAGTGCCAAACCCAGGAGCGGTACAGCAAAGAATACATAGAAAAGTTTAAACGTGAAGGCAACGAGAAAGAAATTCAAAGGTAGATGAGCCATGAGCATCCCAATACCCCTGTGACAGAAGTATCAAAAATTGTTTAAGATTGGTCACTGATGCTCTGCCTTCCTGTCATTTGAGCAATTTTCAAATGGAATAAACAAAGCTTAACTTTGGGGACCTGGCATGGTGTACCCAGGTACTTAGCGATATGTTTCTCCTGCCTGCAGGATTATGCATAATTACGATAAGCTAAAGTCTCGCATCAGTGAGATCATTGACAGTAGGAGGAGACTGGAGGAAGACTTGAAGAAGCAGGCAGCTGAGTATCGTGAGATTGACAAGCGCATGAACAGCATTAAGCCAGACCTCATTCAGCTGAGAAAGACAAGAGACCAATACTTGATGTAAGTGTTTGAAATAGAGCCTGAAGAACTGCCAGTGGCTGACATCAAGGAGGAGTCCTCAATGCCTTCTCTCTTTTGCAAAACTCTTTCAGGTGGCTGACGCAGAAAGGTGTTCGGCAGAAGAAGTTGAACGAGTGGTTGGGAAACGAAAACACGGAAGAGTAAGTAGCCGCAGGAGGTGGGAAGCCAGCCGGGAGTTTTGTGAACAGATTTTCACTGACCTTAGGACGTCTCTCAAGCAAAAATGTCTAAACTCAGTAACGTTAACCAGAGTTATCTTTGCAAAGGGAAAGTTGAGCCCAGGAAGACTGGAGTGGTTTTTGGTTTCATTTTGCTTTGTTTTCCCACAACTGTGTAAATTGACCCTTTGTGTCCATAATGATGTCCCTGAACATCAGAAAAATCCCCAAATATTTTTGGAACAATGAGAGACAAACAATTACATTTAGTGTATCTTGAAGGCTAAGTCTATGTGTGGTTGGAATTGAGAACTGACAGTCTTCTCAGTACTGTCCTTGTCCTTGCCCAGGCACCTAAGGGTGATGGCTGAAGTGAAAATGGAGCTAGGCATGACTTTTGCTAAGCCTTCAGCCTGGGGACTGGTGGGGAGGCGGAGTCCTCTGATGCACCTGCTTGGAAGGAGACCTTGGGGCAGGCTGGGGTTCCCACCCATTCACTCACTCACTCACAAACCTTCGCTTCTGCCCGTGTAGCCAATACTCACTGGTAGAAGATGATGAGGACTTGCCCCACCATGACGAGAAGACATGGAACGTTGGAAGTAGCAACCGAAACAAAGCCGAGAATCTATTACGAGGGAAGCGAGATGGCACTTTTCTGGTCCGGGAGAGCAGTAAGCAGGGCTGCTATGCCTGCTCTGTAGTGTAAGTAACCCCCGAAAACTAACTCATTCATTAGGTTTCACTCATTCAGTCCCTGGAGGTCAGGGTTTGAAAACATCTTAACCTCAAAGAATCACACAGTGCAGTTAGCCTAGGCCGATAACTGAACCTGTTAAGAACCTAACAGACACCTGTCACCATATGGTAGGACAATTGGGACTTGGGGTCCATTGTCGAGACAAGTTCATCTCTAGTTGTCTTGAGGTCTTCCCCGCCCCCCCATCTTAGTTATAAACAGAAATGGCCATGCCTTCCTGCTGTCCCCACCCCTCTAAAAGTCCATATAGTTAGAATACAAGGTCATTTTTATGAGACCGTCACCTAAAATAGATAAAGTAATCCTTCAGGGACTGATCAGAGCAAGAAGAGGAAGGACCCCACTGCGATCCTGCAGAGATGCGATCCTGCAGAGATACACCCCGAAGGAGACACATTTCTGTCTTGTAGCCTAGTTCCTTTTTATTTCATAATAGTTTGGGAAGTGCTTTGAAAAGTAAAACCTGAAGACTGAGCATGATGTCTGTAATCCTAGCACTCTGAGTGACTGAGATCAGCACAGGCTGTATATGGGGATCCTGAGTCAACCGAAAGAACAGTGGGTTTGGAGTCACTAGCATCCTTGGGACAGAGAAGCAAATGTCCTCTTGTGTGGAAAGACACTAAAAGTACCTTATAGTCTATGCCAATCACTGCTTCATTTAAGAACTCTTCCGCCAGGCAGTGGTGGCGCATGCCTTTAATCCCAGCACTCAGGAGGCAGAGCCAGGCGGATCTCTGTGAGTTCGAGGCCAGCCTGGTCTCCAAAGCGAGTTCCAGGAAAGGCGCAAAGCTACACAGAGAAACCCTGTCTCGAAAAACCAAAAAAAAAAAAAAGAACTTTACCTATAAGACGGACAGAGGGAGGGTTTTGAGTTAGGACGAGAGACTAGGAGAATTCCGAATAAATGCCAAGATAGATGGAGAGTTGTGATGCCGCTTCAAGGAGAGCCTGGATGGTTATAACCGGAGCAAAGCTAGCATGGGGTCCCGCAGAGACAGTAAGACCAGCACCTGGGAGGTGGGAAGCTGCCTTTTGTCACATGCTTGCCACATGTGACGTGCAGCCACACATCTGTCACACACTCGTGTCTCATATGAACCCTAATACACAGGCCACGCCTCTCCCTCCTTTAAACCATTGAACCATCAAACAGTCCACTACTGAAGCAGGCCCAAATGCTTAACCCTTGCGCGGGTGTCACTTGACCAGTAAGAGCGGCACTCATAGTTCACCGTGGCTCCCCGGGAGTGACAACACAGACCCATTCACTGTGCCCTGCCACGATGATGGCTTTGTTAAAAAATACCCTGCGGCATTCATTCCGTCTGTCTGAGACCAGCTCAAAAGACTTTCTTTTTTTTTTTTTTGGTTCCCTCTCCAGGGTAGATGGCGAAGTCAAGCATTGTGTTATCAACAAGACTGCCACCGGCTATGGCTTTGCCGAACCTTACAACCTGTACAGCTCCCTGAAGGAGCTGGTGCTACATTACCAACACACCTCCCTTGTGCAGCACAATGACTCCCTCAACGTCACACTAGCATACCCGGTATATGCACAACAGAGGCGATGAAGCGCGCTGCTGCCCTCGGATCCAGTTCCTCACCTTCAAGCCACCCAAGGCCTCTGGGAAGCCAAGGGCTCCTCTCCAGCCCGACCTGTGAACTGAGCTGCAGAAATGAAGCCGGCTGTCTGCACATGGGACTAGAGCTTTCTTGGACAAAAAGAAGTCGGGGAAGACACGACAGCCTAGGGCTGTTGGATGACTAGACGTTTCTAACCTTATCCTTTCTCTTTTTTTTTTTTTTTAATTTAAAGCCACAACACACAGCCAACACACAGAGAAAAGGAAATGCAAAAAAAAAAAAAAAATCTCTCCGTGCAGGGACAAAGAGGCCTTTAACCATGGTGCTTGTTAACGCTTTCTGAAGCTTTACCAGCTACAAGTTGGAACTTTGGAGACCAGAAGGTAGACAGGGCTGAAGGGCCTGGGCCTGGAACCGCTTGGTCCAGCCTGGTTCAGCCTGGGTGTCGCTGGGTGTGGTGAGCCCAGACACATCGCGCTGTGGGTTATTTCCTTTTTAATGAGCGAACGATCTGGAGCAGAGAGGCAGGTCTGCTCACACAGGACACTTTGAGAGAATATCGATGCAGCATGTTCGGAGGAAAAACAAAAAGACCGGAAAATGTTTTGCTTAAAACTTGTCAAATCAACCACCACCCACCCACCAACAGAAAAATGAGTGTGGGCAAGGGGACTCGAAGTGACATTCAGTATATAAAATATGTACATAATATTGGGTGACTAACTATCAAATAGATGGATTTGTATCAATACCAAATAGCTTCTGTTTTGTTTTGCTGAAGGCTAAACGTGCTGCGCTATGCAATTCTTAATTTTTATTACATTGTTACCAGTTTCAAATACACCTTCAGAATAAGCTCCCCTCATCGCAGTTTTCGTTGCTTGAAAATATTGTCCCTCATTTTTGTTAATATTTGTTTTTGTTATTTTTTTTAAAGAAATGTACAGGATGCCAGAAAGGAAAATGGCTTAAGAATTAAAACTATGAAATATTTTACAGTTTTTCTTGTACAGAGTCCTTGGCTGTTAGCCCAAGGTTAAAAAGTTCATAACAGATTTTTTTTTTTTTTGACTAAATGTTGGGCAGGGCCTAATAAGCTTCAAAGCTGCTTTATTCAATAAAAATGAAAAAGAAAATGATATATGATATGACAAAGTATTGCTGAGTCCAACAGTGTTAAGACTCTTGAAATACGGTACCTGGCAATGTTTGTTTCCTAATGAATTGTGAACTTCTTGAATCTGGAGGGGAAGGGAGTCATGGGTTGTAACAGGTTGGGGGGGGGGGGGGCAGGAGCCGGGGGCAGGTAAGGTGGTGAGCACTTTCTCGGGATTCCAGAGGAGGGGAGAAGAATTGAAGCGGGGATGTGCTGTCTCCATCTTTCCCTGTCTGAATTTGGTAATCATTACCAATCAGCAGCAACTCCAGACCTATTGTGACTCCATTGCAGCGGAGCTGGCCAGCATCTCCATTCTCATGAAGGAAGTGCTGGGTTTGTTTTGGGGGTTCCTGGAACGTGCTCTTTTTATTGTTGTTGTTATTGTGGTTGAACACACTGGTCTCAAGGTTGAATCCCTGCATTTAGAAAATGTGCTCTTTCTCTTTTTAATATTGGACTAGTTACAGCAGCCGGCCACCATCCATTTTCAGCAAAAGCATGACCTGAAAAACAAGCCTTTTAGCTGTACATTTGTTGTTTTCCTAGCTCTCTGTTCACTTTAGAACAGAAAGGGAGTCGACCCATGTAGATGGTGACTGTGCTTTGTGGAAATTGTTAGAAGAAATACAAAAAGCAGTTTTCTCATTCACATCATTGTGCATGTTGTACTTCATGGTGAGGAGAGGAGCAGTTGGTGGCATCTTTAAGAGTTCGAGCCTACCCTGATGTACATGTGCAGAAGCTGGTGTGTTGATCGGGAATTGTCACGTGCTGTGAAGTGTGCAGGCTAACCAAAGTCACAGTCACAGCCCTGGTAGATTCAAGGGACATCTTCAGTTTCCCTTTCTCAGTATCAGATGCACAACTTGATTTCTCTTCCCTTCCTAGACTAAGGTGAAGGTATTTTGTGTCTTTTAGTGTTGCTGTTTTCATCTTTTGGAATTTGCAGCCTAGTGGCTGGGTTAATGGTCTGGAGAGGGTATTGTTTTTCTATGAAGCCACTGCTCATCCTCAAGAGCAAAAGTCACTCAGCCAGACTGTGAGCCCACAGACTTTACTCTTCTAACCTACCGTCCTTACTGCCAGACAATTGAGGATTTCCTGGGTTTCCTCTGGGCTTTGCAATCTCCATTGGTAACATTCTGCCATGCCACATAAGACTGAATAGTTAACAGTTGTAAGCTAGGTTTAGTGGTTGGGGTTTTCTTTCTTTTTCTTTCTTTTTCTTTCTTTTTCTTTCTTTTTCTTTCTTTCTTTCTTTCTTTCTTTCTTTCTTTCTTTCTTTCTTTCTTTCTTTCTTTCTTTCTTTCTTTCCTTCCTTCCTTCCTTCCTTCCTTCCTTCCTTCCTTCCTTCCTTCTATCTTTCTTTCCATTTTTCCTTCTTTCCATCTTTCCTTCTTTCTGTAGCACATCATGTATGCTATCAAACACAAGTAACTTCCTTTTCATTCTAAAAATGGAACTGAGATTGGCCATTTCATTACAAGTTCTGTGTTTTTTATTCAACACTCGGCAAGATGACTTGCAAAAAACGTCTCATCTCATGAACTGTGGTACAATAGATTTTCCATTCATCAGAAGGTCAAAGTCACTTGTTCTACACAGTAGTGAGCTATGTCACACCTGTCCTGCTGAATGCCTTTTTGATGACAGGTTAGTATGCCCACCAACTCTGTCCTTAGAGAAGTTTGATCATTAAGTTTCTGTGGATTCCATCAAGGCAGTCATCTAGTAGCATCCTTTAGGTAGCTCATGAGTGTAGATGGATACAGCACTCCTGATATGTAAAAATCCCCACATAGTTTTTTCTCACCAACTGTCACATCCTAAAGACAGCCAGACACTAAGCTGCTGAGAGGCTGAGCTGAACTATAGAAGTGAGAGGGTTGGGACCTCATATCCCACACCAGAGCAGTCATAACCACATGAAAAGGCAGCAAGAATATGTTTGCAACGTTTGACAACTTCACGGCCCTGGATATATGTATATATGTATATGTGCATGGACTGTGTTTCCAGGACACCTTTCAGCCACGCAGATCCACAGTCGAGTTCAAGTACATAACAAGCAGATGTCTAGTACAGGTCTTGTATATGTGTGTGGGTTGTTTTCCCTTTGATGTTGCTTTGTTTTGTCTTATAAAGGTGAAAATTGTTGGCCAATGAAGTGAGAAGTCCATCGTTGGACATTTTTTCTGTTTTGGAGCTATGCCCTTTCAGGGAGCAGGTCTGGAGGACTTGCTTACCTGACGTATCCTCGTTCTCAGTGTTGTCTAGTCAGAGTGTGTTTCTGTGAGCTGTCATTGTGAGGAAGCAATCGTTGTGTCATCTATCCGGTTGTGAACTAGTAACTTGTTTGGGAAGTCCTACTGATGTTCCTTATGGGGAGAAAGTTCCTGCTGGTTTTCCCAACTGTGCTTTGGCAATGCATGGTATCTAAGTCAGTTGGAAAGTGGGCTTTGCTGTCTGTTTGAATTTAGGGTCATTTAAGAAAGGGGCAGTTAAAAGCACAATGCCTCACATGGGACAAAGTTCCAAAATGCCAAATTCTCCTATTTTTTACAAAACTCTATAGTTACATAAAATAACTAGTACTGGGGGTTAGGGAGCAGGTGGCTCAATTGGACAGATTCTCCACCTTCACACTGAACTTGTCACCATGAGATAGCATTGGCTGCCCAGGATGCTGCTATTTAAGAAAATAAAAGCAAAACAAAATAAAAAAAAAAAAAACCCTCATTTATATGTGTGTATTTTTTAAAGCTACACTCTGTTAAATGTTTTTACAAATCTGTTTATATGACATTGATAAAATAAAGTTGGTCTTTTGACGAGAGGGGGGAGGATGTCATGGTCAGTTGTAATTCTGCCTTTACAAGGTAACTGGGGTGGGGGAGGGAGTGTGCCTCCTTGACATTTTGTTCAAGTTAGATTCAGTGAAGCTATGTACTGTTTTAAGTTGCTTAATGCGTTGTATTAGGTCCTCAAACAGAATAAAGGTTGTTTTGAAACTTCAGTTTCCATTTGAAATTTTAGTTTTCATCGGAGACATTTCTCAACTTCCACCAACTCATTTGTTTCATTACCCCAACTCAGTTTTATAAATAACAGAAAGGTACAGATTGGTCACTTGAATGTGCTCAATATTATTTATGTAGCATCTGAATGCTTTAATGGTAAAAATAAATACTTCTAGGTGATAGCATTTCTTTCTTTTTCTTTTTCTTTTCTTTTTTTTTTTTTTTTTTTTTTTTTTTTTTTGGTTTTTTGAGACAGGGTTTCTCTGTGTAGTATTGGTGCCTGTCCTGGATCTCACTCTGTAGCCCAGGCTGGCCTCAAACTCACAGAGATCCACCTGCCTCTGCCTCCTGAGTGCTGGGATTAAAGGCGTGTGCCACCACTGCCCAGCTGTGATAGCATTTCAAGGCATGGTCTTGCTATTAAAAAAAAAAAAAAGTCTCATTTTCTTCCATCTTTCCCATCCTCCACCCAACGTTAACAACGAGCTACTAGTACCTATGGTTTTTGACGGCTTCCGGTTTTGTCTTTTGTACACTGGATAACTTAAGCTCGTGGTACCAGAAGAGAATGCAGTGGTGTGACTTGAGGCTCTAATTAGGGCCAAGTTACTCCCTAATGCCAGTTTGCATGGCACCGCCTGCTCAAGAAGCAGCTCTTACTGTGAAATAACTTCCCCACCGACACTTCCTGCTAGTTGAACCTGTGACCATACTACTGCGTATGTATATATGTGGGTCCCATGTTTTATGTGTGAGCACAGTGAGGCTGCTAGAGAAGAAGACATGATCTAGGAGTAAGGGGGGAGAGAACCCACATTCACTGCCATGCCAACGATGGCTGGTGCATTAAGCATGGCGGCAGCTCTGAGGTTCGTGTCCTGTCTTGTTCTAGCTCTGTGCTATCATAGACCTCATTCCCTGGGTTTTCTCACCTCTGGTTTCCATGATCGCGTCCATGGCTGCAGCTTCTGCTGTAGGAATTGTCTCCTCAGGTGTCAATGCTATTCTATGCACTAGCTCTCAGACAAGGCTCTGGCCAAGTCTTCCAAAGGTCTGCAGCCTCATACCGCTTCTAACCCTCTGTTTTCTCAATATAGCCTCTTTGGTTTCTGAACCCTTTTATTATCTGCTGAGTAATTCTTCTCACTTAATTCTGCCTGTAAGGAGCATTGACATGCATTACCTAGTGGCAGGTATACATTCTGGAAGGTGAATGCCTGTATAATTTTGTCATTGTGTGAATATCATAGAGCGTGTTTCCATGCACCTAGCTGGCATAGCCTATTATCCTACACCTGGGCTGAACAGCTCGTACGTATGGGCTCCTAGGGCCCAAGTAGACTAAAAATGTGAGAATAGGTGAAGCACAATAGCAAATGGTACAATCGAGGCACATGAACTTGAATGTCTGGGGTCACTGCTGGCACTGGCGGAACAGCAAACTTTTACCGAAAACATTTTATAAGTAGGAATGCACTCTAAAATATATCAGCTACATAAGCCGATAGCAACTGTTGATTGTCAGGTCTCAGGTCCTGCCCAGGCTACGACTTTTCACACCAGCATGCATGGTAGGTTTGTTTGCATCAGCTTTCCCACAAGCATATGATAATAAGTTATGCTTGTGGGGGGAGGGGTGGGTTCCCAGATCCATTTAATCTTAGGGAGCCGCCATTATATCTGTGACCCAGAGTCGGCTGAGATGTCACTATGTGGCACAAGGCTATACTCTTTTCCTGACTGGTCTCTGACATACCAAGTAATTATTAAGCATTAAGCTCTCCCTATGCTTTATCCAAAGCAATCCCCCAACAATTATATATGAGTTAGAAGACATTACCCCTATTCTACAGATTGGAAAAGCCTAGGAAAAGGACATGACTTATTCAAGATCTTGCCACAAGTTAGATAGAACACAGAGTGCCAAGGTCATCTCACTCAAAGCCAAGGCACCCTCCCCACTCAGGATAGACTCTAAAGACTTCCCATGAAAAAAAAAAAATGCACAGAACAGTTCAAAGGGGTCACCAGTAACTTCCTGCTAGGGAGTGAACAATGTAACATACCTGGTAGACAGAACATGGTGGCCAATGATGAATGGCCTGAAATCACAGAATCTTGCTCAGAACACATCAGCGTCAGCATCCGCTGGTACTTTGTGGAAATGCCAACTCTCAGACCTCATCCCTCACTAGGTAACTCAAGAGTAGAGCTGTTACACTACCCAAGCAAACTCTGCAGACTATCTTCCTGGGTACACAGGGTTGAAAATGGCTACTTTATGTCACCTCTTCAGAGTACTTATAGTGTTTTCATCAAAAAGTATTAGCATGAATAAGTTCTAGAAATGTTACTTTGTGGTACAATGGCTGTTCATGGTACGGACCCCATAGGGAAAGGAAAACAGTCCAATTTGCAGAAGGATAGGCCCAGTTGGTCTTACTACTGACTCTAACCAGCTATAGGAACCTAGCCAACTCACATACCCATCCAGGCCTCTAGTTCCTTCTCTGTGGAAACAGTCTGAATCTTGAGCCTCTGTTTAGGATATAGAGAGGAAATTTGGTGAACCGAGAGAAACATCTCCACCCTTAACACGCCATTTACAATCTGACTACAACTGGAGCCCACAAGCATAACTGTTAACTACAGGGCTACGGTCAATTTGAATGTCTGTCAGCCCTTTGTATTGTCAACAAGACGGCGGAGGAAGAGCACTGCAGAACTGGACTCTGATAGTCTTGCTGACATCTTAAAAGCTATCCTTCAAGTGAACCCAAACTGGCAACTGAGTTCTTTACAGTATGTATGGAAGTATATTTCAAGATGACCTTTGACCACCTCCTGACAACAGGAGGCATGGAGAAGAGGCCTACCAAACCCTCTACACCAGTGGTTCTCAACCTTCCTAATGCTGTGACCTTTTAATACAGTTCCTCATGCTGTGGTGACCCCCAACTGTAGAATTATTTTTGTTGCTACTTCATATCTGTAATTTTGCTACTGTTATGAATAATAATGTAAATATCTGTGTTTTCTGATAGTATTAGGAGACCCCTGTGAAAGGGTTGTTTTAACTCCCAAAGGGGTCGTGACCCACAGGTTGAAAACTACTGCTCTGGGTTCTCGGTGGTTAAGTACAATCTTTTAAGACCTGATTGCTGAGCCCATTTTTTTTCAAACAAACAAACAAATGAAAAATTATTTTCTTAACCAGTTTCTGAAACCCTCTCTAGAAATAAGAATCTTGTGATACATTTGGCATAAATAGATATAATAGATTGTTTCCTACCCAAAGTTCAGATTATGCTTTCAAAAGATGCCACTTTGTATCCTCTAGCTGGGTATTGATATCATAAATCAGCCCAACAGAAAACTGCTGAGATGCTTTCAAAAGGGAAGAAAAAAGGATAAATGAGTAGCCACCAACACACGCTTGCTTATCTGCATTTGGCTCTCCAGGAGGAAATGGAGGAATCTTCTTCTCTCTACAGTACTCAATCACGACAGTCTAGTCTGAGCATGGCCTCGGGCTTAACTTGCTATTAAATAAAAAAACTCCAAGCTAGACCTGCCCTGACACATGTAAAGATCTGTCCCATAATATAAGGACAGGACAATGAACCTCCAAGACCACCACTCACTGCGTTAAGGACAGAGTGCCACGAGAGCTCCATCCATCACCAGGACGGCTCATTAAAATTGTAGCTGTGACTGAAAAATACACCATCCGTCGTATGGCTAGCCCACTGGAACCAATTTATTTATAGAGCTTTCATTTCAGAGCTCACTGATTTACTGTCCAAACCTCTGCAAACCAAAAAAATATGGAGAACTTTATCACAATGGAGAAAACGTACTGGTCACTTCATCTCGTGTCTGCTGTCATCTAGAGAGAGGCCCTGTACCACATGCTGTGTAGTTTTAAAGAGCTGCTAAAGACTCAATTTGTTCTTCCCTCTGGACTTAGGAGTTTAAAAGTTTGACAGTGCTTGTTATCCACTCAACAAAACTTCAGTGAGAGGGCTCCATCCAATGACGATGAAGGGAAATGACTGCCTTCAAAGAGGCCAGTCTTCTACTGGAGGCAAACTAGAATGACTGTCCTCTGTTGTTTGAAGATTTATAATAGTAATGAACAATTTGCTTCAAGATGGCCAAGGGAGAGAAAAGCAAAGCTTTACAGAGCAGGAGACACTTCAAATGTCACCTAGCAAAGAAAAGCGGGCCCACACACTCCTGGTGATGGCTTTACCCAGCCTGTATACTGTTGAGACACGAGTCACTGTATTTCTCCCGTTACCCTTCAGGTCATGCTAAGGGTTTTAAGTACTGTCAAAGGCATCATCTCCAGTATGAGTGTTGTGGTTTAAATGTGAACTGTCTCTTGTAGGTTCACATTGAGCAGTACCCTAGCTGGTGGTGCTGTTTTAGAAGGCTATGGAACCTTTAGGAGGTTGAGCCTTACTAGAGAAAGTTGGGTCCCTGGGCAGTAGGCCTTGAGATTTTTCTAGCCAGGTCCCATTTCCAGTCCACTGCTTCATGATTAGTGTGACCAGGTGCCTCATGACCCTGCTGTCATGCCTTCCTATCATGACAGGCTGCACCCCATCAAACTATTAAAACCTTCTCCTTCAATTGCTGCTTGTCAGCTGTTTGGTCATAGCAACAAGAAAAGCAGCAAATACAGCGAACTCTCTCCTAGAAACAATTGTCTTCATCTGTGGGTCCCATGTTGCAGGGGGGTCAGATGGCTGACATCACACAGCTCGACTCCAGGCTGGCCACTGTCCTCCCTACCCAGGGACAGCTGCCAAGCCTTCCTTGGCTCTTTTGCCTTGGCATATTAGAAGGGAGCTGCATTCAATTGCACATGCTCCTTCTGTTCTGGATGAGAAATCCTCACCCTTGCTGCACAATAGAGTCATTTAAGTCCCAATTTCATAGGACGCACCTGACTTATTAGTTTCTGGGGGAAGGCAAAAGTCAAACCACATGCCACACAGAATGCACCTAACACATGACTGGCATCTCAATAACAGATGCCAGTGAATATGCTCAGTGGTAACATCCCCCCATCTAATAGAACTGTATTTCCCAGGAATGTATCCCCCACTTTTCATTTACTGTATTGCTTAGCATAGGGCTGAATATGTAGTGAATAATGAAAAATGTATTTACTTGACTTTTAAACTACATACATTATGTAAAATGTTCACGATTACTCATACCTATATCTAGCACATTATTTTGTTTTTATTGGATCTTTGGCATGCACTCTTAGATTTCTCATAAGCCAACACAAAAAAAATCACTGATCTGTGCATGGTTGGGTGTCTATTAATTATTCTGAAAAATACATTTAATTATTAAACACAAATATAGCGGAAGATTTTAAAAAGTGCCTAACACACGATAGACACAAAACAAATAAATGAAGGGAAAGGGGAAGGCTATTGATAATAAAACAAGATTTATATTGGGAAAATCCCAATAACTGAAGGGAAATGCAGCCTTCTATCAGCCAAGAAAAAGAAAAAAAAATAAGATCACAGAACAGCTTCATAGCTTAACGCTCCCATAGAAGGAACTTGTTAGCACATCAGGAGATAACATTTTCATCCCCTAAGGAGTCTGTCATGAGGTCTCTGTAAATGATAGGGGTCCTTGCACAATATTATTTGTTTAAATTTTTTTTTCAGAAAAATTCCTCTTATGATGCTTTCTTATCCAACCTGCAGTAAAAACCAAGTATGGTTCTAGAAAGCTTCGATGGCTCGACTCAAAATCTCCTTAGGGTCATCCTGTCCCTTTCCCAGCATTCTTTGTCTTTGGGCCACACTCACCTCACCCTGTCTGAGAAAGCCATTTGGCAAAGTATACAGAAAGAAAGAGCAGCAAAATCAGGGCCCACGGCTTGAATGTTGTACTCTCATGGACCAAAGGCTCAGTGATAAATGTCATGCCACTTGATGTTAGTTTTGGGGTGCACATCAATAAAAAGTGGTGTAGCTTCTGTTGATGCTGTGGAATCTGGACTCTATACTTTCCCACTAGATATCAGCTGGGTCTGGTGCCCAACCTCATGTGGCCCTATAGTCCACTGTTCCCCCCTACAATCCACTTCTGGTTTAATTGCTTTTACTTCCTTTGAAGGATGACAGCCCTGGGGAATCAAACTCAGGGGCTTGTACATGCTAAGCAAGTGCCCCCCCCCCCCCCCCCCCCCGAGCTTCGTCCTCAGTTTTACCCACCTGTTCCTTCTTTAACTCATTGTTTTAGTGTTCTGGTTCTGGGAAGAGACACTGTGACCAAGGCAACTCTTATCAAAGAAAACATTTAATGGGGGACTCACAGTTGAAGAGGTTGAGTCCATTATCATCATGGTGGGGAGCCTGGCAGGGTGCAGGCAGGCATGGTGCTGGGGAAGTAGCTGAGAGCTACATGGTGATACATAGACTGAGAGAGTGAGCTGGGCATAGCATGGGCTTTTGAAACTTCAATGCTCAACCCCAGTGACGTACTTTCTCCAACAAAGTGATATCTACTCCAACAAACCACACCTCCTAGTAGTGCCACTCAAATATATGAGTAGTGCTACTCAAATATATGAATCTTGGGAGGCCAATCTTATTCAAACCACCACACTCATCTATAATGAGAGATTTCAATGAAACATTTTAGTAACATCCATAGAATTTGGAAGCCCAAATTTTCTGAAGGAGAGGGACTTTATCAGCCTATGGAATTTTTGAGGCGTGACTACAAATATTTGTGAGCATAGGACAGGATTCAAGGAAAGCATTTGAAGAAATCTCTGAGAAGTAAGACATCTCAGTGCTTACCAGAGTCTCACAGTATCTCTCCTCTTTCCCCCAGCTTAAAGAAATGGAGATATGAGGGAAGAGTGGGCTAGCAAGAAAATGCTAGAAAATATCCAAGCACCGGACTATCTGTCCATTAACCTCACCAGAGTTAGAACTAAAGGTAGGTACCCACATAGCTTCTACTTCCCCTCTCCTCTCTACCATGTTCAGGCATCTATGACAGGGCAGGGTAGGAGAGATACCACAGTGCCTGTGATGGCTGTTCTTGGTTGTTCCTCAGTCCATGAGTCTGGATGCCTCCAATGGTTTTCAGTATATGCTGGAATCCCTAAGAAGTAGGCTCTATTGCCAGTGAAGGAACGGACTTGCTACTGAGTGTGAGATCAAGCAGGTAAAGAGGGAAAGCTTCTTTCTTCCATGTTCTTTATATGGGCCGCCAACAGAAGATGTAGTCCAGATTAAAGGTAGATCTTCCCACCTCAAAAGATCTGGATTAAAAGTTTATCTTTCTACCTCAAAGATTTGGATTAGAAGTGGGTCTTCCCACTTCAAATTATCTAAGTAAGAAAAAATCCCTCACGGGTGTGCCCAGTCATTTGGGTTTTATTTCATTCCAGATGTAGCCTTTCATTCATAGGCAGCCATTGTTGGATTAGCTGGACCGGAGCCTGTATTCATTCTAATAAACCCCCTTTCTCACTACACATATATAGAGAATCATTCTATAAGTTCTATCACTCTAGAGAACACTGCCTAATAGAGTGCCCATTGATGCCCCACCCACAGGACTGTTTTGAGGAACCTGACTCAACTTTGTTTCTGGCTGTCACCAACCCATGGGCACACATGACTTGGAGAAACAAGTACAGTTTTGCCTAGCTCTGGCAAATGCCCTGCTCTTGGCCTGGCACTCCCACTGAGGCAAGGAATAGAAACATAAGTTTCTATGGCCACCTTGTTCCTGTTTTCATACATTGTCTGACCAAGGTGAGTTTATGCTCCATGGCTGTGACAAAAACAACCTAAGGAGAAAGGGTTTATGTGGCTCACAAGTCCAGGTTAAAATCCATCATGGCAGAGGAGTCACAGTGGCAGGAACTTGAGAGTCCTGGTCATACTACAGCCACGATAAAGAATGGAGAGCAATGAATTAATGCACCCATGGTAGTGTTTAGCTTACTTCCTGTACTCCTGCACAATCCAGAATCCCCTTCTTTAGGGGATGTTACTACCCACAGTAGAAGGGCTTTCCCAACAACCAAGACAATACCCCGTAGACATGCCCACAGGGCAACCAAATCTAGACAACCCCTCACCTCATAGAGACTTGCTTTGCAGGTGATTCTAGACTGTGTTGATTTGAGGGTTAAAACTAACCATCACAGGATGTGAGGGCCCCATAGGGAATGCCACAATTCCTACCCTACTTCTCCCCAGGTTGCCTGTGAACTTCTGCCACTGATTGGTCAGAAGGCAAGTGTCTCAGGCAGCCTCATCACTTCTGAGGCTGCCAATCCCAAAGGCCCTTGTGAGTAGCATGCTAACTAGCATCGATGGTCATCATCATATAATTGGGGGAACACCATTTTCATTGTAGGGGTAGGCAATTGGTGAATGGCCCACATTAACTGTTGTCTCTACCAGAACTCTTTCAGGGACCACAAGGACAATGAGTTTGATTTTTCCACAGTATATACTTCGTCCAAATCATTAGTGACAACCAAAGAAGCTACAGGTAAACTACTGTAGTGCCTGGCTAGACACTAAACCAAAACTGTATAATAAAACAGTACCCTAGATACATCTTCAAGAGAAAACCACCTCTAAGTTCATCCCAAAACGTAGCAGAGAATCTCAATCTAACAAATGCACAAATTTCAATGTGAAAGCAAAAGAGTGTGAAAAAAAATAAGATAGTATAAGTCTACTAAGAGAACACAGTAGCTCTCTAGTAATGGGTCCCAAAGAAATTAATATGGGGGAAATGTGTGATAGACAGTTCAAAAGACTGGTTATTAAAAAGCAGAGCACGACCCGAGAATATGCAGATAAACAGTTCACTGAAAGCAAGATAATACAGAATAAAAATAAACCAGGTAGAGTTTTTGAAAAGGACCTAACAGAAAATAAACATTTGAAAACTAACTCAATAAATCAATTCATTAATCAACACCTTCAATAATGGACTAGATTAAATGGAAAAAAAGAATCTGAACTAAAATCTAGACCTTTTATAATGTCTCAGTCAGGCAAAATGAATAAGTAAAAGAAATGAAGGAAGAAAGAAAGGAAATAAAGAGAAAGAAAAAGGTGAGAGCATTCAAGGCTTTTGAGGAACCACTAAATGAATAAAGATCTGCATTTGAATACCCAAAAATAACTAGAAAAAAGTTAATAAGCATAGAAAGCCTAGTTAGGAGTAGTAGAAAACTTCTTCAGTCTTAGGAAATTATATAATCATATACAGGAGGCTTATAGAACTGCAACTAGACGTGATCAAAAGAGATCTTCACTTCAGCATATTATAGTCAAACTGTTAAGGTAAAAAGAAAGATTCTAGAATCTTAAAATGTGCCAAGACACATTTTAAGGCTAACCCCATTATACTAATAGCAGGTTTCTTAGAAGAAACCCTGAAGGCCCAGAGGAAATGGAATTATGTATTCCAAGTTCTGAAGCAAAGTAAGTGCCAGTCAAGAATGCTATACCCAGCAAGAAAGACCGTCCTTCAGAATGAAGGTGAATAAAATCCTTTGGAGAGAAGCAAACACAAAAGCTGCTTAAGAGAGTCCTACATTCAAAAGTAAAATAAAAACCCCAGTCACTGTGAAAGTATAAATCCCCACCAGGAGAGTGGGTATCCAAGAAGTGGAAAAGTCAAACCTAACTATTAAACCAAGGAGATAAGCAAGAGAGAAAGAACAAGAATATCTGAAACAGCCAAATGAGAATGGGCAAAATGGCATCTTTAGTTATCAGTAATGAACATGAACCTGGATGAGCAAATTCTCCAATGCAAAGAGCCAGAGTTATTTCTCTGAGCCCGGGTCACCTCACTTAATATAATGTTTTCCAGTTTCATCCATTTTCCTGCAAATGGCACTTTTCTTTTTCTGCATCTTCTCTGCTCATAATGGAACAAAAAAAAGGGAGGTCATTGATGAGAGAAAATGTTAGAGCAATTATACAAATATGTAGAGGTTGGACAACATACTTTCCTGTAAACAGTGGTCCGTGGAAACAATCAAAAGAGAAATTCAATTTAAAAAACTTAAAATGACAATAGAACATGCTCCAACTTAGAATACAGCAAAAGCAGCACTGGGAGTCATGCTTAGAGCAGTGAGTACCTGGGATAAAAATAAGCAGAATTCAAGTAAATGATCTAACAGTGCACACTAAGGATTTTTAAAAAGCAGAAATAGACCAATCTCAAAACTATAATTAATAATCAGAGCAGAAATAAGTGAAATAGGGCTGGGTAGATGGCTCGGTGGCTGAAGGCACTTATGGTACAAGCCTGATGATCTAAATTCAAACCTTGAAACCCATGTAAAGGTCGGAGAGAACTGACTCCACAAGCTGTCCTCTGGCCTCCACACAGATACTGTGGCATGCACATGCCCCTCCCTATCATACACATATCATCCCTACAAACCTGCATGCACACATAAAATAATTAATACAAAAGTTAAAAGAAATAAGTGAAATAGAGACAAAAAAATTACAAAAGATCAATTGGGTTTTTGTATAAAGACAAAAAATCAACAGAACTTCAGCTAACCATGGGGTGGGGGGAAATAGACAACCCAAAAAATTAAATCAGAGATGGAAAAGGAAACATTACCATTAGTGTCACACAAACACAAAGAACCATTAGGATTGTGAAAAACTCTATGTTAACAGATTGGAAAACCTTCATGAAGGTATCAGTTTTTGGAGACATATGCTTTAGCAAAAATCAAGTCCTGAGAGCATTTAAAACAACTGAATGGACCAATGACCAATAACAGGTAATGAGATAAAATCAGTAATAGAATTTCTCCCAACAGAAAGCCTAGGACTGGATGATGGTTCCACTGCTGACTTTATCCTTCCCAAATCATTCTGAAGACCAGAAGGTCAAGGAACTATAATACCAGCATTGCTCTATTCCCAAAACAGACAACAGTGAAATAAAATCACAGACCAATATTCCTAATGCATATAGACACAAACATTTTCAACAAATTACTAGCAAATGGAATTCAGTACATCAAGAAGATCTCTCACTGTGATCAGGTTGAATCCATCTTAAGGATGGTTTCACATATTAAAATCATTAAAGATAATATATCACATCAAGAGGATGCAGTATAAAACAATCACATGACCAGCTGGCAAGGATCCCAGAAATAAACCTACCCTTATATAAACAATTGGTTTTCAACAAAGGCATCAAAAACATATGTTTCAGAAAGGGCAGCCTTTTTAATAAATGGTGCTAAGAAACCTTAATATCTCTCCATGCAGAGGACTAAAACCTGATCCCTTGTCTGTCACTCAGTAAAGAAATTAACTTAAGAGAGATCAAAGACCTAAATATAAGAGCTGAAACTGAAAGGAGCTGAAGAAAAAGTACAATGATTTTCTGGATAGAGCCTCATAAGCATAGAAACAAGCAACAACTGACAAGAAAGATTTGCATCAAACTAAAAAGTTTCTATACAGCAAATGAAAAAAAAAAAGCCAACACCAAGAGAAACTACAAAATCTGTAGAAAATATTTACCAACTATTCATCTGGCAGAGGGTTAATAACCACAATATTTAAGAAACTTAAACTACTTAAAAGAACAAAAAGAAATCCAATTTAAAAATGGGAAAATGATCCTTTGCTCAAAACAAGAAATACCATTTGTCAGCCGGAAGTATATGAAAAAAATGTTCAACATCTTTAGTCATAAGGGAAATGCAAACTGAAACTATGATGAAATACCATCTAAGAACAGCTATCATCCAAAAGGAAGTGGTTGAGGATACAGATGAGTGGCGGAGCATTTGCCTCATGTGTGTGAAGTTCTGGTTCAATCTCTACACGTGTGCAAGCGTGTACACACACACACACACACACACACACACACACACACACACACACACACTCCTACACATCCTGTAGGATGTAGGAGAAAAGGAAGTCTACACTTTTGGTGGGAATACAAATTAACATAGCCACTAAAAAGGACCATATGGGGCCGGGCGGTGGTGGCGCATGCCTTTAATCCCAGCACTCGGGAGGCAGAGCCAGGCGGATCTCTGTGAGTTCGAGGCCAGCCTGGACTACCAAGTGAGTTCCAGGAAAGGCGCAAAGCTACACAGAGAAACCCTGTCTCGAAAAACCAAAAAAAAAAAAAAAAAAAGGACCATATGGAAGTTAAAAAAAAAAAAAAGCCAACCCACTACCAATAAAATATTTAGGAATAAATCTTACCAAAGGTGGAAGAACCTCTAAAATGAAAGCTTTAAAACACTGTGAAAAGAAATTGGAGACATTAGGAGGTAAAAAGACCCCCACACTCATGAATCAGAAGAACCAACATTGTGAAAACAGCTACACAATTGAAAACAATCTACATATTCAATGATTGTCCATCAAAATTTCAATGATATTCTTCACAGAGCTAGACAAACTCTCCCAAAAGCCTGGTGGGAGTGCAAAAGGCCCCAACTAGCTAAAGTAATACTGAATAGAAAGACCAATGCTGGAGATGATCACAGCACTGAATTTCAAATTATACTACAGAGCCATAGTAATAAAACCAGCATGGCACTGGCATAGAAACAGACACATTACCCATGGAATGGAATAGAGAGAACACAAACATAAACCCATGCAGATAGAGCACTTGACTTTCAACTAAGATGCCAGAATCATACATTAGAGAAACTATAGCTGTTTCAACAAACAGAATTGGGGGAACATGGGAAATGAGATTAGATTCCCTTTATCCCTGTAAAAAAAATCAGTTCAAAATGGATCAATGTCTTAATGTAAGACTTGAAACTGATAGAGCAAATCAGAGAAAATACTTCCAGCTAGAGCAAGGACTTTTTGAAAAGGTCTCTAGTAGCCTAGGAATTCATAGCAAGAATCAACAAATAATATAAAATTAAAAGCCTTCTACACAGTGAAGGAAATAAGAATGGAGAGGCAGCCAACAGAACAAGAGTAAATCTTGGCCAGCTATACATCTAACAAAGGCTTCATATCCAGAATAAAGAAAAAATTAAACATACTCAAGTCATCCAATCAATAAATAAGAGCAAATGAATTGGATTGACAGTTTTTAAATGGGGCACAAATAGCCTATTAATATATGAAAAATGTTCAACATTCTTAGCCAACAGGGAAATGCAAATGAAAACAACAGCGAGATTTCAGCTTACCCCAGCAGAATGGTTATCATCAGGATAGCAAATGATAACCAATGCTGCAAAGTAGCAGGGGGAAATGGATCTGCATCCATTGCTAGTGGGAATGTCATGAATGCAAGCCCTATGGAAATCAGTACGGAGGAGCTTAATAAACTACAATTTGAACTACCATATGAACTAGCTATATCCCACTTGTGGGTATACACCTGAAGACCTTAACTCAGCATATAGTAGAGATACCGTCCCATCCAGATTTACTGTGGCGCTGTTCACAGTTGTTAATGTTTTGAATCAGCCTACATGTCTATCAACAGACAAATGGATAAAGAAGTTTTACTAGGCCATATCAAAGAAAGAAACTATATCACTTGCCAGAAAATGTATGGAATGGAGGTCATAGTGTTAAGCAAAATAAGCATGCATTTTAAAGATCTAGATTATAATATATATGTACATATATTTAAATATATATAAAATATATGAAATGAGGGGCTACTTAGAAGAAAAGGGGGTAGGGTAATGAGGGATGGATTTTAATAAATTACAATGATATGCATGAATAAAATGTTATAATTGCATCTATTACTTTGCAAGCTAATTTAAAATGTAATTTTATCAAACTAAAAATAGACCTTCACCATGATCCATCATGATCCATTTATCCTATTTCTGGATATTATATATGTATACACATACATACACACATCAAATAAATACTCAAGCTTATTGTAGCATATTCACAATTGCTAAGGCATGGACTCATGTAGATGTAACCAACGGTCTTATAAAATAAGAAACACAGAGCCAATTCAGAGAAGACAGCCAAGAGGTCAGAGCTAAGAGCCTCACCCTTCCTGATTCAGGGATCCTCTCCAGCCAAGAGAGCTCTCCGAAAGGGACCTACTTCCTGTGTGTCTGTCCTTAAAGTCTTCCTGTTCTGCCTTGTCATTGGTTGTAAACCCAAACATGTGACTGCCTCGTCACTGCCTGAATGTACCGCCCTCCAGGTCCTTAAAGGCGTGCGCCACCGACGCCATGCACTTGCTATGACTCTAATAGCTCTGACCCCCAGACAACTTTATTTATTAACATACAATTAAAATCACATTTCAGTACAAGTAAAATACCACCACAGACTCAACCTAGGATTCTATCAACAGATGAGTGGATCAAGTAAATGGACTATATATACATAACAGTATACATAAGCAACTAAATGCTGTCATTTGAAGCAAAATGGATAGAACTGGTGGCTGTTATGTTAAATGAAATAATTCAGAGACAGAAAGGCAAATACCACATGATCTGTCTTATGTGAAAGCTAAAAAAAATAATGGCTGCTGGAGAATGGAAAAGGGAAAGCAGAGTAGAAAGGGGATGTGGTGTTTGATCAGTACATGCTATATTCATGTATGAAAACATCACACTGAAACCCACTAATATGTAGAATATACATTAATAAAAACCTCTTTGAAAAGAAAATAGAGAGAGAAAAAGATAGCCAAGTTAAGTAGATGAGTGGAAGACCTCGGGTACAGACTGGAGAGCCTTTGGGCATGCACACTCAAAGTTCCAGAACAGAGCAGAGCAGGCAAACAGCACCAATGAGACAGCTTTGAGGTGAGGGAGGACCAAACAGTCACATAAGGGCCACCAGCGGAATAAAGTACAAAGGCAGAGACTCAGAGTGAGAGGAGCTCGGGGGTAGGATGTGTGCTTAGCTTTCACAGGGCTGTGAGATCGACAAAAGGAAAACAAGGGAGACAAGCAGAAGAGTTTTAGATTGTTTGATTCCTTTTCTAGGGTTCAAACAAGTATGCATTTCTTATGTCACCAGGCAATAACAATAGGGGGAGCAGAATGTTTTGAGTAAAATGTTAACGCTACTGAGTATTTTAGGTACTTAATGTTATTTAATATTTTTTTTTTTTTTTTTTTTTTTTTTGGTTTTTCGAGACAGGGTTTCTCTGTGTAGCTTTGCGCCTTTCCTGGAACTCGCTTTGGAGACCAGGCTGGCCTCGAACTCACAAAGATCCGCCTGGCTCTGCCTCCCGAGTGCTAATATTTTTAAGTACTTTGAAATGAACCTGGTGAAAATTTGTTAAATATGAGTCTGGTGAAAACTTGCCTTCATAGCACTTACTGGGTTAGGGATTGTGACAATAGCCATATGATAAGCCAAATAGCAAGTCACATCTGAGGACAATTTAAGACATATAATGCCTACAAATGGTCACTCTTTACCTTCTCGGAAGAAACTTTACTCAAGATAAATAATCAGTCCTCCAGCCAAATGAAGAGAAAATCAAAAGGGAGTGTGAGGAAATTCTGATGGGCTACCCAGGCCCAAGCAGTCAGTCTTGAACACATTGAGCAACACTAAGTAACCCAACGAACTGTATTTATACTGTATTTATATACATGTAACAATGACTGAAAAAGAGGTGTTAAATTTGAGAGTGGGAGGGCAGGAAAGGGGTTCGAGGGAGAAAGGGAGGGGTGTAAATGATGCAAATACAGCACTCATGTATGGAATTCTAAAAGAAACCATAATTAAAAACTAGTGGATACTAGACAGTAGAGCTAATATCCAAATAATTGATGTTAACATTTCTGATAATGAAAAGTAACAATTGATTGCTTAAGAGTACATATAATATACAGATAACTTTAGATGTTCTGAGTGTTCTACTAATTCTGAAGGTTAAAGAAGATAATGAATAACTGTGAGTGTGTAAATAAGTATGAGCAAGGATGCTTACAGAGCTTGCCTTTAATAATATTAGACTGTTTCTTAAATTTCATAAATAATTCTCCAAAGTAAATCAGAAGATATCAGTGAAAGTTGGAAAACTGTTTACCCTTCGGGAGATGGTTCACTGTTTAAGGGCATATACTTCTCTTCCAGAAGGCTCAAGGTAGATACCCAGCACCATGTCAGGTAGCTTATAACTGCCTGTAACTCCAGGGGATCCTATGCCCTCTTTTGAACTCTGCAGACAGCTATTCATTTGCATAGACATACCCACACATGGAAATACATACACACATATATATATTATAAAATATTAATAATAAAATATGTAAAGAGCTCTGCACAAATATCCAGTTTGTTGGTATATAAATATGATCATAATCTTCATGTATTCATAACTTGATTTGCTTTTTGTATGGGGGCAGATGTATAGGGTGCACATGTATGGGGGATGTATATGTGTGTGGACATGTGTATGAATTCTTCAGGAGTCATCTACCTTATTTTTTGAAGTAAGTTCTCTTACATGGCCTAGAGTCTCTGATTAGGCTAGTCTGCCAAGACCAGGGAGCCCCAAGGATCGATTTGGGTCACCTCCCCAAGACTGGAGTTGTAAGCACACTCTGGTGCTCTTGGCTTTTTTATGTAGGTTCTGCGGATGGAACCTAGGTCCTCAAGCAATTTACTGCCTGAGCAGTCTCTCAGCCAGCCCTGATGTGTTTTGGACAGAAACTACCTAACTCCATTTTGCTAAACAAGTATGCGTACATCTATTATTCTACAAAGATATATTCATGAAATGCAGCATTCTTTGCAAAAACTTTAAAAGGCTACCTGTTCTTGTTAGTAGCATTATGCAAAGACTGAAGTATACAGGGTGGACATGTGTGCATTTCTTCAGGAATGGGGCAGCTGCTTCTACAACTATCTGGGCAATTGGAAGGTAACTTTGCAAGAGCACAAAGCACATTTACATGGCAGCTCCCCACCCCCCATGTTACATCGTGACGTTGTAACTCTATCCTACCTCAACTTCTCCTCATTCCTATGTGAGAGAGCAATACTCAAGGGTCTTTAACAAAACACATAGTTTCATGCCCTTGATGGTTCCAGAGCTTTCTTTGGAACTTGCCACAGCTTAAGAGGTTTACTCCAGACAGGGACAATGTTGAAATCACCCCTCTATCTAAGAGTCATTGTTTATAAAGTTTTGACCTTCTTGTCTCATGGAATTCTTTCATTTCTGCTGGGAGGGAAAAAAACCCACAATGATTTTTTTTATTCAAAAATCCATGTAAAGGGCTTTTTAAAAAAAACACAAGCTGTTATTTAAACATGAGGCAAATTTGCTTCAAAGAAAACCATTTCTGAAGGACCCTGTTGTGATATACTTTGAGAAAGGATGGTTCTATTTGAGAGATGGAGCAACTGATTCTCTGGTTAAGCAGACATCTCTATGATGCCATGAAAAGATAAAAAAAAAAAAAAATGTGGCAATCACCTCTTACTCATGCTACCAAACACTTACTGTTTACCAAACATGGTGCTTTGTATGTGCTACATTGTTGAATTTTTAGTGCTAACTTGCAGGTGAGGAAGCTGAGTCCCATGGAGTTTGTACAAGGAAGGGCTCAAAGTCACACAGGTAGTCTATGATGGAATGAGGACCCGAGCTCTGCCTAATGCTAAAGCTGTTGCTTGGCTGCAGGACACAGCTGGTCCCTCACTATACAAGTTGCCCCAGCCATGTATCACCTCTTAGGGAGCGGGGACCTGCAAAAACCTTGTCTCTAAAGATGTGAACTCAGGATAATCTGCATACTGTGCTGGTACCTCCTCTCTCGTACATTCCCATCTCTTAAGTGGTCCGTCTGAGCCCATTCCTCTCCAGTCCATCCTTGTCTCTCCAGGTCTCAAAATCACTTCAAACTGATCCTCTAATTGCATTGCCTTTTCAAAACAACTCTTCTTTCAGACAATCAGTATCAGTTGCTAAGAGAAAACCCGCCTGCAAGTGACTTCCATAGTCAGTATCTGGCTGGAGGCAGTAGGAAATACAATGTTATCCAAGACACGGGGCTCCTTTTATCCTTTGCTTCCCTTTGGGGATTTTTAACTACATTTTTGGTTGTCTCATGCCCACAAGATGACTGCTCCACCCAAGCCGTCATGTTCACATCGAAGGAAGTTGGAAGAACGGCAGTGGTAATGAGCCCTCCTTGTACACATCTCTTTTCTATGGAAGAGGGGAATTTCTCACGCCACCTCCTCCTGCTAATGAGTTTATAGCAGGCAGTGGCCAGGACCATGTAAGATAGTGTTGCCAGGAAACACAGTTCTTTCACTTAAAAAAAGAAAAACAAACAAACTATAGTTAGAGGTAGTCAGGGAGAGTTACCTTCAGAATGGCCATTGAATCCATGCCATTCCATCATCAGAGCATCTTGCAGGCTCCTTGGTATCCCCAAGTAGACACTTAATAGTGAGAATAGAGGGGGCCGTGGTGATCTCACAATGTTCTGAGTACCTTGTTGGCACTGTACAAAGCGTCTCATGCATTAAGTATAAAATTCCCACTGCAGACATACAAGCAGTGTTCTTTTCTGACACCATTTGATGAAATCTTGATTGAAACACAGAACTACATTCAGATTTGATCGTATTTCTTTACTGTGAAAAGCTACATTGCCTGCAGGATGGAGTTGGCTGAGCCTCACACTTTGCCCTTGAACAGCTTTTCTAACCATTTCCGGAAGGGATGGCTGACCCCAGCACAGAAAACCAACAGGAAAAGGCACAGGAAGCGAAGCTTACATTTGATATTTTGCTAGCAAGATGGACAGAAGATCAGTTAAGGCAGACATGGGAAACCACCGGCTTAGGTAGACTTTGCTACTGCCTCTTACAGCAGGGACAATGAGGTCTGAGCATGGCTCTGTTGGCTTAAGGTCCGGAAGCTATCCTGAGTCTTTTACTCATGCTTTTTAAAATATCCACAGCACTTCCTGACCTGGTCTTGGCTGTCATCTGCACTATTCGCTACCCACCCCTACTCTTCCAAACAGCCTTTGGAACACACATTTTGGAGTCATAAGTTCAGAACACAGAAAGAGTTGTTGAGCTGAGGGACAGTCTGAATTCTAGCCAAAGTCATCATGGAAACCAGCAGTAGTTCAAACTTACAGCAACATTGTTAGCTAGAACAATAAATCTGACAATATCCACAGCAACCACTTACAGAATGGCCTCTCAGAGGTCCCTAATGATCCTTGACTTCTGCTGTTCATGCTCCATACAGTGTAGAGCTGATTTATGTTTCTCAGGGAAGGCCTGCTGGGAGGGCAGCCGGCTGCAAGTCATAAGATCACTAAAACAGTCCTATAGAGAGATCCACGTGGTGATGAACCAAGGCCTTCAGCCAAAATCCAGCATCAACTTGCCCACCACCTTAAAAACAGTTCCTTAGTCCTAAGCCTTCAGATGAGTGTTGCTTCCCAAGTGTCTTTGAACTTGAACCTCTCAATTTCCCCTAATTCCAGGACTTCCCAAACCATGTGACATAATGATACCCCTGGTAAATTAAAGCCACTAACTTTAAGTCTCCATTCCATATATCATCTCAATTGATTCTGGGATCTATCCTCTCTAAATGAGAACAGGTATAAGTCTACATCGAAAGATGAGAACTCACAAGCTCTGAGACAAAGTCACGCAGCTGCAATCACATTGCTAACACTCGCCAAGACTAGCTAAGCTGATTTCTAGTTTGGGATATGTCCTACTATGGTTATCCACTACAGTGATGAGGAATAAAGAAATGGACTTCATATGATTCCCTGATCAGATTAGTGGACCACTGCCTAAATGCTAGGTTGATTTGCAGTCATGTTAACACCAGCTTTGAAAGCTTCCTGGAGTCAAAGATATTAGCCTCATTGCCAGGAGTACGCCAAGGCCAGGAGGCATACTCCCTGGTTTGAGTGAGAGAATATACTTGTTTTCCCCAGACAATATTTTCTTCATCCCTCTTTAAATGTTCATGGTCTTCAAAAAAAAAAAAGAAAGGATGCTGAAGTGATGGGAAGATGGTACTCTGCCTTGGGTCCTCTCATTGCACATCACATGGCCTCACCTGAAACCTAACATCTTGCTAAAAGATAACTCAGAAAGTACTCTCTCCAGATTGCCCCCATATACCCACCCAAAGCTCACAGTTTCCTGTGTCAGGGTTTGATGAAACCCTTGAGAGTCCATTAAGAAGAATCAGCTGTAGGAATCTGGAAGCCAATGCATTTTACAGCAAATTCTCACTTAACTCCTCTGTGCTTGTTTCCTCTTCTATAAAACAGTAATATTAATGCTATAGAAGAATAAAGGGGGGAATCTGTGTTTAGACATCAGCACAGAACTAGAAACCCAGAAAATGCCTAATAAACATGAACCTAAGGTTAAAAACAAAAACAACAACTACAAAAAAAAACAAGCATACACAGAAAACACATCTAGAAAGTAGTCAGCATTCAGCAGGGAGGAAGGTTCCTATGACTTTCCATCCCTCGGCAGCAGAACATTCAACAGTATCGCATATTGTACTGACCATGTCCAATTGAAAGATTAGGCTAATGAGAGAAAAGGAGCCTCATCAGAGGATGACAGAAGTAAAGAGCCAGCTGGTAGACAAGACCAACAAGACAGGAAACAAACAAAACAAGAACCAGACCGACATGATGCATTTAACCCTTTTATCCAGCAGGAAAAGGCTTTATCCTCTGCCCTGGATAAGTTACTACAGATCTGCTCACTGAGGATCAGGGGATGAAAGACTTGCACACCCATTGCATGGTCAATAAAATCTTTGTTTACTCATTTGCCCACCTATTATGAGGGCTCCTTTCCAAGTACACATAGGACTGGGGTAAGTCTTCAGGTCCTTAGACACCCAGGGCCCTGAGATTTTTCCCATTACTGTCTCTAAGCCATTGCATTAACTACACTCTTCACATGGCCACCAGGCTACTTCTTGCCTGAAATCTCAACACCCAGACTGGCTGTTGTCTGGCTGCAAGTCCACTTGGATCCTGGTAGAATGTTCTTTCTCAGTTTCTGGACTGATGGTAGCCACGTTTTTAAGCCCCCGATGATCATCTAGAGAACTTTTATTTCAAAAACAAAACCTCAAACAAACAACAACAAAAACAGGAACTGGGAAAGAAGTTGGAGGAGGAGAAAGAAAGCAAAGCCAAGGGCCTTGAAGGGAAGAATCAGACTCTTCCCGTTCTCTCTCGTCCACTGTGAATCACATCAGAGTCCCTTTTCACTCACCTCAGTAACACTTCCCCTCAAGAGAACTGCCGAAGCCAGCAAGCCTGAATGAACACATGCGTCTGTGGGTAGTGACCAGGTCTTCATGCCAAGTAATTTGGGGGCAGGTTAAGTTAACCATCCACAAAATGAAGTTAAGAAAACCTTTCCTGCTATTGTCCCAGGGAGCTAGTGTGGATCCATGGATTATTAAAATCACTTGCCTGGAGATTACAGGTTAGTTAAACGGAAGCCATTGTGACTTATTCAGGGGACTCTGTTAGGGAGGAGCAAGGGAGAAGGTGAAGAAAAAAGAAAGCTCCCTAGAAGCTGTGGCAACTCCACATGGGCCGGACTCATCCCCACTCTCAAGAGAAGCTTTGCCTTTTGTTCCCAAGAAAGCTTTCCACAGAACAAGGGACCCTGACGGACGACAGAGGGGGTGTTGAACTAACGGTGCCTCAGATGCTCTAAAGACAATCTCCTTGTTTGGCTGGAAGTAATTATTTTAGGGTTGTTAGACTGTTCTGTGCAGGTGACCAGATGACATTGCAGCTCACGTTGGTGGAGAAACCAAGATGGTGGCATGACTTGCCCTGAGAGACACTGAGGCTTCCTCCAAGTCTTTCCCCTGTTCCCTACTGCTCCAGGGTCTCCAGGGAATGTGCTAGACAAAAGCCCTGGAATCTCTTGAAGGCCTCCAAATCAGAAACTCTGAGATGGGCCCTGGCAGTCTTTGACATAAGTTGGCCTGGGGAATTCTAGCACTGTTCCACTCGCAGGGCTCATGCTGGCCAAACTGTAACATGCGGCGCACAAGGCACCCAAGGTCCTGCTAAGGGCCGTGATTTGAATCAGGAAGTCCAGCTGGGCTGAGATTGGTTCAACTGTCAAGCCCCCACACCTTGCTCATGCTCTCTGCCCGAGATCACTCCAAGAGGCACGAGTCCACAGAGATTTCTTTGGAGAGATTTTTAGAACTCGGTTTACACCTCAGCATTAGTATTCTTACAAAAGGCATCCCCAGGTGGTTTGAACAATTGCTGCCTGCCCTTTCAACTTCAAAGTAGTACATGTTTTTGTTTGTCCATTCATTGTTGTTGCTGTTGTTTTCCTGTGAGCATTTACACCCACCTAGGAGTGTATCTATTTTGTGCCTTCTACTAATAATCACAGATATCGGTGAATTTGCCAAGCCAGTGTATACAGGTGAGGGAGAACCTGAGGCAATAGGAAAGGTGGACAAACTATGTCGAACTGGAAACAGCCTAAGAAATGGGGACATTCTTTGAGAAGGTAGGAGGACTTGTAGACAGCATCAAGAACATTTTAAAGAATGAAATGGACAAATTAATTAATTAATTAAAAGGTGGGGTTACTGGCGTCTGGGTTATCTGTCTTTCAACAAAACCCCAAGCCTAGCAAACTGTAGAGTTCTGGTAATAGCAATTTCGTTTTGTTCTTTGACCTGTGAGTCACATACTTGAGAAGGCCTGTATGTCATGGTGTACATGGTTCTTTGGGAAGGCTGAGCAGGAAATGACCAGAGTGAGCCCTTGTAGAAACGAGCCAAGGAGATCAAAGTCACAAAATCAGAAGCTGGAGTCATGCAAAGTGCTCCACACATGAAGGATGCAAGGTCCCTAGGAGACGAAAAAAGCAAAGCAAATTTCCCTCACAGCCTTCTGAGGGAGTGAGCACAGCTCTACCAACAAGCAGATTCTAGCCCGTAGCACCAGATGACAGATTTGTGTTGTTTTCATTTGTTGCAGCAGAAACAGGAAGCTCATACGGTAGTGAGCAGCAGGCTGCTTCCTGTGCCCATAAAGTGAGTAAGCAGGGTGTTGCCTTTGACATGTAATGATGTTCACAGCCCTGCTCTTGTGGCTGGTAAGTTTTAACCAACAATATTCCTTCTCACCTTCCTTCTGCCTTGGGTTCTAGACTCCAGGCTAAACCACTGAATGACTCCTCATCTCCAATGACCTCAGAGCCCATCACATCACCTCATTCTTCTCTCTCTCTCTCTCTCTCTCTCTCTCTCTCTCTCTCTCTCTCTCTCTCTCTTACATACACACACACACACACACACACACACACACACACACACACACACACACACACATACTCACCCAAAAGCCATCAAAGCAGTAAGCCTTCATTTCTTGGAGGTTCTATGAAGCAATTTACAACCTCACTTCATGTTTCTGGAATATCATTATTATCACTTAAAAACAAAGAAACCAAAAGACCAAACGCAAGTGACTCACTGGGGGGTCACTGAGGGAGTCATCAAGCCTTAGTTGTCCTCCCAAGGACTTCAGCTGCCCTGGATGCCACACTTTCTGCACACGTCATGATGTGAAAAGCTGCTTCACCTCTGAGTTTGCCAGCAGGGTCTCCTGCCCAAATCCAAATATTCCCCTAACCTCGCCAAACATTTGTTAAACTTAAAAATTCCTGACATCGTCTCTCTCACTTACAGAAGAGCTATGGAATCAACCACTTGCTTGTGTTAGTTCATTTGGACTTCTGCAACAGAACGCCACAGAATGAGCCACACAGAAAACATCAAAGTTTTACTCACGGTTCTGGAAGCTACAAGGCCAAGATCAAAGCACTAGCAGGTCTGGTGTTTGAAAAAAAATCACCTCTCCCTCCCACGCACTGTCTGCTGTCAGTCCTCATGAGCTAAAACTGGAAAGCGAGCGCCTGCAAGTGTCTTTTATAAAGCCCACCCCATTCACAGGTGTGGACCCTCAGGACGTAATGGCTTCCTTATAGATCCCGCCTCATAATACTGTCGCAGTGGGGATTCAACTTCAATTTGCATTTTGGATGGATGTAAGCATTTAGACTATATCCATTTAGGTCAGAGGTAAGTACACACACAAAAAAATGGTGAGCCAAGCTAAGTGAATATACAAAAAAAAACAAAAATGGTGAAACAGGCTAAGTGAATATACAACAAATGGTGAACCAGGCTAAGTGCCTATCTGGGTTAGGAAGGGAGAAAGATCTGAAGGCTCTGAGTCTAGGCAGAGGACAGAGCTACACTCCAGTGTTCTGTTCACGGTGCAGTTTCCTAAAGACGGTGACATTTCAGGGACCTCAGTGCATTTTCCCCAAAAGGTAGTAAGAGAAACTGGACTCCAGATAACTGGGGTTCTGTGGGTTCCGGGAGGACCATGAGGAGCAGGCCTGGACAGCTTCCATACAGGGTGAGTCAGCAGATGCTAACTGCTCCTCACAGGAGCCCTGCAGTCAAGGCTCTCCGGGAGAAACAGTCCGGTTCCAGCTGTACCAGCCAGGCTGATTTTCAGCCAATGGCACCTAGCATGAGCTGGAAATGGTACCAATTAGCTGTTTTGATTTAGCAGCAGTAGGAGAACATCCCGAGTGGTTGCAGCCTGTCTTCAGTCTGGACTGGTCATTTTCCTCATCTAGCTGAGGCAGGGAAAGGGCTGCAGGAAACCACACCATCCTCATCCTCATGGCCCCTCACCCAAAGACAGGAAGAGGCCCACGTGGAGGCCTGAGTTCTCAGGAGAAAAATCCCACCGCCCCTTCTTCTCCAGCAGACACAGGGCTAGAAGGTGGATTTGTTCTATGTCAGAGAATCACTGAGAAGAATGCTTTTTTTAAAAAAAATACTGGTGCAACAAATCTGGTTTTAAATCAGGACATAGTTGGAAGCTTCAGTCCCCTCTCTTAAAGGCACACACACTTGGCGTTCTTCATTTCCTCTCAGCTCACAAACATCACAACTCACTTGGTGCCCTTTATTGATCAAGTAAGCCAGGATGCGGCATCAGATTTGGCATGGCTAGGACACCTCTAAGATGCCCTTCTCGTGACTCTCTGTTTGATCTACTTGCTTTCTTTTAAATTGTTTTTTCTTACCAAAATAATACACAAACATGATCATAAAAGTGAAATAATAATGCCTAAGATTTACTGGGTGTTTCCTATGTGCCAGTTTACAAAACTCTTATAACTAAGAGTTTACAAGGACATGATCATATAACTGTGCATCCCCATGAGCTGAGCCCTGTTCATGTCACTCTCTCCAGCTGACGTTATGCAGAGCAGAAGAAACTTCTCAAGCTCACAGAACTTGTTCACTGTGCCTTTCGAATTTGAACTCGGGTTTAGTTTTATTTAGAATCAACACACTTAACACCATGGCACTCTGCTTCAGGAAAGTTTATAATAAAACATTAGAGTGTAGACTCTGGAAAAATAAAACTAACACATTCCAAGCGCGCGCGCACACACACACACACACACCTCACTGCCATATTCTTTAGAGGCACTTACTTTTAGTTCTTAAGTGTGTGTCTGTGCATTTGCTATATAGTTCTAAAGCATTTTCTAATACTACATCTCTTGGCTTATTGTTTTGGTATAATTTAGTGTTTATTATGGTGGATGAACACTTTAACTCTCATATTATTTCAATATATTCATACTAATTTTGGTTGAACGCATTTATTGTTTCCCCAAGCAACAACTCATTTCTAAGGCAAGTGACACGTACTGTTTATATTTTCTATTTTACACAACTTCTTGTTTTTCCTGGAGTTAATCATTACCTAATGTCTTCTTTGATCAGATTTAAAAGAATCTATACCATGCCTTCCTTCCAATGGCTATATATAATCACCGTTTTAAACCTTTCACACCTTCAAACTCATCGGGAACTGTTGAGTTTCAGTATTTTTTTTTCCCCTGGAATCCTCTGCATGGCTCCACTGTGGGCTGCTTCTTCATGCCTGCTGCACAGCTGTCGTTTGGGGACTTCCCTGCGTCATCGTTCTGGGATTTCCCTTCACCTCCTTCCTGTGTGGGCTCCTGTTTCCTAAAAATCTGTCTTCCTCTTCCCTAGTTTATCTCCTATTTTGGTCAGTACATCCTCCGATAGTTTCCTGAAAAGGGAGATGGGAAGGTCCAAGCTCCTGACCATGCAGGATGGGGGTGGATCCAGGGAAACTCAGTAAGTTTTATGTAGCTGTCGATCATACCCTCTCATCTTTTCCAGTCTCCCAAGGCCCTAGTCTTTTCCCATTGCTTTTCTGTACATGTGGTATGTCAGGGTTTTGCTTGGCTTCTAGTTTCACAGAAGACACTGTCAATGCTTTGAATGATTGTTATTATTAAATGAGGGAGTTTTGAGATCGGGTAGGATTCACTGTCATCACCCTGCAGCTGCTAAGCCCTGTGCATCCTTTTACTGGGTGTCTACAATTTTGAAATCAGACTAATTTGGATCTCCAGAAGATAAATATTCCTGACTCAATGTTGGTGTTCCATGAAGCTAGTTCATTGTCACTTCTCTGGTTAATTGATACCTGAAAGGCCTGTCATTGAGGTCATTTTCTGAAATCAGGCTGGCTGTTGCCTGACTGCAAACCCACTTGGATCCTGGCTGGATGCTTTTTGTCAGTCCTTGGGTGGATGGTAACCAAGCTTCCAAGCACCCAGCAATTATCTAGGGAACTTTCATTTAAAAAGAAGAGCTAGGAAAGAAGTTGGAAGAGGAGAAGGAGAAAGAGGAGGAAAAGGAGGAGGAAGAAGAGGCAGAGAAGGAGGAGGTATGGAGAAAAAAGACTCCCAGGGCTTCTAGATGAATAGAATCTCAGAATTCAGGGCTTTAAAACTACTCAGGCAAGTGTTCCTCAGATGTAACTGCTCAGCACACTTGACAACTTTATGTATCTCAAAGCAAGGCTGCTGGGCCCGTTCCCTTACAGTCCTGCCATTCTTCCCTTTTGCTCTGCTTCCTAACTGATGGAGAAGCTCATGTTCAGTGGCATTGTGGTATACTTGTGAAATATGCTGTGTTAGTCTTCTTCTGTAATCATGTTATAACTTGTTCTTAGATATTATTTATCATTTCTAAGTTGTGGCATGACTCTAGTCCCTACTATCCCCATGAAGGCTTGAGAATTTCCAGAAACAATGACTAACAAATACTGAGTGTATAAGGTGGGTGCTATGATAACACTGATTGTACAGATGGGGGAACTCATGAATAGAAAACTTACTCAGATCTAGTAACTTGAAGTTCTGGACATGATTCAGTTTTGGAGGGCTGACAATCCTTTTGACAGTAACCAAAGGCCCAAAGAAGGCACAGACGCAAGCAGATGCACATTTTTCAATGCTTTCCACTGCTTGGTTTACTGACCACCAGGGAGGTCCTCCTGGGTGAGACAGTGGCCAGCACTTGGACCAGTGCCACAGGTGCTAGCTGTGGTGACTATTTGAGTACCCAAGCAGCACACATAGGCTTGAAACTGTGTGTTTCCCAATACACAATTGATCCATCCATATAGAGATCCAGCTTAACTTCAGCTAAAGGAGTCTAATGAGAGAAGCCTCCCAAACATAAGACTGTTGGTCCCTATACAATAGTGGAAATAGTGATATCTTCCTCCTCCTCCTCCTTCTCCTCCTCCTAATCATCATCATCATCAACATCATTACCATCGCAGTTCAGAATCTAGTCACAGAATGTATGCTAGTAGATAATGCTAATTATGATAATGTTAACAGGAAGAATAATCTTCTGAGGTTGTGAAATAATCTTTTTATTCTTCTTCTTGCCTATCTGCAAAGCAATAATGGTTTTGTAGATAATAGTGATATACCTACTTAATGAAGGATGAAGTGATCCAATATGTAATAGTAACCTGTATCTAAGTGTTTGGCAAATGTTAGTTGTTATTATTAAAACTATCTTTCCTCAAATTTACGTCTTTGGCTCATGGAATTTTGCATGTAAGCAAAAATATGGATAACAGTCTCAAATTTTATTTTTTGTTTCTTCTCCATCTTAACCAGCTGCGGGTTGTTTTTTCCTCTCCAAAAATAGAACTCTCTTGATTTATAATAAAACAAAGAATCAAGTCAGCCTGCTGTATGTCACCACTGTGGCTCAAGGAATCCCTTCTGACCTTCAGTAGCTCACTTTATCTACATGACTCATTTAATATTTACTGAACAATCAGCGGCCACATACTCAGCCTTCCTCCAAATAAGTGCCCCCATGATGCTCTTCATCCAGGTTGCAAGAACCTTAAGCATATTGAAGAGATACTTTCAAAGAATCTCAAAGATATTCCTAACCATCTCTAGCATAGGGAGCCTCAAATATTGCTTTATGAGGAGTAAGAATGGTCTCTGTGAGACTGTTCATTTTTAACACAATATACCAGCATGTGTGAAGGGGTATGCATGTATTTATGTTTGTATGTGTGTGTGCACATGTGTGGGGGTGCATGTATACATAAATGCCTATGTATGTGGAAGCCATAAATATGTTGCAGATGTCATCCCCTATTGCTCTCCACCTTATTTTTTTTTACTACAGGGTCTCTTGTTGCATCTGGAGCTTACCAGTTCAGTTAGACTGACTAGCCAGCAGGCCCCAGGGGTCCTCCTCTCTCTGTCTCATCAGCATTGGGATTACAGTGCTACATCAAGCTTTTTAATATGGGTGATGGGCATTGAAACACGAGCTTTCATAGCAAGTACTTTATGAACTCAACCTGCCTTCTCCTTAGTCCCCACATTGTTTTTCTTAAGACCTTTCTAGCACTCTAGGCTAGGCCTTGGGTCTTTGCCTTACCTTGAGCATCAGAAAACTCCTTGGGGTCAGTGAGCATCATTTATTAGCCCTCTCATCTTTGGCTGACTCCATAGAAGACTTGCTTTTCAGCTCCCTCCCCCTGAGCAGACTCCAGACACTTGACTCCTGCTGAGGGGCAAAAACTGATGTTTACAGTACAGATCTTTCTTTCAGGCATCCTGGTACCTGCCTAATGAACTTTCCAGCTACACCACTTACATAAAAACATGAGCTTGTTAGAGAGAGAGAGAGCAAGAGAGAAAGAAGGAAGGAAGGGAGGGAGGGAGGGAGGGAGGGAGGGAGGGAGGGAGCGAGGGAGGAGGGAGGGAGGGAGGAAAGAAAGAAGGAAGGAAGGAAGGAAGGAAGGAAGGAAGGAAGGAAGGAAGGAAGATTGATTTTTGACTAAAATCTAAGCTCTGCTAAGGTGGGTCCCTGTAACTGCCTCCATGTCATGTCAACGCTCTGGTCATACCCTGCTTCCCCCTTGAGGGATTTCTTTCTCCTCCAGGTCTGAAATCTTTCCTTCCTTCACTTGCTAGAGCAACCCTTTCCTCTTGACTGTGTGCTGCTTGTGTTGACAACTACAGTTTTATCTAAAGACTTGTTTTGTAACTGTGACGTGTGTGTGTGACCATTCTGTGCCTCTCTCAGTGGGCCTGCCCTATTTGTGGGTACCATCTATGAAGATTCAGGCTCTCAAAGATTGAAAATATTTAGGGAAAATAATGCATCTCTACTGAACATGAGCAGACACTAATTTCTGTCTAAATCATACAGTATGCATGGCAACTTCTGACTTCTATCACATTGTATTTGAGTTTATTAGTGATCTGGAGAAGGTTTAAAGACAGAAAGAATGAAAACGTTATACACAATTATGTGCTATTTTATATGAGGGACTTGGGCATCTGTGGCTTTTGTTATCCAAGGGGGTCCTGGAACCAATCAACAACCTCTGGTGGATATTGAGGGATACAGGTACTATGAAATGCTTTAGACGAACAATCCTCACCACAAGCCTATGAGGGAGGTCCTGCAATAAGTCTGGGATAAAGTTAGAGAAATAGCAGAGAGGAAGGTTAGTCACCTGAGGCTAGGATGTGGTGGGGCTGTGGATGCAAGAGCTGTGGGCTTAACCCACTGTGTATGCCTGACAACAGTCAGGCAAGACACACACCTCATGCAGTGGCTATTTTCCCCCGCTCTGCTCTGGCCCAGTCCTGCCTATACTTCCCTCCCTAGGAGAAGCAAGACTGGAGAAAATGTTCAAAGATCTCCATTACTTTGACCTCTTTTGGAGAAAAAGAATTCTAAAAATAGTCGAAACTGTTATTTTAAGCCTGTATTTCATCACTAGGGTTTGTGATTCCACTGGAGGGTTTTTTTTTTTTTGGCCAGAATCCCCAAGATATACTGCCTGTTGCAAAGCTGTTATTTTTGATATCAGAAGGTTGGGGATGTTTCTGTTTGAAACATTGTCTATTTACATTCTTTAACCCAAAATAGTCTGAAGTGTCAGTATTATGTCTTCATGTTTCTAGTAGAATTTAATGATGTTACATCAATAGCCACAAGTCCCTTTGAAGTATTTTGGCCCTTTCCAGACTTTGGGAAAATATAGTATGATAATGACTAAGGTCACATTTATGAAGTGATACCATGGAGGAAAAAGGAGATAGGGTATAGAATGAAGTTGTCCGTGACACAGTGCGATAACCTGCCCTTCTAAAAGCAATAGTTCTCACACTCTGTTCTCAAAACACCCTCATTACAATATCATAATTCAGCACACCCTTTCTGCTTCTATCCTGGCCCCCAGAAGAAAACCATGCCCCTCATCAAGGCCATTCCTGTGGGCCTGCAGGACCCAGGACACATTACATTACATGTACTCCTTTATCCCTCCCCCAATGTTATTATTGTGATAAAGCCTAGTCACAGTAAATAATACCAAGGACAATCTGCAGCAGGAATAAGCCGTAAAAACTCATCTTGACAGTGAGAAACAGGAGAAAGGCACCTCGTCCTCACTCATTGCCATCCCCCAGCTTCAATGCCCACTACCCTATGTTCCTGAATTTACCGTGAAGCCAAGGAAAGTATAAAGAGTGGACCATTTGCTTGACCGTTAATTTTTTTTTTTGTACACTTAGTTTATTTTATGTGTGTGTGTGTGTGTGTGGGGGGGGATAGGCAAGTTCACGCGGAGGACAACTTGTGGGAGCGGGTTCTCTCCTACCATATCGGTCCCTAGGATCAAAACCAGGTCCTCGGGCTTGGTGGCAAGTGCCTTTACCCACTGAACTACCTTGCTGACCCATGTCTGAGCACTTTTAGAAGAAGAAAACTCATTAAAAGTAATAGTTGGACATTAATGGGCTCTTAACAGTAGGGGCATCAGAGAGCTGGCACTCTGTCCTGCCATGGCTTGTGTGTGATTTTACTTCCTTTTGGAATTGCCTTTGGAACAGGATACTATAATTATGGAACACACTGAGGCGCTTTGAGAAAGACCCTTGTTAGATGACTGATGCCGCCCCTGTAAAGGGAATTAACCGCACCTTATATCCGATCTAGTGCCACCTTTAAGCAGTTAAACCCCAAGGCAGGATGGGACATTAGGATTAGCTTGCTGAGTGACCATTTGATATCTTCCCTAGCTTTTTTCACTAAACTCAGAGACCCTGTAAGCTAGAGCCCTCTCCCCACTAAAGTCTATAAAAGTAAGCAATTTCCTGTGTTCTGAGGAGTGTTCTATTTCCTATCCCAAGTTCCCCCCTAAGCAAGCAGCTGGTGCTACTAAAGGATTTTCCACCTGAAATCCATCTCAGCACATCTATGGAACCTGTGAAGAATATTTATTTAAAACAACCTTCATTACTACAAACAATTAAATTGCTATAACCATGCAAAACCCAGTCATAAACAACTAGAATGGGCGACTGCTTTGCCTCAAGGACACACAAGCAAATCAACCTTAGCCTTTATTTTTTTCACCCTCAAAATATTATTAAGCTAATAATTTCACTTTTTGTATGACTCGACTTGTGCTCACCCTTTGTTACTTCAAAATAAACACTTTTCTCAAAAAGATGGATACTTCCACCCTCTCACGACTGTCAAAGAATGCACTTTGAGTTTTAAGGAAATTACAAGAGTCAGTTCTAAAGGGGAAATAGTCCAAAAGAACATCTGTCACACACTACAAGACCATCTCCTCACCCCTAGCCAACCTTCCTCCATGAACAGAGGTTTCAGCTTTTCCTGGGGTCAGAGGCAGCCCTTCTTTTAACACATGACCTAGAGAGCACTGCTTTAAATTCCTTCCTGGACTGTTGTGGAATCTAGCCTCGTTCTCAGTTATCAGGACCATAAAATTTCCAAAGCATAAATATGGAGGGGAGTAAACACCCAGAGCCTGACCTGCAAGGCAGAGTCACCACCGCCATTCACTTGCAGTAAGAATAAAGCTGGGCTCTCTGGGATCCATCTCAGTAGTGGTTGTTCCCAAAATAAAGACAGATCTGACTCTAAAAAGACCTTCAAAAGCAAAGAAGGGACAGAAAGTTCCAGGGCTGATGTACTGCCAGAGAACTCACAGACATGAGCACAAACAGAAAGGTGTGCTTTAACTGTAGGATTGTTCTAGTAACCCACTGGGAAAATAAGAGCTCCTCTGAAGATGCCCCCATCCTACTCCCTAGACTTAAAAGTTATCAATAGCAAAAGAGAAATATGTTTACAGACGGAATGAAGGTTACTGGGCAGGTGACTGTAGCATAAGAAGATTGTCTGAGCATGCCCAGTGTAATTAATCATAGGGTTGTCAGAAGTAGACAAGGGAAGCAAAATGTTAGAGTTGGAGAAAAGATACGACAGGGGAAGTGGAGTCTGCATGGCTCTAAACTGTTGGCTTTGACAGTGGAGGTGGGAGACCAAAGAATGTGAACAGCCTGTGGTTGGTGGAAAAGACCAGAAAAGGTGTCAAGACTCTATGTAGGGACCAGATCCACAGCTCCACGTTCAATGAGTTGTGTCGGTGTTGTCTTTAGCAATGAGGCCTTGCTGTCAATTTGCAGAGAGCAACCTATAGTCTTGGTAACAGCCTGGGTTGTTTGGGAATTCCTATGGGACCCTGCTGATCAGCCACTCAATTAGATGGAACCCAGTCCTGGTCCTGGTACTGGAAGCTTCATTTGGTGATAAGAGATGGCCAGTTGGGCTCTTTTACTCCATTATTTGGCAATTTCATTGATACTGAATTCATTTATGTATATATTTTAGGAAGATTCTATTGTTAGGTTACCATACTGCCTCTCAAATGGCCCTGAATTTTAGCTGTCTCTGTCTTTCCCCCAATTCCCTGCCTCATTACTCTCTTCCCTCCTCTCCTCCTTTGATCCTCCTATTTCAGCCCCACCTTCACCCCCGCCACGAGCCATAGCTATCAATTCCATTCCCCTTTCCTAACAAGATCTATCTGCCCCCGGCTAGTCCCTTACCCTGTAACCCTATGATTCTGTGGACTGCAATTCGATTATCAATAACTTAACAGTTAATACCCACTTTGAAGTGAATACATACTATATTTGTTTTTCTGGGTCTGGGTTACCTCACTCAGGATGATTTTTTTTTCTAGTTCTGTCCATTTACCTGCAAATTTCATGTTTTTATTTTGTTTTGTTTTGTTTGTTTTTATGGCTAATCAATATTCCATTGTGTAAAGGTACCACATTTTCTTTATCCATTCTTCTGTTGAGGGACATCTAGGTTGTTTCCAATTCCTATCTACTATAAATAGAGCAGCAATGAACATAGTTGAGCAAGTGTCTCTGTGCTAGGATGAAGCATCCTTTGGGTATATGCCTAAGAGTAGTATAGATGGATCTTGAGGTAGATTAATTCCTATCCACCACCACACTGATTTCCACAGTGGCTGTACAAGTTTGCACTCTCACCAGCAAAGGATGAGTTTCTCCTTATTTCCCATCCTTGCCAGCATGGGCTGTCATTTCTTTTATTGATCTTGGCCATTCTGATGGGGTAAGATGAAATCTCAAAGTCGTTTTGGTTTGCATTTCCTCGATGGCTAAGGATGTTAAACATTTCTTTAAATGTTTCTCAGCCATCTGGGATTCCTCTAGTGAGAATTATCTGTTTAGACCTGTACCCCATTTTTTAATTGGGTTATTTGTTTTCTTGATATGTAGTTTTTTTTAGTTCTTTATATATTTTGGATATTAGCTCTTTATTGGGTGTGTATTTGGTAAATTTTTTTCCCCATTCTGTAGGCTGCTACTTTGTCCAAATGATGGTTTCCTATGCCATGAAGAAGCTTTTCAGTTTCATGAGGTCTCATAATCTTAGTGCTTGTGGAAACAGTGTTTCATTCAGAAAGTCTTTTCCTGTGCCGATGAGTTCAAGGCTATCCCCAGTTTCTTTCCTTTCAGGTTCAGTGTATCTGGTTTTATGTTGAACTCTTTGATCCCCTTAGAGTTGAATTTTGTGCAAGCTGATAATTATGGATCTATTTAGACTCTTCTACATGTACCTACCCAGTTTGACCAGCACCATTTGTTAAAAAGGCTGTCTTTTTCCCAATGCATATTTCTGGCTTCTTTATGAAAAATCAGGTGTCCATAGGGTGGGGATTTATGTCTTGGTCTTCAGTTTGATTCCATTGTTCATTGTGTCTCCTTTTGTGTCAAATACCATGCTGTTTTTAATTGCTCTAACTCTGTAGTAGAACTTGAAATTGGGGATGGCAATATCTCCAGCAGTTCCTTTATTGTTCAGGATTGGTTTAACTATCCTGAATTTATAGTGTTTCCATAAGAAGCTGAATATTGTCTTTTCAAGATCTGTGAAGAACTGTGTTGGAATTTTGATGGGGATTTCACTGAATCTGTAGATTGCTTTTGGTAGCATGGCCATTCTTACTATATTAATCCTAATAATCCATACTCATGGGAGATAGTTCCATCTTCTGATATCTTTTTCAGTTTCTTCAATGTCTTAAAGTTCTAATCATTCAAATCTTTTACTTCCTTAGTTAGAATTACCTCACAATAGTTTACATTATTTGAGGCTATTATGAAAGGTGTTGTTTCCCTGACTTTTTTCTTAGTCTTTTTGTCATTTGTATATAGGAAGGCTACTGATTTTTATGAGTTAATTTTGTATCTAGCTATTTTGCTGAAAGTGTTTATCAGCTGCTGGAGTTCCTTGGTGAAATTTTTATGGTCACTTATATATACTTCATAACATCTTCAAATAAAGATACTTTGACTTCTTCCTTTCCAATTTGTATTCCATTGATTTCCTTCAGTTGTCTTAGTGCCCTAGCTAAGACTTCAAGTATTATATTGAATAGATATAGAGAGAATGGACAACCTTGACTTGTTTTATTTTAATGAATTTTTAGTGGCATTGGTTTGAGTTCCTCTCCATTTAATTTGTTGATGGCTATAGGCTTGCTGTAAACTGCCTTTATTATGGTGAGGTTATGTCCATTGTATCCCTAATCTCTCCAAGAATTTTACCATGAAGTGGTGTTTGATTTTGTCAAAGGCCTTTTTTGCATCTAATGAGATGCTTATGTGGTTTTTTCTTTCAGTTTGTTTATATGGTGGATTACATTTATTGATTTGCATATGTTGAATATATAATAATACATGTCATAGTTATGGTTATTAGTTCTGACAGTAATAGAAAACAAATGCAATTCTTTAATCCACCAGAGAACAAGATCACATGCAAGGCAGTTATTGAAGAAATGTAATGCAGCAATTAAAAATAAATGTGTTGAGATGAATAGTAAAATAGTTACCAGGGACCAGGGCATGAGGGTGACAGGATGCTCCTGTTTAAAAGGAGCTTCTGTTTAGGAGATGTAAACATTCTCAAAATAGTGTTGATGGGCGTCATGCATCATCTATATCTGGATGTATCTGGAATTAACTAAAATTCAAAAATGGAGGACACACCATTGAGAATTTTGTTGTTTAATTTGAAGTAGAAAGATCCACTTCTTTTTTTTCAATTTTTTTTTTTTTTCAATTTTTTTTTTTTTTTTTTTTTTTTTTTGGTTTTTTCGAGACAGGGTTTCTCTGTGTAGCTTTGCGCCTTTTCCTGGAACTCACTTGGTAGCCCAGGCTGGCCTCGAACTCACAGAGATCCGCCTGGCTCTGCCTCCCGAGTGCTGGGATTAAAGGCGTGCGCCACCACCGCCCGGCAGAAAGATCCACTTCTAATCCAGATCTTGAGGTGGGAAGACACATACCTTTACTCAGGGCCACATCTATGTAAGGACATGGAAGAAGGAAGTTTTTGTTCTTTGCCTGCTTGCTCTTGCCTTGCTAACAAGTCCTTTCCTTCACTGTTATTAGAGCCTACTTCTATGGGATTTCTTAGTCTACTGAGACATCCAGCCTCATGGACTGAGCAACTTCTGGATTCTTGGACTTTCTATTCATAGTCAGACACTATGGGGTTAGTTGGACCATAGCCTTTAAGTCATACACACACACACACACACACACACACACACACACACACGGAGAGAGAGATTCATTCTATAATTTCTGCTACTGTAGAGAACCCTGACTAATACAGATTTTGGTATCAGGATTGTGGGGTATTACTGTGACAGACCCAGCCATTATTTTTAAAGAGGATTGTGGAAGGACTTTGGAATTTTGAACCAGAAAAGCCACTGAGTGTTGAAGGCTCAGCAAGTTGTTCTGAAGGAGCTTGGAAGATAAGAATATGCAGAGCAGCACAGATGACGGAAGCCTGGCTTGTGAAGTTTCAGAGGGAAGCAAAGACTCTACCAGCCCTTTTGCATGAAGAATCTGTAGCATCTGGTCATTTGGGGCTGAAGAAGCAGCCATGGTAAGCAAGAGACTAGCACCACCGAAGAGAAACCGTTGAGTTACTGGGACAATGGATGCTGGTGAGCTGGGGCTGAGAAATTAATTAGTGTTGATTGAGAAGAGACCAGCATTACTGAGGTGAAATCTGGGAAGTGTTTCCTCAAAGTCAGCACACAGAGGCTGTGTTCCAGAGGCAGCTAAGGTTGTATCTTGCACTGGCAACTGAACTTGGTAGTGTAAGAATCACCCAAGTGGTACTGGTTTTGAAGGCATGAAGGGGTCATGGAGAACACCTGAGGTTTGGCACTGTGAGAGGCCAGGAGAGGTCACTGGTGAAGGTACAGCCTCAGTGGCAGTTAAAGGGCCAGGACTGAAGGGGTCATGTAGACAAGTTGAGGCTTGGCACCATGAAGAGAGCCTGGGAGAGGCCATTGGTGAAAGCACAGCCCAGTTGCTGCAGAAGACTCCAGCATTTTAGAAAAGTAAGTACCATGGGATGGCCACCAAGAAGAACAGTAGTTGTGCCGTCATCGAGAGTCTAGAAGACAAGCTGCGTGTGCTCCAGAGGCCGTTGCTGGAGAAGGGACCCAAGCCCTTGGAGGAGCCCAGAAGATTGTAAGTGAATCCTGGATACTGGACATGGCTTTGATCTGATTTTGACTGTGCCATGTTATTTCTCTCTTGAAGTAGGAAATATTTAACTTAATTTTTTTTTATTTTACAGGAGCCCACATTAGAGAGACTGAATTTTAAAAGAGATTTCGGGTTTTAAAAGAGTCTTTAGAGTTTTAAAATGTTTGAATATGTAAAGACTGTGGGCATTTTTAAGCGTCAAAAGTATTTTATATTATGTTGTTAATGCGTCATCTTAGGAATGAACAAGAAAGGAAAGTTTGTGGCTTAATAGCAATGTGTTTGTGGGTTAAGTTGACAAGGGGTCAATTTTGCTGGCTAGTTTTATGGCAACTTGACACAAGCTAGAGTTACCTGAAAGGAGAGAATCTCAATTGAGAAAATGCCTCCATAAGATCTAACTGTAGGACATTTTCTTAATTAGTGATTGATGGGGGAGGGCTCAGTCCATTGTGGGTAGTGCCATTCCTGGGCTGGTAATCCTGGGTTCTATAAGAAAGCAGGCTGAGTAAGCCATGAGAGCAAGCCAGTAAGCAGCACCCTTTCATGGCCTCCACATCAGCTCCTGCCTCCAGGTTCCTATCCTTTTTTAGTTCCTGTCTTGATGTCCTTTGATAATGCACAGTGACATGGATATGTAAGTCAAATAAACCTCCCCAACTTGCTTTGGTCATGGTATTTCATTGCAGCAATAGAAAGCCTAAAACAATGTATATACTTAATGACAATGAATCACACACGCAGAATCCCATTTAAATGGTAAAGTTATTATGTATAGTTTAAATTAATAAAAACTATATGAGTTTGATCTGTCTTTCTTGATAATAGATAAATTTGAAAGTTACATATTCTGGGCTATTTTTAATCTATAAATATACTGATTACCTAAATCTAGATCCATGAGATTATGTTTTCTATCATTTAGGAGTATGCATGTAGTAAAACTGTGTAAATAGATGGGATGACAATGTTTGTATAGTGGTCGCATCTCAGCAAATAAGTGGGCCAATGAGGAGAGAGCAGGAATCGTTAGCATCATTGGTAACGTGTCTCTTTTTGTTATTTGTAGCTATGATTTGTTTTCAAAGTTAAACATACAAACAAGTAGAGATTTTATTGCAGGCTTCTTGGGGAAGTTGAAAACGTTGATGCTCTGGTTTGCTTTTCTGATGCTCTGATAAAACACTTTGACCTAAATTAACTTGGGGAGGAAAGAGTCTCTATCACTTATACTTCCAGGTCACAGTCCATCATGAGGGAAGCCAGGAACTCAAGCAGAAACAGAAACAGAAATCATGGAGTGACACTGTCTACTGAATCTATCACTGACTTATGCATTGCTAGTTTTTTTTTTTATATATATATCTTGGGCCTAGGGATGGTGCTGCCCACGGTGGGCTGGGCCCTCCCACATCAATCATTAGTCAAGATGTTCTCTCACAGACATGGCCACAGGCCAATGTGACTGAGGAAGCAATTTATCAGTTGAAGTTCCTTTTACCTAAATGATTTTAGGTCGTGTCAAGTTGACCATAAAAACTAACCAGGAGAAAGGAATAGAACAGAAGTTTCAGCCATATTGTACACGTCTCACCTCCAAGTGCCCATTGGCTGCTCATCTCTTCTTTTCCCCCTTCCCTGCCCCATTATTCCTCAACTGTTTTCTTTCTTTATCTGCCTCATGGACAAGCCGTAGAGGAGGAGCTGCTCTCAGTTTTCACCTGCAGCCACTCTGGAGTGAAACATGGGACTATGTGGACTCCCACCCCTATGAGTAGGGACCAGCAAGCCAGAGAGCTTCCTTCCTTAGACAGAGCTTCTCAAATCACAGTGCCCATTAGAAACACAAGGAGATATGGGTAAAAGTAGACTTCAGAGGCCTGGGGAAGGACTCGGTGTTCTCTTGGTCTATTGGGCTTCCTAGTGTTGCTGGCACTGTGGGTGCACCATCCATCCCTTGCCTAGACATTGTCCAAAAGGAATGATGAATAGGTACACAGAGGGGTAGGAGTAGGTAGGGAAGGGCTAGGGGAAGCTGGAAGTTTTAATAGTATCCTTTCCCTGTACTCCTAGTCACAAATAGTCAGCCACCCACTAGCCCCAGCAAATATCCACTGAGGCTCTCAGCCTCTGTTTTAAATCACTTCCTTGAAACTTACTTTACATATTGACAAATACATGGAAGTATGGTGTTGGAATCTACATCAAAGGGGGCGGTCGCCATCAGCAACACATTTAGAGTAGTGAACCCAGGTTGTCAGAAAAGAATGGAAAAGAGAGAGTATTACATTAGATACCATTTTTATTAGCATTTCTGTAACAATTAACTGCCATTCATTACACAGGAATTATTAAACTAATCTATCTTACCCCTGTTCTTTGAAATGGAGCACTAAGAGGAGGGCTGTTGATTTTGAATGGCCTCATGACCTAAAACACAGCAGGCCCAGAGAAATAACTTAGCAGCTGAGTCATAAACCCGCAGGAAACACTGACTTGATTTCTTATCTGTCTTGTCCCCAACTTAACTGTACTGTGGTCTGAAGCTCTTGGTCATTTTTTCCTCCCAAAGATGAAACATAGGGTGACAGGTCCCACCTTACCATAAGGATAAACCTCTAAACTATGACTGCTATACTAACCCTAGAATGTCGCTGACTCCATTCTCTCTGCTTTACACATGAAAAAGCTATGAGATGGTTAGGAATTGTACCCAGGATCACCGAGCTGGTGCCATACAGTGGTATTTCAAGCCCATATTCTTCTTCACTACAGAAAAGTAAACTAGTTCAGTTTGAATTCTCCCTAAGTTGGATGCTAGGGCTTGACTATGAAAGCCATTGTTTGAGAGGTGGTTATAGGTCATTGAGGGTAGAGGGAGAGGAAAGTTAGAGAAGGAAAAGCAAGCAGTTCCTGTGGGTCTTTTCCACAGATTGGGCAGATGAATGCAAGCTAGCCAGCAGCTGTGATGAGACAACATCAGTTCTAAATGATGCTGGTCCAGCCTGCAGCTGATATCAGTGTAGCCAAGGTGATATGCCAAGGGTCAGGCATTTAGACTAGACTGTTTCTTAGCATCGGCCACTTAGAATCTGAGTGGCAAGCATTGCAGGGAGATAATTGAACATATAGGCTAGACAGTCCCTTCATATGAAATTCTAGAGTTCTCTATATAGATGCTCACAGGGATTATCATAATTTGCCAACTAATAAGTGTGTTACATTAACATTGCATTCATCAAGAATAATGACAAAGATTGGAAGCCAGTATGATGGTGTGCACACTATAATCCCAGCACTTAGGGGGCTGGGTCAAGAGTGCTAAATTCTAGGCCATCATAGACTACATAGAGGGAGCCACCCTGCCCTTCCCCTCCCCCACAAAAGAGAAAGGAAAGGAGAAGCAGAGGGAAAAAATTATTTAAGGAAATTCACTCTCCATAGCATCTTATCAGGTACTATGTAAACACAGCTCCTAGTTGATAATACTTAATGGGATAACTAATCCTTTTGGAACATGTTTCAGCTTTGCTCCGTTGAGTAAGGAAATTGACAAAAGACCTCCAGCCACTAATACATATTCACACAGAAAAGTTCATATCAGTTAAGACATTCTTCATTCACTGAAATTCTTCCTACAAAGCTTGCTGAAATCTTTCCTACAAGCTAGCACCCAGAAGGACACTTGGAGGGAGAGACTCAATTTTATCCACCAACCCACAGTTAGGATCAAAGTTGAAAAAATTCTGAGGTGTTCCCCCTGCAGACCAATGACCGTTTCTAAATTTGGAGGTTGAATTTGGTCAGTTCAGGGATCTCTGAGGAATCATGTGAGAGGATTTGTAGGGATCAATGGGTCATCTCAGGCCAGATCTAAATGTAGTTCAGCCATACATGGGTGCTGGTCAGAATGTGGCACCATTGGTTGAAGCATGGGGTTGAGGTCAGTGTTAGTGGTTTGACCGTCAGTGGACCTGTATGTTGGTGAAATTCCATGACCACAGACACTAACCTCTTTCCAAGAAGTAGCCTCCTATGGGCCCCCTCTTTGGCTCGCACAGGGAACAAATGAGCGGCTGTGATTGAGTCTGTACACAGTCATCATGTCTGCATGACTGCATGGGGAAACTCACAAAACCTTTTTCTTCCCAGAGGCCCAAACTCATTTTTAGGGGAATGCAAGAAGGCAAATAAATGCCTAGAAAGAGTTTCACAGTAAGATGAAGGCAGTGTCATTTTCTCTGTATTATTTATTTCTGCAAGTTGTGATATCCATCAATATTCACTGTTGTTGTTTAATTTGTGATCACTGGTGAATTTTTTGCCTTTTAGTAACTTTGTGGTTACAATCAAAAAGGGTCATTTCAGAGTCTTTGGCCATTAATAAACCTCACTTCCATGGAAATGGGAAAGAGGAGTGAAATTACACTTCAACAGGGAAATTGAATATGGGATATGGAGGACTTACCATCTCTCAGGACAAGGAATTGGATTGAGAGCTCTGACACATGGGAGCTTGCTATCTATGAGAAAGGGTTTCTGAGCAGAAAAGGCAATGAATTGGATTGGGAGCTCTGACATATTGGAGCTTGCTGTCTATGAGAAAGGGTTTCTGAGCAGAAAAGGGATATTTCTAGACTGTCATATGAGTCAATCAGAAGGAAATGATTGTGAAGACCTTTACTATTCGAGAGGGCAGAACACCCTTCAAATTAGCTTAGCAAAACCAGAAATGTCCTCCCAACATCAGGAGAATGGAAGGGTCAAGCAGCCTTTGTGCCTTGATGTAGCCAAGGATTTTACATGGCCAGAAGGATTCTTCATCTTTATTTCTTGGCAATATTTCTGAAAGGCTTCGTGTCTGCGTGGTCTTTGTCCTCTTTGTGGAAAGATGACAGTTGAATTTCCAAGCTTGAAATAATTTTACCATCTGCAGTGCCCAAAAAAGGAGAGCTTTCCAGAGATCTCTGGAAGACTCCGTTGGGGATAACATGCTAGCATCAGTTAGTTAATGCTGTTAACCACTAATCTCAGACCCAAGACTCAACACTCTAGTATAATTCATGCACATAGTAAATGACCAGTGGATGCCATTGGCTGTCTGCAGCCTAGAATGGTGGACACGCTACATTCTGTAGTCATGTCATCTAGCACAGAACACTGTCTTTACTGCTACAGCATAGGAATTAGTCTGGTGTTAGAAGTGACCAATTGTGCACTTGCACTTGCAGAGGCAAGCTCTGCCACCCCACCCCACCTGCCTCATGTACTGGCCAGAGCTAAGCACATGACCCTTCCTAACTGTTTCTTGGCCAGGAATGTAGGCAAGTGTTAGAATGTTTGATGAGCATCACTGTCCCTGGCAACCTGGCTGAGGCCATATGTCTATCTTTAGGTTAGTACTGGGCCAAGGACAGACATACATGTTTCAGTTTCTGGTCCTAGGTTCTATACCATCCCTGTCAGCAGAGCTCAACTTATGCACTCCAGAGATACTAACAACCCCAAGACCAAGCCTAAGATTGATATTTTTGCCTGGAGCATGCTAAGCAATCAGAAATTTAAAGCTTAGAACCAACTGTTCAGCCATGTTTTTCTCAGAGTGAGACGTATATCTGAGGTAGAATTGACGAGATGGGTGATTACTGAGGACACACAGCATATGTCATCTGAAAGGGAAAGGACACTGTAATACCTGAAAGCCAATTCAGACCTCGTGCCTGGGAAGGCTGCCAAGCGAGGCTGAACACGCAGAGCATTCATCAATGACCAGGAGACAGTTCAATGGGCAAGTCTGTAGAGCATGTGACCAGGCCTGCTTCAGCAAAGGTCCTGTGCAAGCTCTTCCTCATGGAAAAGTGGCAAAGTGTACAAGAGGCAAAGTAATGGCTCCCTAATGGCATTGACAATCCACTACCAGAACCTGTGACTATCACATGTTACATGCATGATAAAGAAGAATTAATGTGACAGGTGACAGGAAGGCTCCAATTGCAGATTTTAAGCTGAAGTTAGGTAGGCTTCCTCATAATCTTGTGGTTCTTTGAAAGTTGGTAAAGAAGACTCAGAAAAATGGCAGTGAGAAATGGACTCCATCTGAGCTTGCTGGTTTGGGAGATGGGGAGTGGAGGCTGAGAGCGAGAGTATGAAACCAGACAGGATAAGGGAAGATTTTTTTATTCCTCTTAGAGTCTCCAGAAGGTTCCCAACCAAAGTGGCTCCTTGATATTAGTTCAGGGATACTTCTCATCTCTAAAACTGTAAAATGGTAAATTTGTGTTGTTTTTTTTTTTTCAGCTATTGACTTTATCATAGCAATAATAAGAAACTAACATTTGAGATTCACATGCTCTAGGAAAAAGAGGATTTAGATAGGACCAAGTCCTTTAGGAAGAATAATGGGCTGTAGAGGTTCTAGGCTATCCTCTGGAGATGAAAGGGCCGCTAGACAGACAGGGCATCAGATGCCATGGTTCCTGTGATGGGTAAGTAGGCCTAGAACAAAGAGGTTCTGGAAAACGCAGTGTTTCTTTGGCCCACTGTGTCCTTCCTGGGATCAAGGTAGCCCATTATCTAACTGCCCTTCTGACTTTAAATATAGATATTGAATTAGAACACAGTAAACGAAAGCCAAACAAAAACAAACAGCCGGGTATTTTCTCAGCAGGGCAAATTGGGTGGGGCCCTGAGAGAACTGGAACTCTGCAAGCCAAGAAGTCAGGGCCAAACCCACAAACCTAGCTAATGAGCCGACACTGAGCCGCACAGACGCAGCCTGGACTTGAGAAAGGTAATTTTGCTAATGAGTTGACCCTGGGTGTGTCCTATAGTGTAGTCACACAGGAGATGGTTAGGAAACAGTGTTCCTTTATGGCTAACTCAGAAGCTCGCACGCACACACACAGAGGAAGCGGAAGGTTTTTAATCTCTTCAGTCACCTTATCCACCAAGAAGAAACACTCTCAGGAGAAGCTTTCCTTCTTAGACTCGAATGGATTCCCCCTTCCACTTTGAGGAGTTGGTCCCCACATGCACGTGGAATACAGATTGGGCCCAAGGAATGAGGTTTCCACGGTTGGTAATGGGCCTCAGAATTCATCGCAGCTCTGAGCAGCGTAGTAAGTGAAGCTCTGTGATCATTCTGCAGAGACTCATAGGCTTCCTGCTGGGAGCTAATGGTCCCCGTCTTGTTCTTAGGCGAGCATGTGTTCACATTAAGCTTGAACTTCCGCGGCTGCACATCTACTAGTTATCAGCATCCAAGTCTTCTGGAGCAGACAAGCCACTCCAACATTTTGTGTGCTCACAGAAATAAGCGTAGGCCTTTGTGCATTCTGTACCAGTTTTGAAATCATAAAGACCAGAAGTCGAGGCTTTTTGTATAATTCAGTTTATCCACAGAGATTCATCAATCTTGGAAATGAATTGCAGAGTTTTAATATCAGCCGCCATTTGTTGAAAGCCTCCTCCACATACATCATTTCTAATCTTCACATCTCTCTCTCTCTAAAGCACGTACCATTGTGCACACATAGATCTTGAGAAACTGAGGCTGAAGTGTTGAGTGTCTTGCTTAAGTAGGTGACAGAAAGAAGATGAGAAACCAGGATAGCAAATTCAAAGTCTGTTCAAAGGCTTGAGTTTAGTAGGAACAAAATGCTAAATAAAAATCCTAGGAATTACACTGATCTGTTTGTAAACTTACTAATTTCTATTAAAAAAAACTAGCCCGTGGGCCTATTCCCCAAATTTTGTATCATAATTACTCTTGTATTAAGTGCTTGTATTAAGAGTCTTCATTTCTACTCTGTCCCTTAAGAAAAAAAATAAAAAAGACATGGATAAAAAGATAAATGTCACATACAGAATGACATTATCAGATCATGGCCAAAATCAACATATCCATGAGGTGGTCTGAGCATGTGTTGCCTCTGACCCTTGTCCTCTCAGCTCTGACAAGGGGCTCCCTATCATCCACTAAGGTCAGGATAGAGGGCAGAGCAAAGGGCAGATTTCGTGGCTAAAAGGGGCACACTTGACTCCATTAATAAACCCTCTGCCTGCCGTCCTCCCACCAGACTTCCTGATTAATCTTTAGTTAAGCCCTTTGAACAAATGTCCAACAAGGCAAAGATGCCAGCTGGATACAGGAGGGAAACAGTGGTGGGGAGGGACAGACTGTCTCCAGGTAAGACGTCTTGTCATGTCACTCTGCTCCTCAACTCCAGACCTGTGGGGTTCAGATGAGAAAGAGCATAGCAGATTGGGAAGAGGACGGATGCTGGAACAGAGCTGAGTGCGCATGCATCCCAACTCTGCCGTATTCATTCTGTAGCAAAATGAATGACTTAGCTTCTCTGACCTCGCTCCTCATCTCTAATGGAGGATAACCTCCAAGAGTTGTTAGGAGCACTATCTGGCCCATGTCAAAGACTCCATACGCTGGCTGACCAATCGAGCACCAACTAAATATTGCCATGAGAAGATGGTAGATGGAGTGGTTGGGTGGAAAAGAAGATGTATACATTTTCACCTTTAACTGGAACATTCCTGGAGTGTCCCAGGCCAAGCACCATGGCTCTGGGCTGGACTCAAAGCCTCATAGTCCATGTAGAATGGTCCCAGTGCCACCTAAAAATATTTTTCTTCACTCCTGGTCACAATGTGACCAGATAGGGCATGATCCAGAGTCAAGCATTCCTCCAGGACTGGTTCTCACCACCCCTCCTATGATCTTTGCTAACACACTCTTGTCTCAAATGGCAGTGTGGGAGCCAACCAGTTACATCCACCTTGAGCTCCTTTAAAATATATAGACCTGATTTCAGTCTGAAGAGCTACCACCTCTCGGATAGGGGACAATCCCTTATCACCGATCATCCTGAGGTTCAGAGATAGATGTGATTAACCATCCTAAGGCTGGGCAAGTAAAATGGTATGTCTGTCTGAGCATACCTATGATAGCCTCATCTACCAGCCAGAGGCCAGACCCTGCAAGTAAAGTTCTAAGGGCAGAGTACAGTCCTAGTTCTAAAGGCTTAATTCTCCACAAAAAGAGAATCCTGGTGACATTTTCTAACAAAGAGTACAGCTTTTCAAGCTCTCCCTTAATGGCTCTTGGCTATTAATAACCATAATAATGGTTATTCTTATCTGCATTATCAACTAAAGCTTTCCCCTAAGACCTTCATGGAAAGAGAACACAAGATCTCAAATTCAGAATATTTACTGATAGTATGGATCAGTGAACAAGACACAGTAATCGTCACCAAATTGTCTTAAGAGAACATAGTTTTTGACAAAATTGTGACTGGCAGAGGATTCAATGCACAATATAACATGATCCTTGTGTGGTCACCCGAGGCACACAAAGAATCTCATTATTTACCTTTAAACCTGACAAGTGAGGATGGCGAAATGAAGTCTTAGAGACTAGAGAGATGACTCAGTACTTATGAATACTTCCTGTTCTTCCAGAGGACCTGACTTCAGTTCCCAGCATCCTCTTTGAGCAACTCACAACTGCTTGTAACTCTAGCTCCTAAGAGGACCCAACACATCTATGTGCATGTACCCAGTCTCCCACATATACATAATTAAAAAAAATAAATAAACCTTAAAAAATAAAACAAAGTACTTGGTGGCAAGGATTATATGGGGTTTGTATATATTGTTTGTTGGCTTGTTTGTTTTGGGTGTATGGTGGGGATTTACATAAAAGTCATAGGCTTTGCATTAGAGATGTCTTCCCCTTTGAAGATAAGGGGCTGTGGAAAAGGTTGGAAAATATATCCAGATGCAAACCCACACAAGACACTGAGCAGAGGGACTCTCCCTTTCTTTAGCTCCAGAGGGAATGAAGGGGCTCTGGGCACATGAGTATAAAACCTCAATGCCTTAATCCCAATTCCATTTCTAGCTACCTATGGAATTCTGAAAAGTTATCTTAACCTTTCTGAGGTTCATTCTTATCTACAAAAATACATATTCTTTTCACCTCACAGTTGGTTGAAAGTAATCAAATAGCATAATTTACTAACCATAAACTTTTAATGCACTGTCATATTTATTCTGGAAGTGATCGCAAAGTGCCACCCCAAATGCTCTTTTGTATACTGATGGATATAGATTGAGGACTTGTGGGGAACAGCAGCAAATACAGGGAAGAGCATCCCTTATCTGCTTGGTGTAGCAGGACGCTTAGAAGGTCTTATTAATAAGACCAAACCTGAAGCCAGTTATTGGGGTCAATGCTGGAAGATCAAAGAAGCAGAACAAGCCACAGCTATCTCACCTCGCCAGTTACTCAGCTGGTCCTGTTTCCTCAGACTGGAAGCCTCTGAGTCCTCTTCCAGAGTGAATCTCAGCTGAACTGCTGCTCAAAAGCCTGAAAGCTTAACCAGTCAAATGCTTCTAGTTTCTGGTCCTTACACCTTATATATCTTTCTGCTTTCTACCACCACTCCCTGGGATTAAAGGCTCGCTCTCTGGGATTAAAGGCGTGAGTCACCATGCTTGACTGTATCCTTGAACACATGGATTTCTGCCTCTGGAATGCTAGGATTAAAGGCATGTGCTACCACTGCCTATCCTCTATGTTTAATATTGTGGCTATTCTGTCTCTGACCCCAGATAAGTTTACTAGCATGCACAATATTTTGGGGAACACAATACCACCACAGCTTGGAGGAGACAGATCTTCAGAATGGAGCTGGATGGACATGAACCCACCCTGGGAATCTCATCAGAAGATGAACTCTGGCAATAAGGGACAAATATAGAGGTTAATATCATGTCCAGGCAGACTACAGTATCACTTCCTATTCTTAAAGTTCATCCATTTTCCCCTTCTGATCACTTATTTACCACTAATTGGTCTACATCCTTCCTGCCTTCTCCCCTATTAAGATGGTATTTGAGCTTCTAGATCTCATTGGGCTTTGAGGTCTACACTTTTCTTTGCTATGACAACCCTATTCACATAATATATTAGCATGCCCTCTATCCTGTTAATATGTTTGCTGTTGGTATATTCAATAGACTCAGTTATAGTGCCCTCAAATGACTGAAGGAAAATCTCCCATCCACGCAGTTCCAATTATGGAAAAATCCATTATCTAATAAGCCTAATGCACAGGTCCTATTCCACAATAGATGATAAAGATTTGAGGCATAGCTTTTGTTATTTCTTATTAACTCCTAACACAATGTCACACCCATAGGAAAGGTTCCAAGATTGGTGCCAGCCAACACTGATAATTTCCTCATATACTACACCCTTCAACCTCCCAAAGAAATGTTTCTGCTATTGTAAGTTTCAGCCAGGATCTTGGTATTTGAGAACACTTTTCCATACAATGCAAATACTTCACAAGACACGGCAGCATGAAAAACCATCCCCATTCATCTACTCTTGGTTTCTGCAGGCAGCAGGAGTTGTTCCTTGGGAGACATAGTTGTGTGAGCTAGAATGAAAGGTCAAGAGAGGAGAGGAGAGGAAAGAGGAGCAAGAGAAATGGGCAGGAAAGATAAAGAGACACAAGGACAGAGCTCAAGTGTGCCAGAGAGAGGAGAGAGGCCCTCAGCTGAGGAAAAATGTACAAGGTATTTGCTTCTAACAGAGAACACTTCCCCTCCCCCAGCACACAGAGCTGGCCTTGTTGTGTTTGGCATGTATAGATTTCAGAGTATCAGGCCTCACCTGCTTGGATAAATAGGGAATCATAGAGAGGGGTCTCTACCTGGCTACGGAAAAACCTTTAATTCTGCCATGGCGCTCTGGGAGGAGTAAGGACCCCGACCACCAGGGCTGACTTTCTTGCTCAAGGAGCGCAGGACACAATTCTTTGTGTTGCCTAGCCTTGGCTAATGGGTTTCAGCTAGATCCTGCCTTGAATCCAGAAGTTCTTTGAAGAAAAGCTTACAGGGAGATTTTTCTCCACCAGGCACTGACTGGAGAGAGCTTTTGGCAACTGTGGTGACGGATGAGTCACCAGAGCAGTTTCCAGTTGGTTCTTCCACCCAGGGAACAGCAGTGGTGGCTGATTTGCATCTGCACACCTCTATTTTCAGCAGGTCATGTTTGGTGTCAGGGTTTCCTGTCATGTGCCTTGAGCTCTCAGTCTCTGTTCACATCTGCTCTTCTCAGGGTTGGTACATCTTGGGCCCGTCAAATTATCTCAGTAACACTAACAACCCATGGTGTTAGAAAGGGAAGGATGCTAGGCAGTGGTAGCTTACACCTTTAATCCCAGTACTCGGGAGGCAGAGGCAGGCAGATCTCTATGAGTTTGAGGCCAGCCTGGTCTACAAAGCGAGTTCCAAGAAAGGCGCAAAGCTACACAGAGAAACCCTGTCTCGACCCCACCCCCCCAAAAAAAAGAAAGGGGAGGACTTGCAATTTCTACTTGATCCTTTTCTTAGTTGAGTTGCCAAGGCCCTTTGAAGCGTGTACTTGGACCAAATGCTGGCAGTGAGGCCTCCCCCTGAGCACTGCAGAGGCTCCATCCATGGCAGTTTCATTTTCCTGCTAATGGCAGACTCAAACTGGTGTGCTCTTGGGATCCAAAGTACGGAACCAGCATCGAATGGAAGCATCTGTTAGGGCTACAGGATCCTCAGTCTCATCTGACCTACCGAGTTCAAATTTGCATTTTGTCAAGACTCGGGATGATGTGTACGAGAAGTGAAGCTTAGCAATCACCAAGCTAAACCACCACCTAGTATCTGGTGTGACCCTAATCACACAGCTCCAGAAGGAGCAATTGAGGCCCCGTGAGCTGGAGTGGCCTGAGTGCTGACACTATGCCCCCACTCTCCTAGGGCAGGAAAAAAAGGCTCTCCTGAGGCGGCTCCTCCCTCTGTCCTGCCATCCATCTTGCCCACTGAAATAACTTGGCATCAGACACTTGCATGACATTCCATTGTATGTCTGACTTCCTAGCAGGTGCCCTGGACATCCAGCAAGCTCTGGGCAAGAATACACGTGATAAAATTTCGACTTGCTGAGTCATCATAGGTGCCTAGAAGTCATGTCCTTATTTAAATGACACACTACAGATGGGTGTCATTTAAAGTGGCGTCAACTCTGTTCGGAAAATGCAAAGGAGAGGGCAAGAAAAGGTAAAAGGATGTAGCCTGGGAGCAAGAAAGGAAAGGGGTGGGGATGTTGCCACGGAAGGTTGCCTCTCCTTTCTAAAAAGTGAAGATTTCATTCCGTTCTCCATTTCAATTGCTTTTAATTTGTCGGGCATTGCGCTCATTTTCTGAATTGTCTTCCTAATCCTCATTCTGTTTATGAGATGCTTTCTCATTCACTCCCAGAGCTTAGCCAGCATTGTTGGGAGAGGGAGGGAGGACACAGAGCTGGCTACTGATGCTATCACTTTCTCTGGAGGGAACAGTGGAAAGGAGGTCTTGTTCTTTTTCAGATGAGCAAGGCTTCCCAATTTTGGCACCCTATCTCGCAGGAAGACCAGAAAGAGACACTATATGCTGTGCAGCATTCTCAGCCATTTGGAAAAAAAAAAAAAAGAAGTGAAATAATAAGCCAATTACTCCTGACGTTGTGAGGAAGCAGGTTTGTGTGTTGTTCTTTCTAATGATCTGCCTGTTGCCAGCAGCAGTGACCTGAGATTAGGGGGATGATGCCAAATAAAAGTGAACTTTGACTTCTGACCTCCAACTCCAGCTCAAATTTGATTAGTAGTATGGAGGGATGGAGAGAAATCCCCAGCTTCATCCCTTTGAAATCTATGAGAAGATGAAGGTTGAAATGGTCTTCAATAAGTAGCTGGGCTGGTTAAAAAAAAAAATGGCTGAATAACTTCCTCCTCTGTCGTCATCATAAACTGCATGGCAACCATGTACATTTTTTGAGGGTTGCCTATGCAGGTGGAGTTATCATCCCCAAGGAGATTATATTATGGAGACCTGGCATAATATATTCCCTTTATTATCACACCAGATTGGGCAAAACATCAAAGGGGAACACAGTATGGTCTATAAAGGGTAATACAATCTACTTCCTGACAGTACAATTCTTGCCTGGACCATGTTTTCATTCATGGAATTTCGAGTCTGCCTATAATCAAGAGATGAAATCCAAGAGTCTAATTGGCTTTGCACCACACATCACCTGCACCAATCCAGAAACAGCCCAGAGGATGGAGGCCTCTGTAGAGAGCATTGCTGGTAGCCCACTCCCATAAACCATGGGAGATGGGGAAAGCATGAGGGAACTGGGAATACAGCTGTAGTAGTCAATTTTTTTCCCTTGTTGTGACAAAATGCCTTCGGAAAAAACAAACTGAAAGAGAGGAGACTTAGATACTCACTTTGGGCCATGTTTTCAGGGGAGGTGCAAGGTCTCGATGACTCCGATGCTTTGGGTCTGAGACAAAGGCTAACGTGACAGAGAATAATGCCTGGCAGAGAAGGGCTGCCCCCAGTCCTTCCCTTTTTCCCTTCCTTCTCCTGTCTTCCTTCCTTTCTTGTAGTAGGCTTCAGTTTTTATAAGTTTAATGCTTACAAATTTGAAGCAGAAAGTAGAAAATTCCTGTATGACATTTAGTCTAAACTTTCCTTATTATTTACATCTTACATCAGCACATGATGTGCTTCTCATAATTGATGAGCCAATATAGAACAATTAGTCATTAAAGTTCATAGTTTCTATTAGAGTCCACCTTTTGTGTTATGCAGATCTATAGGTCTTGACAAATACATAACGTCAAGTCGCCATCATCACGGGATACTGAGTAATTTAGTTGTCTTAAAAATTTTGTATTCTGCTCATTGATTTCTCTCTTCCCTCAAATCCTTAGAAACTATGAACTTTTCTAGAATGGCAAAGATGGAAGCATATAGCACGTGGTATTTTCAGATAGGCTTCTTATTACGCAGAATGCAATTAAATTTTTCTGTTTTTATAGCTCACTTCTTTTTATTGACAATACTATTCTGTTGTGTAGATAGAGTGCAGTTTATTTACTTGTACTTGTCGGAATGGATCCTCGAAAGTTCATGTGTTGAACACTTGAGTGCCTTGACAGCAGCACTGGGGGTTAGGAACTCTAAACTGTGATTAAATCATGGAAGCTCTGTCTTCATGAATGGATCGATGATGTTACTATGGAAGGGGGTGACTTAGAAAAGGTAAGTGTGGCATGCTTCCTCCCTGCCTCTGCCTCATGCTGTCTTGACCACCCGCTTTGCATCATAGGATGATATGATAAGAAGACCCTTGATCTTTTGATGTCCTAGCTTCCAGAGAAACAACATTCTATCTAAATTTCCCAGTCTGTAGTATTCTGGTCCAGTGGGACAGAACAGACTACAGCACTATCCACTAGCATACACTCTGTTCTTAGATTTGTCCTCAGGACTATTTTTGACTTCCCTCTAGTATCTTTAAAGGTAGCCATAACTGTAGTTCTTTTTATGGTAGCCCAAACAACTGCTTTTTCAACATGAAAAGGACAGAGTTCAGAATGTGTTAGGTCAACACTGGTTGTGTGTCTGTGCTAATGAACTCACCTGTTGATCTGGCCTCGAAAGCCAGAAGTCTGCATTTCTAAGTTATCATGTCCAGATTTTCACAGTGTATTGACCACTCAGACTAAGAGTTGTTTTTCTCGTGTTTCAAGAAATAGTGAGGCATGCATAGCCTGAGTTTGAAGTTAATACCTTCAGGTGCAGGTGGGTGTTGGCTATTATCCATAAAATGAAAATAGAAAATGTAATAACAACCTAGAGGGTCAATTCTAAGTTGCAAGGTAATGAATGGTCCCTGCTCACATGTGGTCAGTACCAGGGAAGGCTGAACAGAGTCAGAGATGTTTAGGTTGTGTTGCAGGCAATGCATGGTTGAATGTACTGATCTTTAAAACTTACAAAAATGGCCCTCTCAAGGTATGTTGCATTATTTTAGTTTATAATCTCCCTGTCTCCAAACATGTGGCTTTTTTGTAGGAGTGATCTTCTACCAGACATTCTATGTGAGTGCATACTCTGGCTGCAATTAGATTGGTCTAGGAGGAGACATGGATTGAGTTGAGTGAGTGAGATACAAATGGAAGATTTGGTCTCATTGAGTGTGGCTAGATCTGTAGCAATTAAATTATCATGCTATTCCAGATCACAGACAGTTTGTACCCTGTGTATGAAAGAAAGTCTATCTTTACAGTATGAGAAATATGTGGGGAAACAGTTTTATCTTTTCTGAATCCTGTTTCCAAGTGTAACCTAGCCTGGCCTCGAATTCACAGCAATCCTCCTGCTGCAGTCTCCCAGGGTTAGGATTAAACTACCACATCAGCCAGGCATGGTGGCTTACACCTTTAATCCTAGCACTCAGGAGGCAGAGGCAGGCAGATCTCTGAGTTTGAGGCCAGCTTGGTCTGCAGAGTGAGTTCCAGTACAACAAGGAATATGTAGTAAGATCTTGTCTCAAAAACCAGAACCAAAACCAAAAACCTACCACATTTTTTTTTCTTCTTTTTAAAGCTGCTCTGGTCTTTGCTCTGATATCCATAGCTATCCCAGAAGTCCTTGGTAGTACACAAATGATCAGAGTGTAAATTTAATACACCCCCTACTCCCTGGATGATCGCACTGGTTCAGAGCTAGGCCAGGACACTGAGCTGGGCAAGACACAGGAAGAGTCAAGGAAAAGGGCTTCCTTACTCTTCAGGAGAAGCTTCTGGAAGGAGCATCATCCCAGATAAGGATGATGCACTGGACTCAGTATATGTGCTGTCACCAATCTATGATACTCTTTTTTTGTTTGTTTGTTTGGTTGGTTGGTTGGTTGGTTGGTTTTCTGAGACAGGGTTTCTCTGTGTAGCTTTGTGCCTTTCCTGGATCTTGCTCTGTAGACCAGGCTGGCCTCGAACTCACGGAGATCAATAGACCAACAAGATGCCAGCAACAGCTACACAGTTTCCAAAATGAAAGATTCATTTTGCTGTTGCCAAAGTCAGAGAACCTAGCAGAGATGTCACTGTACTTGTGCTGGACAGTTTTATGTCAACTTGATATGTGCTGACGTCATCCAAAAGGAAAGAATCTCAATTAAGAAACTGCCTCAATAAGATGAGGCTGTAAGCAAGCCTATAGGGCATTGTCTTAATTAGTGATTGATGGGGGAGAGCCCGGACCATTGTAGGTGGGGCCATCCCTGGGCTGGTGGTCCTGAATTCTATCAGAAAACGGGCTGAGCAAGCCACAGGGAGCAAGCTAGGAAGCAACATCCCTCTGTAGCCTCTGCTTCAGCTCCTGCCTCTAAGTTCCTGTCCTGTTTCAGTTCCTGTCCTGGCTTCTTTCAGTGATGGACTATAGTGTGGAAGTGTGAGCCAAATAAACCCTTTCCTCACCAAGTTTCTTTGGTCATGATTTCATTACAACAGTAGTAACCCTGACTAAGACAGCACCTATGTGCTGGCCCTACTGCTCCTGTGCAGACTCTGGCTCCCGGCAGCTAGCTAGAGAGCTCTGGGATATAATCAGAAACTGAGAGATTTTTGATCTCATGGGAATGACTGTGATGATTTGGAACTCTAGGGACAGGAAGTTTTGGTAGATAAACTCTTCTCCATTGCTGTATCCTTCCAGACAGTCCCAACACAGTAGCTCATACAACCTTCTGAAGCCTCCTGGTTCTATCTCCTCTCTCCCGTCTCTATCATCTCTATCTCTACCTCTCCCTTCCCCTCCCCCCAGGCCTCTCTCTTTCTCTAAATGTGTGCATGCAGGTTTTCCTTGAGCCAGGGTCCACTTTGTTCTGTCTGGGTCCTGAGGCTCACTGACTTGGCTACACTGGCTGCCCAGCAAACTCCAGGGATCTGCCCATCTCTCCCTCGCCAGTACTGACATGACAGATGCACACCACCACATACGTTTACATGGGGTTTGAATCCAGGTCCTCAGACTCATGGGACAGCACTTTACCAATTCGCATATCTACTCAGCTCCTGGCTCTCCCGTTGCCTTTTGTATTCCAAATCGCATTCCAGTCTCTGATAAAGTGTTGTTATATGAGGGCTTACTTTAGACTCGGAACATAGGCTAAGAACAACAGGAGGCGATGATCTCATGAATCAGCAGTACATCTCTTATGACCGTGGAACTTGTATTTTTAAATTCTGCACACGTGCTCGCATGCGCGCGCGCGCGCGCGCGCGCGCGCACACACACACACACACACACACACACACACACACACAGTCTTATAATAAACTGCCTCTTCAAACTTGAGTTACCATGTGGACTCCTGGTACCTACCCCCAGTCACATCTTACCTGATAACCTGCTCACCCTGTCAGCCCAGTGAAGTACTTGGAGAAACCCTCGTTGGCATGTTTGTGCTTTAAACTATTAAAACAACCAAAATGGGTTAAAAAGTAAGGGCTGCGTTTACAGCCATGCATAGGATACAGCTTACTGCTATTTTAATTTAAAAATATGCACTCATACAATGCTCTTTAACAATTCTGGAAGTTCTCTCAAATTCAAGGTAAACAATGCCCCTAATAAGAATAGTTTAAGAATTAATCTCTGCCAAGCCAGCTTCCCTCTAAGTGATGGATTCCTTAGTTAATCATTCTGAAGCCAGGATTAGAGCCCAGTCCATGGTTTAATAAACTATTCATTTCCTACAGTGCTGAACACTTTCATGGGCTTTTTACTCTTATACCATAAACAGGACTATAAATTGTATTAGTAATTGTTTTTGAAAAGGACGTCAAGACTTCCGCTCTGAAATGGAGGTTGGAGCCTGCACATTAGCTGTTCCTCCCCCTCCCAGTTCCTATTGAAATGACACAAAACATGTAAATATGATGAAAAGTTATTCTGAAAAATGGTAAAGAATTCTTCTCATAGGAGTATACCTGGGAGAATTTAGCAAAAATAATAATCATATCATCAGCCGCAAAGGGAGGCATGCATCTTTAGGGGCACACTTCTAAATTAACCCACCTTCAAAGTGTCTTTCCTTTTACATTTTAGCTAAAAGGGTTTTTTGAGGGGGAAAGCTGAGCATACCCAGAAGCATTCAGGTATATCATTTTAACATTTTGAACATGTGCTCCATAACTTTTAGGTGAGCCTGTGTCCGCCATCTTTCATTCCATTTAAACTGAGCATGTTCAGGAATGTAGTCCTTAAACTCAGCATGCTGGGGAATGTGTCCATCCTAAAGTGCTTCCCAATGACTACATAGAGGAATCCTTAAGGAAAAAATTCCCATGCTTCCTTTGTTCTGGGAAGGCATTGTACTGCAAATAAGGCCAGTGCTTGCCTGCCTACCTGCTGTAGTGATGAATCATGCCTCACTCCCTTATCTCCTAATTCTGCCTCTTTGGCTTCCACTCACTGACACGAGAACCCACTGTGGCCCTCTGCAATAGGAGCAGACACATGGAAGAACTGACCATCCCAGGAGTAGTAGCTAGGGTTAGATAGTATGAGGAGAACACCACTTAAACTTGAGCAGATTAAGGAGATCATGAAGTCTAGTACATCAGGGGTTGGGGCAGTGGAGTGTTTGGTGCCTATAAGGCGAAGTCTTTGGTGAAGCTGGTTCCTACTTGGGTTATTCTACCCTTGGGAGGAGGAGATGGTGGCCTATATAAACTTATTGCCACAGTAAACACAGGAAAAATGAAAACCATGAAACAGGGACAAGAAGAAAAGAACAGCAAAGTCTGCAGAGATGCTGAGAGCCTGAGTGCACCCCCCAACCCCACTCCACCCCCCATTACATTCACTTCCTGTAGCCATTGTTAGGAACTGAAAAACAATTTCCAATCATTTGCCAGGGGCTGCAGAACAATTTTCCTCCATCAGGAAACAGTTTGAGCTTGGCTGATTGTATGGAAAAGCCAAAACCATACTAGACCTGCAGCTGTCAGGGATAGAAAGGGTCCCTTTTGCCATCCAAAGGTTAAGGCAATAGGTTCTAGGGCACTGATTGAAGTTTATTGATTTTCAATTGATGAAGTAGCGGCAATGCTAGGTGGTAAATTACATCCCTCAACTCAGAGAATATTGTGTCTCATCCCAGACTCATTCTTGAAGTTGACAAGTGAATGGGTTTCTGGTAAGCATTTGTTACATTTTTCAATCTGGACACTCAATTGGTATGTAGCAATAATATGAGGGCAATTATGGGAGTCGGAAGGACCTTCTGTCTTGCAGAAGCCTGGATGTGTTAGGAAGAGGCTGTTTTCACTTGTGAATTAGCATTAGTTCGCTTGAGAGGAAAGTGCGAGCCACAGAACTGGATTCAATTCAATTAAAAGAATGCGTATGTGGGTTGTTTTCTGGGAGGCAGGGTACAGAGCAGAGGGTCACAGGAATGAGACTTTTTCTCTCTCTCCTTCCCATTTCCTCCCATTTAACTACCTTGTCATTAATTCCTTAAAATCCACCAGAGACTTCTCTGCCCCCTGGGGTTTAGTCTTTCTCACTTCAGTTGAAAACAGCACTTCCTAACAGATGAGTAGGTTTTATTCCCTCTTGCTGCTGGGGGTGGAGGTGAGGAAGGAGGAACTATTCCTCTGAACTGGTTTCTCACGTTGTCTTCTTCCATATTCATGAGCCCACCTCCTCCCATTTCTCTGCAAGATGTTCTATAGCAGAACACTCATTAAAATGTACCTCGCCAAAGAGCCGGGGACTTCAACCTCTGAATCTCAGTGTCCTTATCCGTATAATGGGATTAATAATTCCTCCACCATGGGGTTATAAATATAATTGATAAGATAACAAAGATAAAAACATGTTTTAAGATCACAGGATCTTCAGGGCACAGAGACAGACTGAACCACTATGGGGAGCTCAGACTGGAAATCAAGCCTCACTATTTACAGCACGATTCTGGTAGATCTTTTACACCTTTATTTTCATAGACTTCCCTGTTGGCAAAGGTAGATATAAGAGTATCCAGTTCTTAATGGATGCATTAGTACAGAATATGTTGTTATTATCAGTTCAGCATGTCCTTGTCATATAGAAGAGATTTCCTGGGTCCTCCATAAAGAAACTATGTGCAATGGTCCATATGGAAGGGATGTGGTGTGTGGGAGGAAATGCAGGCCAATGTAGAACAATCCACTTTCATTTGGGGCCTGCAGCAAAAGAAGAAAGCTCAGGTGAAGTCTAGGAATGAAGGAAAACTGGAGGATTGAATGGACTGGAAATACCCACAGCACCAGCTGTAGTACGGGGGAGGTGTATGATATTTCCTGCCGCAGTTTAGGGCCTTGCTTTGCCATTCCAAGCTCCTGTGGATCTCAGCCCCTGAACTCTGATCTCGATACCTGAACGGTATGATCACCATAGAGGAATTAACAACATTCTCACCTTTCCAAAAACGCATCTCGGTTGTCAAGTGTTTGGCATAATGACTATCCATACAAGGATGCTGTGTGAGCTGAACGGTGAAACATACCAGGAGCCACTGGGCATTCCAGTCAGACTGACGGTCAGGGATTTGAAGGACTAATAAGATTTTGATATTCCCCATATCCTATCATTCCTAATAAGATGTATATAAGACTATGAGACAAGCAGTTATCAAGTATGGTGGTACATACCTACAATTCTAAGTACTTGGGAGTTGGAGGAAGTAGCATCATACACTTAAGACCAGTGTGGGTCTTTTCTGGAACAAAAAAGGAATAAAACCCATTAAAAAAACAAAAACAAAAACAAAAACAGAACAACCCTAGCTATGCTGAACTGAAATGACTTTGTTTGAGGTTTTCTGACTTTGGGATGAGTTCCTCGAAGGAGTCTACCCTTGGTCTGGCTTCTCAGTGTCTCTAGCATGGCCTCAGCTGCCTGGAGGGCACCTAGGCAATGCCACCTCACACCCTCTGCCATGGCCACCACCCATATCATCTCTTCAGCTCTGGGAGATGGTGCTTTAGCAATCTCTCAGCAGGCTCTGCCACCAGGCCTCATCTCTTCTTATGCTGAAAGCTGTTAGGTCTCTGCCAAGACAGAGAAACTGGAGTATGTTCTGCCCTGGGGAAATAAAACAGAATAAGTTCTGTCGGGGTCTAAACTGAGGACTCGGGCACAGTATGAAGGCCATGATGCTGTCAGCCTTGCTCTTCCCCCTCAAAAAAGCTCAGAACTGTGTGGAGGTGTGGATCCCAGGAGTTAGAAGCCCAAATATGGGCAAAGTGGCAGCACAGGGGTTCAGATCAAGTGTGTGATAGATGGGAGCTTAGGTTTATAAGGAAGCCAGTTCCTGTGACCTTCAGAGATGCTCATGCCTTTCACCTACCAATAGCTCTGCTTCCCCTATAGCAAATTCTGGGTTGGATCCTCACTCCCACAGAGTGTGTGACACATGCCCCTTGTCTACTTTTCTATTATTATCTATTCTATTATTATCTATTGTCACCAATCCTATTAATCAAGGTAGCCCAGAGAAACAGACCCATAGGCCATATGATGGGAAATCCACTGAAGAAGTAGGTTTACAGCATCATGGAGGTCCAGAAGCTCCATGACAGGCATCTACAAGTGGGAGAATCAGAGAAGGCAATAGAACAGCTCCAGACCAATCTGGGAACTGCGGAACCAGGAAGCCCATGGTCCAGTCCCCATCAGAGAACAAACGCCCAAGTTGGGAAGGGAGATGCCCTTTCATTTTATATGTCTTGGCCCATAGCGGATTGGGTAGTGTCGGTATACAACAAGGGAGGTTCTTCCCCCTCAATTAACCCAACTCAGGACTCAAGCAGCAGGCATGCTTAAGCTCTAAGAAGGACAGTTCCAGCCTGGTCTGGGCTTCTGGAAACAAGCTAGAGATACTAGACCAGGTAATTGAGAAAGAGAGATAAAGATTTCCTGGAGGCTTGCAAGCAAGATTTTCTGATAGAATCCACTGTGTGCAGAAAATTACCTGAAAGGGAAACATTCTAGGTTGACTTGTAGAAGAGGGGGCATTTTTGCATCTGTAGCCTTTGTTTGAACAATTTAAGAAGATAGAAAGATCATAGAACTTACAAAAAGGTCTACCAGCATTTAGATTTATTTAATCATAATTCCAGTCATGGGGGCTGCAATGACTCTGCATAAACGGATGCTAGAAGAGTCTCTAACCGCCCCAGGGATATGTCTAGCTTTCACTCCATCCCTCATGACCAGAGACTTTACAAACAAAACTCCAGAGTGGCATGGAACCTGTTAAGTCCTAGCACTCCTTTTAATGTTCTGCCATTCCTGGTGTGAGATTCTTAATTTGTTTCTAAAAGAGGCCTGAATTCTCACTTGGTGCTCACTCAGTCCTGGAGGTGCTGTAGCTGCTTCTGGCCCCAGTTCCCAGCCCAGTATCTATTGTATAGTGAGTAAATGGTTACATATTACCGGAGGAGTATTGTTTATCAATAAATGTATAACATATTTCTTGACTCTTCATTAGCAGCGTGTTGAAAGTATTCTTAGCACCAAGTTACTAAATCTGCACAGAGGCAACATTAAGTCTAAAAATCATACTTAAAAATTAGAAAGTGAATTTGATGCCTTTGCTCCAGCTTCTAAGTAATACATTCCCCCTCCAAATAGGAGCTGGTTACAAACTCTCCTCTTGCCTCATAGTGACAGCTTCTATTATTGAAAAATCTCACAGGAATAACAGGTCAAAAGTGTTGGGTACAGACTCCTGCCAAAGCAATGTGCTAACGTTACTGAAGCTGCTACTATTTCACCCTGAGAAAATTAATATTCAGATCTCATTCAAATGAAACTCTCAGGGGAAACTGGTCTGTATATAACAATTGATTTTTCTGAAGAGCATTACTAGTCACAGGATATTTACTCCAGTTTGTAGTTTGGGGGCTTGGGGATGTATCTGAACTATATTTAGAGGGAGAGCTAAAAAGCAGGGCAGCATGCCGAACTGTAATCAGGAGGTGGATGATAAAATCGTTAGAAAGAAATAAAGCAGAATCCAGCTAAGAGTACAACCCAATCCCGGAGAAGTGGAATCCTAAAGCAGAGAACCCAGTGGGGTTGGATAGCACGATGATGTGATGTATCAAAGCTTCATCTTCCACCCAAAGACTCGGCTAGCAAGGACACTTTGCAGAGTGGATTAAACAAAACATGCCTGTTTGAAAACATGGCTGTGGCAGCGATGGCGTGATGGTAAGAATTTACAGCGACGGAAAATAGAAAAAAAGAGATGCAGCATCTTTTCTGGTTGTCCTTCTTAACATCTATCTGTAGTCCTTCATCACTGACACTTCCTAGCATCCTTTCTGGGATCCAAGCAGCAGCTGAAAGCTTTCAGACAAAAGATACGCTAAGGCTCACCGGCGACCACATCTGTAGCGACGACAGTATAAACACAGCCAGGAATAGAAAGGGCCAGACAGGAAAGGAAAGGAGTCTAGCTTAGAGTAACTAATTAAAGAATTACTTTGGATTAAAATGTGCTCACAGGATTTGCACCACAGATTGCAGCTCTGGGAATGCTTGATTGTGCTGTTGCACAGTCGTGAACTCCTAAAGGAGAGTTTTGTAGGGGGTGGGTAGAAGTTGGAGGCTGTTCTCTCCAGCCCAAAGCCTGAGATACAATTCATCTTTGGGTAAAGCATGAACACTAGTAAGATAGAAGAAATGAAGAATAACACACATCCATCAAAATACGGCATGTCCCTGAGTCTGAACACCGGCAGACCAAAGACAGCATTCTCTGTAACTGACATAAAAATCTTTGAGTGGGGACCTTCGACGTGGCCATAAAGAATACAAATGGGATATGACAGAAGAGGGTTAGACAAAGAGAAGGATGAAAGAACAGGAAGCAGGCCAGACCAGGGCTGAGATGCTCTGAAGCCACAGCTTGCCTGGGGTTTTCACCAATTCAACTGGAGGGAGAGAATAAGAGTTAACATCAGAACGAGCAGTATTTCATTTGTAGTTTGCTCGTGGTCCTTAGGCTAACAGTTGTACAAACTGCATGTGGTTCTCATTCCGGCCCAGACAACAGCACACAATTTAATATTAGACATTTGCGTCCTCAAGTTTCTTGGCCACTCCCACCACAGGAAAATTTCTGCTGGCCAACTTCTTCCCCCAGTCCCACCTGTTCCTTGTGGCTTGCTACACCACCCACCCAACTCCCTCTGCTCTTCTTGTGTTCCTCTAACCCCCTCCTACTCCGAGAACTGAGGAGCTGCCAAACCCACTCCCAAATTCCACTGCTTTTTAAAGCCCTGAGATGGGGCTCTCCCTTGTCTCTGTTTTCCATGAAGCCTAGGAGGAAAGTCCACAGTAATCAAAGGCAAACAAAACCTGTAAGGCTTTTCTAAACCAATAAGAAAGCCTTCCCTAAGAAGAAGCTTCCCTCTTACTGGCTCAATTCAAACACTGGGTAGCTTTTTAACAGGAATGGTGCCTCTTTTACAAACTCCTATTTTAAATTCTCTTCTAAAATAATGGTTCTCAACATTCAATCCCTTGGGTAATAATTTAATAGTTCAGCTACTCCGGAGAGTGGAGTTTTAATTTTTTTTCTTCAGTTCAGTGACTACTTAGAAGGAAATACATACCCATAGAATTTTAAATATCATAAGGCTATCTAAAGAATAAGTTAGAAATTAATGGTCCTACTGCCAACTGCTTGAGGTATACAGGAAACATCAAAACTCGACAAGAGTTTTGCTAGGACTTTGTGAAATAAGCAAATAAATAATCCCAAATTCATCCCCTGCTGTTGTTGTCTGTGGCTGAACATCGACCTCTAGGTAACTATGATTTGACATATTTTATAGGGCTAGATGGAACTGATCGGAACTCTACAAAGCAATAGCATTGGCAGGATTTTATCATCAAAAAGGCCCCAGCGTCCTCATTCACTTGCATCAAGGCAAGAAGGTCATTTTGAACGTCCATGGTTCAAAACTGCCTATTTGGTTTGGCACACGCCACATTTCAAAGTACCTGTTTTCTCACTGCTCCTCCATGCCAACCTTTTCATCTACCAATGCTTCTCAACCTTCCTAATGCTGAGACCCTTTAATACAGTTCCTCATGGTATGGTGACCCCAACGGCGAAAATATTTTTGTTGCTACTTCATAAATGTAATTTAGGTATTGTTATGAATTGTAATGTAAATATCTGTGTTTTCTGATGGTCTTAGATGACCCCTGTGAAAGCACCTTTCAACCCTAAAGGGGTCATAACCCACAGGTTGAGAACTACTGGCCAGACCATACTTACAAAACATTTTCTGTTTGTTTGGTTTTTTTTAATTCACAAAAGTTTTTGAATTCTTATTAAAAGATATTGAAATGTTTTAAAGTAGAAAAACTTTACATGCAGCTACAGTAGAACAGTATGTATGGGATTACTCGGGCCTTTACAATGCATAGCAACAACATTAAACTTAGGGTCCAAAAGTACAGAACTTTAGAGGAATTAGAGTGTGAACAAGGCAGCTCAAACTCCAAAGAGCACAGTCATTAAAATAGAAATGCACTGGCAGAGGTCACTGAAAAGGGCCCTTTTCTTCACCTTTCCTCTCGGGGTGTTTGTTGAAGAGCAAATACCCTGGTGCAATGATTGCCTCAGTATCCCTGCAAGAGACAGAGAAGAATCTGGAGTTCAGAGAAACAAGAGATCCCAGGCAAAGGCACAGAGAAGTGGAAATCTTTTTTACTCACTCTCCCACGCAAAGTTTGGCCAACTGGGGAGGAGCTAAGCTATCAAGTCTGAGGTGGCTTCTGAAAGAACACAAAGCCTAACAGTGCACTGTTGCTCAGAGCCACCAGGGAGGAGTGGCCTGGATGAGTCCCACACACTTAATAGGGATCCTCAACAGGCAGAACCCCGGGTCACACAGACTGCACTAGCCAGTCTTCCAGCAATGTGATTTTCCGAGACTAGCTGTTAGAAGAGAAATAATATTCTGTGGGAAATTCTAATGTCATCTCTACCATCCCAACTTTTCATATATAATTCCATAATGCTATAAAATAGACGTACTAGGAAAAACTCATTAGGTACACTACAAAAAGGGAGGAAAATGCTCAAAGGGAAACAATGGAGAGTAGGTATGGACTTGGTCGTGATTCAGCTCTTGGAATTATCAAGCACTGTTGCTGAAATATGCATTCCAAAACACTCAAAAACATGGATGAAAGGATGGAAAATGCTACTGGAGAACTAGAACCTATAACGTTACCCAAATACAAAAGATGATAATGGAAATGAAGATTTAATAACTGGTTGTTAACAGAAAAAAGATATAGCAGAGGTGCGATACAGGTGAACTGGAAGAAAATGCAGTAGAAAACATCGGTTGATACACAGAAGGATTGTAGAGAACTAAAAATACAGAAAAAAGCAAAGGAGATACACAGAACACAGTTAAAAAGTATAACATAGGTATACTAAAAAAAATGGAAAGAAATGAGACAATGAGGCAGAAGGAATATTTGAGAAAATATTTGCTAGCCATTCTCCAACATTCTTGAAAGATATCAAGTTACAAATTTAAAAAGTCCATTATCCCAAACCAAAGGGTGTAGAAAGGCTGGAGAATGGTGCAGTGCTTCAGAAAGTGCCCCGCTCGTCCAGAGGACCGGAATTTGGTGCCTAGACCTCATATTCTGAGGCTCACATCTGTAACTCCAAATCCAGGGGATCTGATGTCCGTCCTCTTCTGGCCTCTCTGCAGGCATGGGCACACAGAAGGCACACACACACACACACACACACACACACACACACACACACACACGTGCACACATAAATTTAAAAAAAACCCACGAATCTTTTAGGAATTAAAAAAAGAAAAGCACTGGTAAATGCACTGTGATAAAAGTACAAGTGAAAGGCGAGAAGGAGCACAGGGAGGAGAGACATATGGACAGACAGACAGACAGGACCTTTGAAATAGCAGAAAAAGGAAAATGATGCATTATCTTCAAAGGAACATAAAATATGCTGGCAATTTGTGTGTGTTTGTGTGCAGAAATAACATAAAATAGTATTTAATGATACATTTTAATATACTAAAAAGAAACAACTGATAATCTAATAATCCTATATCTAGCCAAAATATTTTTTCCTTTTTTTGTTAAATTTTTTCATTTATTTTACATACCAATCACAGTTTCCCCTCCCTCCTTTCTTCCCATTCCCTTCCCCCACCTCCCATCTACTCCCCCACTCCCATCCACTCCTCCTCAGTTCAGAAAGTGGCAGGCCTCCTATGAGAGTCAACAAAGCATGGCATATCAAGTTGAGGCAGGACCAAGCTCCTCCCCCTGCATCAAGGCTGGGTGAGGCATCCCAGCATGGGGAATAGGTTCCAAAAAGTTAGCTCATGCACCAAGGACAGGTCCTGACCCCACTGCTAGGGACCCTTCAAACAGACCAAGCTACACAACTGTCACCCACATACAGAGGGCCTAGGTCTATCCCATGCAGGCTCCCTAGCTGTTGGTCCAGAGTCTATGGGCTCCCACTAGCTCGGGTCAAGCTGTCTCTGTGGGTCCCCAAACCCTCCGTCATCATCTTGACCCACTTTGTTCATACAATCCCATCTCCCTCTCTTCAGCTGGACTCCCGGGGCTTGGCCCAGTACTTGGCTGTAGATCTCTACATCTGCTTCCATCAGTTACTGGATGAACAGCCAAAATATTCTTAAAAAGTTAAGATAAGGAGGGGATTTTGAAGGCGTTGGGGGATGGGGAAGAGTATGATAAAAATATATTTTTATTCACAAAGAATAAAAAAGAAGTTACAACGATACGAAGACATTTAGGACAACAACCAAGAAGTTTCATCACTAGAATACACACATCAAAAGATATGCAAAAGGGATTTCTCCAGGCAGAGCACATGATTTCAGGTGATGAAAGGTAACATAAGAAATAATGAAGAGGACTCTGAAAGGTAATAGTATAGGTAAATACATCTCAATGAACATGGACTGAGAAAATAAGCAATCCTAGTGTCTTGGGGGATTTAAATGGTATATTTAAAATGAATGAGAAAATTAGCACAAAAGATAAATGGAATAAACAGGGACCTTGTGTTGGAAATGTCTTTATATTGTCTAGAAAGTGGTAAAGGTGCTAATTAATTTTACTCTGAAATGGTTCAAGAACCCTTGTAATCTCTAGGGTAATGATCTCAAGAAGAAAAAGCACACAGAAAAAAGGGCTAAAATAATGAGCAGCTACAAAATAAGAAAGAACAAAATAGAAAAATAAAATAATTCTGAAGGAACAATGATATAGATTAAATAAGACAGAGAAAAAAGAGAAACAAAGGAAGAAATAGAGATAGGGAGAGACACACACATACACAGAATCTTTAAGGCAGCAAGGGGGAAACTTTAATAAAATTATATTAATGGTCACATTAAGTTATATGACTTGACACTCAAATGAACTGACAATGTATATAGATAAAGATGCAATTCTTCTCACAACAGACACACCTTTTTAATAAGGACAAAAATATTGAAAGAAAATGAACAATGACAAACTAAGAAATCAAATAAATTGGAGAGTATAGTCATATCCAATTAAGTATACTTTACAGGAAGAAATATTACTGATAAAGACATAAATTCATATGTACTAATGCCATGCAACGAAATACTTAAATACACATGTATGTGGAAATCTGATAGATCTAAGAGTTGACGTAGACTCAACTCTGACAACAGAAGATAGAACAAATAGATTCAAATGTAAGTAAAGACATCCAGGAGATTCTAAGAACAAATGAACCCATCTAACCCTGCTGGAGAATCAATATGCCTAACAACTGTTATATGTACTCTTGTCAAGTATATCTAGGATAGTTATGAAGCATGACTACATGTTGGTTCTAATGGAGGTAACATCACGTTTCAAACATTTGAAAAGACATGTAGTAGAAGGTGGCAAGGAAAAATCCTCCTGACCTTGGTAGTAGAAGTCTGGATCATCACCCCTAGTCAAACACCTCATTCAACTGTCTACCACACACTTGTACTATCTACCCTCAGCTGTCCTACCCACTAACTTAACCCCACTCCAATTACAAATGGCCCTTTTTAAACATGTACTCACTTATCTAATAATTATTGCCATATACTTTAGCACTCATGTTGTAAATGGCTCTCAGTTTTTCGTCCTGTTCCTGTTTCTTGCAAGCTTTTTTCATGGCAGATCATTATTTTATACAACTCTTTTCAGCAGCACCTGAAGTGGCCCTGGGCACATAATAGGCTCTTGACCACTGAGCACTCAAGTCATCTCATGCCTCTAAATGTCTTCTCTGCTCTTTGCCTGGTCTATGACTTCGTGCTCTTCCAACCCTGCAATTCACCAATCACTGAGTCTGTTCTAAGTGTTCCCTGAAAGTACTGGACACTGTGCAGGCTGCAAGGTTGTATAGGTCTCACCTTATGCCCCTAAATATCCAATAATCTCTTATAGAAGACAGGAGGACAACATGATCATTTTATATTCCTAAGAAATATGGGACGGTGGCTGTGGAAGTGACCATCTGTAAGTTCTAAGAGGGGAAAGGATTATTTCTGCCTTGGCTAGTCGGGAAGGGCATTTCGAATACATGTTATCTGAGATGGGCCTTAAGGACTACAGCAGGGCATTATGGGTGGAGCAGAATCCTGGTACACACTTTTTGACTTGGTGCAACATTTCCTGAATAACTGGCCAAGTAGGTTTCTCCTCAAATAGACTGACTTTTCTATGATCAGAGAAGACTGCCTTTTATAGGACTCTACAACAGATGTTCCCTAAAGAACAGAATGGCAGGGTGGTTACAAGTTCAATTATGGGGCTTGAGGTAAGCAATCTACCACTGAGCTACATCTCCAGCCCAATTCAGTGACTCTGAGTCTACCAGAGGATCATTGCTAGCAGAAGCTCTCACCTACCATGTATACAAAAGGCCCTCTGCCAGCTCAGGGGAAGAGGCCACCCTAATGTGTCTATTTGGGTGCCCTTTTATCACATCTTTTACTGCCTTTCCAAAACTGAATAAAGCAGTTACACTGTGTTTTTAAAAGACTTGACAGAGAAAGGGAGAATGATAAGCAATCTGAGTTAACTTTAAGGTTCATCTGAGCAGACATGGAAGGACCGGGAACTCCTTGGTGTTGGGATAACGTAGTATAACATTGACGCCCACAGTCAGCATGAAAGGGAAAGAAGTACATAAACGAACCAAGCGTGAACGTGGTGACAGTATTAATATTATAAGAAATGGCAATTGACACTGGGATTGCAGTAAGGCAGATTCTCAGGCCCTTCTCAGACCTACTGAATCAGAAACTCTGGCAAGAACCCAGCCACCTCCAGATGGTTCTGATCGATGGTCACATCTGGAAACTGATGCAATGAGGAACAGTGAAGACGGGCAGCCTGGAGTGTTCACGCCCAGGGAAAGGGCAGACATCTCGAAGCTCATTTGATTTTGTAAGCTATGGAAAACATGTTGTCAGATGTTCCAATTTTATATACACATGCCACAAATACAAATTTCTATGTGACATCTTCTGATTTTTAAGACTTGGCCAGCATAAACATAAATTAACAAAAATCTTAAACAAACAACAAAAATCCCTAGTTCCCACATAGAACCATGGTCATTTTACCACGCTTTATAACCTTGCAATCCCTAGAGCATTTGGTGGCAATCTCTAGAACAGTGACAGAGTAGACTCGGCAGGTATAAGTTCAGATTCAAGTGCCTTGTAGTATGTAGGTGACTTTAGAGCAAAATATTTTAGCCTGGATTTCCTCCAGTGTAACCTGAGCATAATAATGGTACCTGCTCCCACAGACCCTGTGAAAGTAAGGCGAAGCGGCAGATTTAAGCACTTGCTTCAGGGTCCTGGCACATAGCAAGTGGTCATTTAGCATTCTCAGCTCAAGCCTAGGATATTCTGGGACTTGTGGGAAGAGAATCCAAGTCAGAGAAGTAGGGAACTGGTTGTCTTCTCTAGGCTGTGATAAATGGTTCTACACAGAAGAGTCCAGACAATGTGACTGCCTCAAGCAGAAACTAGAACATTCTAGTAGTGGGAAGGGAATTATTTTGATGTCTAGCCTAGTAATAGAGGTATACCATGATCTCCAGTGCCATTCTGGGTGACCTGCTCATCTAGGGACAGAACCCATTCTGAAGCAGGAGTGAGGGTAAGTCTTACATTCCTGGGAGTAGAAATAAGCAAGTTCTGTTCAAATGTAGGCACAGACAGGTTACCCGAGACAGTGGCTCAGACCACTCATGGGCCAGTGTGTGTGAGCAAGAGAGAAGAAGCAGACAAAAGATAAGAAATGATGTAACCTGGGAAATTCAACTGCCACCCTGGGCTCATATGAGGCAGAGCAGATGGCAAGCCTGTGGGTAGCTAAGATAAACTCCAGGCCCCACCTCTCAAGGGACGGAGGTGCCTGATAGACTTCCCATCTTAATCTGGACAAACTCGGCTCCTCCACATGAATGGAAGGGACTAGAGGCTCCCACTCTAAGTGGCAAGAATGATGATGCTAGATCCATGCAGGGTAGACAGAGAGGTCACCCATCTATACTGCCTGCTTTGGCTCAGTGGATAGGGCACTTTGGATGAGAAGAAATGAAGAAACAAGACTAGAGTATTTGTCTTGGTCTGAAATAGCAGAATGTCAGCATCAGGATGACAACCCCACACACCCTTACAGCCACAACAGACATCACTAATAGCTTAAATGATACTCTGTTGACCCAACAAGTTGTTAGAATCTTTTCAAAATACTGCTTCCCCTCCACAGTCATTCCCAGGGATGGAAGCTGACACACAAAGCCCCAGGTCTGGCTGTCAGTTACCGGAGGGAAATAATGAGGTATACAAGGAGGGCATAACTGAAATGCCATGTGAAAATAATCATTAGAAGTCACGACTTAAATTCTGGGTGGAAGAAAAATAGAACAAATGTGAAGAAACTAAAGGTCACAGTGAGGCTTTCAGTGGAAGGAAATTGGAGAATATTTCTATTTTGCTTTCTTGATGGCTTTTCTCCAACTCCAGTCTCTTAGACAGCTGTCCTGCCCCTCTCCCACTGTGGACAGCTCAGTTATACATACATTTACATTTCCCTACTTCTGATGCTGGATTGTAATAGCTTGCTATGGTTTTTGTCTACAAGTCAGTGAATCCTTTGAAAGCCAAGTGTTCTTAACCATTAGCATGTCACTATGAAAAGACTTCTCCTCAAAGCGTAAAAATCTAACAAATAGCCACCACTTAAAGAATTCAGGGAAATGAGCTAGTTCATGGGGAAAAGATGGCAAGTGACTGTCTGAGGTCCTGACAGAGCGAGCAGAAAGGTGGAAGTGTAAGCCTGCACTTCCACATGCTGGCACACCCCAGACAGGAATAGCTTATGAATATGGTGTCAGTGTGCAATGCTTTGAGAAGATACAAAGAGTGTGTTGGAGACTCTGTCCTTGAGAAGTTCAGAAGATAATGGAGGCGTGGACGCCCACACATGACTAATAAGGACATGTATAACCCAAACAAACCAAGCAGAAACCACACACATATATTTAGGGAAAGGATGAGTGACTGTTGAAATGAAGCAAGTCACGGAAGCCGAAGGTGGAGCCCAAAGACACCTGATTGTGAATCCAACACTGGGGCCAGAACAGAATGTGAATTAGTCCATGTGTCATCCTTAGCCTGTAAGAGCAAAAGTGATCACCAAGGCACCATTAGATGACATTTACTGAATAAGCTCATATGCTTAATATGCTAGGCATTATTTTAGTAGTCAAAAACTCTACTCTTGAGCTCAGGGACTGGTGGGCCAGAGACTACCCAAGTAATTATGAAACAGAGTGAGAAATGTGGAGGCAGCAGATATGCAGAGCAGTATAGAGATGCATAGAGCAGGCTCTGATTCAGCCTGAGAGGGGCAGGGAGGTGCCCTAGAGAGGACGAAACTGAAACTCTACATGTAGAAAAATGGATTGATGCATCCATCATTGTCCATTCACACACCAAGTTTCCCAGGCTTCCTAGATAGAGCCCAGCAGAAACAGAGCAGTGTGTAGGTGTGTAGCATAGCTCTGTGTGTGTTCTTTAGTGCAATTCCTCAGGCTTGATCATGGAAAGAGGACACACACACACACACACACACACACACACACACACACACACACACACACACGGGGGGGGGGGCATAACTACATTTGTAGTCCAACTGTTATATTTCTTATATGCTGCAAACTTTCAGGATAACTTGATGAAACACACTCTGCATCTTTCAGGGCAAGCACTCAAAAGAATCCTGGTAGACTAATATTTCTCAAAGCAGGGAAACAAAAGGGAAATTGTTCTCAACTCATAAAGATCAAGGGTTTTTGTTAACATTCACTAATTTGCTTGATGGCTGTTTTATTTCCCAACTTTTTAAAATTTAATTTTTGTAACATCATTTTAAACTTTGGTTTAGAAAAGCTCACAAAACAAAAAAAATTACCATCTTTCATTTTCAGTGTATGGTTCATTGGCAATAAATAGTGCATGCCTACAATCTCAACACTTGAGAGGTAGAAGCAGGATGAAAAATAATTTGAGGCCAGCCTGGGCTACATACTAAGTTTCAGACTCCTTAGGCTACATAGCAACACACCAATGCTCTCGTACATGTGCATATGTGCACGCACACACACTCACAGTGTTGTGCAACCAACCTTTAGAACCATTTTACATTTCAAGACTGAAACTCTATACCCATGAAATAACTCCCCACTTCTTTCCCTTTAGCCCCTGGTAATTAGGATTCTACTTTCTATTTCTTTGAATTTGACGCTTTACCTTGAACAAGTAAATATATACAGGACTTGTCTTTTTTGTGACCAGCTTATTTCACTTAGCATGTTTTCAAGGTGCATCCACGTCGTAGCCTATATTCAAATTTCCTTCCCTTTAAAGCTGAGTATATTCTACAGAACACATATTGTACATCTTGTTTATCCACTTATCTGTAGATGGTAACCAATTGCTTCTATCTGGTGACTATTGTGACTAACCCTGCTAGGACCAGGGAATGCAGCTATGTCCTCGAGACTCCACTTTTAAGTATTTGGGATATGTACCCAGAAGTAGAATTAATGAGTTATTTTTACAGGACTCCCATAGTGTTTCTCTCTTTCCATTTAGGTCTCCCATTCTTTTAGGGGAGAAGTCTATAATCTCATTGTCGATAGGGCACAGCAGACTCCTAAGGCTTCAGAAGTCCCCTCACCTCTACCTCCTGATCCTTCTACCTTATAAAGAATGAGGCCACTGTCCCCATATGGCTTATACCACATGTCAGGGGGGACAATAGCACTGTGGAGGAAGTAAATCATACCCTGGGCCTGCAGAGGTTTCTCTCACCCACATAACAGCTCTTCACCTGCTGGCCTGCCAGCCCATCTCGGGTTGTGTTGGAGAGTCCCTCCATACGTCTGGGGACTTGGCTCCATCCAGAACCTGTTTGGGCTGATGTGCCATCTTTAGCACAACCCTGGATTCCCGGGAGAATTCCATTAGGTTCCTTTTCGGGCATCCTTCTTGATGACACTCCATGGTTGAACCCTACTTAGCTCTTCTCATGGCTGACAGGCTCATGTCATGCCATTGGTGTCCCAAGAGGGAAGTTCCTCTTGGACTTTGAGATCCGAAGCCTGTGAGTTTCTCCTGGGGAAACAGTAGTTAGCACCACTCTCAGGGTGAGTTAGGCATTCACCTGGAGGTACGTGAACTTGAAGTTAGAGAGACAACCCTTATGCAACAATATCAGCATACTGAGACATACATTGTGGTCAAACATTTCTTAAGAGTGGGACAAAATAAGGAATTGAATGTAAATATTTAATCTGACAACCTCAGTTGCACACAAGAGGCTTTCCTGCACAATCCAGAGCTTGGAACCGTTTGGAAACCAAATATTTTCCAACATAATCTGATAAAAGCAAGAGGAAGTTGCAGGCTTTGATGTCCTGCCTAATCTACAGAAAAGCTTCTAGCAAACCATGCCGAAAAACACTCTGCTTCCAGGGTTAGGACACTGTCCTGTTAAGCCAGACCTGATGGTTCCCAAGATAGTTGTTGTTGAGCCAACATCCCTAAGCTATGTGAGAAACTATTACATTTTGTACAAATTTTTAGTATCTTCAGCAGAAAAAAAAAATTAGAAAGGACAACTTAATGTTTTCCATGGTTCTGAGGGCTCTGCCCACTATGTCTTGTAATGACTGGAAACTTCCTAGAAATGAGGTTTTCTGCTTCAGGATGGTCCAAGCGCTGGTGAGAGGTCTTACACTGTGGAAGTGTAGCCACCAGTTTTCGGTATGAGTTCCCATGAGTCTCTGATAGAGCAGGGTAGTTTGAAGATGTTTAAAGACAGGCATTTTTTAAAAAAATTTAACCTAGCCCTTAAAATGTACCAAAGACAGTCATCTACTTGGGCACTGTGGGAAAAGCTACTTTGTTGGAGTTTCCAAGAAAACACACACCAGATTGCAGCTGGAGGCCTCCAAAGAGGGTGTAAGCACACATTTCATGTGGCTTTTCTCGTCCCTTGCTAACTGGACATTAGGACCTTTGCCCACCAAGTCTGCTGAGGTCAGCTGTATGATTTCATATTGCTCAGATATTCTGAAGCTCAATGTCCTTGTGGGGGGTGGGGGTGGGGGGTGGGAATCTCAAATCTCCCTCTAAAATATTCTGATTTTGTTTGAGGAGAAGGAGCTGTGGACTGTACCTGATAGAGAAGAACTATTGAAAGACTAAATTGTTTTGTTTTGTTTTTTACTCCCTCCTTGCACATGACTTCTAGACAAGCAAAAGGTAAGATCTCAAGTGAAAATACACATGAAGTAGCTTTAAAATGTTGGGGTCACTAGGTCCCACAGCATCTGTTTGATAGTTCCTGAGGTAGAGTCCTGTTGGATGGCTCTTCTTATTTTATTTGCCTCTTAGAAATGGTTGACTTGACATTAACCTTGTCTCTCTGTACCTTTCATTTATTAATTCTAATCCTCTGTTCCACGGCTATATAGAACAACGTCACTTGCCTAGCTTGCACTGTGATAAGTGTTCTGGTACAGTGCATGTGTGCACATTCAGATACCTTCATACTGGTCTCTGTAGCTGTGTGTGGTCTGCTGTGGGGTCAGACTCTATGCCCTGGTGTGCTTTATGACACCAGAAGGACCAACATCCTGAGGGCAGCCAATGTACTTTGGTGAACTACAAATTATTCAAACTATTTATAGGTCAGATGGGGAGGGGGGAGCAAAAGAACCAGTTAAGGGCATTTGTAAACGCACATATCCCTTCCTTTCTCAGTGAATCATAACCAACAAAGCATTTATTGTAAATGGCTGTTTTCTTTGTATAAAAATGCCTCCTCAATTTGGTTTTTCTCTCATCTTTTCCTCTTGCATTTCTTATTTTCAGATTAGACATGACTCTCAGAGGTAGTCATTCCCCTGCTACTAAGCAGCTAAATGATCAGAAACCCTCCATTCCCTGATTTTATCTGTGTTAAGGAACAATGATCATTTCTCCAACTACGTCCACATCCTTACCCCTAGGAATCTGAGTCGGGTGTTACATGGCAAAGCGGACCCGAGGTTGCAGACGCTTAGGGTTCGAATCTGCTGTTGTAGAGATGGGAGGTTCCCCTCCATCATCCACTTGGGTTGATGCCATGCCACCATCAGAGTCCTTACAAATGGAAGAGGATGACAGAAGAGGTCAGGGGGGTGTGACCGGATAAAAGCTCAGCTAAGCTTTGCTGACCTGGAAGACAAAGGGAGAGGACAACGTACCAAAAAACCAGGAGTAGCTTCTAGAAGCCAGAGACGGAAAGAAAATGATCTTTCTGACAGCTTCGGGAAAGGAACATAACCCTTCTCATGCCTTCATGTCTGCTCAACTTCTACAGAACTGTAAGGTCTTTAATGCGGCTGCAAATCACTGGCTTTGTAATGATTTGTTACAACAGCAATAAAGGGGAACATGTTCAAGATCCAGTTATGAAAATAATAGTTTTTTTAAAAAATAAAAAGTAACAAGGTAACGTAAGCAGCATAGATGGCGCGATACTTCTCAAGTACTCGTTGTGACGGCCCCACTCCCTCCCACTCTCAGAGTCCCGAGTGCTGGTCCACTGGTGACTGGTGCAAATCACTCCGTGAGTGGGCCTGCAGCAGCAACCCTCCCAGAGCCAGCTGACAGCAGGAGGACTCACAGTGCTTTCGAATCCATTTGGTCAGGGCTGAATGACTGCCAGTTTTCTGAAGGGATTTTCATTTTTAAATTAAAGTGATAGATCTACCTGTCTGGATCTTTATGATTGTGGGAGCAAGAGTCTGGTCCGAGAGCCAACTTTGCTCTCCCCGTGTATTCATTCCTGTTTTAATTTGTGTAGTATAAAAACAACCCATGTGCATCTCAGCTCTAAAGCACTGTAAGCTCTTTTTTTTTTTTTTTTTAAGTCTGCAAGCTTTTAAGACTTGGGAAAGACAATAGCTCACTGCATAGATACATTCAGCAAAGAGATGGTATTTCCAGCAGGGTGGAGAGTAGATCCTACAGTCTTTGGGAACCTTCTTTCTTGGCTCCTTGCCTAACCACCAGACTCTCCACCCATCTCCTTCTTTTGCAGTTACCCCAATATTCCAAGAAATTGCTCAATTCAAAGGGCTTTCAAAACTTTAAGTCAAAATCTGGTTCCATGTGACTTAGGTGTATAATCCACAAAAGGACAAAGTTCTCAGAAGAGGAACTCATCTCTCATGGGTTATGCAAAAAAGATGTTAATGAGACATTTATAATTGAGGCCACACAGGCATAAAAGTCAGAAAAGCTTTATTTATGGCCTGTACAGCTGTTGGAAGGTACCTGGCTCTCTTGGGATGTTTGGAGATTATCACAGAGGCAGTTAACCTTAATGCTAGGCTGGCTCCTCTAATCCTAATCACACCTTACCGTTCGCATTCTTTGTCTTTGGCATGGACAATAAAAAAGAGGAAGAGGAGCATCATTGATTGGACATCCAGATGGATGCAGCACTCACCTCCCTGGTGGGTGGCGGAAGCTAAGGAAGCTGAGGTTGGTGGTGATAGGTTGGACAGCAAGGGAAGGCTGCAGGTAGATCCATGTGGGCATTTTTTTTTTCTTTTAGATAGGTCAAGCATTTCACTATCCTTCATGCTATTAGTTCATGCATATGCGTGTTCGTGCAAGATCAGCATTTCCGAGAAAGGTGCAATTTTCACCTATTATTTCTCTCTTTCCTATTAAGGAGCAGCAAAGTAAAACTTTGCATCTGGTGCTTTTTCCCTCCCCCAGCAGCCTATTCAAAGGGCTGTCTATATCACAAAGGACTACTCAGTGCTCTTCCCTGTCTGTAGAACTGCTATTTCCTTACTGAGTTCCATGTCTGAGACCCACAGAGAAGGTGGGAAGGAGCCAGCTGGATGAGCCAGCGAAGGAGCCGGGAAAGGTGAGGAAAGATCTTGGATATGAGCCAGACCTGGAAGGAATACGGGAATGGCTTACGACTGCACGGGGAAGAGAAGAGCTTTTGTGAGAGCGAGGGCCAGCTTACAAACCAGAGAGAGAAGGCAGGACACATCCGCAGGCCCTTCCAGGGACCCAGCCCTTGGGAAAGGACGCGATGGTAGAAGGTCAGGGACACTGAGACATGGTGACTGGGGAGGCTGATTCCGATTCCTTTTCCAGACAATCCCTCCACATTTCACATGGAATTTTCTTTCCATTTTGTCCTTCTGTAAGTCAAGCTAGATATATGGAATAATTGGGACCTCTTGGTAACCATTTCAACATTTCAGTCAGGGCACCAATTCCACCCTAAGGTCAATATACATCACACACAAGGCAGGAAGATGTTTTTAACTAACAGAGCATGCAAGAATATTTTACTGTTTTCATTTGGGGACAATGGAAAACCTGCAAGCTAAAAAGCTTTCAACACACAGAAACAAAATAAAATCTCCTTCGGAGCGGGAGTTCTTTAGGCAGAGCCTTGTCTTTCACTCACTCTGAATCTGACCTCATAAAGCAGACATGAAGCCTAAAATACACCCTAAAATTTGGAGTAGTTATCCATGGATCATTTCTTAGTTATAATGACCTACCTCCCATGTTGAATTATTTGCCTGTACTAAGAATGGGTAATATCTGAGGCCATTTCTCAGACAAAATTTCCTCTTTACTAAGACAAAAAAACCAAAAATCTCAGAGTCAAAAAAGGATATTGTTCATTTTAGTGCTGGCTATGGCGGGAGAGTGAAGGGCTAGGTTCTGAGATGGGGAAAGGCAGCTGAAAGGAAGTGCTCAGAAAACTGTTGTATTCATTACAGGTAATATAAAGCACTGCCCCCCTTTGAAGAGGCTGCACTTATAATCAAGGCTTTAGAATCAGATCAACACTTACTGCTTATGTCCCTATTGTGTGTCTTTAAAGATGACCTAATGTCACTGCTGTTACCACAAAAACGCAGTCTGGAGAACAACTGGAGCTGGGTTGGCAGGAAGACCTGTCCCCTCGTCTCCACACTCGCAGCTCCAGCCTTACATTATCCAGATTTGCCTCTCTACCATGAAAATTGGAATGCATTGGCGCTTTGCTTCCAAAACAAACAGGAGTTTAGCTTCCTGGCACTTCCCGTCTTCAGCAGGTTCATTCCAGGAGCTTGGCTTTGAACAAGATTAAACATGCGCGTAGCTGAAATCAAACTGGGTACTATGGAAGTGTTGTAAGAGGGCACCGAAATCTTATTTCGTTCAGACAGTCCAGATTTGTCCCACGGCAAATGTTCCTTACACTGCTGCTCTTCCGGTGAACAGAAAGGAAGAAATAAGTCATCATATGTCTGTATAAACTGTCTCAAACCAAGGGGCCAAGAGGGAGAAGAGATGATACATAACATGAATTTTTTTTAGGAATTTGATTGATTGGTTGGTTGATTGAGTAGATAGGCGAGGAAGTTAGTTTTTATTTTATTTTTTAAAGACATATGCTTGTTTTTATTTTTAGCTTTACCTGATTGAATTTATTAGCTATTGAGGTGGGGAGCTGGCTACAAGAAAATCGTTTCACTTATTAAAAACCTAACTTTGTTCCTCCTTGGACATATCTAAGGTATAATTAGGACCAGAATCAAGGGATTCCCTAGCATCTAGCTGTGATGCACCAGAACCCGTTGTATACCTACAAGCCCTCTCTGTCATCTTTAAGGATAGGAGTGACTTGAGAGAGAAGAGAGTCAAGCTGTGTGCTTTTGGGAAATTCTGAGTGCCCTTAGAGTTTTGGTTATCGAAGCCTTTGCAAGATGCCTGATCTCAGTTCAAAATACACAAAGGTGCATTTGGTGGAGACGCTCAGAGGACAGCTGACCCTAGCCTCTTCATATTATAAATGAAGAAACTGTGTAGGACAACATCACATTTTTCCAGCATTTTCCTGGGGATTGGATTTAGTTTTGTTTCCTACAGAAGGATTTAAATGACTCAAAAAGTCTGCAAACAGATGTGCCATATAGGGGGCCCGTGAATTGAACATAGAGTTCCAGAGCGGGCGGGTTAGGGGTTACTGCTGAATTCAGTTTAGAGGTCACACAAAGGGCAATCTTTTGGCATCGATTGCTGCAGGAAAGTGACAGCTACAGAATTAGAATTCACTGCTCCCTCATGGGCTATTTTTAAGGGCCCCATAAAGAATGGCCCATAACTTAGGAACAAAGCTAGACTGAGAAATGTTCCTATTTTAAGATGACTCGAAGCGTTTGATGTTAGTCTATCCTTGATCTACAAGCTCTTGGTTTTATATAAATTTCCTAACCAAAATTTTTGGCTCAGTGACATGGGAGCTACCATCTTTTTCTTCCCAGAGTCATATCTGTCCTTCCTTTGGGACCTAAGATTCAGACACTGTTGACAGGAGCAGAAATGTCACCAAGAGAGTCCACAGCTGAGTTAGTAGGAAGATACTGAGTAGCAAGGCAGGGAAAAGTGTGAGGCCAACTTGGATTTGCTGTTCATGGTGTCCCCTTCCCTCTGCAGCTATCACTTCTGCTGACTTGTGAGGTGACAGAACATGCATTCAAATAAGACCCTCAGGTGATTCTCCAGGCTTTCCTGGTTCCACTCCCAAAGGTGTCAACTCCTTCAGTCTAGCATGGAGGCAGTGAAAGGCTCCACACACGATGCAGAAGGGCAACTGTGGCTGAGGAATGCTGAACCACAGTGCAGACGGGAGCAATTCCTTGGATCAAAGAAAGCACTGGGTACATGGGCTCAGCCTGAGCAAGTGCAGCTATCTGCTTTGTTATTATGTTTTTTTTTAATATGTAAATCTGAAGGAAGGTGTTTTTTTGTTTTTTGGTTTTTGTTTTTTTTCAGAAGAAAATAATGGAGAAAAGGCAGATGCAAGAAGAGTTGAGGAAAGAAGTAAAGAAAGACACAATGGCAGTTGGGACTTTGAATAGAAGAGGAGGCTGTAATGCTATTCGTAATAATGTTGCCAACGTGTCCAGCCTTTTCCAGTCACTATTTTTTTTTTTTTTTTTTTTTTTTTTTTTTTTTGGTTTTTCGAGACAGGGTTTCTCTGTGTAGCTTTGCGCCTTTCCTGGAACTCACTTGGTAGTCCAGGCTGGCCTCGAACTCACAGAGATCCGCCTGGCTCTGCCTCCCGAGCTGGGATTAAAGGCGTGCGCCACCACCGCCCGGCCAGTCACTATTTCATGTCCTCTTCATCGTCCTTTCGAGAAAGTATTATCACCTCTATTTGTGAGGAAATGGAGGCTTCGAGAGGTGAAGTGATGTGTTCAAAGCCAGATCTTCCTGACTCTGAAGCAACGCCTGGTTTCCATCAGGATGAGAATTATTACTCTAGTCTCTGGAAATGTGGACAATGGAGGTGAGGAGACAGAAGAGCCTGAAAGAGTGGAGGAGAAAGGGAAAGATAGTGATACATTCCAAATTCTAGGTTGAGCCACCCCACAATTCCTAGATTCTTACCCAAACTGATTCCCAATTCTTACTCTTGGGAATGGAGCAAAATTTGGCTATTCTGGCAAAGCTCATCATTCTATTCAAGAGAGACATCTTGCCCATGGCTTCATATCCCAGGGCTAGGTTCTCACAATCAGCCTCCCAGCCAATTACAGAGAAAGCTAGAAAGGCCAAGAATTAGCTAGGGATGAGTGCTGAGCCCAACACATTTCATTAGCAAACTGTTAGAATTAGAAGAGCATGCACATCAGATTGGCTAGGGAAATGCTGGCAGCCACCAGGACTGTGACATTGCAAAAGGCTCAGAGGGAGTGGAGCCTGATAAGATGTAGTCAGGGGAGATGTGTGAGGGCAGTACATGTCTAGCTACAGAGAACTCGATCTTGTTGGGGTTTTCATTGTCGTTGTTTGTTTATTTTGTTGGTTTTTTTTCCTTTCTGTTTTCCTTTCTTTCTTTTCTTTTTTTTTATTTTTATTTTTAGAGGAACTACTGTTACAGGAGACAAAAGGGAGAGAAACCCTAAGATTATATTCATTAAAATTTCAAAAAGCATTTGGTTGCTCATTAAAGTTGCTTGCCCTAGGTAAGAAATTATGGTAGGGGGTAAAATACCTTAATGTGAAGACAAAACACTTCCCAAACAGGAAACGAAAGGGGGTAATAGCAGGAAATGTCTTTCAGGGGAAATGGGGCTGCTTTGATCCTTTTTCTTTTATAAAATTATATGACAAAACAAAGGCTTTGGATTTTTGTTGTTGTTGTTGTTTTGGGGGGTTTTGTAAGAAAAAGAGAACTGAAGCAGACTATCAACAGTCTCATGGAATAAACATCTGACTTTCTCCTTTCCAGGCCTTCCTCTAACAGCTAGCCATGGGGGTATTGTTGCTGTGCCAACATTGTAGGCACTGAGCTCATGGGTGAATCCAACAGACAACACCCCACCCCCGCATCCCCCTTGGTGCTTACATGGGAGTGGGTGTGGCCTAGCTGTGTCCATCATGTTGTTTAATTAAAGCACAAGAATCTAGATCAAAATATAACCCAATTCCTGGAATTCTGCCACAGTCCACTTTCAAGTGTTCATCGGAAACAGCACCTTCACCCCCAGAAGCCCTATGGCAAGGCTTCTTGATGTCTTTGGTTTCTAAGTTAGGATTAAGGGGCACGTGGTGTTCAGTCCTGATGTAAGTGTATTTATACATTGTTGACAGAACAAAACATAAAGACTCCTGAAAACAAGAATCATGACATACCTTTTGGTTCCCACATCTCTGAGTGACTCTGGTAAACACTGGATGCTCTTCCTTGCAAAAGTCCTTGACTTAGTCAAGATTCTCATAAATTACAGAACACCAGAGACTGTCACCACAGTACCTCAAAAGTGTGTGAAAGGTTGTTACTGATGAGATAATGATAAACAACTCTGCCTTCATGGCAGCTAGAAGTAGACAACGTGGATGTGAATGAAGGTTGCCCAGTGCCAGAAGAGGGGCACAAGGAAATACATAAAGCTTTACAATTTTCTTTTTAATCTATAGAGATTCGTAAAGTGGCAAAGAGTCTCACGGACCTATGGGGAGTTCTGGGATGCAGGTTTCTTAAAGAGACAGTGAAAACACCTGAAATGCACAATGCCAACACTGGGAAGTTTAATTTTCAGCAGGTTGATTGAGGATGGAGACCTTTGACAAGGAGCATTATCCATGAGGCAGCTACAATTGTCTGGGAGATAGAGTGTGGTGTGTTATAAATGGTTGAGTTACACTCTTAGTAGATGAAGTAGAATTTGATAAGCTATGTTGAGTCATAAGCCCTAATTGGCCAACATAGGGGAATACTGAATCTGTCTTCAAAGAGTTCATTATTGGGAGAAGAATGTAGACATGCTTCCCTATTCCTCTAGCAAAGCAGGGTCTATGAGAGTAAAGGAGAGGTAAAAGCTCCCAGGGACAGGCCAGATTTCCACCTAGCATCCACTCAAGCAATGCAGCTCATTTGTGAGCCTTGGTAAAAATCCAATGTCCAAAGACATAGTGATCAAATGTGTCTTTCCTGTGTCCTCTCATCTCTACTGTGCTCCTTGTACACACACACACACACACACACACACACACACACACACACACACACACACACACACACACACAGTGATGGACAGTGGAAAGCAGACATGACTTTGATCTGCTCACTCAAGGAGTTTTCTGGGCAGTTACGACTCTGACAGCCATTTGTATCAACTTCAAAATGGCAAATCTACCCACAATGCTCTTCATGTCTTGAAATTACTCTTTCGTCACTGCTTATCATCTTCTTGTGACTGCTTTTGAACACTGAAAACTTTCTGTATATGTCAAAAGTAAGTCTGCCTGAGATGCACATTACAGCTATGACTGGCGACCTCACCTGGATTCCAGATTTTGAAAGCTGGGATGGTTATTCTTGTCAACTTGACTACATCTAGAATTAACTAAAACCCAAGTGTCCAGGTGCACCTGAGAGGGATTTTTTTTCTTAATTAAATAATTTGAAGTGGGAAGACCCACTTTTAATTTGGATCTTTTAAGGTGGGAAGATTCATCTTCAATCTGGACCACACCTTCTGGTGGAAGCCTATATAAAGGACACAGAAGAAGAAAAATTTTTGCTCTTTGCCTGCTTGACCTGAATCTTACTGGCAAGTTCATTCCTTCACTGGAATTAGAGTCTACTTTGTTGGAATTCCTGCATACACTGAAGACCAGCTGAGATGCCCATCCTCATCGACTGAACAACTACAAGATTCTTGGACTTTGCATTGGTAGATAGCCATTGTTGGACTAACTGGACTCCAACCAGTAAGTCACTCCAATAAATCCCTTATGGATGATCTCAATTCAGAATGTCTGGAGTCTATTCTCTGTGCTCTCTGCTTTCCATAACAAAGATAAATTGCTCACGGAAACTTCTAGCTGGTGCATTTTCTCAATTATGTGTTCTTACCCTGAGGTACCAGTGACAGCACAGTGAAAGGTGATATTTCAGGTACATGCTGTTTTATTATGAATGTTTGGAAGTTCAGGTCCTGAAGTGGGTGGAGAAGAAACTATTGAGTTAAGTCATTTCTTTTCATTCCTTGGGTCACACCTTCTTAACAGGCAAAGAATCAGTAGAACTGCCTGAAGCCAGAATTCCCAGATTATTTCCCTCTCTATATATAGAGAATATGATGTCCCAGAAAAGGGTGAGCCCAAGAATACAAGTTTCTCTTCTGCTATAAGTGTGTGTGTGTGTGTGTGTGTGTGTGTGTGTGTGTGTGTGTGTGTGTGTGTGAACTTTGGGTCAGGAGTGGGGTGAGAAGATTGGAGCATGAACATTTTAAGTTGCTATACAGCCACAGGACTCCTGTTCTGTGGAAAGCTACCTTTCCTCAGTATTGCTGGATCTCCTGGAAATCCAAACTTACATGGAAAAATCTTGATTTTTCTTTTAAAGTTGGGAATCTCACATTTCAGCAACATCCAACAGGACTTGTGGGGACACACAACCTCTTCCAATATCAGGCCATGAGCAGCTACAGCTGGCTGCCAGGAGATCACCATGGAAGCAGGTCACATGGAGCTATGTATTCAGCGTATGCTGACAGGTGCTTGTGGCTATTGTAGAAAGTCTCGGTGCACCTTGGAAGTATATTTCTGGGCAGGGACAAAGAAATATTGTGCCACAATTTTCCTAGCAGAGGCTCGGGACTCCCGGGAGGGCTCAAAGATCTGTAATTTCCTACCTGGGTGGTCAAAAGATCTCAGACAGGTTAGAATCTGCTGTGTGCCTCCAGGCTTTGGGTGTCCACAGCCCATGGAACAGCAGTTGTTAGATTACAGCTCTGCTTCGAGGAATGTGAAAGTGCCTGGAGGTTATCTCCAACCCCGAGAGGGGAAGAAGACACCATTCCCTCACTGCTTTAGAGGGGAGAAGCTGGCAATAACCCAACAGTGAAACCTGGGCACAGAAGGGAGGCTGTTCTGAGAGGCGGAAAGACACCGATGGGGTGTGGCCCAGAGATAATTAAGGCACCAAGGACCAAGCCCAATAATAATAATGATGCTAATCACAGCTCCGTTTATTGACCACTGGCTCTGAGCCAGTTACTGTGAGAAGCGCTTTACAGGCATGATCTCATTTAATTCCTATAGAGGCTCCAGAAGGATTAAGTAATTTGCACAAGGTCACCCGGTAAGTGGGAGAGCCTAGGAGCAGAGTCCAGTGTGGCTGATTGCAAACCTGAGTGAAGAACTGGTGGCCAGTGGGATTTAGAGGGACAGAGGTGGACCAAGTAGCAGCTCCTGGTTTGCCAAGGAGAGAACACAGGCTGTGTGTTTTCTTACCATACACTTGTCTCTGCCCCGCCACCCCTCCCACCCCCCAACCCCTCCCACCACCTCCACCCCCCCCACCCCCACAGAAAGATCACCATAGCTTCAACTTCACGGCTGTTCTCTTCCTAAAACTCCCACAGTTTGTGGTCTCAAGAAAGCAACATCTAGTGAAACTTTTGAAAAACCCAATTTTCTTGCCTGTTTCCCAGGCCCTATGAGGCAGCATTTTATTACGTGTGTATCTAGTGACATGATTCCAATCATAATAAAAGAGCCACAGACCATAGAATGACCTGGTTTTTCTGAAAAGCTTTTGCTGATACAGTTAACTGGTTTTTATTTTCCTATTAAAAGTGAAATTGAAAGACCCCTTCAGCAGCTGACTGCCTGAACGACCACCTCCCCAATCCTTCTCAACAGCCATATTGTTCAGAGAAAGCAGAGCTCTCAATGACTTCGAATGAACCCCAAAGTCAGGCCTGGAGCCTAATGGCATATTAAATTATTTGACATTGTCAAGGTCACTACTCTCTGCCATGGAATCAATCTTTCCCTCAATCAGAAAAGGCATAAAGGCTTGCAAGCTCCCTTGAGACACCAGTTAGGGGGGTAGGGGGCGAGAAGACGGATGACTTATTTTTATGTGCATTTCTTGGATGGAAATTTCCACACACCTTGCTACTATAAATCCATGGGGAAGGACAGAGGAAGGGAAGGTTTTGAGGGGGGCAGAAAGGGATGGGGTTTACCTGGTAAAGATAGTTTAGCCACAGAAGATGGTAAACTACCCAGCAAGTCCAAGGATATCTGTCGTTAAGCCCACAGTTACTCCCCACACTTACGGTTTTGATTTGAAATATGACTCAGATGCTCAGAATGTGTCCATAAACATGTGGGTTTTAGATGCACAGATGCTAAGAGCCTTGGATTGAGATTTAACGGGTTACTTGTAAGGGAGTCTCACTGTAGTTGGTACTGTAAAGGCAGGTCCGCTCCTCATTGTATATGAGTATGGGCCACTCCGGATGACTCTAGAGTGTGCTTGGCACCCAACTAGGAAGGAAGAAGAGCTGCAAAAGCATTATAACTGACACCACCTAACCAACAGTTATGAAAAGCAGAAAACTGAACACATGAAGCCACAGAGGAAGCCACCCCAACATGCTGAGGACACAGACCAGAACATTATTTATCCAGCAAATGCTGCCAGCAGAAGAGGCATGAGACATGTGTGGTCCGATAGAGCACAGTCCGATTGACTTAAGTTCTTCATCTTTAGTGAAAAGTTCCAAGACGGAACTTTCATATGTCCTTAGGCATCTTAGTATGTGTGGGAATGGTTTAAAATGAAAGGGGCTAGATAAGCAAAAGAGTTCTTGTTTTCCTACTGCAAATTAAGAAGCCAGAAGTTGGTGACATGTAGCAGCCTATATTCATACTGGTACTCACAAAGCAGGGATAAAAGGATGAGATAAAGACCTCATCTAGCTGTTTGGGATCCTGTTTTTCATTTTATTTTTAAAAGACTTTGGTTAATTCTCTTTTTTAAAAAAAAATATAAGCTTTGTTTAGACTAAAGTTTGATATAACTCTGTCTGTAGATCATCTTATTCGGGGGTTGCCAAAACCTGTACCACCAGAAATTGGTTGTTAATATGAATGAATTCTAGAGTTGGGCAAAAAAGACAGTATGTGGGCAGTAGGGTCTGGGGATGCAAGGTCTATAGACAAGAGTGTCTGTTCTCTTTGTTGTTGCAGCAAAAACATTGAATCCAGTGTTAATAGTACCTCTCAGTTTTCTGAAAATGAAAATATAGTTTTAATGGAAATTTTTTCATGTTTAAATTACACTTTACATGTACACATACACAAACATACACTACACATATACAAACACATATACATACAGACATACTCTCACACACATGCCCACATACTCAGAAATACAGAGACATACACATACCTACATACACACATGAACTCTTTCTCTCTCTCTCTCTCTCTCTCTCTCTCTCTCTCTCTCTCTCTCTCTCTCACACACACACACACACACACACACACACACACTCTCCAACCCAAATGACCACGTCAATCAGTGGCTTAGAATGCCTGAACTAGAGCTGATTGTTCACAACAGAGACAGAAATAATATCCATGAGGGTCACATGACTTGCCCAAGGTCATACAACTAGCTAGCAGAAGAGCCAAGAAAATAACTCCTGTTTCCTGTCTCATAAGTCTCAGTTGCCTTCGCTCCACCGTGCTATATTCAAGTTATAATAAGCCTTAGACCTTATAGAAAATTTCAAACTCCAGGCCTAAGAAATAATCCCTTCATTCTCCATGGCCCTCATTCCTCAGAGTTTCAGCAATTAGCCACACTCTAATGGGAATGTGGGGCTTCCATGAGGCTACAAGTCCTTCCCAGATAAGTGTCCCTTTAGAACTTGTCTTGCCAAGGCAATATGTGAACAGTTGGGATCATCATCAAAGGAGGGGGAGAATGGTATCTTGACTTAACTCACTGGGGAGTTGTGGAAAAACCTCCCTAGTGTATTGGCTTATAGACTCTTAACAGACAGCACTGAAATGCACAGTCCCAGAGCCAGCAAAAGCCTCAGAGTCGATCATTTGCAAGAGGAATTAGCGAGTCCCAGCTGCATTTCCTACCATGAAGAGACAAAACCTCCCCCAAGAAAATCATCTCTTGATGGCTGATAAAAATAGAATTGCAATTTACCCTCCCATCTCTGCCCCCACTTGAGGCTCTCCTGGTGTATTTTCCATCGTAATGGCTGATGTAGATGGATTCCCGGGGTCTGCCACACTGTTGATGACATTAATGGTCTTGGGCTCCCTGAATTTTGATTGATTGCTGTAATCTGCAAAACTATTTCAGGACATAGATTTATTATTATTAAGCCTATAAAATGGTATCAGGGTCAAGGCGAGCCAATGATGTGTGCTGTGAGGCAAAGGCTGGCAGCTACCCTGTAACACAAGTGAATGGCAGGACGGGGCAATGTTTCATCTCACTCCTGACCTGACACCAGATCTTTTCCCACGGGGGAAGCACATTTAGACCCCACATAGACCAGTGGGGATGGGGATGGAGGGAGGGAAGACAAAATGTGTACTCACTACTACTTCCTATGTTTCTGAATCCCTTAGAGACATTTTGACAGACTTTTCACTCAGTTCATTTAGATGTAGTAAAAATGTTCTCGATTTCTTTCTGCCCTCTAGATACTGTTTGGCTATCCTAGCCCAAACCAGTCGCTTTTGGAGCATCAGAGATTTAAACATGGATGCTATCCCGTGTAAGTGCTCTGAAAGAGAGAAGAAAGAACTAAGCCGAGATGGTATTACTAGCCATTTTCTCTTTTCTCCTGTCTCTCCTCTGGAAGGTGTCTGGCTCCAATATTAAGAGCAAAGATATAGATCACATATTGGGCTACATTTCAGGAAGACAGTCTGAAGATTTTCATTTCAAATTCCTCTTCAGAAAGGAATGGAGGAGTCAATAGAAACATTAATCCATGCACTAGTTAAATATAGATACAAAGATAATATGTTCTTCGGTCTCATTCTTAGGACAACAAGAAACCAGACAATTGTAGATTCACAAGTTGTTTTTTTTATTTTATAAATTTATTAGTGAGCTGAGTTCATTGAGGAATCATATAATGGAGATGGCTCAAGAAGAGATGAGATTTCTTCACTAAAAGGAGTTGATGTCACTAAGGAATCACCTCTAAGAATGATTCCACTAAAATCATAAATAATAAATATATTGGTGATGCCCAAGTGCTGGATGATATTTGGGTATGTGATCATCAAAAGCCCATGTGTAGAAGTCTTGGGTTCTCAGCACTAGTGAGAGGTGTGGAAATGGGATCTAGTGGGAAGTCTTCTCTTTGGGGGTACTCCTTTGAAAGGAATATTACAATTCAGCCTATTCCTCTCCCTTGCCTTAACTTCTGATCATGAGGCAAGGGCTGCTTCTGCCTTACGTTTCCATCATCATGTACGGCCTTGTCACAGGCCCCAAAGTAATTGCATAACTAAGATCTTCAAACTATGCCGTTCCCAGGACTGAGCCCTCTAATTTGCTGTCCAATACAAAGTGGTCAGCCCTGAAACCATATATATATACACACACACACAAATAACAAAAGTGGACTCAGAAAGTTGTATTTATATATTTGTGTATACATATATATATATACATGTTTTAAATATATATATATTTATATAATAATCAGGGAAGAAGTGGATATTTATTCGAGAGTGGGGTGACATGGAAAGCTGAAAGGGCTATGGGGAGTGGCTGGAGAGAGGAAAGGGAAGGGGGAAAGTAATATAATTATTTTTAAGTATATTAATAAATAAATATGAAAAATTAAATAATTTAAAAAGCCATAGCTCCAAATAGGTTTTTCTTATTTTCAAGGGGATTATCTTAGGTATTTAGTTACAGCAATAGAATGATGACTGATATACAAAATAAAGGCTTACAAGGCAGTCTAGAACCATGAAGACCATAGACACAAGGAAAGTTCACATAGACTCCTCTACTCAGGGAGCGTTCATAGGAAAGACTGGTGGCTATCTTGGGAAATCATCCGAGGAGTTGCTGCTGGGAGAAGGAAAGAGGGGCACTGTGAACAAGGCTGAAGGCTTTGCTCAGACCTTTATGCTATGAAATAAAAGATTTAAAGTGCTGGGAGACAGGCCACGAACACTGGCAACCCATTGAACCTGGGGTAAATAAAAACTGCTACTTGGGGAATAAAGAGCATTTCATAATGAAGAAAGGTCACTAATTCTAACAGACAGGAATTACGTCCGAATGTACCAAACACCAGAGCATCAGAAGCTTGGAGGAGAAATAGAAATGATCTGCAGTGTTGAAGAACACTCCTCTCTCGGGAAATAATGCAAAAGTGATGACAAAATTTGTTACGAAAAAGATCTGAATAGTATTATCTAGCCACTTCACCCTTTTGACATTAATAGAACATTCTGCATAGTAAGTGCAGAACACATGATTTTCAAGTGCACATGGACCACGGCAAGCCATCTTCTGGGGCATAACTTGAACTTAACACATTTAAAAGACTAGGGACTCTGAACACAGAGTGCTTTCTCTGAGCATGACAGAATTACACCAGAAGTCATGGCCAGAAAGAGAGCTTGACAGTTCCACAAGTATGTGAAAATTAAGCAATGCATGTCAAAATGACCCAGAGCTCAAAGAGAAAAGCTCAAGGGAAATAAAAATATTCATAACACTTGAAATAAAGACAAACACATCAACTTTGTGAATGCACTCAATACAACATGAAGAGAGACACATAAAGCACTAATATATGGAGTAGGAAAAAGAATTTTTTTAAATTGATAATTAAACTTCTACTTAAGAAGCCAGAAATGGAAGTGCACATTAAACCCAAAGTAAGAAGGTGGCAAGAAATAACATACCAGACATTAATGAAGAAAAAGAGTAGAAACTGCTTCCTACATGTTAGTGTTTGCTGTGTGCTGTTGATCATCTTAGAATACCTTAAAGGATTCCTGGCTAATATGACCTTAGAAAGACCAGAAGATTCCCATGAGACAAGATCTTCCTAAGAATCAAGCTAAGGAAGAAATTTTGAAGATCAATGGGGTTGGCATGTGTGCTGTGGTGGCATCAGGAGAAAAAGGAGCCAGCAGTACAGGACCTTCTCAGCAATCACAAACAATTTTGGGTCTGCCTCAACAGACAGATAACACTACATTCAAACTGCCCAGTGAAATGAAGGGCCTTGCTCTGTCTCTAAAGTGACCAATGTACAGGGTTCCCTTACCAGGGACAGTGCCTATTTGGTCCTAAAGTCTGCGAAATCATGAACACACCAAGAAGAAGGAGCCATGTAAAGCAATTGGTTCTATTTTCATGTTTAATATAATAAGGGAAATTGAATAGAATAAAGAATGCTCAACCGAAAATATTTTAGTTTATACCAAATATATGTTCCACATCCTTAAGTGTCATATTGTGTTGTTGCTAGAGTCTATACCTAGGAATTGTGAATGCTGGGCTGTTTAGTAACCACTAGAAACTTACTTAATCTTCTTTCTTTTGTAGTAATTGTGTAATCAAATAACAGGTAAAAATAACTAAGAATCCAGGATTAGCCCTTCTCAAGAAATGGGCTACTGAGGACGCAAGGACTCAGAAGCTAAGTGAAGGGAATAATTCATCCCATTTCAGTACAGTGGCAAATGGATTCTCGTATAACAACACAGATAGAGGGAGCTCAGGGCCACATTTACTGTCAGAACACAGGCTAGACAAATGGACAAGGGACATGTGGACAAGTGAAGTGCCTTCTCGGAACTGTGAGTCATCTGTGCCGTCTCTACCACACCAGCATGTTTGGGGAGGCCATGTTTCAGTTCTAAAGATGTGCATCCTCATCCCATATGAAGAAAAGCTTGCTGCCCTTTGGTGAGCACCGAAATAGCCACACCAAGTGGCTTTTTACCTGAGATGTCTTAGGGTACAACCCAGACCCAGGCTCACCAACCTGTGTAGACAAAACAGAGAACTCAAGAATCTAATCAAAGCACTGTTTCCCAGGGACAGGCTGATGCTTCAGTCCTAGGCTCTGAGTGTGAAGTGCTGTTTCCTTGTCTTTTTACATAACTTCCATCCCCACTGTCCAAAGCCACATGATCTCAAGCACATCCTCCCTCGAGTCTGTTCTGCAGCCCCGTAAGAGTTATTGCCTCAGCTGGGAAGTTCTCGGAGGCTAGACTGCACATCACTACTCTCTGCTGAACTCACCCATGCGGCACATCTACAATAGACTCAGAATAATTGGGAGCCAGCTGAAGAATAGTGACCATGAGGCACATTGCCCCATTCTCTCAGAGCTTTCACAAAGAGAATCGGATGCTGAGAAAATAATTACAGATGATTAAATATGTATAACTGATTTTAGAATTTAAAATATACTTCCTATCCTAGACATGTGGTCCAACATAATATGTGCACATAATAAATATTTGTCAAATGTCTACTACTATATTATTGGCATGAGCAGTGAATGTCTAAGTGGACCCTAGTCAACTAGTTGCTAATTATGTCCAAGCATTTTATTCAAATAATTTTGGGAAACCTTGGTGTAGACCTCTTTAAGCTAATTTTCTCCAAACTTCACATGCTGATACCCATAAATGACTCCTTGGGACAGTTCTGTGTGATGCAGATCACAGGCAGCTTCCCTATACAGCATACCAGCCAGCCCAACCCAGCCCACAGAATACTGCTTGGTAACACTGTCTGAGAATCTCTAGGTAGGATTTCCACAGTTGCATGTGGAGAAGGAAAGGACCCTACCTTTTTACTGATGATACTCAGGCCTTTGAGACTCAGGTGATGACATGTTTTTGTTTGTTCATTTGTGTGTGTGTTTGTTTGCTTTTCTGGCATCTCACTGCCCAGATCACATGCTCCCTGTGCCACCCAGACACAGAAAACAAGGATCAGCAAGAAGCTGTACCAGTAAGTCATCGTCACTGTTAAGATATCTACCCAGGGGAAAGGGAGGGCCTCCTTCCAGCCAAGATCTGAAGATGAGTCTAGGTCTGAGGGCCTGATATCTTTGGCATCACTTGGGATTCAAGACCTGGGCAAGAGAAGACTCCACATGTGATGTTGTCTGACCATACCTTTTGGTCATCAGTATACTTACTGATAGGAGCAGGAAGTACTTGCTGGACTGTGTGAACAGCCATGAAATCTGGCAAGAAAAGCTGACTCCAGGAATAATCCACATTGAACATATGAACATGCATGTTGCTCCCATTTAGGGCTGCAAGGGACTTCTCATGCCAAACAGTTATCTGAAATTTGATTTAACTATTCATCCTGTATTTTATTTGTTAAGTGTCTGCTGTTAGATTGCTCTGGCTACCATCAATTCTGTCCATGAGGTGCCAGCTTTAAATATGAAGGCTGCTTTATAGATGCCATCATGGCCAGATTAGCAGGAGCCCAGTTCAGACACAGTGCAGATGTGTGGAAGCACTCCGGCTACTAGCTCGCTTGCTAGGCAAATCCAACCCTTTTCAAAACTAAAAAAAAAAAAAAAAAAAAGATGTGAGTCCCATCAGCAGGGCTCAGTGGGACAAAAGAGACTAAATCACTGAGTTTTAGCTGGGCGCACCTGGGTACTTCCTGGGGGCTACTTTGGTTTGGCCTGTGACAGCTATAGGGAAGGAGGTCATGTTACTGGCATCTTTCTGGCAGAGGGCAGGATGAACAACCTACAGAGCCCAGGGAACTCCACATGGCGGAGTCATCCAGGGCAGATTGTCAGTGATGGTGGAGGCTAGAAGCCTAGACCAGAGGAAGCTTAACCACATCCTAAAAGAAGGCCAACACCCTAAGCAAATCTGTGAGGAGAGGAACACGGCCGTCCTCTATTTCTAAATTATTTCCTTTGCTTGACAAAGACTCCAGTGTTTCAATGCTACCTTGAGTTGAAAGAAAACAGTACCTGCCCACTGCGCTCCAACTTACATTTCAGAATTAATGACATATTAAGCTAACTTCCCAAACACATTCCTCTCGCCCAGGAGATGCTCTCTCGGATGTTACTACTTCCCCACTTCTCAGTCACTCTCTGCCCTTTGCCTGGAAACAGAATCCCCCATTTTGTGCAAGAAAGCAACAGGCCCAGTTAAAGATACTGACCCCTTTAAACATTTTCTCAGGTCGAAGTAAATAGGAGATGAAACAGGAGGTTTTGGGGGGAGGAAATTCCTGCCTAATAAAAACAGACACACTTGGCTGGCACTGGCCCGTGTCGCTTTTGTTCCTTCTCCTCTTCTTACCCAGAATACAGCTGATGGTGATGGGTGAGAGCAGCAGTTTCCAAAGCCACACACAAAAGGCGTGACTACAAAGTGGGGAAGTAGTAACATCTGAGAGAGCATCTCCTGGGCAAGAGGAATGTGTTTGGGAAGTTAGCTTAATATGTCATTAATTCTGAAAGAAGCTGCAAGAGGGGTGGGTTAAGTGGGCACACCATTCTGAACTAGTTATAACTAGGCTTCTTGCCATGAAAAAGTAAACGACCTTTGAATTTACCATTTCACTATTATAAAGTTGAATTTCTCTGGCACACAAACTCACTCTTAACTGATAAAAGGTTTGGGAAGAAACAGGCTTAACCCAAGCATTGCATTTATTTTCAAAATTCTGGGCGCATTAGGAGTCTTAAGGTGTTTAGAAAGGAGGACTTGGCCATTTCTTCTTAGCTCACATGATGCAGGCTCTTCTGGACATATGAATGCCCTAGTTCTGAACCAAGAGGCGCATTAGAAAAACACTCCACTGGCTACTAATGGTGTGAGCTATTGCCACAAAGAGTAGATACATTTTAAGGAGGTGACTAATTATGGGAAAGGCTTAGGAGTCTTCCAAAAAGCTACCTCCGTGAATAATGGGCCAGCCTTTTAAAGGAAGATCTCTCTTCCCATGGAAGACAGGAAAGGAGCTTTTGACACTACTGACCTCCAGTAGAACAGGCCTGTGCTGCTCCATCAAAAGAGGATCTTGGGACTGATTCTTATCGTATTTTAACAGAAACTCAAAGAGAATTATGACAAAGAAAAAGCCATACCTAAAATAATGGCCTGTTTGCAAAGATAAGGTTCTTGGTCATTCCTCTCTTTTGTGGAACTCACCAGGAGCCCAGCTCCCTGTGAAGAGGGTCTGTTGTCCTGCAGGACAGCTTCACAGATACACTGTGTCCACAATCTCCTTTACCCTCAACTCATTACCCCGCCTCCTTTTTTTAAAAACCACCTCCCCTCCTAGGACCTTAGAGTAATGAGAAGGCTAAGGACAGTGAGGACACCAAGGACAAGTGTGTTGATGCCACCCCACTCTCATGCTTCCTCACCTTTCCTCCAGCACTGACCCTGGAGGGTCCCTATTAGGAGGTGACCTTGGATGTTCTTTTCAATCTCTTTGTGTTTTGTTGTTGTTTTTTGTTTTTGTTTTTCGAGAAAGGTTTCTCTGTGTAGCTTTGTGCCTTTCCTGGAACCCACTCTACAGACCAGGCTGGCCTCAAACTCACAAAGATCCGCATGGCTCTGCCTCCCCAGTGCTGGGATTAAAGGCGTGCGCTACCACCACCGCCCGGCAATCTCTTTGTTTTTTAAGCTGCTTCTTCTGTACTGACTATGTCTATCACAGAAGCTACTTCATCAGGTTCGTGTGAGGATTAGTTGGAAAAATGCCCATGAAGGGTCTGGCCCCGGGACAGATGTATGAATGTCTCCTGAAAGTAGAAGTCAGAATCCAACATTATGATAGCACTTGAGTACCTCATTTGGGCAATCTGTAAAGAACACAGAACAATCCATCTCAGCTTTCAAAAAGCAAGAAAGTCAAACCTAAGTCGTGATATAAGCAAGTACTTCCGGGATATGGGAGAGGGGCTTACTCTATCACTGGATCTGAGGTGCTGAGCCCTCACCGCTCAGGCCCTAGTTACCCACTTAGCTCTGATCCCTGAGTGGGACCCTGAAGGCTAGACTCCCATGAGAATCTGATTGCAGCTCCATGCACAGAGAGTGAAGAATGAACAGTTGGGGGACGGGAGAGGTGATCTGTGCACCCAAATTTTAAGGGCTCCTTCAGATTGGCCAGTCTGCACAGGTGGCCAGGAGAGATCCCTGTTTTCACCTGCCAAATGGAACACATAGCTTTAAATTGGAGGACGTGGTACATGTAAACCATTAACAGGTCTCCTGACACAGTGACAATGAGACAATATGCCCTTGTTCAGGAGCCCTGCCTGAATTATGCCTTTGTGTAACAGAACCTGTTCAAACTGCCTCTGGGCCAGAAGCCACTGTAAGCAGACTGTTTCACCTCAAGTTTTTATCTAAAAAGCCTCACCTGAGAAATACAATAGTCCTCCTCACCTGACGTGATTTCTCTTAAAGGGGTGTGTGTCTTGCAGGGAAAAGGAAGAGGAACTCAACCGAGCAACTATTCACCTCAATGTAGAAGTCTCAGTCTGACGATGGGGGCAGGTGTACATTAAGTGGGCATAAAACAGGCTGGGAAGCCCCGTGTGGAGTGGGATGTAGTCAAATGCTGCCTTTCATGGGGTAGTGCTCCTCACAGCCACAGGTGGGGTGGAGATTAGGCAGGACACCTGTCATTCTGGACAAGAACCAGCCTCAGCCAGAAACAGGTTTGGGGACATTTGTCCTTCCTGGAGAGAAGAGGTTACCCTTAAACGCAGACGTACCTAGCTGTCTGTGAGTCTAAGTTCAAAAATTCCCCAGCAATCTGTACGTCTTACCTCATATCTAAGCAAGCTCATGTCCGGGTCCACTGACAAGGTCAAAGAATGATGAGAAAGAGGGACCCAGCCTACAGTCTGGTCAGAGTGTGACCTGGAGCTACCTCTCAGATCTAAGCAGAATCCTGATGAGGTGAGATATACTTAGACATAGCACTGCCACTCTGGAGTGATTTCATGCTCTGCAACAGTTGGCACGCCAAAGGCCTCCCTTGGGCATCCTTGTGTATACCCATCCACATGTGGCACTAACTGTGCCCTTTCCTTTTTCTTAAAGCTTACAATTTCATAAAACCTTGTAGGCCACTGAAGACTATTTTGACAAGCAATACCAAAGAAAACATACAAATACATCAAATATATCACTCTAGTCCTCAATGCCTGTTTTTGTATGGCCTAATTGTGAGCTATTTAAGTATAATATATTCTTACTATAAAACACTGCACAACTGTTGCTACCAGCGTCTATCTATGAGATAGTCTGTGCATGGAGAAAAACACACACATGCACACGCACAGATGCACACTCATACTTTTTTTTAAAATGTCCATAACTGCATTAACTGGTTTATTTCACTTTCTTTACAGTTTGCCTAAATTCTCCAATCTGTTTTGGAGATGTGTTAATTTCATATGAATTCTGTAACAGATAACCGCATTGGATGGTTATGACTCTACGGTGGTTAGATGGAGGCCTCTTGAAAGACAGGCCTCTGTCCTAATAGCAGGACCTGGGAATGTGGCCTTAAGGCCTTGACATGAGATGGGCTTAAATTAGAAGGCATCATACACACAAACCATAACAGAACTCTGAATATCAGAGTGGGTTCTAAACCCAGTGACAAATGTCACTGTAAGAGACAGAGAGAAGGCATTGTGGACTCATAGTGAGAGGCCATGCGAAAGCAGGAATTGAGACCGAACTGATCTATTGAAAGCCAAGGCATGCTTGGAGCCACTAGAAGCTGGAAGAGGTACTTGCCTTGAGCTCAAGGAAGAAGGCCAGCCCTTGACACCTTTATTTTGTACCTCTGTCCTCCAGACCTATAAATGAATGTCTAGCTGTGATTTGAAACATCCAATGTGGTTATCTGTTACAGCATTCATAAGAAATTAACACATCTCCAAAACAGATTGGAGAATTTAGGCAAACTGTAAAGAAAGTGAAATAAACCAGTTAATGCAGTTATGGACATTTAAAAAAAGTATGAGTGTGCATCTGTGCGTGTGCATGTGTGTGTTTTTCCCCATGCACAGACTATCTCATAGATAGATACTGGTAGCAGTGTTGTTGCCAGGGATAGGAGTATTTGTTCTGATGAATTGCAGACCCTGGAGCTGGGCACTATCATGAGCAGAAAAAAGCAACAACATGTACACCACCTCCTTGCAAAGACATCTTCATCCCAATCCCTAGAACTTGTAAGCATGGTAGACACATGGATTCCAGGTAGAATTAAGGTTGTTGATCAACTGACCTCAAGCCAGGGAGATTTTCTTGAACGAGGGGTGGCCCAGTCACAAGAGTCTCAAACTAGAAGAGAAATACTGTGAAACATTATTAGGCAACTGAAGGAAGTAGAATCCTGAAACATGCTACAACATGGACCTAAAACAGCATGCTAAGGGAAAGAAGCAAATCACGAGGAATAACACACCCCATGGTTCCATTCCTATATAACATTTACAATAGGCCAATGCATAGAAATAGAAAGATGATTCATGGTTGCCCAAGGTGGGAATGATACAGAACTTGAAGAGGGGGATAAATGACCAGGAGTACAGGGCTTTTCTAGGGGTAATAAAAATGTCCTAAAATGGGCTGTGATGGTGAATTAAGAATCCTGTGAATCAGACTTCCCAACTGAAAGTTTTCTAACTTACCATTTTTTGATTTCATGGTCATGTGAAAGAGATACGCATTCTGTAGGAGCAGAGCTTTAACGTTTAGGATATAAGTGACATCAGGAGGCCAAAGTCACCAGTCAGACCTGAAAACACGAGGGGAAACAGCCACAGACGCCACCATGGCTTCGGCTCAGGAATGATGTTCAGTAGACTAGTGATTGTTAAAATTTTAATTAAAAAATTTTAAAGATTTATTTATTCTTCTTTCAGGTATGGGTGTTTTGCCTACATGTATACATGTGCACCAAGTGAACAGACTGATCATGGAGGCCAGAGAAGGACACTGGAGCTGAGGGAACTGGAGTTACAGATGGTTGTTAGCTACCATGTGGGTGCTGGGATTCTAATACAGGACCTCTGGAAGGACATCCAGTGCCCTAACCACTGAGCCATCTCCTCAGCCCCAGACATGTGCTCTAATGCATTCTCGACTCCTGATATTTTCAACTTGTGATGGATTATTGGGCTATAGCCCCACTATAAGTCAAAGAAACATCTAGAAAGTACATTAAAAGACATTTATCTGTATATTGAAATAGGTGAACTGTGTGTTATTGGAATCAGCAAAGCTGTTTCTGTTTTTATTATTTTTTTTAAGTAGAAAGTTCAAAGAGGACTCAGAGTAATTTGACCTGTCGCTCGTGGCCATAGAGATGGAAGGGGGCGACAAATCAAGGAAGGCAGCCATCTCTCAAATGTGGAAAGCAACAAGGAAAATGAGTTCCCTCCTAGACCCTCTGTAAGAAACAGCCTGTGTAACCAGTTTTGGATTTCTCACCTCTAGAGCCAAGAGAATAAATCTGTATTTCTTTGAACCACTCAGTTGCGGTCATCTGTTGTATCAGCCAATGAAAACTATTATAGGAATTTCTGAATTGTGTGCTGTATATATGTATTGCCTATTCAAAATTTAACCAAAACCAAGCAAGAAACCTATTCAGGACAGAGAGTCAATGTCATCTGGCAAAACCATTAAATGCCCATAACACTGCTGTTCAACCAGAACGCAATTAGGCACAAATGAGTCATATGCACTTTCTGTAATGTTCATATTTTTAAGAAGGAAAATAAACGGGGAAATTAATTTTAGTAATCAAAAACTTCAACTCAATATATTTAAATGATAAAACACAATTGATATGGATGGTATCAAGATAGCTTACATTTTTCCTCATCCTGAGTCTGAAATATGATATGCCTTTGACAGTTACAGTATATCTCCATTCAGACGAGTCACATTTCAAATGCTCAGTAACCACACAGATCTTATGGCCACAGTATTGAAAAATGATTGTTTAGACCAGCCAGAGGATGAGGGATAGGGGAAAAGGTACCTTAAAATAACGTGATTTTCTGGGAATAAAACTCAGTTGTAGAACACTGACCTAATATGCACAGGGCTCTAGGTTCTATCCTGTTGTTGACATTAATTGTCCCTTTGCACTAATGGAGGAAAAATCAAAGAGATTACTGAAGTATTTGATATATCTTTGAGGGCATTTTTAAAGACAAACCGCTCATCAAGGGCCTGTCATAATACATGGCTTCACTCACTGATGGACTCAAAACTCAGATAGAGATCTAAATACATTTCATTCATGTATGGAATTACCAAAGCGTACGAACTTACAAAAAATGGAAAACTATTGGGAGGTAGTGGAACTGTGGAGGGTAGAAAGGATGGTTGGAGGCCATAGGTTACCTGGAGTATGTCCTTTGTGCCTACATCCTACCCTGGCTCCTTTGCTCAGTGCTGTTTCTGTTTCCAGGCTGTGATGGGGTGAGCTGCCCTGTCATGAGCTCCCCACCATGCCGGACTGACACCTCTGAAATACTGAGCAAAATCCTCCCTTCCTTAGCATGTTTCTTCAAGATATTTTGTCATAATTACATAAAGGCAACTAACAGAGTCCCCACCACTGCAGAGGGAGAGGGAGAAATAAAAGGAGTAAGTAAGAGAATTGCTGAAACATTGGCAGAAAGGTGATTTCTAGCAAAATTTGATATAAGTATACCTTTTATTCAGATGTGTTATCTTAGAGATTCAAGGTACAAAGAAATCTGTCCCAGTTTGCCTCTCTACTGCTGTGATGAAACACTGACCAAAAACAATTTGGGGAAGAAAGGGTCTATTTTAGCTTACACATTCTAGCCTATCACTGAGGGACTCCAGCATAGGAACTCAAGGCAGGACTCTGGAAGCAGGAACTGAAGCAGAGGCCACGAAGGAACATGGCTTACTGGCTTGCACCCAAGTTCACATTCAGCTACTTTTCTACCCAGGCCCATCTGCCTAGGAGTAGTACTGCCCTTAGTGGGCTGGGCCCTACTATATTATTAACAATTTTTAAAAGCCCCACAGGCCAGTTCTCAACTGAGTTTCCTTTGTCCCAGGTGTGTCAAGTTGACAATTGAAGATAACTCTGACAGAATTTATTAAATACTAACATGTTTAAAAAAATATGACAGCATTAAAACATTGCTAAAAAGCTTGTAAAAATCAAAATTGACCTAAAGAATCTCAAATAATGTATAAAGATACTATTTGTTTTATCTATTTCATGCAATCTATCCTGGCCTCTAACTTGCCATGTAGCCAAGGATGACCTTGAATTCTTGACCTGCTTCATTTCCCATCTGAGCCAGTTCACCCCTCCTTAGGTAACCTGGTGGTTCTCACTCCTGGGAGGTTACCATATTGATACCAAACCTTGTTCAGACACCCAATTGGCATATCATGTTACATCCCAGAAGTCCTGGACTTAAGCAATGCTCTTGCTTCAGCCTCTTGAGTAGCTAGAACTGCAGGCTTGTGCCACTGTGCTTGGCTGACCTTGAACTCTCAATCCTTCTGTGTCTAGGTACAGGCTCTAGATCTTTGACTACGTTCGCAGTAAACTGCTCAGTGAGAAAAGCCAGGCGAGAAGTACTTTTTCTGAAAATTATTAAGAATTTCAACAAAAATATGCACATGTGTAGTGGGTAGCTGTTCCAGCTTTGACCTTGAAACACCACCCCAATGAGGCAGCCAGTAACTGCCATGCCTACCTAGGACCTGTCCCTGGGGCATAGCCAGGACAGGAGCCCTTAAGACCCGAGATCCAGACGTGTCAGCCCTCTTGGTTCCTCGTGATCCTGGATGCTGGATGGCAGACCAAGCCAGAGTTCTCCAGAGAACCCCACTGGACTACACCTCACCTCTCCCAGATCCTGTAACCAACCCCTTTACTGGCTGTAAGTCACCCCAAAATAAACCTTTTAACTACATGGAGTTGCCTTGTTAAATCCCCACATTACACGTGTATGGAGTGATGTGTACCAAGTAGTTACTCTGTGAAGTAGTGTTAAAATGTCACAAAAGTATTGTTCAGTTTCCCCTTATATACATTTTGCTGTGTTTTGTCTCTTAAAAAGAAAGTCAGCATGCATATGTTACATATATCATGTGGGTTTTGTATACATGTATTGTGGAGATATATATATATATATATCTCCACAATACATGTATATATATATACACACACACATATGTGCATATGTGTCTAGAATAAGTTGCTAGTCAATACTGAAGGAGCCACACCAGCAGTTATACTGTTACTAAAGCTTCAGTCACCCCATGAGGGGCCTCTTACTTACAATACCCTTATATGGGATATGGGATTCATTTTCCTTTTAGCAGGCAATTTTTTCCTAATTAAAGGAAATGTTGTCACTGTACATTCTATAAAGCAATGCTTACCGTACATACTGACATACTCTCCCTTCCAAGCAACCCTCTGCCTTCAAACCTCAATAGAAACTCACTGTTATTTTTGCTGTTCAGAGAAGCATTCTTCCCTGTCTCAATTTCACACTCTCCTAACTCTACCCAATACCCAGGTAATAAAGAATTGTTAGAAAGCTTGAATGTTAGCCAGCCAGATGCTCAGTGGTGAAAGTGTTTGCCATGCAAGTCTGATGACCTGCATTTGATCCACAGAATCCACACTGGAATGAGAAAACTGACTGCCCCATATGTCCTCTGACCTCTAAAGCATGTTGTGGCACTCAGGCGCTCTCTCTCTCTCTCTCTCTCTCTCTCTCTCTCTCTCTCTCTGTCTCTCTCATATGCACATACACAAATCAATCAAATCAAATACTTAAATTAAAAGTTTGAATTTACAGGGAAAAGAGTGTGTGGAAAGACAAGATATGAATTGAATATTGAATAGAGATCTATGGTTGTGGCAATCGTAGGGGATCCACTATTGGTATTTTGCTAAACAGTCATCCTATCAGTTGCCTCCTAAACATTTAGTTTGTACTGCTTTCAACCTATGTCAGAGAAGCTTGTTTATGCAGTAGGCAGTGGTCAATCTGGAGCCTTGAAACTCGTTAAATTGCTGACAATAAGGGACCGTGAGTACACCACCCTAAGTGGGTTATCTGTGGCAATCCCTCCCCACCAAGGCTTGAGGACTGTCACAGGAGAGGGACTGAAGAGAGTGTAAAAGCTGGGGGTAGGAGAAGTGCTGTGAAATGCTGTCTTCTGGACAAGGCACAACTTACACACCCATGAACTCAGAGCAGACATGGTTCTGCACAAGGTCAGTTCCAGCAGGAACGGAGGAGGGGCTCCCAAGGCCTCATTCATAGCTGAGAAGCTATTGGCAGTTGATAGCTGATGGAAGAGAGAGAGTCCTTTTTCTTTGGTGTTGTGGTCACTGGTAGGTTGTCTGTGTTACAGTGGATGGCCCCACACCAAAATACACATGGACAGCCCTAAGTGGACTTAGTGAGATATAATTTATTTTTGTTTTTTATTAAGAAATTTCTTATTCATTTTACATACCAATCACAGATCCCCCTCTCTTCCCTCCTTCTACCCATCCCCACCATTTCCCCCCAACCCAACCCCTCATTCCCTCCTCTGGAAAGGAAAAGCCTCCCATGAGGAGGGAGCAGAGCCTGGTACATTCAGTTGAGGAAGGTTCAAGCCCCTCCCCCCTGCATCAAGGCTGTGCAAGGTGTCCCACCATAGGTAGTAGGCTCCAAAAAACCAGCTCATGAACCAGGGATGGATCCTGATCCCACTGCCAGGGGGCCCCTTAAGCAGATCAAGCTACACAACTGTCTCACTTATGCAGAGGGCCTAGTCCAGTCCTGTGGAGGCTCCACAGCTGTTGGTCTAAAGTTCATGAGTTCCCACTAGTTCAGTTTGGTTGTCTCTGTAGGTTTCCCCATCATGATCTTGATGCCCTTGCTCACAGAATCCCTCTTCCCTCTCTTTGACTGGACTCCTGGAGCTCAGCCTGGTGTTGACTGTGGATTTCTGCATCTGCTTCCATCAGTTACTGGATGAAGGCTCTATGATGACAGTTAGGGTATTCACTGATCTGATTACTGGGTTAAGTCAGTTCAGGCACCCTCTCCACTACTGCTAGTAGTCTCAAGGTCATCCTTATGGATTCCTGGGAACTTGTCTACCACCAGGTTTCTCCCTATCCCCATGATATCTACTTTAATCAAGTTATCTCTTTCATTGCTTTCCTACTCTGTCCCTGTTCCAGCTCGACCACCCATTCCCTTATATTCTCATCCCCTATCCCTTATCCCCTACCCTCTATTTCCCTCCCTCACCCCCAGTTTACTCATGAAGATCTCATCTATTTCCCCTTCCCAGAGCAATCCGTTCATCCCTCTTAAGGTTTTCCTTGTTACCTAGCTTCTCTGGAGCTATAGGTTGCAGTCTGGTTATCCTTTGCTTTACAACTAGTATCCACTTATGAGTGAGTACACACCATGTTTGTTTTTCTGAGTCTTGGTTACCTCACTTGGGATATTTTCTAGTTCCATCCATTTGCCTGCAAATTTCATGATGTCATTGTTTTTTACTGCTGAGTAGTACTCCATTGTGTATATGTACCACATTTTCTTAATCTGTTCTTCAGTTGAGGGGCATCTAGGTTGTTTCCAGGTTCTGGCTATTACAAATAATGCTGCTCTGAACATAGTTGAGCAAGTGTCCTTGTGGTATGATTGAGCATTCCTTGGGTATATGCCCAAAAGTGGTATCATTGGGTCTTGAGGTAGACTGAGTCCCAATTTTCTGAGAAACCACCATACTGATTTCCAAAAGTGGCTGTACAAGTTTGCACTCCCACCAACAGTGGAGGAATGCTCCCCTTGCTCCACATTCTCTCCAACATAAGCTGTTATCAGTGTTTTTGATCTTAGCCATTCTGACAGGTGTAAGATGGTATCTCAGAGTTGTTTTGATTTGCATTTCCCTGATGACTAAGGATGTGGACCAGTTCCCTAAATGTCTTTCAGCCATTTGAGATTCTTCTGTTGAGAATTCTGTTTAGCTTTGTAGCCCATTTTTTAATTGGATTGCTTGGTATTTTGATGTCTAGTTTCTTGAGTTCTTTATATATTTTGGAATTATCCCTCTGTCAGATGTGGGGTTGGTAAAGATCTTTCCCCATTCTGTAGGCTGTTGTTTTGTCTTATTTACTATGTCCTTTGCCCTACAAATGCTTCTCAGTTTCAGGAGGTCCCATTTATTAATTGTTGCTCTCAGTGTCTGTGCTACTGGTGTTGTATTTAGGAAGTGGTCTCCTGTGCCAACGAATTCAAGGCTACTTCCTATTTTCTCTTCTATCAGGTTCAGTGTAACTAGATTTATGTTAAGGTCTTTGATCCATTTGGACTTGATAGATATGGTGACAGGTATAGATCTTTTTGCAATCTTTTATATGTTGACATCCAGTTATGCCAGCGCCATATGTTGAAGATGCTTTCTTTTCTCTATTTTATAGTTTTTGCTTCTTTGTCAAAAATCAGATGTTCTTAAGTGTGAGGATTAATGTCAGGGTCTTCAATTCGATCCCATTGGTCTACATGTAGGTTTTTATGCAAATACCAAGCTGTTTTTATTACTATGGCTCTATAGTAGAGCTTGAGGTCAGGGATGGTGATGCCTCCAGAACTTGCTTTATTGTACAGGATTGTTTTAGCTATCTTGGTTTTTTTTTTCTGTTTTTCTGTATGAAGTTGAGTATTGTTTTTTCCATGTCTGTGAAGAATTGTGTTGGGATTTTGTTGGGGATTGCATTGAATCTGTAGATTGCTTTTGATAAGATAGCCATTTTTACTATGTTAATCCTACCTATCCATGAGTATGGGAGATCTTTCGATTTTCTGATACCTTCTTCAATTTCTTTCTTCAGAGACTTAAAGTTCTTATCATACAGGTCTTTCTCTTGCTTAGAGTTACCCCACGGTATTTTATATCATTTGAGGCTATTGTAAAGGATGTTTTTCTGATTTCTTTATCAGTCCATTTATCATTTGTATGTAGGAGGGCTACTGATTTTTTTAGTTAATCTTGTATCCTGCCACATTACTGAAGGTGTTTATCAGCTATTGGAGTTCCCTGGTAGAATTTTTTGGGTCACTTATGTATACTATCATATCATCTGCAAATAGCAAAAGTTTGACTTTTTCCTTTCCAATTTGTATCCCCTTGATCTCCTTTTGTTGTCTTATTGCTCTAGCTAGAAATTTGAGTACTGTATCGAATAGATAAGAGGAGAATGGACAGCCTTGTCTTGTTCCTGATTTTAGTAGAATTGCTTTGAGTTTCTCTACATTTAATTTAATGTTGTCTGTTTGCTTGCTGTAAATTGTCTTTATTATGTTTAGGTATGTTCCTTGTATTCCTGATCTCTCCAAGACCTTTATCATAAAGGGGTGTTGGATTTTGTCAAAGGCTTTTTCAGCATTTAATGAGATGATCATGTCGTTTCTTTCTGTTTGTTTATATGGTGGGTTACATTGACAGATTTTCATATGTTGAACCATCTCTGGTATGAAGCCTACTTGATCATGGTGAATAACTTTTTTGATGTGTTCTTGGATTTGGTTTGCCAGTATTTTATTGAATATTTTTCATTAATATTCATGAGGGAGATTTGCCTGTAATTCTCTTTCTTTGTTGCATCTTTGTGGTTTGGTTATCAGGGTAACTGTAGCCTCATAAAAAGAGTTTGGCAATGTTCTTTCTGTTTCTATTGTGTGGAACAATTTGAAGAGTATTGGTATTAGCTCTTCTTTGAAATTCTAGTAGAATTCTGTACTGAAACCATCTGGTCCTGAGGTTTTTTCAGTTGGGAGATTTTAATGACTGCTTCTATTTCCTTAGGGGTTATAGGCCTATTTAAATCATTAATCTATTCTTGATTTAATTTTGGTATATGGTACCTATTCAGAAAATTGTCCATTTCTTTTAGATTTTCCAATTTTGTGGAGTACAGGTTTTTGAAGTACCTGATGATTCTCTGTATTTCCTTGTTGTCTGTTGTTATGTCCCCCTTTTCATTTCTGATTTTGTTAATTTGGATGTTCTCTCTCTGCCTTTTAGTTAGTCTGGATAGGGGCTTGTCTATCTTGTTGATTTTCTCAAAGAACCAAGTCTTTATTTCATTGATTCTTTGTATTGTTCTCTTTGTTTCTATTTTATTGATTTCAATTTGATTATTTCCTGGTGTCTATTCCTCCTGGGTGAGTTTGATTCTTCTTGTTCTAGAGCTTTCAGTTGTGCTGTTAAGTCGCTAGTGTGAGATTTCTCCAACTTCTTTATGTTGGCATTTAGTGCTATGAATTTTCCTCTTAGAACTGTTTTCATAGTGTCCCATAAGTTTGGGTATGTTGTACATTCATTTTCACTGAATTCTAGGAAATCTTTAATTTCTTTCTTTATTTCTTCCTTGAGCCATTGGTGATTCAATTGAGCATTATTCAGTTTCCGTGAGATTATAGGCTTTTTATAATTTTTGTTGTTGTTGAACTCTAACTTTAAGCCATGGTGGTCCGATAAAATACAGGAGGTTATTCTAATTTTTTGTATCTGTTGAGATTTACTTTGTGACTGAGTATGTGGTCAGTTGTCCAGAAGGTTCCATGGGGTGCTAAGAAAAAGGTATATTCTTTTGTGTTAGGGTGGAATGTTCTGTAGATATCTATTAAGTCCATTTGAGTCATAGCATCTGTTAGATCTCTTATTTCTCTGTTAAGTTTCTGTCTGGCAGACCTGTCCACTGGTGAGAGTGGGGTGTTGAAATCTCCCACTACTAGTGTGTGGGGTTTAATATGCAATTTAAGCTTTAGTATTTTGTCTTTTACATATGTGGGTGCCCTTGTATTTGGGGCATAAATGTTCAAAACTGAGACTTCATCTTAGTGAATGTTTCCTATGATGAGTATGTATCCTTCCTGATCTCTTTTCACTGATTTTAGTTTGAAGTCTTATTTTGTTAGATATTAGGATAGCTACACCAGCTTGCTTCTTAAACCCCTTTGATTGGAAAGTCTTTCCCCAGCCTTTACTCTGAGATTGTCTGTCTTTGAAGTTGAGGTGTGTTTATTGTATGCATCAGAAGAAAGGATCCTGTTTTTGTATCCATTCTGTTAGCCTGTGTCTTTTTATAGGCGAATTGAGTCCACTGAGATTAAGGAATATTAGTGACCAGTGATTGTTAATTCCTGTTATCTTTTGGTGGTAGTATGTGTGTGTGTGTGTGTTTTCCTTCTTTGGCATTTGCTACTGTGGGGTTATCTATTGTCTGTGTTTTCGTGGGTGCATCTGACTTCCTTAGGTTGGAGTTTTCCTTCTAGTGCTTACTGTAGGACTGGATTTGTGGATAGGCATTGTTTAAATATGATTTTATCTTGGAATATCTTGTGAACTCTGTCTATGGTGACTGAAAGTTTTCCTGGGTATAGTAGCATAGGCTGGCATCCATGGTCTCTTAGTGTCTGCATTACATCTGTCCAGAACCTTTTGCCTTTCAGAGTCTCCACTGAGAAGTCAGATGTTATTCTGATGAGTCTGCCTTTATAAGTCACTTGGCCTTTTCCCCTTGCTGCTCTTAATATTCTTTATTCTGTATGTTTAATGGTTTGATTATTTTGTGGCGAGGGGACTTTTTGGGGGAGTCTATTTGGTGTTCTGTAAACTTCTTATATCTTCATCCTTATATCATCCTTAAGTTGAGAAAGTTCTCTTCTATGATTTTGTTGAATATATTTTCTGTGCCTTTGAGTTGATATTCTTCTCCTTCTTCTATCCATATTATTCTTAGGTTTGGCCTTTTCATGGTGTCCCAGATTTCCCAGATGTTTTGTCTTATGAGATTTTTGGCTTTAGTATTTTCTTTGACTGACGAATCTATTTCCTCTATTGTATCTTCCATGCCAGAGATTCTCTCTTCCATCTCTTGTATTCTGTTGGTTATGCTTGCATCTGTAGTTCCTGTTCTTTTACTCAGATTTTCTATTTCCAGCATTCCCTTGGTTTGTGTCTTCTTCATTGTTTCTATTTCAATTTTCAGGTCTTGAACTGTTTCCTTCACCTGTTTAATTGCTTTTTCTTGGTTTTCTTGGCTGTCTTTAAGGGATTTATTGATTTTTTCCATTTTTTTTGTCTTTTCCTTAATTTCTTTAAGTAAATTTTTTCATTTCCTCTTGAAAGGCCTCTATCATCTTTATAAAGTTATTTTTAAGGTTGCTTTCTTCTTCTTCTCCTTCTCCTTCTCCTTCTCCTTCTCCTTCTTCTTCTTTTGCTGCTGCTGCTGTTTCTATGTTGTGATGTTCAGGTCTTGCTGTTGTAGAACTGCTGGATGCTGGTGGTGCCACATTGCTCTTTATGTTGTTGTATGTATTTTTACACTGGTGTCTACCCATCTCTTCCTCCAATAGGTACAAGAGGTGTCTGTGTCTGAGGGAGCTGCTCTTGGACCAATCTATGCTTGCTTTGTGCCTCAGGAGGCAACTTCTAGTCCAATCAGAGCTCTTGGTCTAATTTGAACTGGTAGATTCTGTGTCTCAGGAAGCTGCTGAGGTCACAGGGGAATGAGTGGGTTTCTAATTTTTTTTTTCCAGAGAAGACATGAAGTTGGGAGTGTGACACACTGGGGAGGGGGTCAAGGGGGAGTTGGAGGCAGGAAATTAGGGGGATGTATACAATCAAAACATGCTGTATACATACATGTATGAGACTCTCAAAAAAAGGTAATTTTAATGACCCAAACAAACAAAAAATATGTCATGCCTTGATTAAAAATAAAAAATCCTGGAATAGAGCCGGGCGGTGGTGGCGCACGCCTTTAATCCCAGCACTTGGGAGGCAGAGGCAGGTGGATCTCTGTGAGTTCAAGGCCAGCCTGGTCTACAGAGCGAGATCCAGGAAAGGCGCAAAGCTACACAGAGAAACCCTGTCTCGAAAAACCAAAAAAAAAAAAAAAAAAAATCCTGGAATATGAAGAAGGTTTCTGAGTTGGTGGCTTTCTATACTTAGCATTGGGTCACTATTATCAGGTAGGCGGTGTGTGCACAGCTGATGCTTGTCATCAGCAGACTATCTGGGGTCTGTCTCCTCTGTGTCAGAGAATGGAACTAACTGGCGCCTGCAGCAGCTCAAGGCAGCTCTAAAAATGAGGACATGAGACTTCTGTAATTTAAGTAATTCAAACAACAGCATGGTGGTTGGGGCAGGTGAGGCATCAGTCCACTGCTCTGAGAGGCTGTCACTCAAAACAGCCAGATTCAAGAGCTGTGTAAATGTGTTCCTTGGACTGACCTGTGTGACTGAGTTCCTCAGAATATTCCCACCAGGCAATAGTGACCTGGAAGAGAGTTTGGCCTGAACCCCAAAGGTTTTCATAATATTTATGTTTTGTATCCTTTTCCCCCACAGCAGTTAACATTCAAAAGGTTCATGTGACTCTCTTCTGCATCCTTCCTCTCCCTGCAGTGTGTGTGTGTGTGACAGACAGTGTATTGCAGCAACCCTCTGAAGTAATTATTTGCCATCTCTTATTCCAGTTTTCCTCTGTCCCCACAGATCAATTTCAAAATGGCAGAGCAGACTGAAGATATAGCAAGTCCATTCATTTGGACATAAATGTACAAGGGAACCTGTATACTTCAGACATCAAGGAAACAAAGATGACAATATCAGTTGAAATGTAGAGTTTGTGATATTTAAAACCACTTGGAATATTTTATTTAGTTATCAAACACAATCAGGAATAAAAACAAAATAGCCCATTAAAGCAAATACCAGAATATTCCAGAAGTTCTTTTGGTAGTCTTTTAAAAATAATATCTTTGAGGTATATACATTAATTTGTAGTATCTCTCTACTTATTTGTATGCAGTATAAAATAACCTGTTAATTTAGAATCATTTTTGCCTTAAATTTCATGAAATAATTTTTTTCATGTTCTGTTTGATCGACCTTTCACATCGTAAATACTGCCATCCCTGGAGTCAATTTGAATCCATACAGGCTTTGGAGGATGTCCCTTGTTCAATTCTGTCTGAACAGTGTAGGTACCTGTTCCTGTGTCATTACAGGAGTGTGGCCTGCCCCCCACCCACTATTTTATGCTTTATCTACTACTTGCTTCCCTCCCCCACCTTTTAAAAAAGGCAAGGTTTCTCTATCTACCTCAGGCTGGCCTGAAACTCACTCTGTAGTCCAGGCTGCCCTCGAACTTTAGTCAGTCTTCCTGTCTCCGAAGCTGAAGAGCTGGGATTACAGCTGAGAGCACCATGTCTGGCTACTTTTTGCCTTCTTAAAATGATCTTTCAAGTGCATACTTGCAGTGGCCTAGAGAATTCATCACTATGCAGTTTTACCCCAAGGATAATGGCTAAAGCTTTTTAAGTTCTTCCCTTCTGTTTTCACTGATGTGATCAGACGGCATCTCCAAGCATCCTTAAAGGAGCAGCGAGTGAATAATCTGATTTGGCTAACGCGTTACACAAATGCTAAGAAATTGCTTCACAACATGAAAGACTCACATATAAGACTAATCGTCCTTTTTCTAAGAAGTAACTTTAGGGGAAAAACACTTCTTGTATTCAATCGCATACTCCACAGAAGTAATTGACTGGATTTGATATACAGGAAATGTAGTGGACTCACCCTGTTCTTGGAGCTAAAATAATCTATCGCACCTGCTCCTCTTAAGATAGCATGACGACATGTCTCCCCTAGAAAGGGGAGGTGGCTATCGTTGGAGTATAGCTTAGGTGAGTCCCCTAAAGTTCCATCTACTGAAATTTAATCCTCATCATGTGGTATTAAGAGAGTCAAAACTTAAACTATGATGTTTAGAAGTGGGACTCTGGGAGATTATTAGCATTAGACAGGATCATTAAGGTGGAGTCCCCGTGTTCAAATCTGGTGAACTTGTGGGAAGATAGACATAGATAAGACATACATATGTGTTTCCTATCTCTTGCCATATAACTTCTCATGTTAGCTTAGGATTCTGCCAATGAGACACTCATCATCAGATGTAAACCTCAACCTTGGCTAAGAACTGTAAGTCAGAATAGACTCCCTTTCTCTTCTTTCTTTCCTTTTTTTCTTTTCCTTTGTTTGTTTGTTTGTTTGTTTGTTTGTTTGTTTTTGAGACAGGTTTCTCTTTGGAGCTTTGGTGCCTGCCCTGGATCTCACTCTGTAAACCAGGCTGGCCTCAAACTCACAGAGTTCCACCTGCCTCTGCCTCCTGAGTGTTGGGATCAAAGGTGTGCACTACCACTGCCTGGCTAGACCCCTTTTCTGTAATGCACACAGTCTGTGGTGATCTTGTTATTAGAAACAGGAAATAGACTCATACAGAATTTTCATTTTTAGAGTTTTTACTGCTGTGACAAAACACCATGACCAAAAGCAACTTGGGGAGGAAAGGGTTTATTTCATTTTACAGCTTGTGCATCATCCAGGGACATCGGGGCAGGGACTCGAGACAAGAACTTAGAGACAGGAGCTGATGCAGAAGACATGGAGGAGTGCTGCTTACTGGCTTGCTCCCCATGGCTTACTCAGCCTGCTTTCTTATACTATCCTGGGGCTACCTGGTTAAGTGTAGCATCATCCACAATGGGCAGGGCTCTCCCACATCAATCATTAATTGAGAAAATGCCATATAGACTTGCCCACAAGTCAGTCCTGTAGGGACATTTTCTCAATTGAGGTCCCCTATTCCCAAATGTCTGTAAGTTGTGTCAAGTTGGCATAAAAACTAGCAATACAAGGAGTTTAGTATTCCTTTCTTTGAATCAGGCAGGACTGTGATCACAGCAGAAAGGGCCCCCACAGAACTTGTAAGGCTGAATCATAAAGGTGACAGAATTGCCCAGGACACTGTGTGATCACCAGGTAAGCATGCAGAGGAATCACATGGTGCTGTGTTATCTGACAGCCCCAGCTGACGATGTTTAATGGCCAACATCAGCCTCTAACACAGGGCGTGTGAGCCTGAAGGTGATTCATCTCCTACTCTTTCTGCTGCTCTGTGTACTGAGTGAGCAAAGATAGTATTTCATCACCAAGTCCTGCAGATTCATGAGCAAAATAAAGAAGTTCTTCAGTCTCTATGTTTTGAGATAATTTGTTATGCAGTAATATGAAAATAGTGGGGGTGTTCTGCAACCTGCATATACAAAAATTAATTTCATATTTTTAAAAGGAAAAGTTACTTGTTAACTGATGTTCTTTGGCTTGTGTGTAAGTTTATCTTGATCATTAATTTAACAGGACTCAGAATCACCCAGGAACACACTTCTGGGAATGTCTATGAGGGTATTCCAGAGAGGCTTAACTGAGGCAAACCCTGAATTGGAGCAACACTTTTTCATGGGCTAAGGTTCCAGAGTGAATAAAAAGGAGAAGGTAGCTAGAACATCAGCGCTCATCTCTCTCTGCTTCCAACTGTGGATGTACTGTAACCAGCAGGCCTCCTGTTGCCACGCCTCCCCCCCCCCCCCCCGTGATGGATTATATTATCAAACTAGGAGCCCAAATAAACTCTCCCTTCCTTCCTTAACTCTCCAGATGTTTTGTGACATTGATGAGAAAAGTAACCAAAGCAACTTATGGTAGAGGGACATCTCATAAACTCATTATACACTGGAAAACATGGTAACTCAAAAATGCATTGGCCATGCCTAATTGACTGAACATCATAGTCAGCAGCAGAGTAAGTGGTAGAGGTTGTGTTGTCTCTCTTGTGATAGTGAGGTGAGACTGACTGGGAGCTGTGACTCTTGCTGCTGTCCTGAATCACATGAGGAATATGGGCAAGGAAAAAGTCACAACTCAGACTTGGTTTCTGCTGAATGTACATCATGTTCACACCATCATGAATTTGAAAAAAATTGGAAGTCAAGTCATGGTAAATCAAGGATGATCTGTAGTCCTGTTAATCACCATGCAAGTAGTTTGAAGATGAAGTTGTTGAGATCTGGATGAGATTTTTGTCCTGTCCTAGCTTTTCTTAATTCTTATTTCCTATAGATGTTACATACTTAGGAAGCATTAGTTACTTTTCTATTGTTGTGATAGAACTTCACAACCAAGGCAACCTGTAGAAGGAAGTTTCTTTGGGCTTACGGGTCCAGAGGGATAAGAATGGATCGTGGTGGAGAAGCATGGCAGCAAGTGGCATGCAGGCTGAGAGCTCACATCTTTTACTGGAAGCATGTAGTGGGGAGAGTGAACTAGAAGCAGTAGAGGCCTTTTACTCTCTAAGCCCAACCCTACCCCCAGTGCTATCTTTCCTCCAGCAAGGTCGTACGAACTAAACCTCCCTAAATAACACCATTAACAAGGAATCAAGTGTTTGCGTGCCCAAGACTATAGGGAACATTTCTCAGTCAAATCATCAACCATAACAGAAGGGTAAATTAAGACATTCCTTCTAGAAGGCAATTCATGCCTTTTCCAAAAGGGGCAACATGTATAAAAATGTGCATTTCTCCTGTCCACGAAGCTCCACCGGGAATTTCTCTGATGTAAATAATAGCTATGTATCAAATCACTTATACATTTGAAACACTGAAGACAATTTAAGTTTCAACAAAATTGGATAATAAATTACAGAATATTATTTAGTCATAAAAGATGTAGGCTATGTAGAGTTACTGACACTGACATAGGTTGAAAATAAGTTAAAAAACAACTATTTTCAAATATAAACTAGAGTTCCATTACACAATTGTAAATACATATACAAACATATTCACACAGACAAAGCTTGAGAAGGTGCCACACCAAGGTTCTCAAAGGAGTTAATTACAGTTGGTAGGATTATCAATTTTGTCATTTTCTTCCCCTTTTCCTTTGGCTTCCTTCATGCAATCATCCTGCCTCTCTTCCTGCCCTTCTTTTTTTGCCTATCATTATTTTTCCCATGGCTCCAATAGTTACATAGCTTTTTAAATGAAAGGACAATTAAAATAAGTATAGTTGAAACTCCTTTATAACTGTATCTCAGTCAAATCCCACAGACAAACAGAGCCAATAGGATGTGTATTTACACATTCTTTGAGGCAGGGAGAGATTACAGGAAATTGGCTCATGTGAGTATGGAGGTTGACAAATCTTAAGTCTGCTAGGTTAATTGGTATAATTCCAATACAAAGGCTATAGAAGAAGTGGGAGCCTCTGCTTGAAGGAATCAGGTAAGAGGATTCTCCCTTACTTGGGATAGGGCCAAGCCTTTTGTTGTTGAATATTTGTACACTGTGTGAAGATGTATTGCTGTGATTGGTGTAATAAAGAGCTGAATGGTCAATAGCCTAGGTAGGAGGTATAGGTGGGATTTCTTGGTAGAGAGAGAACTCTGGGAAAAAGAAAGGTAGAGTCACCAGCCAGATGGAGAGGAAACAGGAGGTGCAAGATGGAAGAGAGGTAACACCATGTGACAGAACATAGATTAATATAAATGGGTTAAGTTATAAGAGCTTGTTGAGACAAGCCTAAGATAAAGACCAAGCTTTCATAATTAATAATAAGTTTCTGTGTCATTATTTGTGAGCTGGCAGCTGACAAAAAAGCTTGCTACAATCTTTTGCTCTATTTAGGTTTCCAGCTAGCTGGCTATGTCCACCCATGTCAGAGAGGGTCAATTCTCTACTCAGTATACATGGTGTAACATTAGTCTCATTTGAAAAGAAAAGTTCACACAGAAAAAATGTGTACTAAATGTCCAGGCACCAGTGGCTTACTTGTCATGTAAATATTAACCATCAAAATGAGTAAAATGGCTGTAAGGTAGAGCTGAAAAAGAAATGGAAGAACTAATAAATAAAGGGGACTCTTTATTGATTAGTCTTTCCGAGTCTTTTAACCTGTTTGCCTAATCAAACGTCAGTCATTTATTGTCCCAGTCAGCATTGTACTCTATGTGTGTCAGCAGTAAGCAAAAGTAGTAGTCTATTTGATGCTCCCTTTTGACTGAATTTACAATTTACACATGGGCTGTGGCCTTCACAGTTGCTGAGACAGCACCTGACTTGTCCGTATCACCAAGAGTAGACCCCATCTAGGGCATTTCTGTAGCTCTGGATGCTGACTTCTACCATAGCCCATGATCTCATCAAACCAATTCACATATCTCAGCTCACCTGATTTTGAGCAACCCCAGCCAGTGGATGAGACTTGGCTCTGAAGCTGAGCTCACTGATGTGATGAATGGGAACAGAACATGCTTTTTTTTTAAAAAAAAAAAAAATTCAAGTTAGTGATAAAAATGTTCAGTCAGGCAGAGTGGAGCATTACACCCAGTGGCAACTCAGAAAACACTTCATTCCTGTTTAACAACCATCCTTTTCATCAGCTACCTTTGAAGAAGATTGTCCAGTTAGATAATAGACTAGATTTCAGAGTTTGAAAGTGTGAAACTGCAGACTATTACCACCATTGAGCTACCAACTTGCACTGAACTGCACAGTCACAACCGATTAGCAGGTTGTGACACTGATTGCGTGGATTGTGTGTAGCTCAAAAAAAACTGAATAGAAAATATCAGAGGGCTTCTCTGATTATATACTAATTAATTATAGGTGGTATTGCAGGAAATTCATTTTAGGAATGTACAGGGGTGTGTGTGTGTGTGTGTGTGTGTGTGTGTGTCTGTGTATTTTGAGACTCGAGGTACAACATGCTCATGAACTTCTAACCGTGGTTGTGATCAAAACGTTTGGCTGTCACTGACATAGCCTGTATTTTCAAAGGAGACAAACGTATCTCTTGAATTAAGATAAGCCAGGGCCAGTTTTCTACGTCTGAGACCTGTTTAGGTCATCACTACATTTGCGTAAGGCTTTGCACTCAGGAGCCCCACATGTGGCCCAATGGTCTGTCGTCATCCCTGTAGTATCCTGACTCTTAGAGAAGTCATGTGAGCAGAGAAGATTTACTGGCCCATGTGAAAACCCACAGCACTGTGACCCAGAAGCAGCAGTTCTGGTCACAGCAAGCTGCTTCTCTAGTGGCTGCCCTGTCACCTAGCACATGTGAGCAGCTTCTTCATGGCGAGGGGTACAGGGAATCACTGCCCCGAGGGTTTGGCTGGGGACACTCCGGGCTCAGACGCATGTTTGGCAACAGGAGCAGTGGCCACCTGGAAAAGGAAGTGCTCTATCTGTGGGCAAGGCCAAGGCCAGCAGTAGGAGGCCAGCTTGCCTTCTGTCCCCAGAGTCTGGTTTGGCAGTGTCTGCACAAAGGGGCTCTCCCACTTGATCTCTGAAGCAGGAACAGCAGCACTCATGAAGTATGCTTTGACAGTCAGCCATCATAAGACGAAGTAATCATGGCAACACCAAGATGAAGCATCAGCTTCTAGTATCTGTAGTGGTTTTGTTTTCTAGCACCACGGGCCAAACTTATGACCCAATACGTGGTAGGTAAGTGCTCATCTCTAGGCTATATTCCAAGCCCTTGGTTCTCTGAGACAGGGACTTACGCGCCAGGCCTGGCCTCAAGTTCACAGGTCTCCTGCCTATGCTTCCTGATTGCTTGCATAACTGGTCTGCACCATCACACCAGCAGAACTGTTAGCTTTGCAGCTTGCTGTAATGTTTCTGATACATACCAGCTTAGAAATATGACAGAAATCCTGTGATATCAAACAGTAACAAGCATCTTCCAATGTTTTCACAAGGAGATTTAAGTGAACCAATTATTAATGAGGAACATAATTCTAACTTTAAATTGTCCTTATAACTCAAGGTATGATAGTAGGATGCATAAATGTGGATTTTGACTTATATAAAAGTTACAATGTCACTTTGATTTCCTGTACGACCTGTACAGTCTTACATGAAATATCAAAGAAGCATTAAAAGGTCATTGTATAAATACACATATTGACTAAACTCAGATTTACGTGAAACTGATTTGAATGAAAAGTTAAATCTTCTAGAAAAACTGTTCCAAAAGTCTTTAGTTTTAGATGCGATGAAAAATTATATCTTGAAATTATCCTAATGCAATCATAGACCATAAAATACTCTTAAATATAATAACAGCTGTATTAGTAGGTTTCTCTCAAAATTTAAAATTATTTTCAATCTTGAATGTGTCATAACTAATATTATTTTGTATATAAGAATGAAGTTGCTAAAAGTATAAATTTAGTGGCTTAATGAATTTGCAAGAAATTTAGGCAATCAATCAAAAGATATTAACTTGTTTGTGTTAATTACATAAAATTATAGGACCAACGTTGTTTTCCCAATGTGTAAATATGTTGTTACTTACTCCTCACTATTAATACTGTTTATGTTTTGCAAGTAATAAGGTATCTTTTAAGGAAAAAGTTCCACATATAGTACCTGAAATAGCACTCTCCTCTTGTTTTTTGAACATAGATGCTATATGTTTATTTTGTATTGAGCTCTGCAAATTATATTGTTAGTCCTGAGTATGATATGAACTGCTCATCCATCTTTCCAAACAATATGGGGGGTTGAAAAAGATTAGAGATCCACCTTCAGAGGGCTTACATTTTAGCATTCCAAGTTAAATATGGCCAAATCTAAGTATCATATGTTATGGGGATATGGAGAGAGATTTACCCTTTGTTTGATTACCTCACACAGGTTGTCCAGAAGCTCTAGGGATAACTTAAATGTTTAAAACTTCTGACTTCATTAGAGCCTGTGGCATGGGTATCATTTCAGTGATCAATATTCACAATCAGTCTGTCATCCGCTAGCTGCTTGAGTCTGAAGGAACCATGTTTCGCCGAGTCCCTCTCCATTACTGGTGGAATGAGGATGAATTATAAAGTACACCCAGAGCTGGCTAACTCCCTGTGGTTGGACCCGATTGACAAATATGCTATATCCTACCTTATACCAGTGTCCTCCATCTGGCTCAGCATCCCCCACCTCTGTCCAGTTATCTCGGTTTGGGCCTGAAATAGAGTAACAGCTTGTGCCTCTGCAGCCTCGGTCACCACTGTAGACAAAACAGAGAAGAGTCTAGGGTGATACCGGGAGGCCAGAAGGTTTGGGGTCAGGCTCGTTTATAACCGCCCAGTCCCACAGGAACTGACTCACTTCAGGAGCCCAACTGTGAACTCCTTTTGAGAGCAGCATCCCCACTGACTTAGTTACATGGGACAAGTGCTACCTCTTAAAGGACCCACCACTTAGCATCACCATTATGGGGACCGAGCTTCCAAACACTGATGCTTGTGGGATACAGACGAACCACACAGATAACAGATTCCAAAGGGACTAGAAGTTTCAATGCTAAGATGTTAATATTTGGTTAACTTTTTCCTATCCTGAGCTCTCATCAGTTCCTTCTACTCTATTCACATCTAAGTTGAAATGCAGATATTCCTCATGTCTTTGCCTCTTCTGCTTGGCGTGCTCTACCCCCCCAGTGTACTGCATCCCTGTCACCTAGTCAGACACGTGGCCAAACTCCTTTTATTCACAGGACTCTGGTTATGTATCATTTTGGAACTTATTTTTTTTGTGCTGTGCGGAGGTATATGTGTATGTAGGTACACATTCCTGTATGCACACATGAAGGCCAGAGGAAGACATTGAATGTCCTCTATCATTCTCTGGTAAATTCCTTTGAGGCAGGGTCTCTCCATGAACCTGGAAGGCCGATGGCCACCAAGCCCTAGGGTCCCTCTTCTCTCTGCCCCACACAGTACTGGGGATATAGGCATGCATGAAACTATGTACCCAGCTTCCCATGTGGATGCTGGAATCCAAACTCTGTTCCCCACTGTTGCATAGCAACTGCTTTTAACACTGACCCTTCTCTCCAGACCCTCATTTGGAGAATTCTTCCTAATTTCCAGTGAATTCCACTTATGCATCCTTTATTCCCTAACCTCCGACAACCATTGATCTTTTTAGTCATCTCCATAGTTTTATTATGTCCAGAATGTAATAGAGCAAGACTCACACAGCATGTAGAATTTTCACATTGGCTTGTTTTACTTAGAAATATGCATTAAGATATCTCCATGGTTCTTTTTTGTTTTGTTTCTTTTTTTCATTATTCTTTATTAAGAAATTTTCTACTCACTCTACATACCACCCACTGATCCCACCTACTCCTTCCTCCCATCCCCCAGCCCTCTCTCCCAAGCCACCTCACATCCCCCAAATCAAGGTCTCCCATGGGGAGTCAGCAGAGCCCGGCACACTGAACCTAGGCAGGTTCAAGATCCCCTTCCCACTGCACCAAGGCTGCGCAAGGCGTCACACCACAGGCACCAGATTTCCAAAAGCCTGCCCATGCACCAGGGATGGATCCTGATACCCCTGCCTGGGTGCCTCCCAAACAGTTTGAGCCAAACAACCATCTTCCGTATCCAGAGGGCCTAGTCCAGTCCCATGGGGGCTCCACAGCCACCAGTTCACAGTTCATGGGCTTCCACTAGTGTGGCTGGGCATCTCTGCACGTCCTCCCATCATGATCTCGACATCCCTGCCTGCAGAATTCCTCTTCTCTCTAGATTGGATTCCTGGAGCTCAGCCTGGTGCCTGGCCATGGATTTCTGCATCTGCCTTCATCAGTCACTGGACAAAGGCTCTATGATGACAGCTAGGTTATTTGCTAGACCAGTCATCAGAGTAGATTGGTCCAGGCACCCTCTGGACCACTGCCAGCACACCAAGGTGGGGTCATCCTTGTGGGTTCCTGAGAGCCTCCCCAGCACCCTGCCTCTTCCTATTCCCATGATGTCATCATCTATCATGGTATCTTCCTCTCTGCCCTCTCACTCTGTCCCTGTTCCAGCTCGACCCTCTCATTTCCCTATGTTCTCATCCCTGACTCCTTGCCCTCCACAAACCCCCACACGCACCCAGTCCACTCATGTAGATCTCATCCACTTCTCCTTCACTACCTCCATGGTTCTTATCGAGGACTGATGAAACACATCTATGTAGTCCTGAAAACACTCCATTGTCTGTATCCACTGTCTATCCATTCACCTATTATTGAAGGGCATCTTGGTTCCTCCAGGTTTTGGCAATTACAAGTAAGGTTGCTATAAGCACACCTGCATAGGGTTTTGTGTGGCTGTAGGTTACCAAGAAGTACAACCTCTTTTCCTCTAGGAAAACATGGGTTTAAAGAAGCTGCCAGACTACCATCTGGAGTGACCACCATTCTGCGTTCCAGTCAGCAGCTGTTCTTGTTTCTCCACATCTGGACAATGCCTGGTGCTGTCTGTGGTTTGGTTCCTGGAAATTCTCATAAGTATGTGATAGTTAAAGGTTTGATGTTCCCCCATAATTATTCCCCAATGAATATTCATGTTTTCATAGATAACCCATTTTGCAAGAGAACAGCTTACTTAGCTGCACAGGAATAGTACAAACGCATCACACATGCTTCACAAGTCTAAAAGTCAATATCTAATAAATCACCCCTCAATTTTTTAATAAATAGAGCAGGCTGAGAGCACAGGGACTGTTTCAAAGTGTCTCGTCAAATAGAAGTACAGATATATCCTCGTAAAGCAGCACAAGGCTGGAATCACCCCGCGACAGTGTAGCCTCTGTTGTCACTTAGACATTTTTCTGTTCCAGTGGATTTCAAGGAATGTTTCGTTCAAGATGTTTCTGTCACCTCTGAGTAAGCTGAACATATTAGCGATGGAATTCGATTAGAGAAAAGCCCGTGGCTTTGAACCAAGGAGTCAGTTACCAATAGAAGTTACATCCAAAGAGCCACCTTCAGATCCAAAGATCTGGAACTCAGAGTTACATGTGTGCACTTGCACTAAGAATTTTCTCTTCCTCACCAAACCCTTCTCTTTGGATATTCTAAAAATGTCTTCCTTATCTCAATACCTCTTCCTAAGACATTCCTAAAACAAAAATAGCATCAATAATTCTCTGTAGTCATAAAAATAATCATCACATTGTATCCTTGAAATCCTTGTCATCCTCCATTTCAGCTGGAATTGGGGCTTGCTTATCTCTAGTATCTTCCCATCAGAATGTAGAAAAACACACAGTCCCCTTGATCAAATAAAAGAACGTTCAATGTGGTCCAAGAAGACCTTTGCCCCACAAATTATTCTTATCTGTGTAAAACTGATGATTTTATTCTCTTGCTTAAATCTCCCAATTCTACCTTACCCCAAATGCTCCTGTCCACTCCATCCTTCCCCTCTGTCCCCATGGTGACCATGCACCCTGTCTTTCTAGTTTCTCATGGATCTTCAGCATATCCTTGCCTCAGGGTCTTTGCATTGGCTTTCCTTTGGCCTGGAAGGGTTAGCTCCTTCAGTTGATTTAGGTCTCGGTTCAGGTAAGCTTCCTTTACCAGTGAGATCTCCCATGGTGCTCCACTGAAGTAGTGGTCACTGTGTTTCCTTCTCAGTCCCTTTAGCACAATACCCTACTGGTTAAAAAAATACCCCATGTCATTATCTTAACATAGCTTTGTGCACTTAATGGCTTGTTAACTATTTTCCTTGCTGTGCGCAGATGGGTGCAATGATCCGTATGATGGAAATCCTAGGTGGTTTCCAGAACAGTCAGAACCTGGTTTCTTCTGTTCACATTCCCAGACCCTAGAATCCAGCTAAGAGCAGAGGAAAAATGGATGAATGACTCAATCAAGTGTCTTCTACCTGTGTGGCCTCTGTGCTACCACAGTAACAGGGGGCTGCCATAGGCCTCGGGTTTAGTTTAGCAAAGGGACATGTCACCCACACTTCCAAGGGAGATGCTATACTCTAAGTACTCACAGTGCCATAAATACCAAGAGACCTGAGAAGACAAAGAGCTCACTGGAAACTTTCCTTCATGCACTGGACAACCCCATTGTATTGGATTGGGAAACTATTTTGGGGAACCTTACATAGGACCAGAATATCCATCGACTCCATGAGTAGGTCATGCTATTGGTCATAAATGTAGGTGGGATCAAGAAATATATCTCAGAAGTAAAACCTCTCGATGGGGGAGTTACTTATTCCCATTTGGATGAAATGTCAGAAGAAGGTGATAGCAATGATCAAAAATGACTTATTCATGATTTACATTGCATATAAAAAGCATAATCAGCCCCATTTGGAGAAGAAAGTCTGCACAGACTCAATTCAGTCTTCAGTATCTCAACTGGGATGTCTAAAGAGGTCCATTTTTTCTGCACCTTCATAAGAGCCTCAGATGAACTGCTTACATAGCAGTAGTAAAAGACTCAATAGAGGGATCCACCTGGTTTCACCCTTGACTCTTTACCTCTTGACTGAGCCCTAATACATGCTATACTGGTAATGTTTCAGAAGACCCATTGCTTTTCTGTGTATGTATCACTATTTTATTTAACAGGCTCTGGGCTTAAGCTTGGCACCTTAAAGTTTTCAAAGCTCCATGAAGATGTCACTGTTACCCACTGATGCTACCTTGATTATATGAATCCTGATTTGACCCTCCCCTAATTCATGTTCCTTCTAGTTCAACATGTAAAATTTTATGCATATATTCCTGTATCAATGTGCTTGGGTTTGCTATAAATCACCCTAAAGTTATTGTCCCATGAAACCAAATACAAAGAAATAAATGACACAAACAATACTTAGCTATTGTGGTGAATTACTAAAACAGATACAAATTCTTTGCTTCCTCATACACATGGCCTTTGCCATGGGCCTTCTCAACTCTTCCCAGAAAGGGCTGTAATGGAATTCTCACTCCTACACATCTGGGTGGGCCTTGTAACCTCCTTTAGCCAGAAAATAACTAAGCTGCTTCTGAGTCTAGGCCTCAAAGGCTTGAGCTCCTTTTTTATTTTTTTTAAATACAACCTGCTCAGTCTGTTTAATGTTAATTGTATCTTGTATATGGTTTTAGGACTAGCTTTCATGGTACCAGACGGCACCATACAAGCTTCCAAAAGAGGGAGGCAACCAAAAGTCCTACCTAGCTGTGATGGGTGTGGACCACAACAGCAATCAGGTTCTAATTCTGTAGCTGAGGCTGGCAGGAAACTCACTATGTGGCCCGGGCTGTCCTTGACCTCATAGTAATCCTCCTGCCTCAGCCTCCCAAATGTTAGGATTATAGACATGAGCTATTATGCTTGGCTCCATATTTTTACTTAAAAGCTAACCTAAGACCAAAGAAAGGAAGTAAAGTTACACAGCTGAGGCATATTGTGAGGGAAGGGGTAGCCCCTGCCCTGAGTCCTGACAAAGCTATGTACTCTCTGAAGAATCCATCCTGTCCTTGGTTGTCTGAACACCCCAGCAGGCCACTCAGTCGATCCCTCCTCACATGACCTCTGGGAACACAAATTTCTCGCATGCAGATTTATTTGATGATGTCTTGAGAATGTCTTTGAAGGTACACAGATGAACATTCTGTTTTCCTCACCACAGAACTCAAGCAGTACTACATCATGGGCCATGCATCACTTATTCTGCTGGCCTTCTGTCAGCTAAGCATCCCTCCCCAGTGGCCTGACACGAACCATCTTCCCAGGGTCAAGCTGTAACAGTTGCACAACAGATGAGGTCTGAGGGTATTGGTGTCTTTTCATGTTGACTCTGCAGCCCATGACCTGAAAGATACAGGTCCCTCTTCAGAGGAAGGGTCAGCTCAGGCATTTCATTCTAGTGGTGAGCTGAAGGCCAAGTTACATAAGGATGTAAACCCAATGAGAGAGAACGGAAAGTTGATCTCGAGCTTTCTGTGTGTTCAGGAGAAACATCAATTCATAAGCCCAAACCAGTCTTTTTTTTTTTTTTTTTTTTTTTTTTTGTTTTTCGAGACAGGGTTTCTCTGTGTAGCTTTGCGCCTGTCCTGGAACTCACTTGGTAGCCCAGGCTGGCCTCGAACTCACAGAGATCCACCTGGCTCTGCCTCCCGAGTGCTGGGATTAAAGGCGTGCGCCACCACCGCCCGGCCCAAACCAGTCTTTAAAAAAAGATTTTACTCCATTCTACAGAGAAAGATTGTTCGCAGTTTTTCCTTGAGTTTTGTTTTGCTTCTTGTTCTTATTAAACATTTTATACATGTTGTACATGCCTTCCTTCCTGGAAAACTGTGTGTGAAAGTATATACATGCAGGGAAAATGTCCCTGGGGACAGCATAACAGGGATATATGTATCCAAAGAATGTGAAGGGACTAAGACGTTGGTAGCAAGTAAGCAAGTAGATACACACACACACACACACACACACACACACACACACACACACACACACACAATCCAAATGGTTATTCAATTGAATTTGAGAGTTTTAGACTCATTGGGTCACATTAAATGTGGTTAAGTTTCAAAAGGAATCCTTTATAACTCAGTTTCTACAATGATAATTCCAACTCAATCTATTGGTGAGTAGCTTTGTAAAATGGGCTGTCTCCATCGTGATTCTTGCTTTCTGATGTTAAATGTAAGCTAAAACATAACCTACTGTCCTAGTCTGATTTCTGTTGCTATGATAAGACATCCTGACAGAAACACAACTTGGGAAAGAAAGTATTTATTTGTCTTATAATTGCCAATTGAAGTCCATCGTTTCAGAGAAGTCAAGGCAGGAAGCTATATCACTCCATAGTCAAGAGCAGAAAGAGAGAAAAGACATCCCTGTGTGTTGTTATCAGCTGGCTTCCTCCTCTCTTAAACTTGTTCATGGCTCCCTGTCTAGGGAATGGCGCCGCCCACAATGGCGGGGTATTCCTATGATTCCCACTGACATGACCCTATGCCAAGGTGATCCAGAGAATTTCTCATCAGGACTCTCTTTCCATGTGATTCTATGTTGTGTCAAGCTGACTGTTAAAACCAGCCAGCACACCTTCTGATATTTCAGTAATGTTCAGGTAAGAGTCTGCATCCTCAGCAGGAAGACTGACTGAATTAAATGAGGTTCAGGTTGGTTGGATTCAACTAGGGGGGGCTCTAGAAACTGGGAAGGGGGACAATGGGAACTGAAAATTCAGGTGAAAAATGATAGTAAAATGTGAATAAGGAAACTAAAAAATAGATTCTATATTCTGCAAACTTGTTGCATAGTCCTCCTTTAAAGGAAAAACTTCACAATATTTTCAGTGTTGAAAAATGTTTTGTCATTTTAAATTGTTACAAATCCTAAGCACATGCATACACCTGCAATATGCCTATAAATTTTAATGAAATGCAAAAGTTTAACAATTAAATGGGAAAAGTCTTTGTCAGCTGCACGCCAGATAGGGAATTAGTATCTAGACTATATTAAGAGCTGCAAAAGTTAAATATCAAACCCCCGAGTCATCAAATCAACAAATGGACCAACAAACTAAATAGACAACTCTCAAAAGAAGAAATACAAATGGCCGATAAATACAGCATCTTAACCATTAGGGAACTATAAATGAAAATTGCTTTGTGATTCCATCTCTCCCCAGTTAGAAGGTCATGGTCAAGAAAACAAATGACAGCAAATGCTGATGAGGACATGGAGAAAGAGGAACACTTACTCACTTGAATGAGAATGTAAGCTTATGCAGCCATATGGAAATCATTCCCTCTCCTGGGCTAAGCCTGGGAGATATCACAAAGATACTTGCACATTTTGTTTATAGTTATACCATTCACCACATCCAGGAAATGGAATCATATTAGATGCTATCAACAGATGCCAAGGTAAAGAAAAACATTTTGAAACAGGGTCTCATTATATGGCCCTGGCTGGCCTAAAACATACTATATAGATCAGGTTGGCCTTGAACTCCCAGAGATATGCCTGCCTCTGTATCCTAAGTGCTAGGGTTAATGGTGTGTACCACCATGCTTAGCCATAATGGAATTTTATGATGCCAAAAATAAAAATGAAATCATGAATTTGCAGAAAAAAAATGGGTGGAACTAGAAATCATTAAATTAAGTGAAATATTCCAGAGTCAGGAAGACAAATACTGCATGCTTTCTCTTATGTGTAGAACCTAGATTTTAAAGTGTGTGTGTGTGTGTGTGTGTGTGTGTGTGTGTGCGCGCGCGCGCGTGTATGTGTCTGTGTGGAGAGAGAGAGAGAGAGAGAGAGAGAGAGAGAGGGAGAGAGATCCAAAAGTTGATCACTTATTCAGACACCAGAGGCTACACCCAGGGACTCCGTGGCTGTGGTAATACGCTATAGGCATATTGAATTGTATCATGAGCACTATGGTTATTACTAACATTTTAGATAACTATGAGAAAAACGGAATGCCAGAGAGGCTCATGAACTTTGAAAGATGGTATCAAAAACACAAAGATGGGCCGGGCGGTGGTGGCGCACGCCTTTAATCCCAGCACTCGGGAGGCAGAGCCAGGCGGATCTCTGTGAGTTCGAGGCCAGCCTGGGCTACCAAGTGAGTTCCAGGAAAGGCGCAAAGCTACACAGAGAAACCCTGTCTCGAAAAACAAAAACAAAACAAAACAAAAAAAAACCACAAAGATGGGCCCTAACAACAAGTTCTACCATAAACAGTACCATACAAATGAAAAGAACTATTAAGGTGCATTAAAAGACACCTAACAATGAAGGGAAGACTCCATCCCAGTCAGTACCTGCCTATCTGCTGGACAGAGAAGGATCATCCAGAGCAAAAGCACTTTTCAACATGATTGGGCAAAAACAGTAAGTCAAGGTAGTTAATTGAGAAGTCCTTCTCCCAAAGTCTATTTCCAGGGAAGAACAGAAATGTGAGAAATTATTCAACAGGAAAGAGAAAGAGAAGGCATGGAAGAGGATGCTTATGCAAGAAAACCACCTAAATATAAAAGGTTCATTAGGCCAACATTTCAACAACCATGTAACTCATCCTTAGCTGAGAACCATCTTTGCCTGCCAATACATGGTACAAAATAGAATCGATCCGTGCTGTATACAACTCTGAGTGTAATTACTAACGGCACAGGTACTGAAGTAAATGGGGAGGGCTGGGCATTGTGACACAAAGAGACAAGGTTGCTTGGCAAAGTATGCCCTGCTTGCCAACAATCCCAAACACATGAATACATAAAGTGGTCATGCCGATTTGAGAGTACACATAACTTTGGATCATCACTGAAGACTACAGGCCAGTGAAGAAAGCCACCATGACCTCAACACTTCAAATATTATCAAGCAGTCTTACATATGTGAGATCATCAAGAGAAACACTTATTAAATCGTAAACAACAAAAAAATTAGACGTGGGGGGGGGCATCAAAAGATACATTAATTCAAACCTGTAAGAATAATTTGATAAAAGAATTTTGTTTTACCTAAAACTAAATAATTATATTTAGTGTTGGAAAACCGTACTTACATGATTAAAAGAACTCAGTTATGCTTTTGATAAGGTATTACTGGATTGCCATTTTTTTTAATAACTCAGTTTCAACAACTATTTTATTTGGTTGTTGGGCCACTTAAAACTTTGTATCAAAATGCAATCCTGGGAAAACAAACTGTCATGTTTTCAAAACTCTTTGTCCCTCTCTCTGACCTGCCCTAGGTACGTGGTACCCAATACCATGCTTGCTTGGTGTCTACTGCCGTCTTTTGAGCTAGACAAGCATAGGCTACTATTTGCATTCTTCCACACATCTCCCATTGGAGCTACAGAGACGACTTCTACACTGAATGCTATAAGAGATTTTGTTCTTCAGTAGTGCTAAATGTGTGAAAAGATAAATACAAAACTGGACGAGGAAACTGAGTGGGTCTTCAATTACTAGGCACTTATTTAATATCTGGAATGTGAAAACAAATTCTGCATCTCAGAGAAGGTATTTGTGTTTATGCAACATCTTCCTACTTTTTTGTTTTTTATGAAATCATATGGCCTTCCTAATAATTCCTCTGTCTTGGAATTGTTAGTGAAAAATAATTTTAGGGTATTTACAAGTACAACACAGAAAACTCACTTTTACAAGAGGACCCAAAAGGCATTATGGATAAAGGGATTTTGGCAAAAGAGTTTTCTTGCTTGATATTTCATTGCATGCTTTAAATAATATAATCAAAATCTCTTAACTTAGATTTTATTTTGTTTTGTGTGTTTAGGTACTTTGTTTGCAGGAATTTCTGTGCACCATGTAAATGTCTGGTACCCAGGGAAGCCAGTAAAAGGAGTTGAATTCCCTGGATTGTAGTGGTTACAAGCAGTTTGTGAGCCATCATGTGGATGCTGGGAACTGAATCCAGGGCCTCCAGAAAAGCAGCAAAAACTCTTAACCATTGAGCCATCTCTCCATCCCCCAATTTAAAATGCTTTCAATGTATTAACGTGTGAAATAATAACTCTTTTTTGAAGTTAACCTATCTTTACCACCATTAATAGACTTCTTTCTCATTCATGTATTGCTAATCAAGCCAGAGGCTATACATGGTGATACTTTAGTACCTCTAGGCTAAACAAATGATACTTTCTTCAGAATTATTTATTTTGTACATAATGAAAAGGAATAAAATGTATAAAATGTCATATCTCATTTAAAAAGTTAGCCTAAAAATCCAAAAGCAGACTTTGATTTCTTTGTTGTGTAGAGACAGAAATCCTTCAAGAGGCAGATGGTCTCTTAGGGTCCCCCAAATTCTTCCTTATGCTCTTACTTCATTTGGTGCTTTGTCTCTAACATCTGTGGCTAGATCTCCAGCCTGTTCCTGTCTATGCCTCTGTGCCCCAATATACACACCAAGCCTACAGTTTGCCATGACTTCAGCGGCCAGCTATGTAGCCTACTTCTCTGTGAAAGGATATGCAGACTTGGTAGCCCATGGGGCACTGTTTCCTAGTACTAAGATGAAATTGTTCTGGCAACTGATACTCTAGAGACTTGAGTCATTTCAACATCTGAGCTTCTGGTTGATCAGCTCAAGGTCACTGACCAAATTAACAGCTCTGAACATTACAGCAATCTTGAATGAAACAATGAAGCATTCCAAAACAAATCATGCTATTTACAGGAACTGCTTTAAAATTTCCCAATACATTCCTTACTTTGCATAGTTGACCTAACATATAATATTAGGTACCTATCGACATATGCAGATTTATTTTTGCTTATATATCTAGATGGTGATTTGTACTTTTAGAATGGCTTTTAGTTTGCATATTTGAAACAGTTATTCTGCGGTCTACCAGGTGTTTCCCAAATCTATTCCTATAAAAAATTCTGTGATGGTGATTCCTGGTTGTTCTCTACTGTCCACTTTCGCCTTCCTTTCTAGAACTATGACTTTAAATAGACTCACATCACAGCCCTAAAAAGGTCATGCTACTGCTACCCAGCCTCCTTTACAGCTAAGAATGATAAGAATAGGTTCTTGCCAATAAGCAGCAAGTACGCTTTGAAAGCAGCATTTCCCAGACACAATGGGGCTGAAGCACATAGAAACTCAGAGACTGTGGCAGCATGCACAAGGCCTGCAGAAGTCCAAGCCAGACAAAATCCTAGCACAAAGGAGGGGAAGTTGCTACTAAGTCCCACCAGTAGCCTAGAAGCTACTGGAAATTGATAGCTGCTGGGAGAGGGAAACTCCATTTTCTTCAAGAGAATGACACTGGATGTATCAACCACATTCAAAGGCCGGCCCCGTGCTCAGGAGTGGTGAGCCTGTGTGTGTGTGATTATTTTATTTGGTTTTTATTTTAAGAGAGAGAAAGAATATCAAGTTGGTAGGTAGAGAGGTGGGGGGATCTGGAAGGAGTTGGGGGAGAGAAAGGATATGATCAAAATATATTGTATGAAATTCTCAAAGAAGAAATACAAACATTAAAAATACTTTAAAACAGGTTTTCCTATTCTTGTTCACAAGATAGATTTTTTTTTCTTAAAAGCTTTTGTTTAAGTTTCTCTAATTGTAGATTTTTCTGCTTCTTGCACACAACCATAAAATATAACTGTTATAATGCAAATTGCAATTATCATCATATATTGTTGACACAGACGATCACGCAGAGATATAAAAATATACAAAAGAGGTATCGTATCCACCCATGAACAAAAGATTATGATACCTGCATATTAAGATTAGATCGCTCATTTAGAAGAACAGGAAATGTCTACAACCTACATAACTTGGAGGAAGATCATTGGCTCAAATACATTCTTTTTTAAGATTTATTTTTATAATTTTTAATTATGTGTGTGTATTTGCTTTTACACATGTGTCTGTGTACACTTGGGTGCAGGTGCTTGTGAGAACCAGTGGCTACAGACCCCTCTGGAGCTGGAGTTATCCGTGGTTATGAGCTACCCACCCAATGTGGGTACTAGGAACTGGACTCAGGTACTCTGGAAGAGCAGTAAGCACTCTTAATGACCAAACTGTCTCTCCATCCCTTAGAATTCATTCTTGAAAGTCAAATAGTAAGAATTCGCTGAACAACTTTGTGATAGACACCTAGGTAATCCATACCCATAGCCTTTCGGGAATTAGCTTGGAGGCTGCAAAGGAGAGATTTTTGCAAAAGTGGATCGGCCAGGCTCATGCCAACCTAGCTCACTTCCCAGGAAGCAGACTCCAAAAGCCTAGCTCCTCCTTCACCTCTGACCTCCTGTACAGTCCCATATGCAGGAAAGTCCTGGACAACTGCACTCATTGCTTCTTTAATGCCCCTACTTCAAAAATAACCCCCAGCTGCTCCAGAAGTTTACAGGCTGTAAGCCTGACCCCACATTCAGAGTTGGGAGAGGGAAAGGCAGCCCACACAGACAAGCATCTGAGGCCCGAGGATTCCTCTTCCTTCTCAGAGTGCAGCAGCTGCCATGTGAAAGCAGCAGATTAACATAATACCTGGTAGGCATTCAGGAATGGCAGCAGAGGAGGGAGCCATTCCTGGGGCCTAGGAGCCACAAGGGAGGGTGTGAAAACAGCAGGGTCACTGAACTAAAAGAGCCCTGGAAAGCCCCACCTAGGGAATAGGTGGGGTGAATGTAGAGTAGGCTCCTGTCTCTCCCCAGCATCAGCACCAGGAAAGAGCCAGCTGGTATGACCCAGGCATGATAATAAGAAATGAAGCGAAAACCAAAGAACCCAGAACTGGAGGCCAGGAGTGTCAAACACATGTAGTAAAGCTACATGGTCACGTTGGACCTGGGCTGGGAAATGGTAGGGACTAAACAGTGATCTACATGAAGCAGACAAAACACAGGGGCTGAAAATTTTGGACTCGTTCATACCCTATTTATTGATAGATGCTGATTCAGCTCCGTTTGATTATCTGGAAGGCTTGGATGCATTCCTCTTTGGAGGGATGATACTCGGGTGTTCCAGAACTGATAATGTATGTAGAGACACTCCTCCAGGGCTATGAAGGCAATGCTTCTTTCAACACACAAACGGCCCTTCATATTTAATCATTAACCCATGCACTGCTGATGTGGAAGTGACCAGGGCATCTGAGCCTGGCAGCAGCAGACTAATGGAAACAAGGAGAGGGTGATGCAAGGCCACCCAGCAAGATGCTGGCAGTCTCTGACTCAGGATGGCTGGGTCAGCTTGATAAGCCCTCTCCAGCACCACGCTATCACGGACACATTGGGCTGGAGGTGGCCAAGGTGGGAATGTTGCAATGCGGTTAGCCTTGCCTCACTCCATTTGCAGATGAACTAGTGTGGATAGCTAGGGTCCTGCTTTTCTTCCTCTTTTCCCTTCTTTTTCTTCTGCTGGCTCATGGCATTTCATGACAGCCACTTGAAAACATTCTCTCAGATTTCCTCCAACAGACATTGCAGGAACCTGTCATAGAAGTACAGCTGTAACCCCAGGACTCAGAAGGCTGAGACAGAAGGATCATTGTTTGAGGCCAGTCTGAGTTACATGAGAAAACCTGCCTCATTAAGTAAGCTCCTCCCCAAAGCAAAGCATTGACACTGTTTTTCATCCAATGCTATACAATAGCAGATTATTTTCTATGATTTTTCATAGTCTCTGCTTACTTCTCCACACTAAAGTCTCAAACTTTCTGAGATTAAATCAATAAATATTTACTGAGGACATATGTCATAGGCAGCATGAGTGTCATAAGATCAATAAACCACACAGCTATCTCCAAAGCTCAGGCTTTATTTGGGAAGAATACAGGGCTATGTGTCTACACAAATGTGGACATACACATGTTGTTGTTCAAAAAGATGCCATCACAGTTTGTCATTTTCCCAAATGAACGAACAAATATAGTTGCATTGTTCAGAAGAGGGAGGAGCCCCCAGCCTACAGTGCAGAAGGGCCTAGACACTTGAGAGTCAAAGTATAGCCATGACGAGCTAGTGCTTTGGGTTGAACTGTCTCTCTCCCGACTTCACATATCGAATCCCTAACCCTCAGTAACTCAGAATGAGACCTTCTACAGAGATACCCTCTCTTCAAAGATGATCAAGTTAAAACGAGTCTACCAGGGTTGGCCCTGACTTCAACTTAAGTTGTATCCTTAAAGAGGGAAAATTCATTGACAGATACACCCCAAAGAAATGTGATGTGAAGAACACAGCCTCCTAAAAGCCAAAGAGCAAGGCTTTGGACAGATCATACCCTTCCCTCACAGGCCTCAAAGGAAACCAACTTGCTGACACCCTGACTCTAGCCATCAGGCCTCTGAACCCCATTTCTACTGTTACAGTCCCCTGAGGTACTGGGACACTAGGAAAACAATGCAGCCCCCTCACGGGTAAGAGGTGGGTAAGCACAGGAGGGTGAGGCAAGTCTCACATGTGATAGAAACAGCAATGAGCGAAGAAGCCAATCACAGGACCAGGCATGTTCTAAGAAAATCAACACGCCAGAAGTAAAGCGGATGTGCAGAAGAGCAGGTGGCCCCACTTGATAGGCCAGGAGTCCTCATATCTGTGTGCACTGGGCTCGTTGTGATGTGTTCTGAAAAGAGAGGGGGACTTTTGTGGACTTTCACCAGGAACCCATTATAACAGTGGGTTTGTTTAAAAAAAAAAAAAAAAAAAAAAAAAAAAAAAAGATGTTCAGCAAGGTGGATTGGAGTCAAGAGACTTGAAGAAGTTCACTCCATTCTGTGAGGTCCTCCAGCTCATCTGCAGAGTAGTTACCTAGCAGGTTAGGCTGCTAAATGGCCATAAGAATGGATATCTGAGGATTAATCCCAAGAACGTGAGAATCTGGGTGACAAAGGAAATTTTTCTGATGTTTAGAATCATGAGTTGGAGAAATCATCCTGGATTATCCAGGGAGGTCCCAAATGCAATCAAAAGTGTGCCTTAGTAGAAAGAGACAGGGGGGATTTGGAAAGAAGGTGTACAGGAGAGGGGGAAGGACAATGTGACCAGAGGAGGATGAGGATAAAAGGTAATGGGACCTGCCAGGAAGGATCAGGAGGAACATGGCAGCTTCCCAGACAAGGAAGAGGCAGGATTCTCCACTATGGCTGCCAGGAAGAGTGGAATCTAAATTTCAGTCCAATGAGCACCGTTTAATAATTCTGACCTACATACTATACGGAGAATATCTTCATTTCCTTTCAGGCCACCAAACTGATGCTAATTTATAAGTGCAGCCACAGAAAACTACCACTCTTGGGTCCCATTCAGAGTAAATGGCCCTGTTTCACGGTGGGGCTCAGACATCTGAGACAATTCCCAGGCATGCCACCAAGATGGTGACTGATGAGACCAGAGGAGGATGTCGTTCATATCTGATCTGGGCATCCTGAGTAGAGATAGAGCTGAAGCTGTAGCCATGAATGAGATTATGAAAGGAGTTCTGAAATGAAGGAATTGCACCAAGGAAGAACAGAACTCGGCCATCCTCTACAACTGTAAGGAATGAGAAGAGTAGGAGATGTAGCCCAGTAGCAGAGCAATGCTAGTATGCACAAGGCTTCAGCAACACACACACACACACACACACACACACACACACACACACACACACACACACAAACACACAACGAGAGAGAGACACAGAGAGAGAGAGACAGAGACAGAGAGACACAGACACAGAGACAGAGAGAGAGACACAGAGAGAGACAGAGACAGAGACACACACACAGAGAGAGAGAGAGAGAGAGAGAGAGAGAGAGAGAGAGAGAGAGAGAGAGAGAGAGAGAAATAGCTAAGGAGACAGCAAGAATACCCATACAGACAGAAGAGGGAGAATCAGAATTCCAACATAAAAGCCCCATATATAGCAGTCGCACGGAAGACAACCAAGTTCCCCCAAGCTGAAGGGAAGGGAAAGAAAGTGGTGACTAAGAAATGACAGGCGCTCAGAGGCCCCTGCTGACCTTTGAGAAAGCAGTTTCGGTGCCATCAGACAGATGAGGGGCAGACATGAGATGACTGGTCTGGGAGATAGAGCGTGTGGGTGTGGAAGCAAGAGCAAAGGCCTTGGGGGCTCCAGCAATGAGAATGGAACAAGATCAAGTTATAATAACCAAGGGGGGTCTGGAATCCGACAGACTCAGCACACCTCTACAGCTGCTCCACTGCCTAGGAGTCCCTGAACCAACAGTCTAACTTTTCATGGACCCCACTACCACGTTTATACAATGGACACGGTCACAGCCACATGCAGGATCTGAGAGATGTCGATGAAATTAAACCGACATTATGTTGATTTCGGTGCCTAGAACATAGGAAGTGCCCACACTGATGATGGAGGGATGGATACAGGGATCCAGGAGAACTCTGGAATCCCACTTTTCAATAAAACAAGTTGCAAGGCAAAAAGCAGGACACAGCAATGGTCATTAAGTATATATTCCAAATATCTTATGGCCAAATTTATACTAAAATTATCAGCTGTCTGTATTGGCTATCTATTGCTCCTAGGACAAGTCATTACACATTTAAGTGACTTATAACGAAGTTAATTGACAAGTTTGTTGTTTAGAATTCTGACACAGACATCAGCGGGCTGTGAGCACAGAGTTGGGGAACTACAGTTTTGGAGGGTGCAGGGGATAACTCATTTTCTTTTCTTTGACAGCTTTTGAGGCCACTCATACCCTTGCCTCACAGACTCTTCCTCCATCTTCAAAGGCAGCCACATCTTTCTTCCTCAGCTACCTCTCCTTCTGACTGAAGTTGGCAAAAGTTCTCCACTCTCAAGAAGCTAGTTGACCATAGAGGGTTTCCTGTATACCTCAGAATACTCTCCCTCTCTCAAGATCCAGGCCTGTAATCATATAACAGTCCCATTTGCCAAGTACAGTAATATACTTATTTGTAGGCTTCAGGGATTAGGACATGAACATCTTTTCTGAAATATTCCTCTACTTGCAGTATTATTTGTCTACAGCTCACATTTAACTCAGGCATCCTGAGTCTAGTGAGCCTACCTGTAACATTTTTCTTTGTTTAGTACTAAATTCCCTTGACCCCAGGATCTCAATTGTACTGAACTTTTTCCTTTCCTCTATACTGTTTTTTTTTTCCACTCTATGACTCCACCACTCATTGGCTGCTATGCTGTATTACATGTACTTTTGTTCCAAATTTTAAGGAGGAGATTCCCAGCTATTTGTAAAAATGAATGATACCCGTGCATATATGTAACAAAATGCTACTTCACTATTTGCCACCATTTCATTCAGACTTCATGTATATGAGGAGTGAAACCCAGAAGCCATGCCTCATGATTCAGTTAGAGAAGGAATTGAATACAAGGGACTGGGTGCATCCAAAACTTGTAGAAGAGCCAGGAGAAGTCAAGGAAGGAAGGTGGGGGAAGCCACAAGCGTTCACATTTGCGGTTTGCTCTCAGGTACATGAAGATGCAGAGACTTCAGGAAGCTGCTGTTAATGATCACATCTGCTTCTTGAACCGGGGTTGATGATTAACAGAGAGAGATGTCTGGGAGTCAGGGCAGAATCTGATAACTGCTGAAACCCACACTTCTGTCCTCTTCAGCAGATGAGCAGAGCTCCAGCATCTCCTGCTCTGCACCCTCCTAATTCACAGGCAAGCACATCTGGCTGTCAGCCTTTGGCGAGACCTCTGCTGGTGAGAACGTTGGGGAAACGCACTTTCTAGGCTTCGAGCCCCAGTGATAAAAGTGATGAGCACATCAGACCAGCTGGCACACGGAGCTAGAGAAACAACTTTGAGGGCTTAAAAGAAGAAAGCTGTTGAAGGGGGAAGCGAAGTAATTACAGTGCTTAGATTCCGGGTTGTTGTAAGGTTCCCAGGTCCCTAAGTGTTTAGGGCCCATCAGTGATTCCTCTTCAACAATAACACTCCAGCAATGGCTGTCCCACCATCCTCTGATCTTAGGGTTTCGCTTGTTCATCAGAATTTTGTTTTCCTGTCTAAGGTGGCAGTGTGTCTAAAGAATTTTGATAAGTGATTTTTGTTTCCGGGCCTAGTTCCTGAACTGTAAGATACGACTTATTATCTATTCCTGTGAAATGAACTACATATGCCAAAGCTCAGAGGCTCAAAGTAATAACTCCTACTTGCCATAAATACTGACTGTGCATCCAGGCAGGGTACAGCTTGGCTCTTCTACAGCTCACAGTGTTATTTGGGTCCCTCATTCAGTTGCATCAGTCAGTGGCTGAATGAGAAGATCCTCATGTGCCTGCCCTTGATGCCATACCACATAGCCCCTCTCCATCAGTGTGGCCAATGAGTCTTCTATACATCCCAATCTCAGGTAATGGGGTTCCTTGCACTGTGTTTTAGATTCATGCCTAATCATGTTCATGTGTCACTGCCAATGTCCATGAAATATCATTACAATTTAGTATTTTTTAAAATGTCTTCATACACAAGACAGACCTATTGCTTTTACACATTATCCAGCCAGTCATTTTCATATCTGTCTCATCAATGCTTACTGAGGTCTTCCATTAACTCCACAGCCAAGTCCCTTCAACCTTTCCAGAACGCGGACGCCAAGACCTTGCTCCCTTTGCGTCCTCTTCCCATTGACTGCACATCTCAAACACTCAACGGTGCTTAGCCTTGTTCCACACATCACAGTTGGGCTCCGGGTGAGATTTACATGAAATGTACTTAACGCTGAGCATTGTAAGACCTCAGGACTCATCACTAGGTAGCTGAAGGTTTACACTCCTGGACACGTATACATGCACACAGCTACATGGACACTATCACTCTTCCACTGTTAGGGTACGAAATGCGAATTAGTCTTATGTTTTTACCATGAAGTAAAAGTTTGAGAGAAACTAAAACTTAGAGGTGGCAGAGTATGCCTTATCACCTTTGTATCTCCAGGGTTCGACCACAGGGGTTGGAGAAGAGCAGGTCGTTTCATAAACATTTGCTATACTCAAGGCTGTTCCTTCACATTTTAACTGCCCAAGAATATATATTGTCTGTGGGAGTTTTGAAGCTGAACTCTACAGCTTGCTTTGCAAGTACTTCTTAAGAAATTCTGGGGCACACCATCATTATTTTTTATGATACAAAAGTCAAACTCCACCCATCACAGATAATAGGAGAAAGTAAAGCAATAAGAAAATGGATTTGACATTGGACTTATCAGTCTTCTAGCCTGTTCATTTAGCACACATTAATTTCCTTCTAGTTGTTAGAAAAATAAATGTGAGTGTAAAAAGCAGAAGGGGGCACTTCGGAAAGTAGGCCAGGGCAGAAGGATTATCCAGGATCTGCAGTCACCTGCCAGGCGGCTCTTGCTCAGGCTGATGCCCACACAGGCACCAGAAGAAAAGGTGGAGGGGCCCAGTTGCCCTTTTAATCACAGCGTAGCTGCTGTGAGCACAGCCCAGCTGCCTGGGCTGCCTGCAGACTCTGATAGCTTAGGCAGAAGCAAGGGAGAAACTGATAATGAAGAGGTAGCCATGGGAAGCCTGTGGGTTGCCCAGAGCCTCCCTTCTGGGCAAGTCTTGTGCCAGATGTGAAGACATCCCTCCGGGGCCTGAGCAACAGCCAAGGACAGCCTCTCCCTTTCTCCAGCTTGTCAGATTTGACAGCATTTCGGGCTGGCTTCCCTCAGTTTCAAACGGGAGACTAAGCTGTTTGCCTACATGACAAGAGTCAGAACTTCCTCAGCCAGGGTTTTGAAGGAAGTACCAGAGGCAGTGAGCAGGCGAACACTGAGAGGCACGGAATCTTGCTGTGTGGGTGGGGGCCTGGAAGGAGCCTGGGCTCTGACTGGATGCCATTTGTTCCTTTTCATTTCAGGCTGCTGTTCATATTGTTTTGAGCAAGACACTTTCTCCCTGCAAGGTAGAAGCCAGAACTGTAGAGCTACTCATTTCTGCTTCCTCACACACCCTGAGCTGCCTGCTGGCAGGGCGCTCACCCACGAAGCAACCCCAGGGGGCAAGGCCTAGTGCATGTGCTGGGACAGCGGCTTGAAGGCTTCTACCACAGACCCTGGATAGTGACCCGTGCTGGGACTTGGGAGGGGAGGCATGAACCCCTACTAAACAGAGACAAACCCATCTATCAGTTCTTTACAGAGGCAACCATTCTGGAGAGCTGCTGAAGTTCATTAAGCCATGGCCATCTTCCAAACAGAACCTCAGTCCTTCCTCTGTAAGTTCAAAGGCCAAGCTACAGGGTCTGTTATGCTTGGTATAGCCCAATCTTCTGTGATCATGTGGTCTCCTAATGGTCAGGGTTGGGGCCAACAGAGGCCAGGAAAACCAGCAGAAGGGAAAAGTCCCACATCTATTTTTTTCCTACCTTAGAAGGTCTTTCCCAGTACTGGAAAGAACGTGTGCTAAATAAGAACTTACCCAAAGGGATCCACCAAGTCTCTCTTGCCTCTTGGCATCCATTCACCTTTCTAAAGGTACGCAGTACTTCCTAACTCACTTGCTAACTTGCTTCCTACGGTCCTCTACCCCCCCCACCTGCAACTCCCACTTCCCCACCCCCACCCCCATCCCACTGGATTTTTTTTCCTTTATAGCTACTGGCTAGTATTTTGGCCAGCTGGAGGAATGAGGCTTGAAGATTTTCATGCAGGGAAGCTCTGCAGATCCACTTAGCTGAAAGGTCAGAAATAAAAACATGGAGAATTTTCCAGGCTTTACAGGAACCAAGGAAATGCATAAAAGGACAGCCTGCCATCACTCCTTTTACCACGTCTACTTAGAGCAAGTAAGCTAGGCACTATTGTCTAGGTGCCCGCAAACTCTCCAGGCTACTTCCAGGCAGAATGAGCTCTGGAAACCGCAGCTCCTGTTTCCTAGTGTCCTGCTCCGCTCCCAGCAATGATAACAATTTGGAGAAAATGGCTGCACCTGTCTTCCCCACTCATTTCAGAATTGAGAGAGAGCAGAAGAGTGGACACAGGGAGGGGGGGTCGCCTCAGAATTAAAATGCCTTTCAAACCAATTTGACTTATGGTTTGCTATGATCAAAATCCTCTTCCAATTCCAGGGATTGCCCAGAAGGCCACAAGTGTAAAACTAGTACCCCTTTTAGCACGTCTAACCATTTAGTAACATGTGAACAGAAGTAGCTATCCATCTCCAGGGTCAGCTGCCCACTGTCAGCAATAAAGCCACAGCACTGGTGGTCATCCCGCAGGGCGGTACCCATCGTGAGCATCTGTCTGGCCCCTGCCCTTGACCTTTGGAAGATTCGGGCACACTGAAGCTCCTGCTGTTGACCACTAGGATTGTTTCATGCTAGATGTGAATCAGAGGGAGACTAACTAAGAAGCTTAAACTAACTGGAACATGAGTTTGGAAACTAGTGAGATATCGTCACTTAAGGTTCCACACTGCAAGAATAGACCCAGGTTCTGCTCTGACACGGCACAATTTACTGGTGATTTTATGGTGAAAAGTCCATCTTGATTTATTCCGAAATTCAGTTACAATATTGCTGATCCAACTTACATGCAATTCTTTTACTGGTTTTCTTCACACTTTTGTTGAGGGCCTGGGGAAAGCAATGAATATTCAGCATATGAAGTAGAGTAGATCTGATTTGGTTTTGGTTTTGTTTTCCCAAAGATGGGCCTCAGGAATGCCACAATTCTTGGAAAAAACAAATTAAACAATAGGCCATGGATGGTCATTTTCTAAACAGGACGAAACCAAAAGTTTTGTCATCTCACAATTCATTGAAACATTCCAGATCCTTCTCGGTTTCAGTACTCTAAATCATGTCCTTTACAACTTTTTTTTTACACTCGATGCATTAGGGCAAAAACTTCTAGCCTGATACGAACTTCGAACTAACACAGCAATAGTATTCTATAGTTTCAGGTTATGGATGGATTGGTGGAAGAGATTTTTCAGAACATGCCCCTGAGAAAAATCTGAAGCGGGGGAGAGTGTGGGCAAAGCTGGGCCCACAGATACAGAAAAGGACTCAAAGCAAGCAAACAAAGTGAGGTTCCATTCCACGGTGGCCCACCCTTCATGCGACGGCCAGTGGAACACACGCACCAGTTACGGTATTTGCCAAAAGTTGCGTGGCGGTTTTGAGGTTTGTATTTCTGGTGGTGTGAGGTATCCCTTCCCTGCTCGATTATACAGCTCCGGCCCAGCGTTGCCAACCACAAAATGCTAAACAAACACCTTAAAAAACAAACACTGGCTCTCACTTCTGTTCTCTGTCTGCCTCTCTCTGCCTCTGTCTCTCTAGGATGTCCCCATTCTTTTTGGGGTTCACCCCAGTAAATCTCTTCCTCTGGATGCAATACGACGATCATTTTGTTTAAAAACAATCAATGGAATGACTGACAGAGGTTGTTTCTCAGGGGCTTGTGAAAGCAGTAGGTTTTCAATTAGATTTCAAAAGCATTTCCGTCTATGCTTCAGTTTCATCTAAGAAAGACAGTCCCTGGACCTGGGGAATCGAAAATCAGAGACGCTAGTGCGTGCCACGTGATGATCGTAAAGGCAGACACCTTTCCTTGTACAGCCAGGGTCACTGGGTGGTAGAGACCAGAAGAGACACTGAGCTGTGTGTTCCTGGAGAGCTATGGGAAGAGGTGGCAGGAACCTGGTAGCCCACTGTGGTGAGTCACAGAAGCCCTTGGGGGAGTCTTCAAGTCTCTCTCGGTTTGTCACGACTGAGCAAGCATCCTCTGTCCATGGAAGCAAGGATAAAGAGGGGCTTCCAATCTCTGCATCACCGCCCATCTCCCCGGCCACACAGGCCTATCATTTGAATGGAGAACTTAAGATTTTCACGTCTGTTCCCATAGTTGTAGTCAATATCAGACAAAACACAGGCTTTTCTTTTCATTTTCAAATTAAAAAAATGTGATGAAACACATATGACACAAACTTTTTCATCTTGCAAAACTGAAATTCTGTACCCATGAAACAATGACCTAGTCTCCCTCCTCCGGTGTCTGGCAAGCATTATTCCAACACTCTGTCTCTAAACTCTGACTATTCGTGACATGTTATATAAGTGGAACAGAACGGCATCCTTGGGGCTCACCCATGTCGCACCTGTCAGGCTCTCTACCTTTTATGGACTCAATAATATCCCACTGGATGCATGTGGTACATTTCTAACTTCCCTTCCCCGCCCACGAACACTTGGGAGGTTACTGTTAATATCGATGCTGTTAGCATGGGTTCAAATGTGTGTGCGATTCTCTGTTTTCAGGCCTTTGGGACAAATAGCCCAAAGGGGAAGTGTGTCACATGGCAATTCTTTCCAACCTGCTGAAGGGATTTGCATACTACTGTCTCCCTGTTTCCCAGCAGTCCTCTGTTCAACTGTTGGGACCAGCCACTCTAAGATTTGCATCTAGGAAGAGAGTCAAGTCAGCTAGCCTTAATTCATAGAAGTGCCCTACATCCACCGCACTTTTCTGGGTGACGGGAGTCACAAGTTGGGTCAGTTGTAACAAACTGAAGGAGACTGGAAGAGTACGCAAGAGCTTTGGTGACTCACCACAGTGGACTACCAAGTTCTTGCCACTTCCTTCCACTGTCAGAGGGAAGGGAGAGACCAAGTGGCTTCCATGTGTTCTGAGATGCCATGTGTGCTTGAGACTTGAGGAGAGATGTCTTGCCCCGCCTCCCTCACCCCACCACCCCATTCTTTCCGTACAGATTGTGCTAAGGTTCTGCTGATACAGGCTTCTGAGAACCCCTTCTGGGACTGACCCCCACACAGGCCTTGGAATTGCTTTTCCATTTTTAGTCTTCTTTCCTAGGATCTGAAGAGGCTCTAGGCAAAGGTCTTTGTATGTATATTTCTGCTCATGTTCGCATGCTCCTCTCCAGTAGGGAAAACACGGATGTTAATCGCTGCCTCCATCAGAAACTCAGCCCTGCACCAGATCAGCATGGAAGTGGGCTTTCTGAACTTAGGAAGACCACAGCCTTATCCAACCTGCAGTGGGCACCGGAACTTTCCTGAGAGTCCAGCTAGCTGGACATAAACCAAGATCAACATCTACGAGGTGAGATCAGCATTGGGTTTTCACAGAAAAGAATGAAGAAACCAGGCTGTCCCCACCCCTTCACATCTCCACCTAAAGAAAAACAATCTCTCCCTGCCTCTGGCCAGAAAGCGTGGAAGAAGGTAGACCTGGTGGATGTGTATGTCAGCCCTCAGCTCTGGGGGAGGGACTGAGGGCTCAGGCCTTTACCTCTGGCCTCAGTTCCTTTCCCCATGAAGGAGAGAAGGAGCAAATAACCTTGCCTGGCAATGAGAAACATTCCTAAACAAACAAACAAAACCCTAGTAAACTGCTAATCGCCTAGCGTAGAGAGGAGGCAACTTCAAAGTTCAGACTTAGCTCAATGCTTAGATTTGTGGAAACAAATCCAACTTCAAAATTCAGACTTAGCTCAATGCTCAGGTTTGTGGGAACAAATCCAACTCTTACCCCCTCTGCATCTTCAATGAGATAATGGCCTCTTGTCCATCATCTCCCCCACAGCTACCTGTCTTCCGGCTCTCTCTCCCTTTTCTCCTCCTACGTGGACCTCCCCAGCTCCTTCTGCCTGGAGAGCTTGCTTAGCACATGTGTTTGCAATGCCCTTTCTTGCTTTTCATGTTTCTGCCTCCTCCTCTAAACTCAATCCAGAACCATCTCTTTTGTACCACCCACAAAGGCAGGCACGCTGCTAGGCACATGTTCCAGACACATGGTTGCTGCTCGCTGAAGGAGGTGGAGATAGCTGGACTCAACAAACCTGCTTTCTTGGAAGCATTCACCCTTCCGAGCAACCACCTCGTGATCATCCAAGAGGCATCTCGGGCTGAGCAGTGTGTGGTTAGCGGCTCCCGGAGCCCTTGGCCTGTGAAATACGGGAAGCAGGCGTGCACTGTGTGCACAGCCATTCCAATAATAGCTTCGGATGGAGAGGATGGGTGAATGCCGTGACTCACGTCCCCGGTGCATGCACGTCTGTCTCAGAGGCAGAGGGCTGTAGGCTGTGGGCTGTGGGCAGGACTCTTTCTCTATTCAGTGTGTGTGTGCGGTGGGGGGAGGGGCGCTACCTGGGAAGATCAGGAAATGGGCAGAGTACACCCTGGAGCCCTGGAGCTTGAAGGGTACAAGGTCAGCTGCACTGACTCACCCAGGAAGGTGAGAGGGCAATGACCAAATATGAAGCGAGCTGCCTGTCAGGGAAGCCCTTAGAGGAACAGGAAGTGGGATCAGCTGGTAAGAAGCTCAGAAAAGAAAACTCCACTTGACTTTCTGCTTTTGTTCTCTGTTCTCACTGTTTATCAAGAGGAGCATTTGCTGAGCATTGCACCACGGTACTGAGTCACTCCCACCCCCTGGTTGGAGGGTGCTATTCTGTCTGGGCCTGTAGATAGGTAGAATCCCAGTGAGTGTGTGGAAGAGGTGCAGGATTCGGGGTGGGGGTCTTATCATCAGTGTCTTTCCCAGGCTCATTGCTGGAGCTAACGTGTATCTACTGAACCTCAGGCTCAGCTTTCTCGATAATGCCTAGCCCAAAGGGAGCTTGCTGAGCAGGGTACTCTGCTTCCAAAAGACATCAGCCTAGGAACCAACCTGACCCACCCCAGAAAAAGAGGCAAATTCTAACCTTGTGTACTCACAGGTGGACAGCTTTTTCTAATAGCATAAGGACGCTCTGCATGCCAGCCACAGCTCTGTTTTCTGACATTCCCGACTTAAGAATTCGGTGGGCAGTGTTTCCACCCATTATTATAATAAACCCAAGAGAAAGGCCGATTAATTTTCCTTTTCTAAAGGAGACAGCAGAAGCACACAGGGTAATCTGATAGCACTGCTGTGTGTATCAACTGTAAAATTTGTAAATAGACCATGCTGCCTCCCAGCACAATCTTTCTGCAGACCTGGTTGATGTTGATTATTTAAATCTTGGGTAGCTGAGAATGCCCTGTGTTCTCTGAGGAGGCTTTTGATGGACAAGGAATGGCAATCTGTTGAGGGATTCTTCTGAAGTTGTACCAACCTTCATGGCCAAGCTGCCCCCGGACTTCCAGTCAAGATAAAAATCTAAGTGTCCCTTGGCTGGGAAGCAGGTCTGCATAGAAGGTTCCCAGACAATGCAAGAGAAGCAAGAATCTCTCCATTGATGACACCAACTTGCTACCTCTCCCATCTTTCAATGCCCAGAAGGAGTGCTGTTCTGCATACATGGGATTTTGCAGGAATCTTCAGGCAATAAGCTTCAGATTATCTGCCATTCAAATGGGCCCTCGCTCACAGAGGGACCTCACAGAGGGAAGTAAGCTTCAGTCCAAACACACTCCAGCATCTGAACCTGGGCCTGGCATGCTAACAGGTCCTGCAGATAGTTCCAGAAACAGGAGTTCTGAGAACCGTTCTTCCTGCAATACCACCACAGGCCGTTCATGCCATGAGATGCAAGTCATCATCCCAGCTGTATAAATTGAGCAAGACTGACCTTGAAGATCCCTTCATTGAATGGCTGTCTTGGTGTCCTGGTATCTTGACAAACCACCACATACTTTCAAAACAGCTTCGTCTCTCAAAAGGACCTGGAAACATACTTGCAGTAGCCCAGTTAGGGGTTCTGCAGAGGAGGAGTAACTGGGATTGTGTGAATTGCCTGGAATAAAAACATAAAGAGGGAATGTAAAACTTAAAGTGGCCTGACCCATATTTTTGGGTTCAAAATTTCTGTAGAATGAAATGCTTTTATGTATAAAGACAAAGAGTTGAGAACTGAGAGTAGATAGGGATTTGTATTTCACAAGGACAGCTTACATCTTTAAATTTAGGCGTGAAGGATTTATTCAGGCCAGACTGTGAAGTACTTCCTCAAATTTCCCACTGGGTTCCCCCTCCACCACACAAAAGTAGGCTGCATGAGCTGGGTTGTTATCTGAAAACACGTCACAAAGGCATGTGTGTGGTCTAGAAATGTCTTTGCAATCTGGCAGATAATTCTTCCTTCCATAGCTTCCCTTGGAAGAACCTCAATCTCATTATCACCTGCCATCTTAGAAGGGGTTGCTCACATTCATGGCATGCAGTTAGGAGAATGAAGACAGGTTAAGAGGGATATGAGATCTGAAGAGGCACCCAAGGAGGTCTGGGTGTAGGCTCACAGACGGAAGGTCAGTTTTGTTTACTCTTATTGTGGTTTAACGTAAGCTGATGTGTCTGAACACTTGCTCTCCAGTGTTTGTTCTGTTTTGGAAGGTTGTGGAACCTTTAGGTGAACCTTTTGTTGGAGGAAGTGGGTCACTGGGTGGGTGCAGGGGATCTTGAGGTTTTATGTCCTGGCCCCGTTTCCTGTCCCTTCTCTACATCCTGTTCCACCAAGCTGTGAGGAGGAGAGGCGTCCCAGCCACACACTCCTGTCACCACGGAGCTGCTGCTGCCTTGCCTTGCCCACACACAGCAGAAATGTCCCCTCAAACTGTGAGCACAAATTAACTTTTCCTTTCTTGAGTTTCCTTTGTTTGGGTATTTTTGTCACAATGAGAAAAGTAGCGTTCGTTGCCCTTCATCTTTACAAGTAGATCTCTGCCTAGTTCACCAAAAGCCAGAGGCACTCCCCAGTCTTGCCTGATTTGAGTTAGTACTTTCTCATCCCAAGTCAACAGCTGACCACATTGTATACTCTGTCTCAAAGGGCTACAGGTCTATATATCCAGGATGTACAATGTGCTCTATGACTACAGGTTTCTACCGCTTTATCAACACCCTTGGACTCTTTTTCGATTTCTACCACTTTGAACAATTCCCAGAGCTTGTACAGAGTAGAACTACTACTGTCTAGGATTTACTCCTCTCAAGAAGACAGCTCTATGGTAGAACCGAAGCCACAGTCAACAGCTCTCTTCTGGCAAAACAAGAAGCCCAGACCTTGACTATCTTGCATTCACGGCATTTCCTAGATGAGGTTTGTTGGGCCACAATGGGCGAAACTAAGGGTAATTAATTAGGTTCTTTCCACTTTCTCCCTTGTTATAACAGACACTCCATTAGAGACCATGGTAGAAACAAAAGTAGAGACTGCCACTGTCTCTTTGGGCCTCAAGTCATTCAAATGTAGAACAAATTAGCAGATGACAGAAGCTTCCATCTGGCTCTTAAAGTTGTACAGTTCTATCATGCTATTCTGTTAATCTGGCCCACATTTCAATGTATGTAAATGTAAGGAAGTCTCATATAGTCATCTAATTTACATGAGTTTGACTCTACAAGTTCTGTTTCTCATATTTAGTTAAAAATAGCATAAAGCTACCTTTTACATGTATATATACATTTTATGTTTATATAGATATGATACGAAACCTTACATAACTAATTTATGGGTGATTTAGAAGTTTCTCTAGCTTACCTTTATCATATCCAACAGTAGAACCTAAATCCACAAAAGCTGGGATGCTCCTGTGATTTATGACTGTGTGACTCAGGAGATGATAGACTATAGAGAAAAGAATGTAGCTCTCCAAAAGACTGGCCTGGGTTTGAATCCTACAGTGGAATCTTGGTTGGTCACATATTAATTGTATGATCTTAGACAAGTTATTTAAGTTTGTCCAGCTTCTTTATCAACAGATAGGAGGAATAATGGCCACTTTAAGAAGACTTAGTTAAAGATGCAGAGACCCAAAGCCAGCCATTAGGTGGATCTCAGGAATTCTGTGGAAGATGGGGAGGAAGGATTGCAGGAGTCAGAGGGGTCAAGGACACCACAAGAAAACCTACATAACCAACTAACCTGAGCTTATTGGGGCTCACAGAGACTGAACAGACAACCAGGGAGCCTGCATGGGACTGACCTAGATAGGCCCTCTGCATATATGTGACAGTTGTATAACTTGGTCTTTGTGTGAGACTCCTAACAGTGAAAGCACGGACTGTCTCTGACTCTGTTGCCTATTTTGGGGACCCTTTCCTCCTACCGGATTGCCTCATCCAGCCTTAACAGAAGAGGAGGTGCCTAGTCTCACTGCAACTTGATATACCATGGCTGGCTGATATCCATAGGCTGCAGCTTGTATCTGAAGAGAAACAGTGGAGGAGGGGTGAATGGGGTGGGGGGAGGGGGAGAGAAACTGGAAAGAAGGAAAGGAAGGGAAACTTGGATTGGGATATAAAACAAAACATTAAATAACAAACAAACAAACTCAGTTACATAGTATATGTGCCACTTACTAGAGTACCTGGGACAGTATATCTCTTGGAGTATGATATGTTTTGATTGGCGTGTATATGAGCCAAACCACATATACTTACCTATCTGATGCTATTTTACATAGTCAAATCAAGTATTTCAGCTGCCATTAACGCCCATAAGAGAAATTATCTAGTGTGTCTCTGATGACCCACAGATCAGACTTTCCTATGGCAGGACAAATTCAGCAGAGGAATGTGGCCATGTAAACTTGCATTCTATACTTTCCTCAAGCATCATATTAACATGTTAAAGTATAAGATGCCATCAGTGGTTCATAGGAAGCTGAAAAGAATCTCAATAGGAGTCGTACCATCACTGCCTGATGGTAGGTCCCTGAAGAAAGGGAGCAGGCCTTCATGTCTTCCTTAGAAGAGCTTCATTAGGAGAGACAGCTGTCATGGGTAGCATGACAGGGACCCTCCAGGAAGAGAAGGACCATCCAGTTCTGAAGGACAAAGGGAATCTTGCTGTTACAGGTTTTGGGAGAGAGCTATCTCCTGGGCTGTGTAGATAAGTCCATATCCCAGAGTCTAGCCTATATGCCAAGTCATAAAACAAAAGAAAAAAACCCTCACTGGATAAAAGTAAGGTTATAATTCAAGGTTGTCCTGGGCTTTGGTGTCAGGGGGTCTGGGCTTCCAGTTGCCAAGGGGAGGGGGACTGACTGCAAGGCTGTAAGCAGGCTTGCTTAGTAACTCTATCCAGAGATCTGCAGAGGCAGGGGACACAGCCTGATCTTTGATAGAGAGAGAAAGTGACAGCTTGGAGGATCTGTGAGTTAACAAAAGGGCCTGGGAAGCTTTACAGAAAAAAACACGTGCTGAGTAGGTTTAACTTAGTTTTCTGACACCCTGCAGCTCTTAATTCATATGATATTCCTAGGGCCATATTTGCAGAGCCCAAAATACACTCCTGGAACATTTCTAAGGTGCACAATTAGTAAGGGCCTGGGTCATTATGGACATAGGAAACTCTATCTTCCAGGAGTCCCTGGCTAGACAAATAGGCTCAGCTGTCAGACAGAGTAGGTTAGTCACTCTAGATGACACTGACTTTAGGATCACTTGGGCCACTTGGTAAAAATGAGTATTCCTTAGCTACACTCCAATTTGTTGGACGAGAGAAGACTCTCAGAACTGTGAACTTGAACTGGGCATCACAAGCACCAAACTAAAGTTGGAGGTGCACTGGCTAGGTGCTGGGAGTTCAAGTCAACTGGGGAGAGACAGCAAGCCTCTCCTCTTCCCCCTCCCTTATGCAGCCCCTAGAGCTGATTTAGGTCATGAACCAGAGATGCCGGAAGAAGAAATAAATCCTTCCTACCTCTTCACATAGGTGGCTTTAGTGGACCGCCATTGGTTGTCACATCTATGAGTCCCTTTAATGAAGAGACTGCTTTCCTTTGACCGCTTTACTGAACTACTGCAGGTGCTGCTAAAAGGTGTCACTTAAGAAAACCCCACTTCCAACCCGCTGCTGCGTTTGCACGAAAAGACCCAGTGTGGTGGCACTGGAGGAAAACAGCCCTGTGAGGTAGCAGGTCCCCCAGGAGTGGAGGTCAGAAAAGGATCAGGGTAGTTTTTCACTGTGAGAAGGGCATCGTGGAGACTGATGTTTTGCATCAGAGGCTCCAGGTATTACTATTCTTAGTACAGTCTCATGAGAGCAGAAGGGGCCAGAATCCTTGTTCTAGTCTCTTGGAATTTAAATGCTACCTCCTGGGCTGTGTAGATAAGTCCAACCTCTGGTTTTACAACACAGAAATCTCTAAGGTCTTGTCTCCATAACCCCTCCAAATGCTACCATGCCTCCCAAGAAGGAATTTGGGATCCTACCTTAAGCTAGAACCAATTGTCTCATAAGGAGATTGGAACTGTTTGCTTTTTATTTCCAGCATGCTGATCTCTAAAACATGCAGAATTTCAGCCTGCCTTTGCACTCTGTGGCTCACTATATGCATGGGCTGAATAATAAAATAGGTGTCTTTATTTCCACCTTGGCTAGAGAGGTCTTTGTTTGCTGCCTGGAGCCTCCAACTGTCCTATGGAAGGATGGAAGTCAGCCGTTCCATGCCAGGCAGAGCTGTGACGGTCCTTCAGTTGTGAAGACACTGTATACTACTAATTTGCTGTGGCCCGTGGTAGCTGGCGGTGGAGGAGTTGGAGAGGAACGACAAGGGACAGGAGCACATTGAGCAAGAGCAGTTAGAGTGTGGTGGCTGGACAGGGTGAAGCCCCCCCCCCCCACACCCAGTATTGATCCTTCCTCTTTCTCCTTCATGGAATGAGGTCCCTCACCCACTTGAGTGAGTGGAAATCCCATTTCTGCTTCCTCTCTACTCCCCATCTCCTTTTCCCTCATCTGGAGAGAGAATGAAGCAAGGAAGGAAGCCTAGACTTGTACAGATCAGGAGGACAAGGACCAACCAATTGTCTGGGACCAGTTTGCTGGGCTGGATTGGGCATCACCAACCTCAATGGCTGCCGCACCCTAAAATGCCACTTTGTTTCCTCCATCACAACACTGCATGTGCACTGTGCTCTCGAACCAGAGGAAGAATATTTAACAAATTCAGAAAAGTTACTGGTGAGTCACAGGATTTGATTCCCCTGTGAGAATTATCTGTATTATAAGCTGTATGTTCAGAGAATGAGGCAGTGGTGTGGGGACTAGGCCCTTAAGAGCTCTCCCTTCACTCATCTCTGGTCTCTCTAAATGCTGCTGGTCTAGTGGCAAGTCTAGTTCGACCACACAGTTTCCATTTTTTTTTTTTAAAAAGGGAGATTGATAAAATGCCATCATTATAATTTTAATCAGATACCTCACAGAACTGTTTCTGCAAGAGTCACCATCTGATGGCATTTCTCTCAGTTCTACTTTACACAATTGTGGCTCTTGCTCTTCTCTACAGGACAAGCAGCCAGTCTCCCATGTAAAGGCACACATACCCCTTTAAGAAGTAGGAAGAAAGGATCACTGTGTCCTAAGTGCCCGTGACAATGCCCACTCCCCAATGGGCATCCCAAACACCTGTCAAGCCGAGCTCAGGTGACACCTTCTGACTATGATGGTGTCCACGCTGCCGGCATCTGGGTAGGTCTCCCTGGAGTGTCTCTCTGTTCCTAGTCTCTTTTTGACACAGTGACCCATTTTACCTCTTTCTGGCCAGAAGTAACTGTTTCTCGGGAGGTATGAATCATTTTACATCCGTAACGATGCAGGCAATCCCCAAATATCATACACTTTGTACTTCTTCAAAGTCCTTGAACCAGCTTTGAGAAAATGTAGCAAAGCTGTTATCCCTGGGCTAACACCAGGTATGTATGAGGCTGCGGAGCCTGAAATATCACTTGACAAACCGCTTCAAAGTCACTACAGAGAGAGGCACACAAAGGTCTTTTCCCTCAAACCACTGTGTAGCTTTCTTTAGGGCTGAGCAACGAGTCCCAGTGTACAAGCAGAATTCCAGTCTTTCTGAGTTAGTGCAAAGCCGACATCATGTCATGGTGCAGGTTGATTGCTCTCACTAGTTAGTCGAATGCTAGCTACCACATGTAATAAATCAAGCAGAACTGCATGTCTCTGTAAAGAAGGGAATTGCCTTCATTCTCTACCACATGCAGGCCAGCACTAATGCATACACTGCCGAGAAACCAGTAGTACAAACCCTGATAAGCAACTGCTCAATCCAAGCCAGACTCCCCCCACTCCCCATTATGGAACTGGGAAGCCCACTCATAGGTGTCAACCATCTTGAATCACGCACCCATCAAATTTAGATAATTTTTTTTCCTCAAGTAACATCTCCCATTAAACTAAATGATGCTAGTGGGCGTGTTTATTCCTTTAAAATGTTGCAATGTGTTGGAAAGGTAGATAGATGTGGGGAAGAAGGCCTGAACTCATTTCCACTACATTGGAAATAACTTAAGAGTTCCATGTTTTCAGATTGGTTATTTATTTTAATTGATTGGATAATTGGATGCTTTTAGCTGAGGAAAAGAATTCTCATGGGAATCTCAGAAGCAGGGCCATGAATGAGGGATGCCCTTTATTTGTGAGCATGGTGGCAGCTGGGGACATCCTACTAGCCCAAGGGAGAACACAGTAGCAGAGATGTTCTAAAACTGTCAGTAAAAATATACTGCGAAGATGGAAACACTACTCCAGAAATCAACACAAATAAACAGACATGGTTCTCAAATACGGTCAGTGAGCAGCAGACAAAACTGACTGATTGGCTACCATCTTTAAAAAAAAAAAAATTAGGTTCTAGGGACTTGAGTGGCTTCACCAAATCCAGACAGTGTAGAGCATGAGGTTTGGACATTTGGGGAAATGAGCAAGAATGATGTTGAGAAAAGACAGTCTGTACTTTGAAAGAGCTTGTTGTAGTTTTGTTTTAAGGAGGAGACCAAGAAATGAACCAGAGAAAGAGCCCTGACATTCTTAGGCGACCCACCAAGGGAACTGTAGGACCAGGAGACCCAAGCTGTTCCAGACATTTGCCAAGGGAGGAACCAAGGAGAAGCTGTAATATCAGATCGCTAGAGGGTTGCTAGCAACCTTGTGTAAGGTAATTCCAGAAGTTTTTATCCCCATGATACAGAAAAGAAGCACCACCATTCTGTACAAAAGATAGAATTACCTCTTTTTCCTTTCGCTGCCTCCCTCCGCACCCAACTCTTCACGCTCTGGCCCAGGGGATTCGCCCTTGAGGGTCCCAATCTGAAACATCTTTACACTCCCCTGCCTCTTCTAGTTAGAGTGCAAACCCTCAGGTCTCAGGGCCATGGGTCCAGCCTCTGAAAGACCACTGTGAACCCTCTGATTAACAAAGATGCCTGGCTCACAGGCCTGAACTCTGCACTGAGACCCACAGATCCCACTTTGTAGTTACTCTCTTGCGGCAGCTGGCATGAATCTCTCTCCCAGATGTCTTTGTGTCGCCAGCACCAAGTACACATTTGACACTTAATATGTGCTCAGGAAACGCTACTTGGTTAGATAAACGACTCCGTCAATCGTTCTCCTCACCAAGGCAGCTCAAGAAAATGAACAAGCTGTTTACCCTTGAGCAAATGACTTGCTGTCCCTCAACTTCAATTTCCTTATCTTTAATATGGCATCAATAATGCACCTAGCTCTGGGGTTGCTTTAAGGATTAAGTGCCACATGTAAATCACTGGACACATATCCAGTATGAAGCGTGTTCAGTAAATGTTTATTGTTACTGTCGATACTTAACCTTTTTGCCCCAGCTTCCCATCTATGAACTGATAGTTTTGAAGGTTCCTGGTGGCTTTAAACCTGCTATGACTCCTGGCTAACCCTAGAAGAAAAGTTCTTTGTTCTCTGGATTTGTCAACTTGGCAACTTTAACCACCCTCTATTAACAATCCTCCCCCCTAGTTAAAAACTTCTACAGGAACAAGCCATGATTCATCGTCTTATAATAATAATACACATGTATTTAAGGCATGGCCGGAATGACTTTCTCAACTTGCATTGCATCTACCAAGCTCTCCATTTTTCTTCTAAGATTCTGGGAAGTGAAAAGGGGGTGGTGGTTTAGAATGGAAAAGCTTGTTTTCATATGTAGTCCCAAAGAGAGTTGCTGGGTTTGGGTTTTGTTTGTTTGTTTGTTTTTCCTTTTGAGGGTCTAACAAGAAGGCAAATATATAGTCCCTTAACAGAAGAAGAAACCGAAAACCAAGAATACAATATTTGTATTTCTGCAAGCCCCAAAATTACAGAGATCTGCATTACACTTCCTGCTTTGCTGACCATATCATAGATCATTTGAGATCTCAAGTCAAATGAAAGAAATCACATTTGTTGCCCAGTAGTTGTGGACTAAATGTGTGAGATCCTATATCTGGAATCAAAATGATTGTCTCTGTCATCTTGCAAACACTTTCATGTCTATTTTCGGCATGAGGAAGTTGAGATTTCATGACAGAAGATTAAACCTGAAAGTAACCTGGTTTGCTACATCCTGATCCAACGCCAAGTAGCCACAAAGCAGTGTAGATTTCAGGATGAGACACACTACTCCACGTTCGTTACCTTCAAAGTCCTGTAAGTGTGAGCTATGCTCTGTGCTTGTTTCCCATAAATACATCCTTATTGATAATGTCAATAAAGTGTATTTCATCATCTACTTGGAAAGGTTCCGTCCTTGTCCCGGCAAAATTCTGCCTTCTAGACAGGCAGAACAATGCACCACAGTGTCCAAGGGCTTCTCATTTGTCACTGGGACCTTTGCTCTTTGGATTACACTTCCTTCTTCCCAGACCTCAGCAAACAAACTATCTTGATCCAAATAATTGTTTCGGTAATGGAGGCAGTTGCAGTGGCAAGCACCTTCTACCCACATTCCTGTGTTTTCTTTTTCAGAGCTTAATTTTAGATTGACTCATACTGTCAAAAGTATTTCAATGCTAGCTGAAGCTAGAGAAGGATAGGCATCAAAAATAATCTATTTTAAAACCAACAGTCAATGGTTGGATGAAACTCCATGGCTTAACTGACTTTGATATTTAGAAGTTAGTAGCAACTCAGGGAAGGGGCTAGCCTGTAAGGACTTATTTCCATTTCCCAGATGACAGACATTTTACTTTACCTGTCCAGATTTTCTTTTTCTTTTTCTTTTAAATCCAACGTTAGAGTTGAATACCACAAGGTCTTGAGTACACCCATCAGTGTTTTTACTCTTCCATTCAACACTAGAGGGGCCTTTAATCTCAACTCTCATTCATCTGAGCAAGGAGAAAGTCAGATTTGGTGTCTTCTGCCAAAATGTGATTATACTAAATTTATCATTCCCTAGACACAGTGTAGACAAGTTATTTCAAACATGATTGTACAACAGTGAAAACCTGTAAGAACAATGCATGCCCCACGGGTTTCTAAGTGAGAAGGTGAATTCAGAACAGGCCATCTTATATGTCAAAACAAAACAATGGCTTGGCAAATCCTATCCTTACCCCACAAACAAAGATATGGAAATAATAAAGAAAGAAAAAAATGTATGTATGTGCTCAGGGCTATTGTTCTAGCAGGAAATTCTGAATGAGAATTCCCACGAGTGGCCCATCCCTTGACCTTGTAGTCACAGAGCCTTTGTATGACTGTCTCCAACCAGGTACATGACTGCCACATCCAGTCTGTGAAGGATGACAAAGAATATAACAAATAAAACATCTTTGCTATATTCCCCAAACCCAGCCATTCCATCTGCAGGGCAACTTCCTCTCTTACTTCTACAAACCTGTGTACTGCTCCTTTAAAGCAGGGACAGCCACCTCTTAGTCCTCAATCTCCACATCACCTCCATGCTACTACTGATGGAGACTCTCCCAGTAAGAATTTACATATGGGCTACCTATTGGCTGGACACGGGCAACTTAAAGAGACACACACAGTGCCAGGCTTTGCTGTGAATGATCTCCAGATGAGCTTCTTTCTAATATGGATTTCCAGACCTACTTCTGCAGATTCTGCTCTTGTAGGTTTGGGACAGCACCTCAGGTGAGCTTGCTATGAAGGTTCATGCTTCAAAAACCACCCAGGCAATTGCTAAGTAATTAAAAGAATGAACGAACCACATAGGGTCATTAAACAGTGTTTCCCAAATTCACATTGCTATGACAATCACTGACATACATGTTAAGAATGCCAGTGTCTAGTCCTCCCTAAGATCTCATACTAGCCATCTCCAGCAGAGGCATCTGGGAATCTCATGACTGCACTTGTTCTCTAGACAAGGCTACTAATAGGATTTGGGGGGAATACCACTACAAGTGGTGGTGGTTTCTATAGTCCTCACAATATTCGCTTTCTGGCCTCTGAAGCAGAAACTCGGGGAGACCGCGTCAACATAAGTACCCAGATTCCTGTTGTCTCAGGGAAATCGCTCCTTTACTGCAGCATCACTTTAGAGGAAATCAGTTCTCTTGGTCCTTATTCAAAAGACACTTCCTGTAAACAGCCTAGCAGTGGGGATGCCAATGGCTTCTAATACACTCAGGTGGGTTTTCCAGAGATTTAATGATGGATATTGTGTAAGCATCAACCAAAAAGGGTAAACAGTATTATTTAAGCAACCATCACTTATTGAATATTCTAAATGATGGCTTTTTAGTTGCATATGCTTGATGGAGTTTGGAAATATTGACATATTTCCAAGATTTCCTTCCACGTCCTTCCTCCCCGCCCTCACGATAAAGCCTTGAGGTTGGTAAATATCTTCAAAGTAACGCTTGGTAATTTTGATGGAGTTTGGTTAATATGTCTTCCTCTGTTTAACTTGTTGCGTGTACTGTGGCCTGACACTGAATTTCTTAACAGACCAGAAGTTTTCAAATGTGCAAGCCTTCTGTGCCTGGGGAAAAAGGGTGAACTTTTGCCTTTGTAATAAGATATGCTCCAATTACCAACTTTAGCAATTTAACATAGTTGAATAATAACTAAGTGAGACACTTTGTCACTCAGTCATTATTCAAGCTTCTGTTGGGGATGAAATAAGGGGTTGCTGGAAGTCAGCCTTCTCCTGGGGGGGAGCTCAGTCTTAGAAACTGACTCATAAATTTTTTAAAAAAATTTTTTTACAAAAATATTTAAAATTCCAGAAAGTACAGCTCAAACTGTATTTTATAAAATAGAATTATAAAGTGCCATAAAGAGCTCATTTGATCTTTTTAAATGGCAGAGTATTTTGTGTTTTAGTTTTGCATTTGGAAAGTGTAACGGTGGTGAAAAAGCAATATTTGATCTAATAAGTCTTTGGGGATGGGGATGATCCAGAGACTTTGCTTTCCTATTGGCCACCGATATGTGCACATTTCTCCTCACCCTACCTTGCAGGGACCTTCATAGAAGCACTCCAGTACCTATTACAAGGCTTATATATTTATATCTTGCTTTGATATGTACAAGACTTGTCCATGGGAAATTATTTATTTATGTGTGAAGCTTAGAGAAGCCAAGAGTTTTCAATGTGCTTGATTTAGACTCGTGTTTCATTGTTTGTTTTTTGTTTTTTTTTTAGATGTATTACAGGCCAAATTTTTGTTATAGCTGGGACTAAGCCTTCTTGGAAAATTTAGATGATTAATTCATGTAAATTAGAATACATTAGAATATATATGTTATTGTGTCCTAGAGTATCATGACAGAGAATATGGCCATTCAGGAAGTCTGCCTGTCATTCTGGCATGAAATGAGAGCCACCTCAGTATGACAGAAGGCAGATCTCAGGAAAGACATGGCCTTTTGTCCAGGATATCCATGACCTGATCCCCACAATCCCACACTCTCATTGAATTCCCTTAGTGAACATTACTACTAAAATGGCCATAGATGCTTCCTGACCTCATCCCTTCAGAGTCTTAGAAGGAGCACATCTGCTTCCTGGACCAGGGGGTTCTTGATGCCAAGAGGGGTCAGGAGACTTGCAAAAGCAGCTCTAGAAAGAGTTCTGCAAAATGCAGGAAAGTCCTAAGAGACACGGACCCCACTGACAGAGGGCCCACCCCTTCTTCCCAACTCCAGATGATGCCAATCCCCAGGGTTTCATTTTAAAGCCATTGACTAGGTTAAGAAAACAAACCACAGGCCCATAGAATCTCTAAGTCCGAGCTCATACGACTTCAAAGCATCTTTACAATTGTTGATGTTCTCTGGCAGTGAGTGTTCCTGGATGTCCAGTTTTGCTTTTTTTTTTTTTTTTTTAATAACCTTCTAGCGCATTCTGATACAGGTGCTTATAAACAGGTATGATCATGTAAAAGATGCAGTCCTTAGGTTGTAGTGCCCACTCAGAAAAGTGTCCCCTAAAAGTCACCCACATCTATGTCTTTTTCCCACCTACACAGACTGAAGTGCCTAAAGCACCGATTAAAAAGTAATAATTAAAAAATGTTTACAGGCACTGGCCTGGATCCATCTCTATGGCTCTGATAAAACTCCACAACAAAAACCTACTTAGGGGCAAAGGGGTTTGTATTAGGCTAACAATTCCAAGTTACGGTCTACCACAGCGGGGAAAATCACAGTGACCATATCTAAGAGCAGCTAATCATACCCACAGACAAAACAGAGAAAAATAATGCATGCACATTCGTTTGCCTGCTGGCTTTTGCTCAGCTCAGATTTATCTACTCCTAGACAGTTCAGGACCCTCTTGCCTATGGAATGGTACCCATCCTCAGCTACCCACATGCGGCTGAGTCTTCCCACATCAATTAATGTAATTAAGACAATCACCCCCAGCCAGACATGCCTCCAGGCCAACCCAACACGGAACATCGCCCACTGATGCACTCTTTCCAGGTGGTTAAGGTAGTTCTAAGTCGACAAAGCTAACAATCACAGGTATATAACATGTGCTGAGCATATAATGGCCTCCACCTCACAGCCCTCCCTTTTATAACTTCCTCCTCCCATTAATTTCTTTTGTTTCCCAGACAATTTTACTTCCACTCTCCTTCAGTCTATGCATACATGGTTTTATGTGACTGCAGAAAACCCAGGCACCGCAAAAGATAAGAAAACTTACAATATTTATCTTCCTGAAACAGCTTTAATTCACTTAGTATAATTATCTCCAGTTATATCCATTTTCATACACACACACACGGTATTTTCCTATACTTCCGTGTTCTTGGACACATAGGTCAACTCCACAGCATAGCTATTGTGAATAGTGCTGCAGTATATATTGATGCACAAGTTTCTCTATGGCATCGTGGTGGTTTCAGTAAGAATGCCCCCCCCCCCCCATAGACTCATAGATTTGAATGCTTGGTCATTAGAGAATGGGGCTACTCACAAGAATTAGGAGGTCTGGCCTTGTTGGAGTAGGTATTGCCTTGTTGGAGGAAATGTGTCACTGGGGGTGGGCCTTGGAGTTTCTAAAATTCAAGCCAGACCCAGTGTCTCTCTCCTTCCTGCTGCCTGTGGATCCGGATGTAGAATTCTCTGCTACCTCTCTAGCACCATGTTTGCCTGTATGCTGCCATGCTTCATGCCATGATGATAAAGGACTAAACCTCTGAAAAGCTGTAAGCCAACCTCAATCAAAAGTTTTCCTTCATAAGAGTTGCCGTGGTCATGGTGTGTCTTCACAGCAATAGAACATTGCCCAAGACTAACATGTTGACTTGGTGTCCTTGGGGTGAATAACTAAGAGTGATAGAGCATAATTGGTTGTATGGTAGATCTATTTCTATGTTTTTGAGCAATGTCTATACTGCTTTCTGTAGAGATTTGACTAGTTCACATTTCCCCCCAGAAGTGAATAAGGGTTCCCTTCTGTCATTTGGATTTTTCCCTTTGGTGCCAGGGTGGTGGTGGGGAGCTTTCTTTATGGCTGAGCACTGATTTTCTTCTACCAGGACTCTGGTTATATGTTCCAGGGCCGAGACCTCTCTCTAAGCTCTGGAAAGAAATTTCGATTGGCCTCAGAGTTGAGCTCAGAGGACAGCATCACTACACTAAGTGACTCTGACCTAAGGAACATTCAGCATCATTCCAGTGGAACTAAGGTCCTCTTTTTGTTGACTGTGGCCACCTGCGAGCTGAAGAACTGAATGTTGGGGAATACAGATAGACCATGCCGTGGTGGAACTGCCCAGAGAGATTCTAAGATACACTGCAAGTCTCTATCAGCACCACAGGCCCCTTCAAAAGCTTTAGGAACGAGTTTATTACCATCTTCACCTATGTCCAACTTATTGCCTTCCTTGTCTCCTCAACCTCATTTTGCATCCAGCCTGAAGACTACACTCTGCCTCTAATCAGCAGCAACCCAAGTTCCTCATTCCCAATCACTCCATCCTGTCATTTCCAGGGTCATCTTCAGTATTGTTCCCTCTTTCATACACCTCAGTCTTATGATTCAGCACCTCCTAGCTATATACATACTAGTGCAACCCAGACTAGGGCCCCCCAGAAAGACGTAAGCCTAGAGTAGGCCCTTGTTCTGGCTCTGGGCCGTCTTCATCAATTGCACAACCGGGCACCATGAGAAACACATGACTGCCATCCACATAGACAAAGATGGAAAATATGAGCCATCCATTTGGCAATAATGTTGGCATCTTCCTCCCTTCCTGTTGCCAAGGCCTGACCAGAAAGATCTTGGCCTGTTCACTGCCTGGTGTGGTCAGCCCAGACGCAGGGTGGCTCAGGTCATGATGTGTAGAACAGCTGTGATGAAATCTATACATACAAGTGAAGACAGAGAACAGGTTTCAGCTTCCACAAGAGCCCGTGCCTGTGGGACCCAAACTAGAGTGAGGTCTAGAAAACCCTGATGGAATTAGACAGGATAGTTTTGTTTGTTTGTTTTAACTTATAAATTGCCTCAAGATAGACATTACGTTCTGGTTTTCTTTACATTTTCATTCACATAAGAAAAATAGATTTGTTTGTCCACATAAAACAGTGCTACCTTTTTGAATAGGGAAAGCAGATAAATAGGTAAATAAATGTTAAGTAAATAAAGAAGGATGTTTGTTATGTTGGGGGGGGGGAACCATGTCCTTAGTCACTATAGAATATCAGTTCAGCAGCCCAAATGATTTCAAAAGTAGCTTCAGGAGGCCAGGAAGAAAACTCAGATCACACATCTGCTTATCTCATTTACCCTCCCTGAAAACCTTCCTTGGTTAAATGTTATTTTCCTTATTCTGTGAACCAGGAAACTGAGGCTGCCTGAGGGTTGTTCAAGGTCACAATGAGTAAGTGATGGAGTTAGGAATTGATCGGGGTGTGCCAGACACCAAAGCTCCTAACTGTTAGACTGTCACTGATTTGAGCAACTGTCTTCTCCCTGAAGTGTACACCCAAAGACATTTAACAACATTCCAAGATGATGTCACCAGGGAGAGCTCCGTTAAGTTGCCATTGAAGAAGTCCTCTCATCCATTTCCCAAAACTCAGAGTTGAAAGGTGAGTTTTGTAATCACTTCCCTTTTAATAGATGATTTATTTTAAGCACCCAGCATGGTGATGCAACCAAGCAGGGGTGAGCTTGGTTTGAAGACTTTCTGATTTTCTGGGAAGTGTTCTCACTGGAATAAACTTTGAGTCTCCGAGAAATTCCTCAAGATAGTCAGGCAGGTGTCCACATATAGACACACATAGGCACATAGGAACACAGGTAGGTATTCAGGGATACATAGCAGTGCATAAGCTAGGGTTGAAGAGTTTCTGATCTTCTGGGAGACGTTTCCACTCTCATAAGCTTTGAGTCTCCAAGGAAATTCCTCAAGGTGGTCAGTCAAATGTCCATAAGTGAACACGTGCTCATATACATACACAACACATCAGAACACAAGATATGTGTTCAAGGATATATGGGTCTGTGAATGTATGTGTAAATGGGGCACAAGCACATGTGTATTGGAACGAACAGGCATGGGACACACGTATGTGTATAGGAATATGCATTAGGAACATATGACATGGGTACATATGCATGTAGGAATACACAAGTGTATGCACATATGTATACAGGAAAATAGGTGTGTGTATGTGTGTATAGAGGAACAGATAGTTTGCAGTTATATCATAGAATACTGCTTGGACAGAGAACGGGGTTGGGGGAACTATTAACAGGAAAGAACTTTCCAAATTGAGGCTAGTGGTTGGAGGCACAGAAATTGATTCACAATGAATAGATTAAGAAGAGAGGCAGGAGCTGACCAACCCTGCTACCACCCAGGCCCACAACCAGGGCTATGAGTTGATCCACCCCAACATCCATCGCATTTATGAACTGTTGGAGCATGTGAAGGGGATGAACCTACAGATCCAAAACTGTAGGATACCCGTGATGCAGGACAACAGGATATCTGAGAGGAGTGCCAGTGAGGGCCCATTGTTGGTGGTGCAGCAGAAACCAGAGGCCTTGAACCAGACCAATGACTGGAGGCAATGAACACTTTGAAGTAAAGATGAGTGGACTAAAGGGTAAACTGTGGGACTCAATGGACCACACTACAGATTCCATGACAAGATTCTTCCTCCTCCTCCTCCTCCTCCTCCTCCTCTTCCTCCTCCTCCTCTTCTGTTGTTTTTATTTTTGTTTGTGATTTAATTTTTACTTGTTTCTTGGTTTTGTTTGGTTTTGTTTTTTCTCTTAATTTAGTTTTGATTTGGGAGAGAGGTTGCAAGGGTAGAGGGCAAATTCAAGGAGACAGGGAGATCAGAATGCATGATGTGAGATCCACAAAGAATCAATAAAAGAAAGAGAAGGAGAAGAAGAAGGGGGCAGAGTTTGCTTAAGGTACAGGGCACTGTGACAAGTACCTCACCGTCTACCCTACCAAACTGGGGTAGGTAGATGGTTGTGGAAGGACAGAGGGTTCTGTTGGGCCTTCTCAGCTACTAGACAAATCACTTTTTCCCATGGCAGTCAACGGGACCAGAAACTTCTTAAGAGGTGGGCTAGCGATAGCTGTATTTTCTAGGGGCTCCAGTCAGATAAAAATATATCATGACAGGCTGGGAAGTGGCTCAGTCAGCGAAGTGCGTGCCACACAAGGAATGAAGACATGAGTCTGGATCTGTGACACGCACAGAAAAGCTAGATGTGCTCATGAACACCCATAACCTTAGCACTGGGGGAGTGGAGGCAGGTACATTCCTGGAGTTCACTGGCCAGCCAATCTAGCTAGTCAGTGAGTTCTGGCTTTTGTGAGAGACCCTGTCTCAAAAGATGGAGAGTGTTAATGAAGGACCTTCAGTGCCAACCTCTGGCTTCTACATGCATACACAGACATGTGCACCTGCACTCACTCATGTGTGCGTACACACACACACACACACACACACACACACACACACACACACACACACAATCAACAGGCAAACTATTTAATAAAAAATTTTATGCCTCACCTTTAGCTCACTTATTTTTATTTTAAACCTCTATTTTTCTCAAGTCCAAGCAGATTCTCTTACTTTGCCTATCTGAAATCATTTTAGAAGTTTGACCAAAAAGGAGGAACAGGAGGAAGAGGAGGCAGTGGGTGTGTCTAGGGTTGTTGCTATGGAGAGAGACTGATGACATTCTGAGATATAGCATCTGTTTTATATGGGAAATAAAAACAAAGTGTGCACAAACTGGATCCATTGGATGAGTACAGAGGGAAGTCAGTGAAGACGACACTAGAATTTGCTATGAAAATGTTCGGAGTGAGGATGGCAGGGGAAAAATGTTACAGTTGTGATTGTTTGCAGGATGACAATGTGGAGATGTAGGTGTCCTCGATGTTCTGAGTGTCTCACGCTGCTGAGGTGGCAAATCCTCTGAACTTCTATCACATCATCTAGCTTCAGCTTGCAGAGCTGGGGCTGAAAAGATTTCATTCTGACTAGGGTGGCTGGAGAGAGGGACCTGGGAGTATGAGAGCATTAATTTCTGACAAAATGTGCAAGATGATAGGATCCAACTTATAAGGAAGAAGAAAATTAAAATGAACAGAAACAATACTAGAATTTGGTTAATTATAGATTTCCATTAAAACATAAAATTTCTCTCTAGAATCACCCTCATTTTCCTCAAAAAAAAATCAAATTAAGATGGTTTTTGTTTACAAAATAAGTCTAGTTTTCTTTAATTTGGCCTGATGCTTTTTATAAGTACACCAGGAGTGGTAATTGACTGTACAGGCATTTTAAAGTTTGCTTTATAACTGGGTATACTGGCACTGTAGTCTCAGTACTCAAAGCATTGGCAGTTCAAGGCCAACCCAGGCTTCATAATGAAACATTATCTCAAAGAAGAGAGGAGGAAGAAGAGGAAGAAGAGGAGGAGGAGGAGGAGGAGGAGGAGGATGAGGAGGACGAGGAGGACGAGGAGGACGAGGAGGACGAGGAGGAGGAGGAGAAGAAGGTTTCTAGAACTTTATAAAAGAAGTTCTCAGAATTAGATTGTACAAAGTCTTACACACTGAGTAGCCAAGCCAAGAACTTGTCATCAGACTTTTCTGGTCAACTCCTTCCTCTTCAGAGCCCTCAAATATTCTGTTTCCTGGGTCAGTCCCGAAATTGTTTTCACTATTTATCTGTAAGGCTCAGAACTCTAGTGGGGTGCTGAGCTATTTTTGTCAAGAGGCTTTATAAGCATCAGCTCCCCAAGTGCTCAGTTCCTATGTATGCAGTCATATTTGTCTCTACGCACACCATTCTCAAATGTGACACTCCAGTCAAAATCTTATTAATGTAACCAGTCTCCTTAATTTTATTGTGTTATGAGAAGATCCCTACTGAACGTATGCAAAAAGCATATTGCCTTGAAAATAGGACTATTTGAGAAGGTTAAAAATATATATAAGTACTTATTTTTTATTCATAAAATACAATCTACTAAATTATTATGAATTACAGAGAGCTTAAGAGAAAAGTTCCTTGTACCCAGAAAATGGAGTTCCAAAGAATAGCAATGTTCCAAACAAGCAAATATAAGTAGAAAACTCATAATCATTCTTCCCACAGTTCTCTATAAACTGATCCTCATTCTACTTAGTCTTGTGTTAATAGTTTTAAATGCCTCAGCTTCTCCAGAACTCTAGAAACCCTCATTCAGACAGCTGAACTTGAAGTTGTTGGTACACTGTCATCAAAGCCTCTACCCAGCGTACCCATTAGCGTCTTTTCTAGGCGTCTCTGCCATGTCCCTTTTGTTAAAGATGAAACCTTCTGGCTCGTATGACTGCAAGACCTGTTAGAGAGCATCGGAATAAAACAAAAATAGAATGAGTGAGAAAAGGTTCAAGATGGCCATGGTTACAGGTCTGAGGAGAGTTTGTTGTAGAAATAATGCAATTGCTAAGGAAATTTGGCTGTGTCTCTGGCATGGTATTTTAAGATAATAACTAGAATCAGGACTGGCAATGTTCTATCAGGATTGACGACGGACAGTGACAAATTTCTAAGCACTTCATATACTTCTACAAGAACTTTTTTATAATATATCACACATATATTATGTATTGTATATATCATAATTATTGTACATTATATATTATGTTTACCTAGGCAATATCTACTCTTATTCCATGTTTTCCTTCCCCCAGCTCTTTTTTAAAATGCCTGCACACATCTTGAGATGAGCAGAGCTTGGTGAGAATCATGGGTATGTCAGATCACTGCTAACATGTCCATATCTCATGGGTAAGAAATACAGTTATTTTTAGTTTTTCGGGGAACATAATGGCACCCTCCTTGTTAACATTGATTAAAGACTAACCTGCTTCTAACGACATTATTTGCTTTTTTTGTTGTTAGATTTCCAACTGCACTGGAACTGGAAAGATGTCCAGGTTCTGGGTCTTCTGGATTTCAGAGCCGTGTGCCTTTAGGATGTTTCCATCAGTCATTCAACAGGGGCCTTGGCATGTGTGTAGTGGGTAGCTGTTCCAGCTTTGACCTGGAAGTACTACCCCCACTGAGGCTTCGGTAACTGTTACACCTAGAAGGCAGAGACGAGAGAGGAGCCCTGGAGACCCAAGATCTGGATGTGCTGGCTCTCTTGGTTCCTGGATCCTGGACGCTACAGATAGACTGAGTAGAGTTCTGCAGAGAACACCGCCGTACTGCGCTTTACCTTTTCCAGACCCTGTAACCTATCCCTTCACTTGTAAGTTACCCCATAAAATAAACCTCCCTTTTAATTACATGGAATCATCTTAATATTCTAACCTATATTTGGCGCTCAGTCAGGGAGGAGGAAGCAAGGGAGTCGGCACATCCTGATCTCGGGTCTCCAGGGCTCCTCTCTCGGCTCGGCTCCGCCTTCTAGGCGTGACAGTTACCAAAGCCTCAACAGGGGTAGTACTTCCAGGTCAAAGCTAAAACAGCTACCCACTACACATGTGTTCCAGCCCTCTAAGCACACTGTTCTACCTTCGCCCAATTCATCTTCAGGGGAGACTTCTACAAGTCCCATCAGATCCTGAACACCAGCTTCCACCCAGGCCATTAGCAGGAAGATGGTGCAGAGAGAAGCTGATGGTGACTATCAGTTTTACTCTTTGTTCTAAATCTGATTTCCTCCCTTTTATTTTGTAAAGGGATTTTGTTTTAGGCTAGCCTCAGTATTTTTTTTTTTAAAAAAAAAATGTTTTTCTTCCAATTTGATCCTACCATATTGTTACTATGGCATTTACTTTGGATGAGAGTTCCCTCAAAATCCTCTCGAACATAAAAGCTTTTCTATATTAAGGGATCTGTTGTTTGCTCATGGACAATTTAAGGTCTCTAAAGGGACATCAGTTCTAAAATGCGACTGAAAAACAAGCTTTTATGCCTTCCTCATGGCCACAAGAGGCATCCCCCAAAAGGGGAAGAAGACTCAACCCTCACAACCTAAGGCTACTCCTAAAGAGAGCAAAGAGCAGTGTGCTGGCTGTTTTTGTGTTTACTTGACACAAGTCAGAGTTATCTAAGAAGATATTGAGACAACTCCTCAGTAAGATTGGGTTTTAGGCAAATCTATGAGGCATTTTCTTAATTAGTGATAGATTGATATGGGAGAGCCCCACCTCATTATGGATGGTGCCACCCTTGGGCAGATGGTCCTAAAGTGTATAACAAAATGGACTGAGCAAGCTATGAGGAGCGAACTAGTAAGCAGCCCTCCTCCATGGCCTCCACTTCCATTCCTGCTTCCAGGTTCCTGCCTTGAGTTCCTACCCTGTCTCCCTTTGATGATAGACTGTGATGTAAGCTGAAATAAACTCTTTCCTCCCCAAATAACTTTTGGCCATGATTTTAACACAGCAATTGAAACCCTACACAAGAAATAAAACAAGATGGAAAGCAGAGACTATCATTGCAACAGGAAGTAAGAATGATATTTGTGAAAACTAATCTTAGACTCCCCAAAAAACTGATGTGATCTGTCCTGAAGACATATATACAAGTAATACTCTACAGACCTAGCAGGTTATATTTAGGAATATATATGTCTCTGTGTGTGCATATAACAATAATTAATGAAAGAAGAGGGCATGGCTTTGAAAGAGAAGGAGGAGGAGTATATGGGAGGGTGTGGGGTGAGGAAAGAGAAGGAGGAAATTATGTAATTATATTATAATCTCAAAAATAAAAGAAAGAAGAAAAACCTGATATGCCCATGACACTGGGCAGACAATGCTGAGATGAGACATTCCAACAGCAAGGCAGGAAGCAGGAAATCATAAGGACTGTTCTGGCTGGAACCTATCATCTAGACTTATGTGAACACTTCTTGGTAGACACCAGCTGTGAAAGGGAAGCCCAGGATACCCACATTTATGTTCCACTGGCTGCAAATTCTTCAGCTCCCTGCCTGACAGTTGACCACTTCTCAGAGAAGGACCCTCAGTCTGTATATCCCAGCATGTGAAAGAATGCACTCTCTCACTGGAATCCAGCCAAGCTCTCGGGGACAAAATGAAACAGGAAAGGCACTATGGCTGTCTTTAGGAGGGAAGGGATCTATAGTAAGGGTATCCAGACCAAGTACACAAAGGACAATATCCTATAGTGTCCCCAATAGCCTGAATCTTAGAAGAAAGAGAGAAGGGGTTCCTACCACACCCACTTGACTGGACATGGAGCAAATGTCCGGAAATCTGACTGGTAAGATATTTATTTTTGTTGGCGTGGTCAGAGATCTTGTGATCTCAGCTGTAGAAGAACAGAGGCTCCCAGATGACCCAGACTTGTCACCAAATCCCAGAGAGAAAAATTTCTTTTCTTCCAAGTTGAGTCTGGTGCTCGGGAGGTCCAATAATTATCTGACAACAGGCAGATGATCAGGAAGAGAGACGGGTTACTTATGAAGACATACAGAAATACTCCAGGCTGCTTGGCCCGACTCAGCACCTTAGGTCAGCTTTATATGCAAAGGGACAGGAGAGAGAGATCATCGGTGGGATGGTATGGAAGGTTCTATTGGGTTTTCATGCAGTTGCCTCCCTGGCTTCTAGCTGAATTCCAAGATACTCCTGGGAATGGAGGCCAGTGACAGCTGTAGTCATGCAGTCCTTATCAGTGAAGTAAAATCCAGCTACCAGTTCTGCATTTTACTCAACTGACAAGTTTTTACTTTAAAATAATCTTTATTGCTACTCTGAGAGTCTACCCATATCCCCCATGAAAGCAGAGACATGTGCTATCCCAGGAACCTTTTTATAAAGAAAAACCCACCAAAGCCCTCTGGGGTAAGTTCTGAGGTAGACAATGTTTTAGGATCATGCCTGAGAGCTTCAGGAAGGGTTGGTGACAGTTCTGGTGACAGAGAACTTGCTGGATAATGTAAGTCCACTACCGGGGTTATCAATAAGGTCCCTGCACAGACTGACATCACCCTGGGCCTTGCTCCAACAATGTGAGCCATCTGTCTGTGCCACAGTGAAGCCTGGTGTCTGTTATATCCTTCAGATTCAAAGCCTGTGACTTGTCTTCTAAAAATCATTGTGCAATATTTCCAGTTAAGTAATCCCAAGACTGCTTATTCTTTCCCCCACTTTGCCTTTCACTTATTACAAACAGGAAAACGTGGATTGTTTGTAATTTCGAGTCACAATGTGATCCAATAACTGCAAGGAAACTTTATTGCTAGCTGAAATATTCGGAAGAAAATGTGAGTGCCAATTTCAATTGGCAACTTCTCATCATCCCTATTTCTTTATGGACAGTATGAATTCATGCTATTTCTCTACAAAGAAAACTGCCTCTGTCTACTAAAGTCACTCTTACAACTCCAGGACTTATGGCATTATGGCATTATAAGTATGGCCAAGAACTCTTACAAAAACCTGTATCCCAAGCCTGTCCTTCAAACAGTCCATCTGCAGCATACATTGTAGAAGTAATTTTTCATAGAAGATGAAAAAAAACCTAGGCAGAGTAAAATTTCTTACAATAGGCATTGTGGATTTGGAGCTCAATAGCCTACATGGATACTTGAGATAAAGAACAAGAAAGGAAAATCAATCAACGAGAAGGATCTGGAGGTTATGCAAAGGTTTGACTCCACCCACTCAGACTTCGGATGTTAGTGGATCAACTGCTGGCTCCCTCAATATCATCAAAAATAGCCCATCTATACTGGTAGTTCTGGGTGGGGGAGGGTCTACACACTGTGGGTGTTCAGCAGAACTCCTGACTTCCACCCCTACCCCAGCCAAGACCAGAGACATCTCCAAATGTTGCCAAATGTCCCCCAGGAGGCAGAATCAGTGCCTTACAGGTAATGGGGTACACTGATTTGGCCGAGTCTGAATAGAGCCTAAGAAGGGAGAGGGGAAAGTTGGGGATATTTTTGAAGTTTTGAAGACTGGTGCTTTAAAGTGAATCTTCTAGTGCAGGAGTGGAGGGGTGCACTTGTTGGGTGAAGATTTTAAGGGTAGAATTTATGCAGGACTGTTGGACACAGTGAGGTAAAGATTTTGAGATGTGGGGGCTGGAAAATGTTCAAACTGATAGAAAATTTTCCTATGATGCCTTCTGTTGAGGAATCAATGGATCTTTGTGGAAGTTTCTGGAATGACCATGAAACAACTGTTACATTTCTGAGCAAGGGTTTTCTGGACAGTAAAGTTGTACTAAGGAAGATGCCAGAAGAGTAAAGTCATACACCTATGAAGATATTAACATTTTAGATCTCAGTGGTTTCCTTGAATCTTTGATCTTATTTTTTTACCTCTGCCTTTTGGTACATTACTGTTATATGGTTAGGGAACCCCTGTTCCAGGAGTCCAGCCAGGCTTTACCATACTATGAACTTGTTGCATGATGTGTGCAAGCATATACTTCCTCCAAACTCGTTTCTCCAACAGCATATTGAAGTTGTTAGCGTCTTCCTTTGCAGAACTGCTGGAGTTGGAATGAAACAATGCATGTCTAATACCCCTACAGCACACATGCTACATGAGTATAAATAAACTGTTCAAAACCTAGAGAGCGTGTCACAGCAGTGGGATACCTGCACTTGGACTATCATGCCTTTGGAATGTGCAACCCTCATTCTCCTGGAAGAAGACACTGGATTTTCTGGAAAAGGATGTTGGAGTCTTTTCTCTGTACCCTAGAATTATTATGGAGGGAGAAGTGCCTCAGTCCCATAAATTCTTCCTCTCCTGTTCCTTGAGTGTGTTGTTGTTTTACCTCTGAAACGTGGGGTGATGTGGGCTGGAGTTTAGGAATGATACTGCTGTAATGGAAAAGGAATCAGAAGAACACTGTGGCACCATCATAGACAGGGTTGAGACCTGAGAACCATCCACTAGAATATCCATTCACATTTTCAGGCTGCCTTAAAAGACAATGCTCTGTTCTCATGTGGTCTTCATTTACCATGGTCTCCTATTCCTTGTTCTCCCTCTCTGTTGTTGATCCAGCTGGGATCTCCCGCTCCCCCAAGCTTGAAGACCACATGAGAACAGGAAGAAGCAAAGTGCTAGAGAGGCCCACAGAAATCCACAAAGATACCCACACAACAGACTTCCGGCAATGGTCGAGAGACAGCCCGAACTGACCTACTCTGGTGATGGGATGGCCAAACACCCTAATTGTTGTGCTAGAAACCTCATCCAACTACTGAGGGATCCGGATGCAGAGATCCATGACTAGGCCCTGGGTGGATCTCTGGGAGTCCAATTAACGAGAATGAGGAGGGTTTATATGAGCGAGAATTGTTGAGACCAAGGTTGGATAAAGCACAGGGACAAATAGCCAAATGAATGGAAACACATGAACTATGAACCAATGGCTGAGGGGTCCACACTGGATCAGGCCCCCCGAATGGGTGAGACAGTTGATTGGCTTGATCTGTTTGGGAGGCATCCAGGCAGTGGGACCAGATCTTGTGCTCATTGCATGAGTTGGCTGTTTGAAACCTGGGGCCTATGCAGGATTGTTTGGCTCGGCCTGGGAGGAGGGGACTAGACCTACCTGGACTGAGTCTACCAGGTTGACCTCAGTCTGTGGGGAAGGCTTTGCCCTGGAGGAGATGGGAATGGGGGGGGGGGGCGTTGGGGGGAAGGTGAGGGGGACGGGAGGGGGGAGAACAAGGGAATCCGTGACCGATATGTAGAACTGAATTGTATTGCAAAATAAATTAAAATAAATTAAAAAAAAAAAAGATAACAGAAAAAAAAAAAAAAAAAAAAGACAATGCTCTGTCTTCGTAGCCTGACCTTGAATCTATTACACAGTTGGATTCTGATTTCTCTTTCCTAAATCTCAAAACAGAGCATCTTCTTCACGTGGAGAGGTACTCCTACTGTACGCATTTTCTCAACCCTCACCCTATGAGGCAGATGCTATGATGAGAAATCTGATACTCAAAGTCTAAATTTTGCTGAGTAGACTCAACCTATTGATATATGGAGGCAAAAGTTAAATTTAATCTGTCTCCTGGGTTCCAAAGTTGGTGATTCCCCCCCCACCGACAGCATGTTGCTACTGACTACTCCTCAAAACAAGAAATAGATAATCTTATGTGGTGTTTTGAATGAGAAATGTCCTCCAGAATCTCATGTATTTGACAATTTAGTCCCCGTTTAGTGGTGCTCTTTAAAGAAATTGTAGAACCTTTACGAGGTGGAGCCCTCCTGGAGGAAATATGTCACTGGTGTTGGGTTAAAGACTTCATAGCCTGGGCTCACCTCCAGCTCTCTCTCTCTGCTTCTTGCTTGCTGTTGAAGATGGGATCTTTCAGATCCCCACTCCTGCCACCTGCTGCCATTTCGGAAGCTCCCTTTGATCCAGAAGCCAAAATAAACTCTTTCTTCCACAAGTCATTGTTGGGCATGGGGTTTTATCACAGGAACAGAAATGAACTCACGCGTCTTGCAAAGGTGTTTCTCGATCCTGTCTGTAGGTTAACACATCATCAGGCAACCATTCCGGAAACCACACAGCCAGTCCTGTTTGCCTAATCCTAACAAAATCAATGAACTAGACCCACCCACTGGCTGATAATGGACTGCTTTTGATGGGACTGGGAGAAAGAGAAACACATCCTATCCTTTCCACTAAAGCAGTTTTAGAGCTATGTAAATGCATTTGATAATGTTTAGATAACAAAGGTTACCAGAAAAATGGTAATGAGCCAGCCGAGGTTTGCTGCAAACCACTGAAGAAGGGCGGGGCCTTGTAATTAGACGTCTTTTAGAAAAGTGTCTCAAACCGTGGGCTTTCTGGGATGGACTGCTTATGGTGGTGTTGTTACAGTCTTCAGGAGAGTGATTCACAAATGGATAACTAGACGGAAATGGATTTGTGACCTCTGTATTTTGGTTTTCCTTTCTTTTCTTCTTAAAAACCGTAAGTCAGGTTTACTTAACTTAGCTCTGTGAGGCACTTGCTTTGTGACTCTGAGCAAGACCCCTGATCTCCCTGGGCCTCCATTTCCACCTCCTGAGAAGGAGGAGGTAGCTAGATAATCTCCAAGGTCCTTTCCTTCCCTTGATTCAAAATGATGCAGAAGTTAACAACTGACTAGTGCCCTCTACAGGAGACTTTCTCAGCAGTGTGGGAGTCCAGGAACGAGGCTAGCAAAATTTTCTTTGTATCTCTATTACTGTATCTTAAGTGTCTATAAATGTATGTTTTAGCCATATACAATATATAGTTAATTAATGAAACATGACTGTGAATCAATTAAATTTTAGATTTCATCTAGACCTCATTCTATAGATAAGGAATGTGGGGGCTACCTTGAATAAGAGCTTCACTGATTCCTTTGGGAAGAGGCTGCCAGAGCATGAACGCAGCCTCTCGATCTTCACTTGTGCCTGATAATGACCTTCCCTGGCTTTCTCAGTTGTCATCAAAAACACATCTCCCTCCCCTTCTCAGGCAGCTGGAACTCAGCTGTAACACAGTTTTCTGTGTACTTCCTACCCTTAAGAGTTGATGAGCTGTGGACTTTTCCATTAGAGTGGGAAATGCCTCTTTCAGTGTTGCCTGTAATTATGTGAGCCCCTCCACTGCAAGGGTGGCTTCTCTGCACGTGATCGGGAGCTCCTTTCCTGATATTGCCAGTAGAAAAGTGCGCACGCTCAGTAACTGATTGATTCCCTTTCGGTTCAAGCATTGCTGAAATATTTAATCCTTCACGCTGAGACCCACCCGGAAGTTGGGACATGCTATTCATTCCTGAGGTGGAGGTTGTAGGGGAAAATGTCCTGGAAGGCTTTCAGGGTAAATCTGAGTCTATGTAAGTCTACTTTAACATTTGAAAAATTAATTTCTGTAAGTAATACGTGCTTTGTGGAAAGTTATAAATTCAGATAAGAATTTTTTTTAAATGATAGCCTCACGTTCTTACTCCTTATAGATTACTTCTTAACACCTATGCAGGTGCATCCTTAAAGCTTTTTTGATGCATATATAAATATACATCTACATTTTTGTCAAAATGAGATCATGTTGTACATGCTGCTTGTAACCTGATATTTTTACTTAATGATCTCTATCTTGCCAGGCCAATAAATTTTGATCTTATCTAAAACCCAGTCTATACTCAAATTTCTCCTGCCTGTCCCCACCATGTCCTTTACAGTTGGTTTGTCCAAACTGAACTCAAATGTAGGGCCCTGCATAGCTCTTAATTATCCTGACCTATAGAGCTCATTAATCTTGCATTTTTCATGAAACTTTTTCTTGAAAAAAAAATCAGGAGAGATTGAAGTTTACTGTGTGCATTTATTTTTTTAGATTTTATTCTTTACATAAACCAGACTTTTTTTAAAAAAAAACTGTCCAACTTTCTGCATTATCTTCACCTACAATTGCTACTGCCTTATTGGTATAACAGATGGTCAGCGTTTAAATGGAAAGCCTTTAGTCTCAAGTGGAATTTGTAAACCTGCTCGAAATCTTGGAAAACATCTCCATTTTTCTTCACATTTATCCAGACCCAAATACAAAGGAAAATTAGTCAAAATTCGTATCAGATACATAACAAGTGAGTGTGGTAAATAAAACAGGCCTGTCCTGGCCTCATGGAGCTTGAGATCTAGCAGAGAAGGTGGACCCTAAGTTACTTGCTAACATGAAGTACCAAATGAAATGATGATCCATGCTGATGCTAAGAAGACAGAGGATGAAGTTGTCCGGACACCAGGAGAAGCTTGGGGAGGCAGGTCTGGTCTGGCAAAAAGCCAGCCTTCTCTAGAGGAATGCTGTTGAGAGAGGAGGGCAAAGGTTGCTTTGGTGATCAGAAATAGAACTTGCCAAGGTGCTGGAGCTAGTCTGGGAGTGGTTCCTCACATGGCTGGGATAGAGAAAACATTGCCAAATAATGGAATGTGAGAAGCCAGAAATGAAGACTCAGGCCAGCTCATCCAGGGCCTCAGGCCATGTGAATACTTTCGGGCTTGATTATGTGGGTGAGAAGGAGCAATGCAGGGCTGTAAGCAGTAAGAACACATGATCTGATTGATGTTTTTACTACGGACATGCTGACTTCCGTGTAAAGAGCACAGTGAGGGGACAGTGTGGCAACAAGGAACCTGTGAGAAGGCCACTGTAGGTGTTCAGTTGAAATTGAATGTCTTGGCCTTGATTGATAGGTTGAGTAGATTAAAGAGGAGTGACTTAGAGATATATTTAACTTGTTAGGAAATGGAACCAGAAAGATGTGGGGACTGATGTGATGGAGAAGGAGAGGGGAGATAAGAAAGAAGTACTAACAATAATATAGCTGTTTGGACTGTTTTCTGGTTTTGTTCAAGTAATTACAGTTCAATTCAAGCTGGCTTAGGATTCAGTGGAAATGTATTGTCTCAAGTACCCAGAAGTCCTTGGGTAGATCAGATGCTCAACCCAGATGGACCCAGGAATTCAGATCATATCTTTAAGAGAAGCTCTCTTTCCTATTCGTGTGTGTTGGCTTCACTCTTTCTTTGCAGCTCCTTCTTGTGGTGACAGGCTAGCTACTGGCCACTCTAGGTTTGCATCCTTTATAGGACACCCCTCTAGCAGAAGGGAATGTCTCAATATTTTCAGGAAATGCCCTGGAATGGAGCCTCATTAGCTAGTCTTGAGTAACATGTTTATGCCTGGAGCTCAAGAATAGAGTCAATTCTACATAGAATAAATACACATGAAGTAGAGAAGCAAATCTCAGACCCTATTACCACTATAATTGTGAATGGATGATAGATAGGCAAGAATTACAGCACTTACTATGCATGACTCCCATCGTTTTTATAGGTATAACTGAATGAATGGCGAGGTAATTCCCTTGAGGAAGAAAAGAGTGTTGAGGGAAAGATTACAAGGTCAGGTTTGCACCTGCTCTTTGTGGGGCCTGTTAGATTTTACCTGGGGGTGCTAAGTGAGCTGAGAAGTGCATGGCTCACTACAAAGTTCTTGGCTGTAGTTCAAGGTTTGGAAGTCACCCATGTGCATGGTATGGGTGAGATCATCTGAAGAGTATGTCACACAAGAAGAGGAAATTTAATAGCTGGCAGAGGAAAAGAAGAAATCTACAGAGCAAAGAGCAAAGGAAGGGCCGGCCAGCAGGCTAGAAGGAAACCTAGTCCAACCTGCCATTGAAATCAAGACTCTTTGTTGACGGTGAGTGTGGAATGGCTAACTGCATGGCCGGCCTTTGAGAGGGCCAGTCACTCAAGGAAGTGTGAGAGCTGCATCTTAGTGCCTGCTGGTGCCACTGGTCAGAACAGGAAGTGTCCTAGAGTTAGCAAGGAACAGCAAGTGGGGAGCAGTGAGGCCTGGCAGGAGACAGAGGAGTGAAGAAGAGTTGAAATGTTCTAAAACAAAGATTAGAAATTTGCTCTGAGGGTGCTCTACGGAAGAGTTTTAATTGAGTTAGGTTGTTTGGTAAATAAATGTGAAGTTACAAAGGAAGCTGGAATTATACAAGTTAAAAATAGAGGCGGACGGGATTCAAAGCCCAGATGGATGGAGAAATCTTAGGACGGAGAAGAATCCACTCCTTCACTACAGCTGGGAGGGGAAAGGATAAAGGCAGATGTGGAAAAGCATGCAAGTCTTGTACAGGCCACCAGTGGAAGTCATTTGCATATCATGGTTTCCATCATGGCTGAGAAGTAGAAGGTGGTATCATCTCTTAATGTGAGCAAAGATCCCAGGATTGGATAGGAGAAAGATTTGAAACAGGTGCAGAAACTCAAGGTAGAACAGAGTCTCTGAGCAGGGTGTGTGGCCAGGAAAGGCTGTGTTGGCTTCATCTGACCAGTTCATGATTTCCTGCCACAGGACAAGCAAGGGGGCTGCCATATCCAAGAAGATGGAGAGTTTATCCTCAAGAGGTGATGAAAAAAACATCAGAGTGAGGAGCTAATGGTAGAATAAACCCATTGTAACATCACACATGGAGTCCAAAAATTGAATGGAGAACATTGTTATGATTAGCCTAGTAAAGGGAGAATGGGTTCTGAGTTTCATAGAGAATGAAGGGAAGGTAAACTGTGAGATCTCTGCTGCTGACAGAGAGAGGGAGAGGAGGAAAGGTAAGGAGGTTGACAGTAGAAAGCCCCCAAGCAGTGAGAAAATGGTTGTAGAAAGGATAGAGGAATAAGCATAGTGGCACAGTCAGCTTATGAGGAAGGGGAAGCTTGGGCTACTGATCACCAACAGAGAGGCATTGGATGGTCTACTACAGATCACTGACAGAGAGGCATTGGATGGTCTACTACAGATCACCAACAGAGAGGCATTGGATGGTCTGCTACAGATCACTGACAGAGAGGCATTGGATGGCCTATTACAGATCACTAACAGAGAGGCATTGGATGGTCTACTATAGATCACTGACAGAGAGGCATTGGATGGTCTACTATAGATCACTGACAGAGAGGCACTGGATGGTCTACTATAGATCACTGACAGAGAGGCATTGGATAGTCTACTATAGATCACTGACAGAGAGGCACTGGATGGTCTACTATAGATCACTGACAGAGAGGCATTGGATAGTCTACTATAGATCACTGACAGAGAGGCATTGGATAGTCTACTATAGATCACTGACAGAGAGGCATTGGATGGTCTACTATAGATCACTGACAGAGAGGCATTGGATAGTCTACTATAGATCACTGACAGAGAGCCATTGGATAGTCTACTACAGATTACCAACAGAGAAATATTAGATGACCCTAGTTCTAAAGGTGCTGTTGCTCTGAATGGTACTCTGAAAGCATTACTCTGCCTCTTCCCTGGATGGCCTGGCGGTTTTAACCTTCCATTGCTTTTCACATTTTTCTTCATTTTCCTTTTTCTATTAAAGTCACTCTGAAAATAAAAATAATTTCTCTTTGTATAACTTCTTATTTCACTAAATGACACTACTGTCCATCAAACCCTAAACTGGAATTATTCCTCATGCCTACCCCACATTGCACCTAGTGGTAGATTTAGTTCACTCAATTTTCAAAAGAAATATGTATGGTATTCTTTAAGGTCTTCCTTGCTCTCAGCAGCCATTGTCTTTTGCAGACACTGGTAAGAACCTTGAGTTCCTCTACTGGCCATCAGCTCGTCCTTATACCCACTCTCCTCACATCTCCTCACATTTGCCTACAATCCATTCTCCCCATAGTCCATCTTCTGAAAATATGTCAGATGTCACTGAAAATAAAACCTGTCTTTCTCCTCACCACTCTAGCATACCCCGGAGTCCTCTTGTGGGTCCCAGAACTTGACAAGCTTGATTCTCCTTTAGGCTCTTTGCCACAGCTGTCTTCTTGCCTTGGAATATTCTTCTTCCTAGCAGGGCTTTTTCTTGTTATTCAGATTTCAGAATTAATGCCACCTCCCTAGAAAGTACTTCTCTGCCTGCCTGCCCAGCCAAAAGTAGGGTGGACCATTCCATCTGTTTCATAGAAACACACATTCCTTACCCTGTCCTTTCTTGTCTACATCTCTTTTCCTTCCCCACCCTTAAAAAAAGTTCTCTTTAACCCATTTCTTAAGTTAGCCCATGGTATATATAGACATCACTTAGAATTCCCTGAGTACCACTGTAGAGCTAAATTCATGAAGCCAACCCTGGCCTCCTCCTTTTCTTTCTCTCTCCCTGCCTTCCTCCTACTTATCCGTCCTTCCTTCCCTCTTTCCGTGTCTTTCTCCCTTCTCCTATCTTTGCATAAGTAACTCATGGGCTTCCATGATCTCATTGCCAAATTTCTAAATAAAGTGGCAGCTATGGTCTAAAAAGAAGGAGTACTGAGTTTGAAGTCCAAAGACTCAGGAGAGCCAAGTAAAATTCTGGGTTTTTTTTTTCCTATTATTTTGTTTTCGATTCTCAGTTTTCTTTTATGCAGAGGATTAGCAAAAACTGAACCCAGGTCACTGTGGAGTGAGACAGAGGGGGTACCAGCTGTCTCTAGCCGCAACAATATAGTGTAACAAATTTGCCCACCACTTAGTGTCTTAAAGTAGCCATTCAACGTGTCTTTCTTATATGGGTCAGCTGAGATGTTTTGTTGATCTGGACTGGGCTCACTCATGTGTCACCAATTGGCTGACCACCCAGCTTGGGTAGCTGGCCTAGGATGGCCTTCAACTGAGGTGACTCAGCTCAGTTCCATATGATCTCCTGCCTCCCAGCAGGCTAGTCTGGGCTTGTGCTGCCAGTGGTGGCAGAGTTCCAAGAGAGAAATCAGAAACCTGTACGTGTGTTCGGAGTTTCTGCTTGCCTCAAGTTTGCTATTATCCCATAGACCAAACAAGTCCCATGGCCAAGCTTACTGTTAAGGGCCATGAATAGAGCAAGGTACACCAAAGCCATGGCCAGGAGCACAATGAATCCACACAATGGAAAGAAATCATAGCAAGGGAGGCATCTCCTTCCCTGAACATGTTTCCTTGATGCTCCTCAACCAATCTGATATTTCTAAGCTTGGTATAAATATTTAGTGCATGTCTAAGAGGCTCTAGACTCTGGGTATTAGGGTGCCGAAGACATAGCAGTGACTATAAAAGAGGGCATTGTGTTGTAGTGGGAGGAAAGTGCACAAAGAGGCAGACCCAATTCCACACACTGACAGGTGCTCCACAACCATTGTTTCAAAGCTCTTTGTGGGATTCTGGCAAGAACAGCACAGAAAGAGAAGATAAACCTTGCTGCTGGGAATGTAAAATGGTGTGGCCATCAAGGAATCAATATGGAGATATGTTAAAAAATCTAAATGTAGAACTAGCACATGACCCTGCTGTATCATGCTCTAGGGTATATACCCGAAGGACTGTATGTCAGCCACATCACAGAGATGCATGCACAGTCTGTGTTTATGCCTGTACCATTCACAGCAGCCAAGATATGGAAGAAGCCTAGAGGCCCATCGATGGATGAGCGGATAAAGAAAACGCAGTGCATCTGTAAATAATGAAAATGTGACATTTGAGGAGAAGGGGCGAAGCTGGATCTCTGTGCTAGGCAAAGTAAGGATGGCTCAGAAAGACAGATGGTGCATGCTCTCTCATATACAAGGTCTAGGTTGATAGAGATACATAACATGAAGATGGAACACACACAGCAGAAAGGGGCTATGGGAGGGGAAGAAGAGATGTAACGGGAGGGGTAAGAGGAACGAGAGCGAGTAATGGGGTATGTGTGGCATGAAAGCGGAAGGGGAATTATTTGGGAGTGCGGATGAGACCAGCAAGAATGAGGGAATAGGGTGGGGGAGGATGATAGGTGGGAACAATTGAGAACAAAGTATATTTATGAACTTGTCACCGTGAAATCCACTACTTTGTATGCTAAGTAAAAAATAATAATAATAATAATTCAAAAAACCAAGCTATTTACAGCAGCAGGTTCTCACTGAAGACAGTTGAGACAGGTGTTGTTGTTGGTGTTGTTGTTGTTGTTGTTGTTGTTGTTGTGGTTGTTGTTGCTGTTGTTATTGAATTCCCGGGTCCTAGCAGAGCACTTGGTGCTGTGAGGAACTCTAACTGGACAGAGCTCAGCAGAATGCAGGGTGAGGGGAGAGCCAGGGCTGAGGGTTGGGTGAGGTACTTGTTCCAGCCCACTCTCTTACATCTCCCCAGGAGAGGATGCAAGGACCGCCCCTTTCCCCAGCACTGCCCTTCTAAGAGTAGTGCCCAGGGGGCACTGCCCTTCTAAGATTAGTGCCCAGGGGGCACTGCCCTTCTAAGAGTAGTGCCCAGGGGGCTCTCCCCACACACTGCTGCGGATCGGTCGTTCTCCCATTGGTGCTGGCACCCAGACTCTTCTGTCTCATAGTCAATCACGGTGATAAAGCAGAGAAGACGAAGAAGAACATTTGGAACTGGGTGTTTGCCTCCGTTCTTCAGGGACTGTAAAAGTGGGAATCAATCATTGTGAGTAGAAAGGCTCTATGTTACCCCTTCTTCCTCAGTGTGAATGAAAGATAGGCTTGGGCTCCAGTTAACTTTGCCATTAACCCCTGGAGTTCCTCTGTCATGTACCTGTGTGCTAGAGTTTCTTTTAAATGTCACCAAGGCCTCTTTCCATAGAGAAGGATGCCTACTTGAAGATACTAGTTAATTTTAAAGTACTGATATGTCGTTCCATGTTGTTTGAATGCATGAAAATATAATTCGAAAATGTTTTAAACATTGAAAGTATTGACATGGCTCCTTGTTATAGTTCTTAACTTCGTGGCTATAGAGACCAGTCCTTCACATGGGGCACTGTCCCAGCGTGAATCCCAGGAGATCTCCAAACCTGCCTCCTACTGTAATAGAGCAAGCCAGATTGTGGTTTTCCTTCTCTCTCCTGCCAGGGTGATTTGCACATGTGACCACTCAGATAGTCACATGTCCCAGGACCCCAGGTGGCAGGAGACAGAGCTGCCTGTTAGGTGTTTCTTCCATGCCCCCAAATTCATACACCGAACACCTAACTCAAAGCCCCTTAGAATATGCTCACATTTCGGGATAGGGTCATTGAGGAGAAAATCATAGGCTGCTGTCCCTATGAAAGGAAGGGATTTGGATCCAGAGACTCATGTAGAGGAAAGACAGAGTAAAGAGACATAAGAGAATATCAGGCCTGCACAGGGACAATTATCCACAAGCCAAGGGAGAGAGGCCAGGAAGAGAAAGAACCCCCTTCAGAACTCCCAGAAGGAACTGACTCTCTGAGAACCTAGCTTTTGAGCGTCCAGAACTCTGAGACAATAAATCTCTGTTGTTTAAGCCACCCGCCTATGGCACTTCGTTACAGCAACTCATACAAACTAATATACCGTCTTCCCCAGAAAATTCCCCTGGTGTGGGTTTGGCTCCGATCCTGGTCTTCTTGGGTTCCTGGCTCTCCATCTTCCAGGCATTTATGAAGCTGTTAAATCTGTCTTCAAGGAATTATTTTTTTTTCAGCAAAATTGATCCAGAGTTTGTTGTTTCCAGCTAAGAAGCCCAATGAATACAAATACCAGGTTCCCTCTATAGGGAACGTGGTTGTCTTTCTTGGAAACAGCTCATGATTGTGACTTCCCTGTGGAGTGTGGCTTTGTTGGGTTGGCCTATGTGTATTTCCTTTGTGGTTAGCAGGCTTTTGACTAATCTAACCCTGCTTCTTCCTTGCACTTGATTTTCAAAATGCAGTTTTCTTATATAACTCACCTCAAGATTGGCAGATTGGTTGACTCTCTGGATTGAAAACATCCAGGGTCAGATGTCATTCATACCAAGCCACCATGGGTGCCGTGTGCCTCATGGAATGTGGGGACTCTTCAAACATCATCAGGCTGCTGTTAGCCCTGGTGCTGAGAGGTGTGGACAGGAATTGGAACGTCTCAATTTTATTCCTGCTCTACAAAGTGTTTTCCAAGCCACCTGCCATGCTGTCTTTGAGTTCAGGCGCATGAACATTAACTCTTTGTGAGTGCATTGCTGCAGTATTTAATCTAGAATGACAGGGTTCCATTTCTTTTATGTATATGACTCTGAGTTAATGTACCCAGGGCTTCAGCGAAGCTGCCTTATCTGACCATAGTGTTATATTGGCTCGAAAAGCTGTTGAGTTGAAATAGATTGTGTTAGTGGTCATGTTATCCTATAACTCAAGAGAATAAAATTATAACCGAGAGGCGGAGTCCCTACTTCAAGTTAGCAGAAACAAACAGGAGGAGGAAAACGCAACAGCGGAATAGGTACCAATTTTTCTCTCACATCTCCCTCCAGAAAGTAAGTAGAGAATATGCAGAATATAATGCTCATACTAAAAAATTGTTGTGCAACTCAATCTCCTTTAATTCTTGCACTAGCCTTCTGACATAGATGCTAGGATGATCATTCCCATCTCACTGTTGTGCAAACAGGATCTCACAGTGACAGTTGGCCAAATTGATCCCACACCACACCAAAGGATGTTCTTTCCACACAGGAAACATGTTCACAGCATTACCAAAGAGACTCAAGAGTAATGGCATTTCCTCCACACGGGGTAACTGGAGATTGAGGGGGACAGGGAGGGAGGTCAAGTTGCTCTCCAGAGAACTCAGTAGAACTAGAGGGCAGGATCGGTTCTCAGAACCCCCATTCTGTTCTCAACTCATCCTTTCATGCAAGTTGGGTCAGCCGTCTTCAAGGCTCCTTGCTGCTCTACAGTTAGGTTTTGACTTGCCCATTTTGAGTGGATAGACATTTTGTTTACTTGACATTCTTCTCTGCCTACCAACCTTAAGGTTCGCAATGGGAACATTTGGTGTATTTTCTACAGCCATTGACCAAGTGGGGTAGGGGGGCTTATTCTCTCTGGGAGAGAAGAGAGAATAGTAGGTGATCTTAGAAAAGTCACTTAACCTCATGAATCCCTGGTAATCTTATCAGGAGTGAGTGAGTACATGAGTGAGTACATGCTGGCACTGTGTGTAGCTGCTATCAGGGCCAAATCCAGACCCCTTCTTCAGTTTCTGTTCTTCCTATACCAACATCTATGGGTCAAAGCCAAAACCATGTTTTTCTCATAACCTAAGTAACTATTCTAAATACCTGCCTGAAACAGAGCCTCCTTATCAAAGGATTTCTTCTAAATGTCACTTATGACTGATTAACAGCATCAGTTTGAAGAAAAGAGGTCTCAAATGCCACTATCCACAGGACCAGCCTGACTGTCACAGGCAAATTCACCCCTATGTTTTAAATTCATTTTGGAAATCTTTTCATTTATAAATTACAGATGAAGTAGAGTTTGACCTAAGAGAGGAGGGCAGAGGAACTCAGTGAGTGATGGTTGATCTAGTCTCTTTCATTTTTCCAGTCATATCCTTCTATTTTGGAAGCACCCAAAACATCATGACATATTCTCTAGGAAATGTAGCTGACTGAGAATTTGCACTCGCTGATGAGTAAATGAGTAAGAACAAGAAGTTATAGTGGGCTCAATCCTTCAGGATCGCAATAACAGCCTTGCCACTGGAAGTGCTTATTTGGACCATAGATGAACTCAGGCTGGGAGCCTCAGAAGGCTCTCTGTTTGCTGTGAAACTGCTTGTGTAAAAATGCTGTAAGTTACCACCAGACAGGGATTTTATATCCCCTCCTCCTTTCCACAGGAAAGAGAATGTGGATCCAAATGTTCAATAAATAGTTCCCTAAGTAGCAAAGAAGTAACTCAATGTTATCATTGAACTCATGATGTTTTTTAAAAACAAAGTCTCATGAGATACTACAGCCTGAACTCAAACATAAGATAGTCGATGGTAGTAACAATGCAGACATTACTAAAACCAACAGCAGGAAGACCAATACACAGCATCAACTCAGCATGTATTGTAGTCTAAAAGTCTTTACATGCCTTCTCACATAATTATCATAGTAACCATATGAGTCTGGATATTATTATTGTCTAAAGCAAGTGAGGAAAGTGAGTCACAAAGGAAAAAAGAAACTGTATTTTTGCCAAGGTCCCACAGTTGGTAGAGCCAGGATCTAAACCCAGGAAATCTGATTTTAAAACACATAAGCATTAGCCACTGCACAAAAGGTCTATTGTCTCTTACGCCCCTGGAATCTCCCTGGCTCCATGTCTGGTTTATAGCTCTTTGATCTGAGAATTTCTAAGGATGATCCTTTCTGGCATCCCAAAAGCTACTCTAGTGGGTTCCTCAGTTTAAACCAACTGGTATATTGAAGTGCACAAGATTTCAAATGTGTAAGCAAGTATCCTAATATTATTATATAATGCATTTGCCCTCATTAATTTGATGCTTAGCAAAATTGAATAACTGTAGATATTTGGGGTTGAATGTAGGTTTCTATCTACTCTCTTTGGTATGTTAATACTGATTCATTCCAGTACAGACCTTTCATCTCTGTCACATGACCATTCTATATGCTAAAGGGTAGAATCAATATTCATCTTAGCATCCCTCTCCTCTGGGTACCAAGAAGCTTGGCAGGAACATCTAATGCCTTATCATTTGCCCTTCTAGGTAGAAAAGCCATGGATTCTGAGTCCTAAGTGCACCAGCTAACAAAAGATGATTCCTTAATGGCTGGTCTAGCAAGACACGCCTGCTGGTCCAGTAATGGAATGAATATCATTGGAGTAACTAAGCACTTTCAATGGGATTTTAAGCCCTACTCTACTGGATGAAATCCATACCTGAAACAACTATCAGGCCAATAACCTATGGATAGACAGGTCATAGATCCTAGGGGAAAATCTACTGCTATTATGCTTTAAAATGGATATAGTTTTGAACCAACTCCTAATAACTTATTGTTATACCCGTACCTCAGTGTGTCTCTCAAATGTCATCTGAGAAGCTTTTCTTTTCAATAGAGAGTCATTAATGCAGTGACACCCCAATTGGTCAAGGTTCAGATAGTAAATGACTATAGAATTCTCATCTCATGGGTTGGGGTCATTGCAGAAGGGGGGGCAGAAAGAACACAAGAGCCAGAACCAGAGGATGACGACAGGGAAACATTGTCTTCTCAGCACAGAAGAGCCGCTGCACATATGAACCCACAGAGGTTGGGCCAACATGCACTAAAACCACCCAAGCCCAAACCAGACCAAATCCCAGCATGGAGAGAAGAGATGGGCACATAATCCCACCCCTAGACCTGTAGCTATGAGTAAGTGTTAGTGGCTTGGAGAGAGAGACAGTTTTCTTTAAACGTGTAGCCCCTGGGAAACTGACTACTCTCTAGAAAAAAATGACAAATCCAAGAACATTTTGTCAGCACAAATTTCTCTTGGAGGATGGTTTTTAAGGACACAAATTTGGGTGGGTAAGAAAGTAAGGGTGACTCTGGGAAAAGATGGAGGGAAAATGACTATGATCAAAGCATGTAGTGTGAAACATAAAAATATATTTCTTTAATGATACACACATACATGCACATGTGCATCTGTGAGTGTGCATGCAGGTGCATATGCAAGTGTATGTATACACATGTGTCTCAGGGCTAGCTCTGAGCATCCCATGATGCTCCAAACCCAAGAACCATTATCTATCAGCATCTTGCACTGAAGAACAACAAATCTGTCTGAACCTAAGGCTGTCCTTTGGACTGCTTCCATTCAGAGAACTCCACCTTACTCAAGATAAGTTTTGCCCCATTTAACATGGGGTTTTGTGGAGATGACTTTGCAGCCTTCATATGCAACCTTTCAAGGTGTGCTGGTCATAAAGAAACATAAAAGAATTCAAGATGTGAGTAACTGTGATTTCCTAAGCAAATTGACTGTCAATCTGGGACAACAGAGATAGGACCTTCTGCTCATTTTAATCTGTGAAACCCACTTCTGTGCTATTATTTAGGGTCTATTCTCATCACTTAAAATCATAGTGCCGCATTTAAAATGGACCCTAGACAGCTTCCAGTCCAATTTTGTTGTTTCCACAGATGTGAGAAAACTCTACAATCCACTGATAGGTCAGAGTTTGGGGTTAACCAGGGGTGTCTAATACATTAACAACACTTTGCTCCACACCTTTTCATAATCAGAAAGGTAATAAAATCAAGAAGTTCAACTTATATTAGTTGTATTAAAATCTAAAATCCATGTTGGGTCATATACTGAGAGTAGAACAATCTTTTCAGTGGGTCCACTGAAATACAGCTGGGGTCGAGAAAGATCCAGACTATGGAGATAGCAAGCAAACATACTCCCAAGTCTGGAGTTCTGTCTTTTATAAAAGCATTTTCTCCTCTCCCCTCCTCTCTCCTCCTCTCCCATCCCCCCCCCCCCCCCCCCCCCCCCCCCCCCCCCCCCCGTGTATGTTTCTGCCTCTCATCCTCTAATGTCTTTTCCATTGCTCAGAAACCTCTCAGGCCAGAAACAAAAACTGCTTAGATATCTTGCTGAAACCCAGAAGGACAGGAGCCACAGTGAAATCCCTCCTGCATGGGAGCATTCTTATGCTGCCTTCTTTTCTTACCAAACGTTGGTCCTAGGTCCCAGAACTTTGAAAGGACCAGGCAAAGAGACCCTTTGTAAGAACAGAACAGAACAGAACAGCACAGCACAGAACAAGGACATGCTCACTGACCCAGGGACTGTCACCCATGTAATCAGAATATCAAACAAGCTGGCTTCAGTTTTCTTCCCCTACCTTCTAATAGCTTTCCTGAAAACCTAGGATTCCTTCTAAAGAAAGGTAGTTCTCTCAGTGAGGCAGAAAAGGGGACTGGTGTGGCTTCTGGTGTGCAGAATGTAATGAATTTATATATATAATGAACCAGTTCCTGGTTCATGTCTGATCTCATATTTCTTCTTGCATTAGCTAGTTAGTTACTTTTAATAAGGTAGCAAGTACCCAAGGCTGTCCTCCCAAAACAAAACTTCAAAAACTGCTGGGCCAGCAAGGTGACTTAGTAGGTAAGGGCACTTGGCAACGTGACTTTGATTCCTGTGACCCACATGTTGGAAGAAGAGAACTGATTTCCCCAAGTTGTCCTCTGACCTCCCAATGTGTGCTGTGGTGTCCAGGTATGTGCACACACATACACACTAATAGAAGCACTTGCTGTTGATCTACATGTAAGCTTCTTCTCACATGTAGTAATGGTCATTCTTTAAGGATTATTTTATATGGTTTTATTCATAAATGTGTTTTCATGCATGTATATATTCATAAGAATAAAGACAACTCTCCCTATTTCTAGATTCTGAATGCCTGATAATATTATGTATTGTCGACCTTGGGTTGAAGATATAAAATAAAGAATTACATCTGTACTAAACATAATCAAACTTTTATCTTATCATTTTGCTTAAACTGTGCAGAATTATAACTGTAGCATCTATATCAGGTATTAAAAGCAATCAGATAATTTCCATGAGTATATGAGTTATATGAAATACTATGTCATTTACATAAGGATTTGAACATTTTATAAAATGTCTTAATGTCTGGAGGAAAGTGTCCTGAAGCCAATCCCACATAGATATTGACGGGCAATTTTATTGCCTTAAAAAAATCACAAATGTAGCCGGGCAGTGGTGGCGCATGCCTTTAATCCCAGCACTCAGGAGGCAGAGCCAGGCGGATCTCTGTGAGTTCGAGGCCAGCCTGGTCTACAGAGTGAGTTCCAGGAAAGGCGCAAAGCTACACAGAGAAACCCTGTCTCGAAAAACCAAAAAAAAATCATAAATGTTTCAATATTATAAAGATTACTATAAAACTATTATTACATGATACCCAAAATTTTCTTCAAAATAATAAGGAATAGGTTAGGGAGATGGCTCTGTGGGTAAAATCCTTGCTTAGGAAGCCTGAGAGTTTCTGCAAATGAGTTCTAGGGAGGAGAATGGAAGCACCTGGGCTTTTCCTCAATTTGATTTGGTTCTTAACCACTACACTAGCTTGGCTTCCCTGAGGTGGTGTCTTCCTCCTGGGTACCAGTCTCCCCTTTCCAAACTGCGTCCTGGTCCCTGCCTATAGAGGACCCAGAGACACTCTGAGGGGGCAGGGGAATAGCTCCATGCTTCTGCTTTTGATTCTCTGCAGTGGCATTCTCCTATTCTGGCCGTTCTGCTCCAGGTAGCATCACCCTTCCAGTGTCCATGACAAAGGGCTCCTTTGTCCATGACTGGACCCCAGTGAGGGCTGAATTTTCATTATTTCATTCAGAGTCTGTTTTAGAGTCAAATCCAAGCCAATCTCCCCCATCCCTCTCCCAAACTGACTAGTCCGTGTGCTTGTGAACTCACACACGTGATATGCTCAATAACGTTTTCATCCATTTGCATGGAATACCACTCTCAATTCACTTCTCAATAGCAAAAGCTGGCTTACTCAGCAAAAGCTTTCTTTGCAGGCTCTGTTGCATGTGACCCAAATACTAATCATTTCCTTTAGTCACCAAATATTTATTTGGTGTCGGTGATGTGTTAAGCACTGTGTGCAGAAACATAAATTAAGATCCAATCCCACTGTCAAAGAGCTCCACACTCAGCTGGGAACAGAGAAACACTCATGAGCACATACAACAGCCACACTTACAATCTGGGCCATGTCACGAGTTCCATGGGTTACTTTTCCCTCACTACTTTTGCAAAAAAAAAAAAAAAAACTGTTAAAATTTATGATTTGCATTAACATAGGACCTAAAATAAATGTACTAATACTGTATATTAAAACATTTTCTTCAGCCTGGAAGCTAATTTTATCTCGTGGGCTTCTAGAAGTGTCATGGGCCCCAGACTGCCCGTTGAGCCTAAAGGAGAAAGGAGCTTTGCCTGCCATCTATATTTGCTCACACCTCTTTATTCTGTTCATTCCTTTCAGGGAATGACAACCTCCTATGTGATGGTGATTCTTTGTTTTGTTTGGTTTTGTTTTCTGTTGAAACTAAGTACACTAGTACTTGGGACACTGAGGCAGAGAAATTGCGACAAGCTTAAGGTCAACCTTGGATCCCTTGAGTTGTGAGTACCAGGCTAGCTGGGAGTACGTGGCAAGAGCTCCAAACATTAACTGATTAATTAATTAGTTATTCAAATAGAAGCCACACATATCCATAGAAGAATGATAAAATCCTATTTAAATAACTAATTCATTATGATGGGAGGTACAAATACAGCTAACTGTCAGACGGTAATAATAACTAAAATGTATTGATTGCTAATGAAGTGAGCACCATTCCCATATATTCACATATTAAAGACAACAGCCCTATATATGGCATTATCTCCTTCATCCCCATTTTGTAGCTGATTACACTGAACACTGAGAAGCCAAATAACATGCTTAAGGCCACATAACTAACAAGAAGCATAGTCAAGATCCAAACACAGCATGTCTGGCTCCGGAGTCTTACTCCCAATGGCAAAGGATACAGGTTGCAATGTGTGAGGTCCCAGGCTATTCTCAGAACAATTGCGAATTTTCCATTCTTTACAAAACTATAACCTGCCAAAAGCCCACCATTTATAGATTGGAAAACTATGTAGGGTAAAGGATCTAACTCTCCTTTACAGCAGTGTGTTGTCATGGGGACTCATGTGCCTGAAGTATTCCCATTCCAGGAACCTGTTGTGCTCTGAAGAGTCCTCTGCTAAGTGTACAGGGGCCAGTAGAAGAAGGTTGACTTTCACACCCCAGTCCTTTCTATCCCTAAAATGGCATAACAGATGTGGGCTTTCCTAGACTTGCATAGTCCATAGACTTGAGACTTGGAATTACAGCCACTGTTTCCCTGGTTTGTATCCTTACCATCAAGGTAACTTCATACATAAGAAACTCAGATACAAAAGATGATGCCACATTCTAAGTCCACAATGCCAGAACAATCCTTATCTGCCAAGCAGAAATGTATGCGACGACCAAATTGAAGATGATTTTTATTTGCAAGGTGTATCACAACTAACATAATGATCTCCCCTGAGTACCTGCCAAGACACTTGTACCTGAGTCTCCATAAGTACTTTGGGATCATGGGAAAATACCTTCTTAAAATGATACTATTAGCTCCAGTGCTGCCCAAGCTGGTGGAGGAGGAAATATCTGAGGAGAATACCGTGAGGGAAGGAGCACACGGCCTGGCTCATTCTACAGCTTTCTTGTCCCCACGTATTTCCTCAACAAGAACCTTAATGCTGAACTGAAGCCATGATGGAAAAACCAGTGGCCTTCCCCACGGGAAGACTTAAGAACTTTTATGCTCTGGGAGCCAATCAGTGTGTTGTGATTGAATGACGTCATGTGTGAAGTAGAGGCCAATATACCAAAGCTGAGCATAAAGAACACCTTAGACTGTAGCATTCAGGTAAAGAAAGATAGTCTGATAGATAAAAGACTATGTGACCCTTTCATATAACATCACCTCCTAAAATAGAATTTCATCATTTTCCCTCTTCCATTTCCTCTTTCCAATTCCTTTCACACCCTTCCTCTTGATACCTCTCAGATTCATGGCCTCTTTTTCTTAATTGTTTTACACACACACACACACACACACACACACACACACACAGATGTATATTTAAACACAACCTACTAAATCTGTTCGGTGTTGATCATGTACATGATTTCAGTATTGACCATTTAGTGTTGAACAACCAATTGCAGATTCCTCCTGGGGGAAGACTAATTCTCTAGCTCTCAGAATTTCTTAGTCACAGGTTTTGTCTAGGGATGGGGCCCCATGATGTTTCCCCTTCCCACATTAGCATATCTGTTGGTGTTGTCCTTGTTCACATCTTGTTTAGACTGACACATTCCCAAATATCATGGTTTTCATTTGCAGTTTAAATGCCATGGGGGTTCTAGTCCTAAGACTGGATTCTGAATAAAGATGTGCCAATCACTCAACGGGACTTTCTGGGAGGGGATTCCAGGCAGAGGCAAGTGCTTCCACCAGGGAGTGTGGAGACGTGACAGATGTTGGACTTTTGCCTTTCAACACATAACTGTAACCTCATGCACTGTCTGGGTTTATTTTCAATACCACACACAAGGGCTTATTGTTTATAATAAGCTGTCCTCCGAACCCATTTCCAGGAAAAGCTTTTCTGTGTATGTCACCTTGCATCACTTCCCGGGCTGCATAGTGACCATGAGGACACCAGGATCCAGGGCCAAGTCTCAAGAAGCAGCACTTGGTTGGTGGGGAAGGATGTGTGATATTTTCCTGTCCTTGTTACTATTTATGTTAGTGCCTAGTCTGGTTTCAGAGGCATCTTAATGTATGACTTAGACTTTGCAGCCTGACTTCTGCTTTCTCACCTGGAATGAAAACACATTGCACCGAGCCATTCCTACCTGTTAAAAAAGGAGGGAAGAGAAGAAAACAAGTGTAGTCTGGCAGGTCAGATTTCTATCTCAAGGTGGGAAAACTCTATAATTTATATTTTAAAAGTAAACAAGATATACCCTCTCAACCTATGGGCTGTGAAACATTCAATGGGTGGTTCTAATTTTACCCATAGTCTCATGTTCTTTTTCTGTGTCAACTCGTGCCTTTCTTCTCTCTCTCTCTCTCTCTCTCTCTCTCTCTCTCTCTCTCTCTCTCTCTCTCTCTTTTAAAGCTAGAGACTCAAGCTACCCAGTCTCACATGAGACTATGGGGTTGCATTGAGCTTTTCAGAAGATTTGAGGACTGATGCAGGGACATGAATTTGAGCATAAACTCTGGCTAGAAGCGCCACCTGAAATATGAAGCAAGGAACAGATCTTAGATTTATGAACTTCAATTTACTCCAGGGGAAAAACTGGATGAAAGTTGGAGCTTGGTCTCAAAATAGCCTGAACCATTTTAGTTTCCTGCCAACCTTCAGTGGCAAGCCTGCTAGAGAACTCCATCCTGAAGTTTCTCATTTGCATGTTGCAGATAGCACACCCTCTCTGCACACCCAGAGCTTCCTAAGTGTCAGTCACCAACCTGCACCTGGCATGGAGCACAGTGCCCAAGAAAGAGAGAGAGCATCAGTTGTCCCTATACCTTGTCACATCACAAACCGGAGAGGCACTGGAGTGAAGTGGCTAAGGTCATAGGTTCTGGACCCCACTGTCATCTCACCTCTGCTGTGTGCTGGATATATGATCTGGGCATGTTCCTTAACTCTTCTGAATGTTAGCCTTCTAAGAGACAAAGTATAACAGGACTGAGCGTAGAACCTACACACTACAGGCAACCCCGTCCACCCTTTCCTTTTCATTGAGTATAAAAAGGGATGATAGCCGGGCGGTGGTGGCACACGCCTTTAATCCCAGCACTTGGGAGGCAGAGCCAGGCGGATCTCTGTGAGTTCGAGGCCAGCCTGGACTACCAAGTGAGTTCCAGGAAAGGCGCAAAGCTACACAGAGAAACCCTGTCTCGAAAAACCAAAAAAAAAAAAAAAAAAAAAAAAAAAGGGATGATAACAGGGTACATCATCATGTGTGTAGTTCTCATGAACTGTCAGCTTGTCTTTATCACCAGGATCCTACTGATGTCAATCTTAAAGTATTATCTGTTACCATTATTGTTTATAAAAGGCCACTTGGGTGTGCTATTTATGATTCTAGATATCAGGTTACTTTGATTGAGGACAACCCTGGTATGAGAGGCCTCTGTAAGAGACTTAGCAACTGTAAAGCAAGTGTTTTGCCTGCCACTGCCACTGAGGAAGAGATGTAACAGGCTTGACAGGGTCTTGGTGCTTGGCTGCTATGGGCAATATCAAAGGACAATGTCATCTTGCATGCACATGTGTGTAGTAGGATTCAGAGGAGTTGGACAATGAAATTTGGATTCCTAACATCAGACACACAAGTTAATAGGACATCTCTGAAATACTGAAATGCTTTTTGCTCAATTTCTTTAATAGAAAATGTCCCTGGAGTGGGGGCCAAGGAAGAAAATCATCAGGTACTGAGTAGTTCAAGTTCAACAACAGTCTCGGTCATCTGAGGGGAGCTGGCCTGAGTCTGGTGCTCCTTCTTCTTCACTCACGCATCCTCATCCCTGCCCTTGCCTGGTAGAAAATGACTCAATCGTGAGAAGGAAACCTTGCCTTGCTGTGACCCAGCCACTAAGGCACAGAGCTTCCATGCTGAGCAGAACAGGCCACTCTGAGGAGAAGCGTCTGGCCTTCCAGGTAGCTCTGTCCCGAGCACCAGCGGCAGCAGCCTTTCTGCTTGTACGGCATTGACAGAATGTCTGATTCTGAGAGAGGCAGCAAGAACAGTCATCTTTGTCATGAGTAATTGTGCTGGCCGGTCTGGACTAAGACTCTCAAACTTTTCATGAGCCACACTCGGGAAGGAAAGTACCAACGTCTCAGGGAGAACAAAGGACTGGAATGATTATAATTTGAATATTCAAAGCCATGTGACATTATTTTGCATTCCAAGCTGACGAAGTGGGGTACACTGGCTATGCCTGCATGCATCTGAGTTGGCAGTGATCATAACATCTGTTTCTGAGTCCTTCTGCAACTCCTCAAAGAACTTGTGAGAACTGAAATAGCCAGGCATTCTTGTAGGACTGGACCCATTACCTGCCTGCCTTCCAGACACCAGGTGAAGGCTGTACTGAAGCGAGAATCAGAACCACAAGGGACTTAGCCTATCTTTCAAGCAGTACAATGATTTTTAATTTTGACACCTTGTTTCCAAGTCTCCCCTCCCCCGGGTTAGACCTTTGCCCAATTTCCATTAATTATTAACACCTGCATTTAGTTTAAGGCTCCTGTTCCTGGGAGGCACAGGTGAGGTTGCGCTGGACTGGCCCTGCATCTCAGCATTTGTAAAGGATGATTTCTTAGACAAATGGTACATATTCTTGTGATGGTATCAGGAACAAACCAATAGCTTCCTTGAAGCTCTTTAACACTGGCTTATAGGCTCCATCTGAATAGTGGCACTGTAAAATTGTCATATTGATACAGTTTTAAATCAATAGTTTTATTGGGGAGGGCTTTCCTTTTATCTAGGGATATTGATAAGAACAGAACTGGCAATTTTGCCATGGAACCCACATCCCACTTTTTACTTGGCAATCTCAAAGCAATTCCCAGCATCAATCAGCACAGACTCTTGCTGCCTTGTTATTAGGTAGGGAAGGTCCTCAAACACTTTCTCCCTGGTTGTGCCCATTGTTGTCCCTTGTCAGCTCTGTGAGGAAAACAGAAGAGAAGTTGTTGAGCCTGAATCCAAATTTCCATCCTACTCCCTTTCATTCTCCCCAGCAGGCCTTACCTTACCTTATTCACTGGGTAATTGGATAGATGGGGTGAGGGCAAATAGCAGCTTTTCATGGAAACTGCTTGGATGCTTCAAAGCATTTGGTCTGGGTTGAGATCAGTTTTAATTGATATCACCCGTCTGTGAGTCTGCGAAGCTACCCTGTGATTAAGGCTGGAGTCTGCTGTACTTGAATGAGCCTACTGGGAAGAAGTACCCAGTGTGAACACAGTGCCTTTAAGATACAAAACATTCATTCAACGAAGAAGTCTTGGTTCTAATGCAGAGAATCCATTCACTCATCACACCCTTTGGGAGGTTTGTGATAGATGCATAGATTTTAGCAATCCTCCCAACTAACCCTTTTGCTTTACTAAAAAATGAACTAATCTAAAGTCACCCAGTTGAGTGGCAGGTTCATCACCAAGATCGTGATTTTGTTATGCTAAATGTTCTTTTTAGCATTCTCTCTTGCCCACATAAATCCCAGAAAGAGGAGATGTTGTCTTGGAAATGCTTACGGTAATGGAGGGAAATAAGACTGCAGATGAACAGTGATGATCCCAATATGATAGTGTCGCGGAGGGAATGAGGACATTTATCATGCACCAAGCCCATACCATATACAAAGGATTTTCATATGTTTTCTCAGTCCTCAGATCAAATTTATAGGGGAAACACATTCATCCCATTTTATTGATGAAGATATTGAGACTCGGAGCTCTGCAGATCTTTTCTAGCACCATAATAAATAAAGCCCATCTCTAAACCCTCTGCTCTGAAGATCCAGCGTTGGTAGATTTCCTGACAACTCGGTAGAAGGCTGCTTGGAAAGGTGAGACAGGATTTGGTGTAGGACTCCTGATTCGGCACAGAGCAGCTTCACCAGATGGAGGAACCACAGATGGCCGCTCCGTGATTGCATCACCACCCAGTGAATGTTGGAAGCAGTCACACACCCACTACTCTGCAGTCCCAAATGTAAATTGCCTAGAAAACTGAGCATCGTGAAGAGAAAAAGAAAAATAAAAAACAAAAAACAAACAACTCACCCATTTCATCTTTAGGAGTCCCGTTGACAGGTGGTCTCTGCTGGACCAGAAGTAATATAACGTATAAAGGAGAGTTCCTAAGGATGAGGAAGAACCCCATGTCCCTTTTGTGAGTTTTTATTTCTAGCAAGAACTAGAAGAGGCATCAGGAGGGGCTGGAAGGTGACAGTACTCAAATGCCAAGGCAGAGTCAGACAGAACTAGACAAGGACAGGTGGGCAGGGTACATGTGGTGAGTTCAAGAAGGACGAATGGCCTGACAGGGTTGGAGGAATGCGGGTTGGCGGACAGCGGGGGAGGAGCACCCAAGGAAAGGCTTCTAGGTGGGAAACAGAACATCCCATGTTGTCTACTTAGTTGAGACAGAATTCAACACACAGGCGGGCAGCTGGAGAGGATAAGGAGTCTAGTCTGCACTTGTAGAAACCTAGAAAACTAACCGAAGCATCCCTATTGCCTGGGCACGGGGATCTCCAAGCCTCCTGAAAGACCTCAAGTGGCTTTGAATGCATCTCCATTGTACTGTGGCATTCTTTTCTAAACAAGGGTCCTGAGTCAGAAAAGCAAAGAAAGACCTTTCCAGAACTAAGATCTCACCAGACTTTCACTAGTAAAAATGGAGGTTTAAAGCCACAACCGACCAACTTCAAGTAAATACTGAATTTGCGTTTTATAAATGCACACAACCTTGCAATTGAAAATGCAGGGAAATTAGGTCACTGACTGGCAACGAGCAGGAATTGTTCCTTGAGCAATCTCCATTAGTCCTGTGTGGACGGAAAACTCCACCATTCTCCATTAGAACTATGTGGATGGAAAACTCCAACACTGCAGCCCTGCATTTTCTGAACCCTTAGTAGTAGAAAGAGTGAAAACTGCAATGTTTTTAGCACTTTCCCATCCAGGACAAAGGCAAAAGTGGTCTTGAGGAAGACCTGTGTGAATTCACAGCCACTGTCCTAGACTGAAACTGCCTTACAATATAAGGGATGGGAATAAGTTAATGATTTATATTGCGATGAATAAATATTCATTAAAACATATATATATTATAATATATAATAAATATATACAGATATATTTGGGGAATATATATAGTGTGTGTGTGTGTGTGTGTGTGTGTGTGTGTGTGTGTGTGTGTGTGTGTGTGTGAAGCTTTTTAAATTCTGCTGGAGAGAGAAGAAACCTGGAGCTTCTACCCCTGAGGAACCATCAGGGTCGTTCCTTGAACACAGGTTCCCAGCTAAGAAAATAAGTGGGTTGGAAATCTAGTTTTCCTCAGTACCATGCAGCTTCCATGTAGGATGAGGAAGCCCTCGGCTCTTTCCCTCCTCCCAGCATCTGAAACAGTCCTTGACACATTTCCATTGAACAGTTGTTTAATCAAGGCAGTGTTGGGCTGTAAGGTCAGGAGGAAGATGTCCAGTAGGGCACAGCCCCCAGGAAGAGACAAAGCCACAGCTGGTGTGCTTTGTCTGGGATCCCAAAGGGCAGACACTGCAGCCGCTCAGGCTCAGGACCAGGCTCCCAGTTTTCAGTACCAACCATAGGTGTATTTTGTTTCCGGCAGGCTTGTATCTTGTTCTCCAGCTTCAAGAAAGGCGTTGCTATTCATTGCAGAAGAAGGAGATGCAACTAAAAGTCTGCTGGGCCTAGCTTATGTAAAGTCAAGGGTTCAATCCACAACACTGGGAGAAAAATGAGCCTGGGATTTCTGGGAAGTTTTATTTCCTGCCTCAGGTATTGCCCCTTAGTCCTTTGTCCCTTCTTTCTACTGAGAACAAAAGCCTGAACCTGGAAAGGGAGGGAGCTGTGATTTGTGATAAGATAGCAAGCCTGAAGTGGAGGCCACATGCTAGGCCTGGAGGTAGGCTGAAAGGGCCTAGAACACTGACAGCATTGTACAGACTGTCGACTTCCTCAGGACTTCACACCGCTCCGCTCCTCCAGTTTGTTCAGCCTCAGCAGTTGGGTCTCTGTTGCATGATACAGTAAGCGTCATTAGGCATGTAAGCCATCTAAAAATTCTCAGAAGTATTTGTGGAGAAGGTAATACTTCTTACACCCAAGTTGAAGACATGGGCTAAGCTCACAGACAGCGCAAAACACAGACTCCTCATAAGGCCAGAAGACTCGCATTGCAAAATGAAAAAAATATTCCATCAGTAAAACATGTGGAGTTAGGAGCCTTACTGTGAAGACTGCCAATGGACTCTAAGGTGTATGTGTGTAAGCACCATCCTGTCGAGAAGCTCACTGGATGGCAAAGATATGCTACAAACCCATTTGAGAATGGCAAGTTTCTTCTATTGCCTAATGCTACCAAATTACATATACAGCTTAATGGCTGCTGTAACTCTGATCTCCAAATTACTGCTAACATCTGTGTCCGTGACCTGAAAGTATCCTGTGAGTATAATGAAGAACAGTTGACGTAAGCACTGTCAGCAAAAGAACAATTTCATTTCACACGCTGACACCTTTGGCTTGTTGACTTTCTCAGTACCTGTGCTACACATCTACTCTGCTTTATACAAGACCGGTGTGAATTAGTGTCTTGAAGAACCGTGGGCTCTTTGAAGTCTATTTGGAGATGTTACTCTGCCCTCGGCATCCATGTAGCTATAAACAACAGAGAGGTGTTGATTGGCAAATGTATTTTTAGTCAGATGACTTCAGCCCCAGACAAGGAATGTTTCAGGCAGTAAGTAGTGAGATCTACTTGATTAGGCTTCATAAACCTTGTACAGGACTGTCCTAGAGCTGATGGCTAGCCCAGCATGGTGTGTCTACAGGTGTGTGTGTGTGTGTGTGTGTGTGTGTGTGTGTGTGTGTGTGTGTGTGTGTGTTGTGTGACTAGCCTTCAGTGACCTGTAAGAATGTATGTAAAAAAAAAAAATTCTGAGTAGAATGTTTGAGAAAAATCTAAGAGGTGAGATGAGGCTATTTTATGATGCAAAGATGATATGCTATTATAGTAAGTTACCATTTTTAACCAGCAGAACTTTACTTTTCAACTTTTAAGAAGCAGATTTCTCTGTGAGGTAGTTTGACATCTCATGGAAAATAGCCATTCGCTTATATGTTAGTTTCTTTTCTCACTGTAACTAAATACCTGAGTGGAAGCATTTTATGGGAGGAAGAATTTATTTTTGTCTCACAGTTTAAGAAGGGATACATCCATCTTGGAAGGGAAGGCATGGGGCAGAAGTTAGGGGCAGCAAATCACCTTACATCTGTAGTCAGGAAGAAGTGAGTGGATAGGAAGTGTGGTCAGCCTATCAAGACCTCAAAGCCCGCCCCTAGTGACTCACTTCCTCTAGCAAAGCTCTGTCTCCTGAATGTTATCTAACCTCCCCAAACCATACCACTCACTGGTACATGAGACCATGGGAAACATTTTAGATTTAAGTCTCAACACCTTGCAAATGAGCAAACTGAACGTAAGCTTGGTAGGAGGCCAGTTCTCATTCACATATGCATAATGATCAAAATGTATACATCATATTCATATGGTGAATGAAAACATAGACTCTTTTCTTTGTTTTTTTAAAGGTGTGTATGAGTGTGTGTGTGTGTGTGTGTGTGTGTGTGTGTGTGTGTGTGTGCGTGCGCGTGCGTGCGCGCGTGTGTGTGTGTGTGTGTGTGTGTGTGTGTGTGTGTGTGTGTGTACTCAGGAACCCACAGAGGCCAGAAGAGAGTGTTGGTTACTCTGGAGCTGGAGTTAGAGGGGCATATGAGACACCTGCTGTGGGTGCTGGGAACTGAACCCAGATCCTCCACAAGAGCAGCAATTTCTCTTAATCACTGAGCTGTCTCTCTAGCCCTATAGCCTTTGTTTTCTATTGCAATAATTTTATGTTTTTGTAAGTTTGTTTCAGACCCCTTCATTTTCAAACATGGCAAAGAGAAGTGGACCTTGCCCTTCAGCATAACTCTGTTTCTACTCTTCTGGGACCACCCTGGCCTCTCTGGACAGTATAGCTGGCTCCAGTGTGAAGCAGCTTATCTTGTTTGCACCTGGCACCTGTTGGCTCCTCTCCTACTAAGCTGTCATGAGAACCCAGCATCATAAATGGGCCTTTCATCTCACCTCTTAGATGTCTCTCAAAGCTTCTTCCACTCAGGATGTTGGTGCAGATGATAAAGTTCTGTTCCTTCTTCTGACCCCTGGCCTCCGTTTCCCCTTCCTGGGTTCTTTTTTCTCGAACATGAAGGATTTTGGTGCCTTTCCACTTGATTGGGTAACATTTTTTCGTCCCCTATGTCCTATTTTTGCTAGGGTTTTTTAACTAAGGGTTGGAGGACAGATCTACCTGGCTTACATCTTCCAAATCATCCTTTCCAGTTTACCTAATGTATGGTTACAAATAAATGTTGTATTTTTTTTACAGTATACATGGTATTTTTATATGGCTATACACCACAATCTAGTAAGCCAGTTAGCATATGCATCACCCACATACTAAGTATGTGTGGTATGCATGCATTAAGAACACTGAATAGCCATTCTCTTAGCATTTTTTTTTCTCATATGAACTGCAATTGTCACTCTGTGCAGTAGGTTTCCAGGACTTGGTATCCTGTCTATCTGAGACTTTGTTCTCTTTCACCAACATTTCAGCCATTTAATCCCTCTTTCTCCCCAAGCCCCTGATGACTGCAATTGTGTTCTATGCTTCTGTGAGTCCAACTACTAGATTCCACATTCAAGTAAGATCATTCAGTACCATGCCTGGCCTTTTCACTTAGCACAATGACCTCTGGGTTCTTCTATGTTGTCATTAACAACAGCATGTCCTTTTAAAGGCTGAATAGTATCCCATTGTTTATTATATGCACCATATTTTCTTCAGGAATGTGTTTGTTTATGGTCACTTCTGATTTCCTGTCTTTTAATTTTTTTGCATTTATTATGTGTGTACACACATGGTTATATGCTACTGAACATATATGGAAGTCAAAGGACAATCCAAAAATCAGTTCATTCCTTCTACTATGTCGATTCCAGAGATAGAACTCAGGTCATTAGGGTTGGTGGCAAGCTTCTGTAGCTGCTAAGCCATATTCCTGGTCCAATTTCCTATCTTGGCTATTGTAAATAGTGCTAAGATTAATAGGCAAATGCAGACAATTTTTGTTATACTGGTTTCATTTCATATATATGCATATATGTATACATACACACATATGTAGGAGTGTTGGTTTACACGGTAGTTACTTTAATTTTTGAGGAACCTTCATCATGTTACCAATTATGACTCCACTGACTTACCGGTCAATCAACAGTATCTACACACTCTTTTCCTCTACAACCTCACCAGAAGTTTTGATTTTTTGATAACAGCCATCCTTGAAAGTATGGGATTTGTGATTTTGATTCACAGTTCTCTGATTATGAATGATACTGGTCATTTTCCATATGCATTGCCAACTTTTTATATCTTCTAGAGGAAAAAAAAACAAAAACCACTGAGGTGTGGTTGTAGCTCTGTGGGCCCTTTGTGGTTCAACATGAATTTTAAGTTAGGTTTTTCTATTTCTGTGAAAAGTAACCTAGGTTTTAGGTAAAGGGACAGCATTGACTCTACAGACAACACGTATTATGGACATTTTAATATCACTCTCTTTTCCAATCTGGAAACAGGATGAGCTTTCCATCTCTTTGTATCTTCTTTAATTTCTTTCACCAATGACATAACTTTCCATTTGTAAGTTTTGAACTTTTTTGGTTATATTTACTCCTAAGTATTGAGTATTCTGATGTTGTAGCACATGGAATTACTTTCTTAATTTTTTTGAATAGTTGTTTATATAGAAACACGACTGATTTTTTTTGTATGTTTCTTTTGTAGCCTGAAATTCCACAAAACAAACAACATTTAGTGAGTCTAGCAGTTTTTCTGGAACCGTCAAGGTTTTCTACAAATAGAACCATGTCATCCACAAATAGAGATGATTTGATGACATCCATTCCAATTTTTATGCCTTTATATTTACTTATTTTACTCGGTTGTTCTGGCTAATACTTCCAGAGCCATGTAGAGTAGAGGCAGTGAAAGAGAACCGTGGATGTGTGATGTGTGGTTCTCAATTGTTGAAGTGCAGTTCTTCTCTACCAGCTTGCTGAGCATTTTTATAATGACAAGGTGTTGACCTTTGTCAAACACTAGTCATATCTATGGAGGTCCACACAGTATTTTCATCCTGCATGCTGGTGGCCTGTCAGCCTTGACTCTTGATAACTAAAGGGAAACGTGCAACATTGAAGGCCCTTCTCTTTTTCAAAAAAAAAAAATTTTTTTTACAAGGTTTATGTCATATTGTAGAATCAAAAGACTTCTTTTTTTTTTTTTTTTTTTTTTACTCAGAGCTGAACAATAGTATCTGAGATTTAGGGTATGCCAAGCCTTCCTTTCCTATGGCAAACCACTGCAAAGGCCAGAGGACCCTGAGAAAACAGAATTTGCCACAGAATAATAATGCAGGGAGGAAAGAGGGTGACTGGCGTGGTTTGAATGCAAAGTGTTCCCCATAAGCTCTTGTGTTGTGAACAGTTGTTTCCCAGCTGCGCGGGGGTGGGGGTGGGGGTGGGGGGTGTGGGGGGGTGGTCTCAGGAGTCTGTGGTACCTTGGGAGGTAGCGCCTTGCTGGGGAAATCAGGTCCCTGGGAGTGGGCCTCCGAGGGGGATATCCAAACCCATGTCCTTCTGGCCACTCTTTTACTTTCTGATTAGGGTGGTGTGGCCTCCAGCTGCTGCTGAGGGAGTGCTCCTCTGCCGTGGCTTCCCTGCAGCAATGTCCCCAAACTCTAAAATCACAACAAAACACATCATCCCACCCCTTAAATCATCCTGTCAGGGTGTGCTGCTGCAGGGTCAAAAAGTATCTAACACCATGACTACCTCCTTATTTTGAAAACAGCCCCCTTGAGCTTTTGAAAGAGCCAATGACTATGGGAACCAAATGCCAGTATCTGGATCACATGCTTCCTGCACTCTCCTTGTGGAAGCCCTCCAGGTTCAGAGAGGTTACGGATCTTGTGGAAATCATACAGCTAACTGGGGTGGAGTTGGAATTTGAGCTCATGCGTTCTATCCTGACAACTTACGGAAGTACAATACTGATTTATGACAAGGTGACCCGAGGAAAACAGAGGAGTGTGGGTAAGGAAATCCACAGCATGTGAAAGTGCATGCCACAGACCTTTATAGCCTGCCTTTCCATGTCTCCAGTAAAGATTTTTGTTCTGGAAACACATCAGGCAAATTGAAGTATTGCTCCCTGGAAGGCTTTTCATGAAGAACTGGCTGAGAGCTTCGCAAGAGCGCTGACCAGGGAGAAGGCAGGGAGTGGTTCCCCGAACACCAATTCACAGGAAACAAACCCAAGTTCATGAATATTTTCCCCACTCAGGCTTCCGTGAAAATGATTTAAATGAATGGCTTATCTATGGGACGTTTCTTAAGAGCTTATGTTTTGGGTTCTATATTTTTACTGGTTTCCTTTACTTCCAGTCCCCAAATGTCTCTCTTTAAACACCCTTTGCCCTGCGGCTCTGCCCTCTCAAGATCATAGGACAGTTCTGTAGAAGGAAGAGAATCCACGGAGCCCACCCATGCTTCAGTAGATGACAGGGCCTTCAAATCTGTTTCTGCCCATCCTGATAAGAAAGCTAAGTTTGAAGTAGCAGCAGTGAGTAGCCCTCGGGGACCAAAAGTGGAAGTCCTGTGTTCTTTTAAGAACCACAACAGTGTGTCTACCTGCACCACTCAGGGTTGTTAAACTATATTTTAACATTGCCCATTCTCCCCATTCCTGTGCGCTACACCACAGTATGTGCTATCAGGAGGGAAGTCAAACAAAAAGATTGCCTACAGATTCATAGTAGAAGCTTCCAGCACAGCAATGAAAAGGCATAAGATCAGTAGTCAATGCAAATGGAAGTATACTGGATTACTGAAGCGACTTCTTTCCTCTAATCAAAGAGAGTAAAAGGCAGTAGAAATAGAACTCCACATAGAACTAAATAAGGGAAGAATAAAAGGAACTGGAGCAAGACCAGCAAACAAGTAAACGAGGAGAGTTTTAAAGACATAGAGAGGAGAAAAATAAAGAAGCCGGGGTGCCTATTGACAGAGAACTTAAGTAATTGAAGAAGAAGAAGAAGAAGAAGAAGAAGAAGAAGAAGAAGAAGAAGAAGAAGAAGAAGAAGAAGAAGAAGAAGAAGAAGAAGAAGAAGAAGAAGAGGAGGAAGAAGAAGAGGAAGAAGTGGGAGAGATGGCTTGAGAAACAAAATGATTTCTTTGTCTCCTGTGCTAAGCAGGGTAAGCAGGGACAGATGCCAAAGGCAGGCACGTTTCCCAAGGGAGGAAGAACTAGAGAAGAAAATTGGTTTCCTGCCAGACCAGGTGGTGTGTTGATGTGTGCACATCTGACAGGCAGGATTCAGGAGCCTTCCAAGGGTCTGACCAGGCCAGTTTGAGGTTGTCACTGAGACTTCAGGGAAAGGTGACACTGCAGTGCTTCAGGGAGACGGTTTCAGATGTCTTCAGACACACGAGACACGGAGGGGCAGAGAAGGAGAGTAATTAGCATCCTGCTCTTGAAGAGGGCAGGGTGGAAGCTGAGCTGAACCCGGTCATAGCTCATGACTTGATATTCATAACCAGGCGGTATAGGAAGAGAGCCAACTATCTGGTTAATTCCAGGTGCAGGCAGATATCGGCTCACTAGACTCTGAGTGACCTTATCAAGCACTGTCAACACTTTATTGCACTTTTTCTTCTTTTGTTTCTTGAGTGGGTGTGCTGGCAGTTGTGGTAGTGGTTAATAAATGAGAGGGTGGGTCTGAGTCTGAGATTGGGAAAGAATAAGGGGAGCGTGGAAAAGTAAAGTGTAATGTTGCTTCAGCATTGAGAACCTTATTTCATTGGAAAACCTAACATTTTGTGACACTGGGAAATGGCACACTTAACCAATTTGAAAAACATAAATGATGCTCTAGGCCAGATCTGGGATGAAACTGTCAAACTTGATTTGTGATGGCTGAGTTGTAACTGAAGAGCCACGGAGATAAGTGACAATAAACATGGGCCTGAGCTGAGGAATAAGATCATTTGTGTGTGTGTGTGTGTGTGTGTGTGTGTGTGTGTGTGTGTGTGTGTGTGTTTGTGTACATGTGTGCATATACATGCATGCTTCTGTTGATGTGTGTGCCCTGTGCAGGCCTGAGGTCAATGTCAACTGTCTTCCTCTATTTCCACTATAGTTTTGGAGACAGGGTCTCCGTCCAATATGGAGCTCACTGACTGACTTAACTAGACTATCCAGCTCCAAGGATCTCCCGGCTCTGCCTCCCTGGTGCTGACAGATGTGCAGTACTATGCCCAGTGTTTACAGAGATGATAGGGAACGAACTCAAGCCACTGCACTTGTGCAGCAAGCTCTTGACTGACTGGACCATCTCCTCAACTCCCGACTCTGTTTGAACTACCATCCTACTTTGCTCTTGGGGTAAGAAAGGCCAGGTTCTGTGATGCTGGGTACTGAGCCATCTTGTGATTTATGCCTCATCGACAAAATCAGGAACCTGTATATGTCACAAACACTACTAGGTATCTACCACCCTGTTTCTTTTTGTTTGTTTGTTTTTTCTTTTTTTTAAATTTTTTTTAATTTTTATTTTGCAATACAATTCAGTTCTACATATCAGCCACGGATTCCCTTGTTCTCCCCCCTCCCGCCCCCCCCCACCTTCCCCCCAGCCCACCCCCCATTCCCACCTCCTCCAGGCAAAGCCTTCCCCATAGACTAAGATCAACCTGGTAGACTCAGTCCAGGTAGGTCCAGTCCCCTCCTCCCAGGCCGAGCCAAGCGATCCTGCATAGGCCCCAGGTTTCAAACAGCCAACTCATGCAATGAGCACAGGACCCAGTCCCACTGCCTGGATGCCTCCCAAACAGATCAAGCCAATCAACTGTCTCACCTATTCAGAGGGCCTGATCCAGTTGGGGGCCCCTCAGCCATTGGTTCATAGTTCATGTGTTTCCATTCGTTTGACTATTCTTTTTCCCTCTTGGGAACAACTGAGAACCCCATTTTCCATTCCCCCTCAGCATCTATGTCAAGTTCTGCCCAGTGAAAGTGAGCAGAGGTGGTTATGCCATTGCTGGGTTGCCTCCTAAAACTTCCCACGTGATGTTCCATGAGCTTTCTTTCCTCTCAATGTCTGCCAATCATAGCATGGGCTATGATAGCAACGAGAAATAGTTTGCTATGTGAGAGCAATGAGATGTACTAAGCATTTGTTATAGAAGTTAGGCGATTCCAAAACTATTTTAAACTAGCAATCACTTGACTGAAAAACCAATTGGGGATTACTATAAAGATAAAATAAATTCTAATATTTGGGAAGTATTGGGATCGTATCTGGTGTGTAATAAGTTCTCATGTACTATCTTATGCCTCGTATGGTCAGAGTAGCTAGTTGGCAGCATTCATGATCCCCACTTAGTCGATTAACTAGAAGCAATACGTTTTTCATCTTCTTAGCATCTCTGAGAATGGACTAGGTCACTCATGCTTCATAGTTACAATGGGACTCTTCGATGTTGTTCAGCTTTCTATGGATCCACATTGGAATGCCAAAATGTTCTCAGTTGTTTTTGCTTGTTGGGGTCTTTTACTCTTTGGGGGCCCACCACCCAACTCGCAAATAAATCACACATGGAGGCTTATTCTTTCTTATGAATGCCCAGCCTTAGCTTGGCTTATTTCTAACCAGCTTTTCTTATCTTAATTATCCTATCTATCTTTTGCCTCTGGACTTTTATCTTTCTCTGTTTCTATATACCTTGCTTTCATTCTTACTCTGTGGCTGACTGTGTAGCTGGCTGGCTGGCCCCTGGCGTCCTCTTCTCCTTGTTCTCTTGCTCCTTCTTCTCTTTCCTCCCAGATTTCTCCTTCTATTTATTCTCTCTTTGCCTGCCAGTCCTGCCTATCCTTTCTCCTGCCTCGCTATTGGCCATTCAGCTCTTTATTAGACTATCAGGTGTTTTACACAGGCAAAATAACACAGCTTCACAGACTTAAACATATGCAACATAAACAAAAGTAACACACCTTAAAATAATATTTTACAACACTATGATGTGCTTAAGATTAGGCAAACACTGTGTTTGGATGGTTGGAAACCCTCAGGGACCTCTAATAGTCAGATATTTGAGCTGTCTGTATATGCCTTTGCATAGGAGCCCAAGACTCAGTATATTTAAATGTCATTGCCCAAATAATATTCATGCTGGGAGCTGGGAGGTTTATAAATAGCATCTACAAAGAGTCTAGCATAATACTTAGGATATTTTATTTTATTTTTAATTGTGTATATGTGTGTATCTTTATGTTGGTATGTGCTCCATAGGTTCCCTTTGAGGCCAAAGGCATTGAATTCATTCCCTTGGAGTTATAGTCACAGTCCATTGTGAGCCATCTGTCATGGGTGTTAGGAACGGAACTCAGACAGTGTAGTACATATCATAATCACTGAGCCATCTCTCCAACCCCATACCTAGGGTACTTCTAAGCACTTTCCAAGTGTTTAATCAATGGGGACAATAATAGTAGTAATAAAAAGTATATAAATTATCACAGTCATTTATATATCTCTTTTTCTTTGAGATCTTGAAGATTTTATGTTTTGTACTTTCTACTTTGGATGCATTGGGACATTATTTTATAAATGTTGGATAAATTTATACATGAGTATATTGCATTTACATTATTTCTGTCCTTCAGACTTCCCCCTTCAACTCCACCTCTCTCCCTCTTGGATTATGACCTCTTCTTGTATAATTATTATTGCTACACACACACACACACACAAACACAAACATAGTCAGTCCATTTATTGCTGTTTATGTGTCAGTGTATTTGGGGGTGACCACTTGGGATTGGAGGACATACCAGGGGTATCATGGGATGCTATTTTGCACCATGAGGCAGCTATGGCCTTCCTATTACATAATACTATCTTTCCTAACAATCCATTTCTACCCACTGCAGCCAATTTCTTATCCGTATGCTTGACATAATAAGGCTAATTGGCCCCAGTCCTCTTTAAAACATCTTTTACCTATTTGCAAACTTCATAGTGGTACATTATTGGATATGGTGCACACTGAGATCTCAGAAACGATGTGGCGGTAGGAGGTCATTCCTTGAGAGGAACATTAGTCTCAACTCTGAAATTCCTTTTTCTTCAATAAGTTCAGGCCAGTAGATAAAGACCTTAATGTTCCTTTAATGTGGAGATGAGAAAAGCTGGCCATGTTCAGGTTTGGCAAATGATATCTGGCTATTTGCCAAGCACGCTATGTGGCTGCCAACTGCTCCTCAGATGTGTTCTGCCAAATGCTCTCCCTTTCACCTTTAACTACGTTAGCATTTCAAAGTGTGTCTGAATTTCTAGTTTCTTCATGCTTAGTGAATCAAAGTTGTGGCATTTGTCTTGATCAACACTTTGAGGTTCTAAATTCTGTGTCTTTGACCAAGGAAATCTGGAGAGGCAGATGCAGTCAGTCACCTCCTAAAGCAGAGACTGAAGTTACTGGTTGTCTGAGTCAGAGAAGCACTGCAGGTTCCTCCCTTAGGATTTAAAATGTTCCCCTCCACCTACCTAACCCATTGGAATCTCAAGGGGGAAGGAAAAGGTATTCCCCAATCTGAATTGAAACCAACCTAAAATAGAAGCAGCCCTAAAGATTCTAGATAGAAGAGACTTGGGGCCAGCTACCTGAGTAGAAGGGAGGGATAAAGGGGTCCTGTCCTGGGGCCCAGTTTAAGTGTCACCTTACATAAGACTTAGAAACACCAACTGCACATATCAAGGGGAGGTCATTGGAAAGGAAAAGGTGGCATGGGGAGGGGCATAGGCTAGTGTGATGGGGATCCAGCAGTCATTCTTTACCACGTCTGTCTTGCTGCCACCACCATACTTTAGAACTAATGTGTTGGCAGGCTGAACTTCCCAGAAGCAACTGGGAACTACTAAAATACTAGCTGAACAAGAGTGACAATTCAAGACAAATATTTGTTGAAAGGGTGTGGACACTGAGCCTGCCAGACTCTGCAGACTGGATAAATACCCAGGTTATTTGGCTGTAATTCATATCGCCCACCACATCCCCACTCACACAACTTTTTATAATGTTTACATTCTTTCTAAAGATGTCAGAGCATCTTGTGAGTGTGGATAGAGGATAGCCACTTAGCAAATAGTCCTAAGAAGGCTTATCTCCTAGACAGACAGTTGAAAATTTCAATAGATTTTTTTGGAATATCTAGCATGGGATAGAATAATCTTACCTCAAGAAATACAAGATAGCCTTGGACTGCTATAAAAATCAATAACTTTAAAGTTCTTTGTATATTGAAAAACCACTTTTTAAATTTCTGTTGGAAATAGATTCTTTTTTCATACATTATATCCTGATTATAATTTCCCCTCCCCTCCACTCCTCCTAGTTCCTCCCCTCCCCTCTGGATCCACTCCCTTTCTGTATCTTGTTTAAAAAGATCAGGCTTCTAAGAGGTAACAACCAAACATGACAAAATAAAATATAAGAAGAAGAAGCAGCAAAAACTTTCATTTCAAAGTTCGACATGGCATCCCAACAGGAAGAAAAGAGTCCCAAGGGCAGGCACAAGAGTCAGAGACCCACTCTTTTTCACAGTTGTGAGTCCCATAAAAATTCTAAGCTGATGACTATAATATATACTCAGGGGACCTGGTGCAGACCCATGTAGACACCGTGCTTGCTGCTGCAGTCTCTGTGAGCTCATTCCTTACTTAGCTGATTCAGAGGGCCTTATTCTCCTGATGTCCTTCATCCTTTCCTATAATCTTTCTGCCTCCTCTTCCACAGGATTCCCTGATCTGAGGGGAGGGATTTGATAGAGACCTCCAATTTAGACTCTCTCTTTCCTTATAATGTCTGGCTGTGGGTCTCTGCATCTGTTCCCATCTGGTGCTGGAGGAAGCCTCTCTAATAATGACTGGATAAGGCACTTATCTATAAGTTTAGCAGAATATCATTAGGAATCATTTTATTGATTTTTTTTTTGATCAGCAGTGTTTGGTTTTAATCTAGGTCTCTGGGCCATTTAGTCTGGTTCTTGGTTACCCAAGCAGTGTTAGGTGTGGGTTCCTACCCATGTAGTGGGCCTTAGGTCAAATCAGACTTTGGTTGGCTGTTTTTGGTGGCACGAGTTTTGTGCCACCATTGCCCTAGCATATTTTGCAGGCAGGACAGCTAGCAGGTCAAAGGTTTTATGGATGGGTTGGTGTCCATGTTTCACTTTCAGTAGCCTGTGGAGTACCTTCCCAAACGAAAGAGACTAGAACAGAGGGGTGAGGTCTCCATGCAGGTACCAGCTTGACTTCTCTATGTTCAAAGAATTGTGTGGTTATTGTCCTCAGCAATGGGGCCCCACTGTCAGTTTGATGAGAGCAACCTTTTGTCTTAGCAACAGCCTGGATTGTTTGGGGATGTCCATGGGACCCCCTTGGCCAACAACTCAATTGAATGCAACCTAGTGCCACCATTGAAAGCCTTGCCTTGCTATAAGAGATGGCCAATTAAGACTCTGTATTCCCCATTACTAGGAGTCTTTATTAGGATTATCTTCATAGATTCCAGGAAGTTTCTACTGCACTAGGTTTCCACATCAACCCCCAGTATCCCCCCCTAATTCCTGCTGTCTCTCCCCACACTTATTCCTTCTGCCCCATTACCTCACCACTTGGTTCCCCCTGCAGTCCCTGCCTGCCCCTAGTCTGTATGTAAAAAATGTATTCCATTTTTCCCTCTCAAGAAAATCCCTGCATCCTCACTAGGCACCTCCTCTTTATTTAACCTCTCTTTGGTCTACAGATTGCAGCTTGGCTATCATTTACTTAATGACTAATATCTACTTATAAGTGGATGCATACAGTATTTCTCTTTCTGGGTCTGGGTTACCTCACTCAGGATGGATTTTTCTAATTCTATTCATTTGCCTGAAAATTTCATGATGTCATTTTTTATTTTAACAGCTGAAGATTACTCCATTGTGTAAATGTACCACATTTTCTTTATCTGTCTTTCTGCTGAGGGACATCTATCCAGTTTCTGGCTATTGTGAATAAAGCCAAAATGAACATGGATGAGCAAAAGTTCTTGTGGTAGGATGGAGTACCTTTGGGTATATGCCCAAGAGTGGCAAAACTGAGTCTTGAGATAGAACAATTCCCAATTTTTTGAGGAATCACCATACTGATTTCTATAGAGGCTATACAGGTTTGCACTCCCACCAGCAATGGAGGAATGTTCCCCTTGCTCCACATTCTTGCCAGCATGAGCTGTGTTACTGATCTTAGACATTCTGACAGGTATACAATGGGATCTCATAGTTTGTTTTACCATATGAAGTTGAATAGTTGTTTTAAGATTTGTGAAGAGGGAAAGAGAGATGGCTCAGCAGTTAAGAGCACTGGCTGATGTTCCAGAGGACCCAGGTTCAATTTCCAGGCCATCAGGTGTCTGATCACACCAGAATAAAGAAAAGAAAAAGATTCATGAAGAAATGTGTTAGAATTCTGATGGATGTGGCATTGAATGTGTAGATTGCTTTTGGTAGGATGGCCATTTTTTACTATGTTAATCATACTGATCTGTGAGCATAAGAGAGCTTTCCATTTTCTGATATTTCCTTCAATTTCTTTCTTCAAAGATTTGAAGTTTTTATCATACAAGTCTTTCACTTGCTTGGTTAGAGTTACCCCAAAGTATTTTATGTTATTTGTAGTTATTGTGAAAGGCGTTGCTTCCTTGATTTCTTATTCATTATGTTTATCATTTGTGTATAGGAAGACTACTGATTTGTTGTTGTTGTTGTTGTTGTTGAGTTAATCTTTTATTTAACCAATTCTCTGAAAGTGTTTATCAGCTGTAGGTGTTGTTAAACAAAAATTTAAAAAGAAGAGTTGATAAAAAAATCCTGGTGGAATTTTTTTATTGTCACTTATGTATACCATCATATCATCTGCAAATAATGATACTTTGACTTCTTCCTTTCCAATAAGTATCCCCTTAATCTCCTTCAATTGTCTTATTGCCCTAGCTAAGATTTCAAGTACTATATTGAATAGATATGGAGAGAGTGGACAACCTTGTCTTGTTCCTGATTTTAGTGGAATTGCTTTGAGTTTCTCTCCATTTAATTTGATATTGGCTATGGGCTTGCTGTAAATTGTCTTTATTATATTCAGGTATGCTCCTTGTATCTCTAATCTCTCCAGGACTTTTATCATGTAGGAGTGTTGGATTTTGTCAAAAACTTTTTCTGCGTCTAAGATGATAATTTTTTTTATTTCAGTTTGTTTATATGGTGGATTACATTAACTGATTTTCATATGTTGAAACATCCCTGCATCTCTGGGATGAAGCCTACTTGATCATGGTGGATGATCTCTTTGATATGTTCTTAGATTTGGTTTGCAAGTGTTTGTTGAGTAACTTTGCATCTATGTTCATAAGGGAAATTAAGTCTATAATTCTCTTACTTTGTTGGGTCTTTATATGGTTTGGGTGTCAGAATATAGTAAAGTATCATAATCACTACTGAGATATATTGTGTTAAAGCCTTCATATTGCTAGCCCAATGGCCTATGTTGCAAGGTAATGAGGAAAACCTCTGGGGATTGAGGGTGGCCTACAACTGAGAGCCACAAGTAGTAGAGGAAAGGAGATGATTTTTGCCAAGAACTCAAGTTAACACTGAAACCAGACTCTTCCCTCGTCAAGTCTTCAGATAAGATTACAGCCTAGGAGAACTTAGGAGACCTTGATCAGAGGGTCCAAAGAAACGACACCCAGAATGCTGACTCGGAGTCTACATGATACCTTGAAAACGGAAGTGCAATGGCCAATAAGTAGCTGAATAAAAATCAACACAAAACATACCATCTGAGATATGCTTTACTCCTCTTGCAGTATAGTGGGAAATAGAAACCAACAGCCAATCATGATGACCTGCCACTTTGACATTTAGACACTGCATCAAGAAAAATATTAAAAGTATAGAACTCCAAATCCTAAGTGTCCCAACCCAAGAGCTCACTATTGGAGCTTCCTTCAGGTCCCTCTCCAAACGTGTGCTGTGGTCAGAGAAGTCCATAGACAACAGTTGTATTTGCATCATCTACTGAATGGGGCCTGAATTAGGTTACATGCAGGTTCCAAAGTTGCATGCTCCCAATGGAAATCATCCTTCACACTGTGACTTCTCAAACCTTCAGAATCAGCTGCAGTCTTTGCTGCTGGCCTCCTCACTGGCCTCTCTGCTCAGTACCTTGGACCCCACTGACCTTCTCTCTGCTCCTCTACCACATAAGCCAATCCAGTTTGTTTTTCTTTTTCTTTCAAGATATATCTTTTATTAGCATAAAATAATGAGCTTCATATGACATTTAATACATATTGATCATTACATTAAGTTCATATTCATGCCCATTATTCAAACCTGTCCTGCTTTCCTTTGGTCTTCTTTCCTTTGATGTCACATACATTTTTTTCTATTTTCATCACACATGTATGTATTTGTATGTATGTAAAACTAGATTTGACTACAGACAAGACAAAGAATGATACTTGTCCTTTCTGAGTTTGACTTATTTTGCTTAATAGGATGCTTTTTGGTTCTATCAATTTTTCTTCCAAGAACATAACCTCGTTTTTTTGCAGCTGAATAAAAATCCAATACGTCTACATTTTCTTTATCCATTTATCTGTTGATGGCCATTGAGGCTGCTTCCATATTTTGCCTATCATGAATAGTGCTGCAATAAACATGGAGGTATAAATATCTCACACAGACCAACAGAATGCCTGCTTCTAAGGCTCCTTCAGGGAGCAAGCCCTAGAATTCCCACGTCTGAGACATCAGTTTCAGTGTCAAAGGTCTCCTGCCTCAGGAGAACTTTCCCCCAAAGTCCCTAAAATATCCTTCTTCCAGCCCCTCCCTGCCACATGAATTTCTTCTCTTTCCTTTGGCATTTATTTATAGGATGTCTCTATGTCTTCCTCACTGTCTCATAAGAAACATGAGAGTAGGGACTCATGGTCTGGTATCTGCACCAAACTGAACCAGAATGTCACATGGAAAAGTCTCCATAAATGGCTTTTAATACACAGGTGTGTTAAACCGTGATTATAACAGGACAGACAGGGTCTGACTTATTTTCTCCCTTTGCTCTTATTTTTCTTCTTCACACACTTCCCTCATAGGATCCAAATCCCAGAGCTGTTTGGCAGCTAACTCAGCCCGAATTTCCCCCGTATCTGCACATGCAGCACAATTCAGGGTATTGGAAAGAGAGGAGCTGCAGAGGACGCGTTTCTGCCCTTAAGGACTCTACAAATTAACTGGGTAGGATGATGTAGCTGCACAGACTGATCATACTTTTTCTACAAGGCTTACACTATGCCGAAATCTGGGCCAACCTCGTATGAAATCTCCTCTGGGTGCAAGGGAGAAGAGCAGAGAGCTCTTTGCTGAAATGAACTTGTTTGGCAAAATGTTGCAAGGTCACTCAAAGCAGAAAGGAAGGATTTATGGAAAGAATACAAGGAAACCATCAGTACTGACCTCAACCTCTACCCAACTGGGATCTCAGCATGCCCAGTGTGCAACCAGGGATAAGATCCTTTGCCAGCCACCAGAGGATTGGATTGGTAAGAAATGCCCCAACTGTACCAAGGAGAAGCAGTGATAGTCAATGCTTGAGGATACCAAGTGGAACAGCCTTGTTTTAGATCTAGGCCCCTTAAGTCAGTGATTCTCAACCTTCCTGGTGCTGCGACCCTTTAATACAGTTCCTTGTGTTGTGATGACCCCCAACCATAAAATTATTTTCGTTGCTACTTCATAACTGTAATCTTGCTACTGTTATGAATTGTAATGTGGATATCTGATATGCAACCCCTGTGAAGGGGGCATTCTACCCCCAAAGGGGTTACAACCCACAGGTTGAGAACCAGTGCCTTAAATCAACTTTTCAATGACTTCAGATAAATAATTTGACCTTTTAGAGCCTCTGTTTACATATCTGTAGACTGGAAATAATTAATATACTGAACTCATGAAGTCAATATGGAAACATATAAAATAATATGAAACACATAAAAAGTACCTGGTACAAACTGTTTTGGAGATATCTAAAAGTTCAATTTATTTCCTGATCATTATCTCTATGTCCAAAACCTTCAAGTCCTTGTTAAGTCACTGGAATGTCCAGTGTGTCTTTTCAGAGTCCTTGTGTCCATCCACTTCACAGGTTATCATAAACTGCAACCTGCCCCAGTACCCTGATGAGCTCAAGCACAGATAAGTAGAATCCCAGAAGCACAAGGCTGGGGCTGGGACAAGTCTCCTGGGGGAATAAATGATTTTGTTGTTAAAAATGGGAACTCTAAGTAACGGGGCAGAATCTTCACTCAAGGAGACCTTGGGAGGTCCAGGACCAGACTAAGCCTGTTGGTAAAACATTACAGATCATTTAAATGAATCTAAATGAAGCTTTTCCACATCATCTGGGATCACAGTACCATCTTTTTATCATTCGTATGGAACTCCATTCTAGAATAAAAATCATAATTTCAATCACTCTGTCTAACCCACACTGATTCCGTCCTCCAGAGCTCCCGTAGAGCTATTTAATATTGAGAACAAGTCATCCACAGGTCTCCTGATGGGTTGGTTGCCTGGGGTGGCATCTGCTAGCACTCAGGAGGCAAATGCAGGAAGACCACTAGTTCAAGGCCATCTCACTAAAACAAAGAAACAAACAACAAAAAACACAGCCTGGCAGTGTGCCACCAATGAGGCCATTTCAATCATCAGAAAAGAAGTTTACTTCTTTGGGCAATGTGATGGCTCTGGGGTTGTCAACTTGACAGACTCTAGACTCCCCTAACAGGTAAACCTCTGGGCATATCTGTAAGGGGATTTTTAGATGGGACTAACTAAGGTGGGAAAACCAACCTTAACTGTGAGCAGCAACAATTCCTGGGCTGAGACCTGGGATGGAATATAAAGGAGGGGGCTACCTAAGCACAGCTTTCAGCCCTCCCTGCTTCATGACTGTGGATGTGTTATGCTCTCGCCACCAGGACATCCCCGCCATGATGGACTGTGTCCTCATCTGTGAGCCAAGATAAACCTTCCTTAAGCTGCTTTCTCAAATGTTCTGTCACAGTGAGAAACATGATGAATATTGACAAACACAAGCAATTCACCAGCGAACATTGTTTCAGTATTTGCTTATTATGGAGCTGAGATGCTTGCCTTGAAATTTGATACATACACGGAAAATAAAGATCTAAAAGAATGTCCTCTGATCTCTGATGGGGGTCATTTTGGAGTAAAACTGAGGGTGACTTTAGGTTTCTACCTCATTCTCTTTAGTGCCATTTGATATGTGTAATTTGTAATTAGCTGACTTTTTTTTACTTTATGCTATGAAGAGATACATTTTTTGAGATGATAGAAAATGCATGTTTTATAATAAAGCTCTAGAAGTGGGTTTAGAAAGTGCCAAAGAGCTTCAACTTAGGAAAGGGAGAGTTCAGTGAATACAAACTTGGAATATGGAGTGGGCTGGAAGAAGGGGCCTGACTCTGGAGGGAAAGAATGGAAGGACCCTTGATTTGGAACACACAGCCTTCCGATGGCTTTAGGTCCCTTTTCAAAAGCTAACTGGCAAGGTGACAGCCGTTCATGCAGAGCAAAGTCCAGACCTCCACACCCACCGTGAAAGGCTCTCCTCAGTAAAGACCCGATCTCCATTCCACAGACTGAATCTGTGCTTTCCAGGGCTCCAAAGATCTGCCAGTCAACATTTTCCCCTTCTGTCATTGAACTCGGAAACATTCCTCTCTGTGGATTTTCAGAAACTCCCACTGCCCGACACCAGGTGCAAACTGAAAAAAATCCCACTGGCCAGTCCCGCACAGGGAGGCCTACTGTTCTTTCAACAGAGCCCCTCTTTCAGGCCAGGAGTTCTGATCACAGCCTCTGGCACACAAGTCAGGGCTTTGCTTTCATCCACAAGAACTGCCCTGAAAATCTGTGGCAGCTGTCCCCCACCCAGACCCTGCCTAGGGGCTCAGAAAGAGCAGTCTATGCAAACCTGGGCATTTGCCAGAGAGGGAGGCTGGAGGGATTCTCTGCAGATAGTAACCTTTAAATGTACAACAGTCCAGGCTCAGTTGTGCCGTTTTCCACCTACCGGAAGATTCTGTGTGGTCGCTATTATCATTTGGCAAATACCCAAAAGTGTTTGAAATGGGGACTTGGGAGTGGTGGACTTGCAAACACTCCTTAAAATCTATGGATTCAGTGGTTTTCAACCTTTCTAATGCTGTGAGCCTTTAATACAGTTCCTCATGTTGTGGTGACCCCCAACCATAAAATTATTTTCATTGCTACTTCATAACTAATTTTGCTACTGTTAGGAATTGTAATATAAATATTTTTTTTGGAGATAGAGGTTTGCCAAAAAGGTTGAGACCCACAGATTGAGAACCACTGCATAGATCATGACGTCAGCTCTAAGTTAGAAGCTCTGGCTGATGCAAACAGGAATTCAATTCTGGTTTCAGGTCAATGCTCCAGAGCTTGTAGCTTGAGCAATCATCCAATTGAATTCCATTTTACAAGCATTTATTGGGCATCTACTTTGTAATTTTACTTGCCATAGACAATCCAAACACTCATCATTGATTGAATTGGACAATCAGGATTGGTTTTCTACATTTGCCTCCAATTTCTATTGAAATGTTTCATCCTCTGCAAATGAGGGTGAGGATATCAAGCTATTACAGTCCTAACGTGAGAGCTCTCTTGGTCCAAATTGACTTGTCCCTGTGGACTCAGTTAATAGACATGGCATTCAAACTTTACATCTGAGACACAGTGACAGGGGGACTTGGGAATGGTCTCTGGAATTGTTACCAGCCTTGGTCTAACAGTTCAAAGAAGCAGTTCAAGTGACATCTTGTAAGAAAGATACCAAATGTCTGATTTTTTAAATGCCACATAAAGTTTATTATTTACTCTCACACCAGGGGTGACCCACTCCAATCTGGAAATTTGGAAAACAAATTACAGGCTATTTCTAAAGGTGTGTCCAGTGTTTCAGGAAATAAAAAAGGGCAGTATGATACCTCATGGCTAATTATATATGAGAACTACCACAATACTAGTGGCCTCAAGAAGTACAAAAAGAAAGGGAAAGGGAGCAGTTGTAAGTACAGGGTTGCCTCAAAGAGAAGAACTATGGATTTTGGTAGACAGAACCAGATAAGCCATCCTAACTCCAAAGCAATCAGATAGACAGGAAGCTAGGAAATACTTTCAGCTTCCTCCTGCTTCCTGATTTCTTAATGGTGTCTCCTATTAGTTAGCTGGAAGAGAGAAAGCCATGAGTGGTGGGGCACAGAGAACAAAGAAAGGTAAATCCAATCTGGTGGGTGGGGACAAGATCTAGGATATCAAGGTTTTGTGAGGGCAGCTAGGACATAAGGAATGGTATAACAAATGAATTCTTTCTTGGATGCCAAATGCAAACATAGAATTAGGAGGTTGAAGCTTGAGCTAATTGTTGAACAGATAGAAGTCTGATCTAGGTGGAAAGGGTAGGTACTGTGGACCAACAAGATTCAGGATAAAAAGATATGTGGCCAGAGTCTGGGTGTAAATAGTTATGGTTAATACAAGAGCCTGAAAGGGCACAGTGTGCAGGGCTGTGGAGTTTTTCATATGCCAGGCAGTGACACTCTAGTTTTTTATATAATTAACGAGGGATTGGTATCACAAGACTCACGTGTTAGAAAGTTTATTAGCTTTATGGGATTAATGGTGCTATGAGCTTCAAACCTTTTTATAGAAACAGGTTAAGACAAAAAGATATAGATACGTCAGTCAAAATAAATAAAAGAATCCCTTCTGGCCGTGATGATCCCAAGAATGTGGGTTTCACAATCCCTAAGAGGAGTACATACATTCATCTTCTTTTCTAACCCAAACAATGATTATGTTCATTCACCTTCCCCGAAAGATAGCTGTCTTAGTTGATCTGTGCTGCTAGAACAGAACAGCTGTAACTAAAGAACTGATCATGAAACATTTATTTAGCTCCTAGTTCTAAAGACCTGAGACGTTCCCGACCCTCCCCTAGCACGAATCTCTCCTGCATTGTAACATGGAGGGTGGTGCCACACGGTGAAAGCGTGGGTGACAGTGAAGAACAGACCCGTGCAGGGGTCTGCGGATGATGGAGCAGCTGACGCGCTTTACAACCTGCTCTCAGGAGACTGAACCCAGTCTCCCAAGAAAGATAATAATCCCTTCTCAAGGTCCCATTCCCCAACATTGCTGCAGTGAGGAACTGAAGTTCAATGTAAATTTTTATGGGACTAACCCAAACCCCGACCGTACTGATAGTTTTGTCACAGAATCCATGGATACTCTCCCTGAGAAATCTCCCATGGGTACCATCCCCTTTCACACCCCCCTCCCCACCCCCCACCTCCTCACCCCCCACCTCCTCACCCCCACCCCAGCTCTCCGACACTACTCCAAATAGCTGCCACACCACTTCACACTCAATTACAAACACATTATCATTTTCTCCCGGTTTGTTGTTAATTTTGATTAATTACACTGCAGACTTCTTGAATGCACCATGCCTGATCCTGCTGTGTGCCCGGCCCCGCCCCGCCCCGCCCCTCCCCCACCTCCAGTGCTAAGGACACTCCGAACACAGACAAGATTTGTTTTCCCACGATTATGTGACCACTCTCTACCCAGGAAACAATTGATGCTTTGGTAAGAGAGTTTCACTGCAATGCACTGGAGTCTTTTAAGTGTCCATATGCTTTCTGTCCCCAAGGCAAGTATTTATTTAATCAGATAAAAAGTAGTTTCGAGCACCTCTAAGGTAAAGGGACTACCTTATATCGTTAATAAAAGAACTTAATCTGGAGACCAAAAACCTTAGAAAATCTGTTCTAGTACATTCCTGGCTGCATTACCCTTTTCAAATAATAGCTCCAATTTTGTGGAGACCTTCAAAGCCTAGTCAAAGATGGAATACTTGTAGGAGGCCTGAGAGATATTTTGGGTTAGTGAAGTCCTTTAGCACTCGTTACATTATATTAACTGCAACATACAAGGCTACTAGAAGCCTGAGTTTGGGGGTACAAACCCCTAATCTTCTTTTAAAGCCTTGCCCAAGAGTGGGGACTGTCTGAGTAAGTCCGTGTAGCATCGTAGTCACCCCAAATACAGTGTCCTTACAGCCTGCTCTCGGCCCTGCTCTTGAGAGTAACCTGGGGGTTTTGATAGGCCTGGAAGCCCATCACAAGTCTACTGAGTCACAGCCTCTGAACCAGATCTTGCAGCAGTCAATTCCTATCACTCTTCTGAGCTTACATATGATGTTGAGAACCTCTGGCGCAGCTCTTTGGACCACTGTTAGTTTAATCTTGCTATTTCATATATACACGTGCCTGTTAGGTTTTTTTAAACAGGCCCTCACTAGGTAGCCCGTGCTGACCTCCAAGTTATTGTTGTCCAGTCTTAACCTCTGATTTCTGGGATTACCCACATCTGGGTCCACCACCAATTTCAGTAGATATGGAAGTTCTTTGACCAGGAGCCGTATACAGATTTCTGTGTTTCCCAAGTGTAGAGCCCAGTAGAGTCTCGTTCACTGTTACCAATTCTCACAGCTCTAAGAGTTTCCTGTGTGTCACCATATTCAAATTCCCACACCTAGAATCTAACCAACACATCCTAACTATCACATCACTAAGAGCCACAGCAACTGGCATAGCATTATTTTCAATGACTTCCATTAGTCAGGCAGACAGAGAGCATGTCCAGAGTGAAGTGGAAGGGACTGAGAGCTCATCTCTCACTGAAGGGAACAGTGAAGCAGGTCTAGCGACCTTTAATCTTTCACCTAGCACCTGCCAACACCTATGAGAAGAGCAGGCTGGGTACAAGTTTTTAATTGGCTTTATGGTTCTTTCAAAGAATCAAAGGAGCCCATCATGTAAAGAATTCAAAAGACATAGAAAAAGGTATACAACAGAGAAAGGAAATCCCAAGTGCCTGTGGTCCTTCATATGCTCATTACCCAGGTAACTTGGTCACAGAGCTTCTGAGATTCCTATACATGCCATTGTGGCCTTTACAGGGTCCTTTCCCAGAAGGCAAGTGACATGCCAATAGTGGTGGGTGAAATGACCAAAACTCTCTATTAGTCTCAGGACAGAGTCAGAGGCTGGAGCTGAAAACATATTAGAAAAGCCCTATGTGCTGGGTGGTGGTGGCACATGCCTTTAATCCCAGCACTTGGGAGGGAGAAGCAAGTGGATCTTTGTGAGTTCAAGGTCAGCCTGGTCTACAGAGCAAGTCCTAGAACAGGCTTCAAAGCTACACAGAGAAACCTTGTCTTGCAAAAACGAAACAAAACAAAAAAGCCCTATGCAAAGTAGGTTCCCCATGACTCAGTAGAGGGTCCTACACCCGCTGGCATATGGATAGCACTAGCTGGATTTAGTGGGCTAAAATTAAATAATTAATAAAAATATAAATGTTGGGCATGAGGTTAGGCGATGTGGTGAGGGGATGTAAGAGGAGTCGGAGGGTGAAGTGAAGGGGTGGATATCACTGTGGCACACTGTATATTCACAGGAAATAAAAATAAACATTTGTAGAAGGAAAGGAGTCTTGGGAAACAGTTCCAGGAAATTTAACCCCCAAATATTTCACTCTAGGGATTGTTATAGTTGGTTTTGTTGGAATTTGCAGTTCTGGATGTCTTGTGATCAGAAATCTCAGTTTTTCTCTCTTCACCCCCTCTCTGTGTCTGTGTCTCCCTGCCACATATTTCCTATTTCTCTCCCCCTCCATCTCTCTCTTTATCTGTGCCTCTGTGTCCTTCTCCCCCTTCTCACACACACACAACCCCCTGTCTCTAAGCCCCCCCCTCTCTCTCTCTCACACACACACACACACACACACACACACACACACACACACAGGCTATCTTATCAAACAAGTCTTTACTTAAACATGTGTTTAAGTAATTCATCTGGTCTTTCCAGCATCTCCTTGATTCTATGCCTGGGCAAAGTGCATACCTTAGCAAACAGACACAGAATGAAGCGAGCTGGTCAACTATTAGGTAGTCAGAAATGAAGACTTTACTTGGTCAACACATAAACCAAATAAGCGGTCCTTGGAAGGCTGAGTTAAAATGGTGTTTCAGCTAAAAAAGCCCTTTTGTTGAGCTTGAAAATTCTTGGCTAATGGGGTAGAAGTCACAAAGTGCTTTATGAGTCATGAGAAGGTCAAAGATCACCTTTTAACTTTTCAAACTGGCCCTGGCTACTTACTATTATGGTAGCTTTTCTTCTCCACCCCCCTTCCCCTCCCTCCCCATCAGACACATCATCTATGTCTACTTTACAGTATATCTGTAATGAATTTGGATTCAGTTCAAGGAATACACAGGAGGACTTCAGCTCCCAGAGCAGGCTGCTCTGTAGGAGGGACAGAGAAAAGAAAATACCCGGGGGCGGTTCTGTATTTCCAAAAGATTAAAAATAATTAAACAATAAGATATTCAACTTGGATTGTTGAAGACAGTGATTAATGGCTCTTCTCCCTCTAAGGATGCCCTCCTCTAAGCTAGCCCGACCTAATGCCATTTCAAAGGAGATGTTGGTTAACACTTTGTTTCATTTCATGTACTCAAGTAAATCAGGGTTGTTATGGCCTTGACATTCATACCAACCAGCTGCCTCCCTCTCTCCTCTCTTGGAATAATTGAGGGTGAAAGGAAGGAGGCGTTTTCAGAGGCATTGGTGCTTAGCTGAGTAATTATCCATCTAGTCAAGTCAACAGAGTGGGGAGGGTATGCTGCTGCTACAAGAGGGAGGCCAGAGCATGAGTGTCTCTTCCCTGGGGTATAGGACATTCACAGGTACCCAGTGAATGCTGGCTGACTGGAGAAATTATGAAGACAGTTCCTTTTACTTGGAAAAGTACAAAAGTAACTTCTTCTCATGGCAACACAGACCAAAGTTAAACAAATGATGTTGCTATTACTATTCTCAGAGCAGACTTCAGACTTCAAATTCTCATTCAGCATCGTTTTGATCACCTTCTATGGGCTAGGCTCTCAGTTCTATCTTGGAAGGCATTAAAATGGAGTTGACTCTTGTACCAGCTGTGGCAGACATTAGAAATGCATTCTTCAACACCCGGTCAACACCATTTTGTCCCGGTAGTGCATGCAGGAAATACCAGCTGAGTGGATAATAAGACAACAGCCACACTCAGGCCCTTCAGCTTTAATGGGGCAGTGCCCTGGCGATGCTCGTTGAAGACATGGTGAATAACCTTGGTCCTTTAATTTAAACTGCAGACATACAACAAAAGCACGGCTTTTAGAGCCCTTGTGTCTGTCCTGTCCTGGTGGTCAGAGAGTGAGCTTTCTGTGGTGGAAATTCACCAAATTAACTCATACAAGAAAGACTTCTTAAAACCTATGGAGATTGCTGTGGTCATCCAGAACTGTGGCAAACTTGTTTTCCCAAGTTCATAGATTGGATTTAAAATAAGCCTTGGCCTTTGAACTATGACAAGCTCCACATTAAATTTAGAAATTTTTCCTGTATAGTCTTGGTGATTTCTCCAAAGGAATTTATCAGCTTCCGGGCTGGATTTTATAGGGTGAAGAAAGCATGGAGTAAAACTATATGTCTTGTTCTGTTGTCCTATCAGTGGACCCATTAAAAAAAAATAAGGGTTCATTCTTAATCAAATCACCTTGGAAGTATTTCCTTTATTCTCCTAAACTAGAGAACTTTGAACAGGTAGAAATGAAGAAATATTTGTGTGTGTGTGTGTGTGTGTGTGTGTGTGTGTGTGTGTGTGTGTGTGTGTGTGTATATATATATATATATATATATATATATATATAGAGAGAGAGAGAGAGAGAGAGAGAGAGAGAGAGACTTCTTTTAAGTTGCTATTAATGATAAATGTAGTTACTGTATAAACTGGACCTTGGCCTCTAAGCATCCCTTCTTGGAATGTACCTCCCTAGTGCACAGATTGAAGTCTCCATCCTTACATGAGGGAGACAACCCTACAGCTCAAGGAACAATCCCTGAAACCACAGAAATGATCTTCATCATTGATGATAGCAAAGATCCTACTGGGAATAGTCTCTTAGCCACAGAGGCATTGGGCTGAGTATCTCTCAAAAGCACTATCATTAATAAAACAAACTGCATCTCTACAAACACGGACCAAACTGCTATAAAAAAAAGTTCTTTGTATGTACACCAAGTACCTGTTTGTTGGCCCTCACCACTGCTTACCCAAGTTTTGAAACAGAGCTAGTGGATCAATGAGGGGAAATTGGCAGCTTCTCCAACAAGCAAGCTGAAACTACAATGGCTGAATACAATCAATGTCCATTTCCCACTTAGTCTTTGAGAGCTGGTGACTTATGCATAGCTCTCCTCCATATGATGACTCAGGGATTTGGGGGTCTAACTATAGTTTGTGCCCTTATCATTCACAACACAGAGCCTCCTTATCGATGTAGAATGAAAAGAAAGAGCCAAGAAATATGCCTAGAGAAGTCAGTGGCATGTAACCTATTGGCTTTCATTCCATTGGCCAGCATGAACACATATCTGTAATCTAACAGCATAGAAAAAAGCCAGAGTTCCAGTGTTTCTAGAAAGAGAAATAAGACTGGGGAGAGCTCCTTCCACACTACTAAGAGACTTGAACCTTATGATAATAGTCCACTGGATGGAAGGGAAAATGTTTAACCTTATTTTCTGAGACAGGGTCTCTCATTGAACCTGGAATCCACCAATTAGGCAAAACAAAATGACTAACAATCCTTTTGTCTCCCCTCCGCAGGGCTAGGATTAAAGGAACATTATCACCAGCCCCAGTAGGCAGATGGTCCTGTGCGATGCTTCCTGTGCTAGACCAGAAAGGAGACAGAGGGTAGCATAGTGGCTCAAAGAAAGAATTCAGAAGTCACATGGCCTCAACAGTTCTTAATACAGTGCTGCTATTAATTAGATATATGGAGTTGGGTAAAATACCCCATTCCTTTGAAAGTTTCATATCCGTGAAATGAAGATGAAAGTGTCTATTTTACAGAAGGTTTATGTAAGATAAAATATTTGAGGCACTTGTGTGCTTTAGAGCCTGAAAGAGGAGAGTGAGGACATTTGGAAGGACTAAAGTTCTTTGATAGCAGGTACTAGTAATATATATATATATATATATATATATATATATATATATCATGGGAGCCTTAGGAAAGCACCCCAAACTTGGACTCAGAATCCCCAAGATTTTAAGCGATAACAGCCTGTGAGATGCCAAATGAACCATTACAGATATAAATGTCTCTTGACCTCGAGAGAGAAAACTGAACCAGAGAGGCTGCAATAAGGGATAGAGTCTACTGGGAAGCCTGGGTGCCTTCTCTGCTCTCTGTGTCTAGATTTCCTCCTACTGATTTGAGTCATTTTGTTCCTCACTACAACTGACATTCTTTACTTGGTCGTTGTAGAAAATGACCATTACCAGTGTTTCCTGTCCTTTACAAAGGAAGTCATCTATAGCAAAGGTGTTCAACTTTACATTTCTAGGAAAGAACTCGATTGACCCAGTTTGGTGATATGTCATTCTTGGTCCATTTGGCCAGTCAGGTAGGTTCATGTTACAGTACTATGACTTCTATAATCCTTGGGATGGGGAAGGTGCTGGTTCTCAAAACAGAAAGGGCCTTCATGGACCCCCTTCTTCAGGAGTCAATCTCATATTGTCTTCTGACATTTTGTTGTTTTGTTGACACAGGGTCTCACCACATATCCCAAAACTGCTCTCAAACACACTATGTAGCCCAGGCTGGTCTTGAACATGTGATCTTCTTGACTCTGCCTCTCACTTGTGTAATTATAAGCATGTACCACCATGCCCAGCCATGACAGTTTTTATATTATCATTTTTATTGCCATTTATCTTAGTTGTTCAAATGCTCATAACATTTCTCCCTAACTAATTAGATTCTAAAGTAAGTTAAGGGTAAGGGCTGTGGGTTGTATTTTCTTTCTGTTCCACAATGTTAGTAAAGTGGCATATATCAGACGGAAAATATTTATTAAATGAGCAAACAAATATTTAACCCCAGGGGACTGGCTCTTGCCAACTCAATGACTTCAAAGGGCTATTGTGATATGTGTGCATTCCTAACTTCTGCAAAGAGGGCAGCTGAGTCATGAAAAGATGATGCAGAGGGAGTCTGATGCTTTGTAGCTGGTTTATTTTTAGCCCTCCTCACACCACGACTCGCTGGCGCTTTCAAAAGTCAACGTATTACCAATGGCTAGTCCCTTGCTTCTCAACCTGGAAAGTCCGGCTTCTCCAAGTCCTTGAATTCTCACTTGCGCTCTCACCGTTCATTCTCGATCCTGGACCTCAATGGCGACAGCAGAGAAGTTTTTCTCTAATGTCACCACTGCGCATGTGCACAGGAACTATACTTCACGTGTAGTCCTCACAACAGTTTCCATTCTTAAATCTTCACTCCTCCTCATTCATCTATCTATTCTTAGTTTGGGAAGCACACTTACCCGGCCTTCGTGTCTTGCGTGCACAGAGCCCTGATTATACAGTGATGACTGGACCCAGTGTCTCCCACCCAGGCATGAAGTAGACAGGCCAGCGAGCATTTAGCCAAGACACTCACAGAGTCGCTATTTCCATATCTGTGGTTCTGTACATAACATTTGGCAAATGAGTAAACTTTTTAAAAATCCCCTTTTTCTTTTCTTTTCTCTTTTCCCCCTTCTTACTTCCTTCTTTCCCTCCTTCCCTTCTTCCCTCTCTCTCTCTCCCTCTCCCTCTCCCTCTCTCTCTCCCTCTCCCTCTCTCTCTCCCTCTCTCTCTCTCCCCCCCCCCCTTTCTTGTCCTCTTCCTTACAGGCTTTATTCTCTCTGACCAGCATTCAGTTCGCAAAGGACATAGCAATGAGAGGGAGCTCCCTGCAGGTCCAGTGAAGAGGATGAGCAATGAGACACAGTGGCAATCTCGACCATTCACAAAGCAGGGACACACACTAATCTCCCTCCCTCCCGCTCTCAGTGCAGCAAGTACCTGGACACAGTCAGTGCCCGCAGAGGGGAAAATTGCCCTGCCTGTGGAAAGAGAGTAACTGGCCTTTTTCTTAAGCCATTTCACAGATATTTCTAAGACAATGCAGAAAAGAAAGAATGGTCCATTGTCAACCCTATCTGACCCCAAAGAACTGGGAGGAGATGTCTTGGGAAACTCAAGATGATCCCCTCCAGATCATGTGGAAGAGAGGGATAAGCACCAACCTTGGTTCTATAAAGCTATGCAAATATTTCTTCCTCCACTCCTTTTTCCAAACAGGACAGTGAAAGAGAGACAACCAATGAAACAAAACAAGGGAACCCTCTGAATGTAAATGAAAGACATGGAAGAGTCCAGTGGGACAGGTGTCCCAGCTCTGGGGATGTCATTCTCCGGCTCCTGGTAGGTGGAGACACAGGCTTTGGTCTAGAGGTTACTGTGGGTCACAGAAGACTGAAGATCAGCAGGCCTTGTGAGAAAATTCTGCTCCATTATTTAATCAGAGTTAAGAGTCACACAGCCTGTGGGACTGGGCCTGTGGCAGAACTGTCCTCTCCAGGGGCCCTTTCTAAAGAAAGCATCACTGTGTATATGAAGCATGATGGGCTTCATCTGATTTCATTTTGGGTGGTGCTGAACTTTATTCTGTTTTTTTACCGACTTGGGAAAATTTCAGTGATGGCATTATGGTTAACCCAGGGATGCTTACTTTCCTGTGCCCATCCCACATTCCTAGAATGTTCAATTCTTTTTATTGAGTTCCATTCTTGAAGTTGCTTCTTCAAAGAAACATGGGTTCATTGTTATACTTTCGTATGTTCAGTCTCTGCCAATTATGTGGTAACAAATTGCAACTGTCTCAGAGATTTTTTTCATTCTTTTCCTTTCTAGGACCATATAACATAAGTCTGAGGTTGATCAGTATCAGATTACAATGAGGACATGACTGATGTGTCTACATTTAGGCACCAATCCCACCAAGACTATGGCTTGACAGTAGCCAAGTGCGTCGTAAGAGTTTTGGACAAATTTAATTGTGGTAATTTAGGTCATAGGCCTATTAGAAATACTCTATGAGCAGTTTTCAAAAGAATTTTTATTAAGTTTTAAATGATTGCATTTATTAAGTTTAAGGCATACTACATTATATAGACCCCCCCTAATAATCTAGCATAAATAAAGGCTTCTATGGGAGGTAAGGTAAACCTATTTCTTGTAGCTATCAAGACTAAAGCCCATATCAACAGATAGTAAAGACCTTAGTTTGTATTTAAATACTATTTATAACTGGTTTCATTCACACTTGCAACCTAACTTGTTAAACTTTGAAAATTAATGTTTAAAAATGATCAGTTCTTATATCTGAATTATGAAAGCAAAGAACATGGCCTTCCCCCACACACACACAATGTTACAGTTTTGACATGAAGTGTCCCTGCCAGTCAGTGGGCTTATGGATTGAAAGCTTGTCCCCCAGTACAATGTTCTGGGGTGGGACTTTAGAGAAGTGACTGGATCATGAGGGCATCTGAGTCTGTGAGTTCATCCACTGATGGATTCAAAATTTAAGTGAAGTACTGGGAGGCAGTAGAACTGTGGGGTCTAGATGAGGATGCTGATGATGCCTAGAAGTCCTGCCTCTACTAGAGAATGTACCGCTCAGCTCAGGTCTATGAGCCCTTGGCTCTTTTTAATAGTTCTTTTTCCATTCTGGGTGACTGATACTAGACAGACAAATTCTAACTTTATAACTTACCAGCTCTGGGACCTCAGACAGGTCACCTCTTTGTATCCCTCTGTCTCCCCACCTGCCCAGGAAGCTATAAAAGCACTAACTCCTAGAGTTGTTGTAAGGATTGGCGAAGCACACCCAAAGTACACCATTCTGTGCTCGGCCAGCAGCGTGAGCCCAGCAATCAATAGCAGTTGTCATAACAATCAATGTGCATCTGGGAGAGAGCCTCATCTCTTTGAGGGAATAATGATGAAAATCGTACATTCCCTCATTCTGACATGAAGCAGCTACTGATGGAAATAGCAAGAGGATCCATCAGGCCTAAAATCCACCCTCTTTGGTTTCCTTGTACTTAGACTGTAACTTTGTATATAGGGTTGGAATAGGGCAGTGTCCCCATTTATAGCACAGTCTTCTATTAGTCGAGGCAGCTTGGACATCGAGTAGTTTCACGGCTACTGTGAAAGACTATTATCTGTTCCTCCTCTGAAGTGGCTCTTGTATCTGTCCCATCTGCTTCCTCGTTTTTCCCACAGAGGAGTGTTGGCCTCTCCCTCACCTCCCTGGCTAAGGCTCATGAAGACAGAAAATATCCAACAGACTCAAGAATGGGTTCTGGCCGGGCGGTGGTGGTGCAGGCCTTTAATCCCAGCACTCGGGAGGCAGAGGCAGGGGGATCTCTGAGAGTTTTAGGCCAGCCTTGTCTGCAAAGCAAGTTCTAGGGCAGGCTCCAAAGCTATACAGAGAAACCCTATCTCAAGAACAAACAAACAAAGAATGGGCTTTGAAAAACTTATATTCTAGAAATTTCCATTGCTGTGACTTTTTTTTTAGACAAAATACTTAAATATTTGATATTTCAAGAAATAAGCAAAGAAAGTAGATTCTTGTGTTTATCCAAAGGCAGGAAGGTTAGGTTAAGGGAGGCCTGGAAGTTCTGCCTTTGTCAAGCACATGAGGTTCCCTCTATATGGCCTTTCCAGGCTCATTCACCTGTTGTAACTTCCCTAAAACAATCTATACAAATCACATGGTACTGCCTTCCAAAGGCTTGTATCCCCAACCATCCTTCCAGCCTTAGTCACACCTGTCTCCAGAATGGCCTGTCTTTATCCCCGCTTCCCTAATAAAAATCCTCTTCTCAAACGCATCTTGCAAGAATAGATCTATAGTAAGTGAAGTCTGGGTCTGCGTACAGTCTCTGTTGCTTGCTGGTTCTACAACATTGGGCACTAATTTTCAGTTTTCTTCTCACATGCAGCCCAAAGAGCTCATATTATTCCTCCTCTTTAAGGGTTCTCTTTTGGGAAAGCTCTCATACATTTTGGTCAATCAGTTTTCCCCAAACAGTCCCTACTGAACCCAAAGTTTTACAACTCTTTTTCTTCTCCAGATTATAATGGTCATTTTATTGTTGTTGCTGTTTATTTGTTTGTCTTCCTCAGGAAGGTCCTTTCTACATTGGCCAGGCTGGCTTTAAACTCATGGTCATCCTGTCTCAGCCTCCTGAATATCTGGAACTGTCCCTGTGTTCTGCCACATCAAGTTCAGTGGATTTTAAAGGCAGAGTAAGCCTTGTAGAACTCTGTCTTCCAGGCATTATATAGTAACAGCTGTGATTATCTGCAGGAGGGCTCTCACAAGATGTAGCCCCTAAAGATCCTCTTACAAATGTAAGGACAGGCTTAGGAGAACATACAAGAGGCTCTTGGCTCAGGAGACAGCAAAGTAGTGACAGGAGGCCCAGCTCCTCTCTCAGGATATCTACAAGCAGTAGATTGCTGGATGGCTTTTCTTGGTGGTGTAGCTGCCTGGAAGGTGCCCATGGTCTGAGAGATAACCCCTCACCCATGCTCCTATAACTAAGTCCAGCTAAACTCATTATTCACCAAGGTAGACTTGGGTAGAATAATTTCTTTGGGCTGTCATTGGTGAGCTCTCTGGGTTAAGCAGACATTTGTCTCCACAGAAAAACCTAATGGGATACACCTACCCCTTGTGCTTTTCAAGCCCTAAAACCATGGCCAGACTTTTAACTGGGTCAACTTGGTGTTGACCCTCCCTCTTTTTGGCTTCTTCTGAGGAGTCATTCACTCTTAATACTCATACCCAAGAACTGTGGGCCTCCCATGAAAATCAGAATGATCCCTGAAAAAGGATGCTTTGGTCTGCAAAGTTGGGAGTGGTTATCACCTTTTCAGGAAGCATCACTTATCAGAAAGGGGAATTCATGTAACATGTAGTACCAGGATAAAAGTATATACCTGCTGGTGCCCTGATGGTGAGGAATTGAATTATACTCAACAAGATAGAATAATGTGACTAGTGCAGTCCCTGCCATGGAGTTCTTTTCTAGGTGATGGGACAAGTTTTCCTGGACTCATGGGGAAAGAGCACTCTTCTCTGTACTAACATAGGGATCAGTATAGTCTTCAGTTAGCCCACATCCTGTTATTTGGTAGATGTTTGCTCTCTTGCAATGGGGTCTCTGTCCTTCTCATGATCCCCTCTCCTTAGATCAACACAGTGTCTGGTATATCACAGCCCCTTAACACCTGTGGTGAATGAGTTCAGAGAAAAATATGCCTGAAACAAGACTGGAAAGTCTTCCTTGGAAAATAGCTATGTCAGCACATCTGTAGTCCATGTTCCTTCTCAGCTGTCCTGTGCCAGGTGAAAGGTGTTTATTTTTGGAGTCTCTAATGGCAAACTCCTGCATCCTAAACAAGACAGACACTCTGTGGGTATTTGTTGATGGTGATAATAATTAGGTTAATGCTTCCTTAATTATTCTACTTACCACACAATGTTAGGTACTATCATTAACTCAAGTCCCTAATGCCTACTCTTCAAATAAACAAACAAAAATGCTCACAGCATCTTATTGCTGAGGCCACTAAATAGTTAGTCACATTGCCTGGCTTGCAAGTGAATCTGTACCCCAACCGCCAAGAGCACTATGCTGGCTTTCATTTGCAGCCCAACCACCACTGCAAGAGTTATTACTTCACCATGTCCACACACACATCTGGAATCAGGTAACTACATGAAAACCTGAGAGGCAGCAGACCAGTGTTCCCAACCACAGTTCAGCAGAATCACTCACAATACATATTCTCTCTCTCTCTCTCTCTCTCTCTCTCTCTCTCTCTCTCTCTCTCTCTCTCTCACACACACACACACACACACACACACACACACACACACACACACACACACACGCATACATACATACATGCTTCTGCCCAGGCTTTAATTCAATGTTCAGGACATGAGCTTGGGATTGTATCTTTCGTTAGTTTTAATACCACATCAGACTCGAGGGAGTAGAATAGAGTTGGAAATTCTGACCCATATTATCGTAAGGGCTCTAGACCTTTCTAAGTCAATTGGTGGTTGGGTTACAAGAAGTATGTGAGTAAATGAAGAGGAAGAACATTTAGGAGAGTGGTGGTGTAGGGGCCTGTCAAGTAGAGAGATATGACAGGCAGAGACAAGTGTTGAGTGGCAGAGGGGACAGAGACATGCCTCCTCTGATGAACTCAGTAAATCTTTCAGGAACATGGGATGTGATGTAAATAATGAAGGAAAAGGCAATTCCACAAACAGGGCTTTGGAGCAAGGAGAATAAAGCAGGCATGGAGACATCCATTATGCCCGATGGGGGTTATTTCAGAGCCACAGTGATCCTAGCCCAGATGCACAAACTGATGGTGCTGAATATTTGCCATAGCATCACTACACGTGTGTATGGAAGGGGAGGAAGACAGAAAATTTGACTTGTCCCTAGGCCGTTGATTCTACACAGAGGATGAGTCTGTGAGGACACAGCCAATCCCCCTGAGAATGTTCTCCAAATTCAGTCAGAATCAGGAACCTAAGTGTGAACAAAAGCAGCCCCATGACACAGTGGAAGGGCCAAGAAGGTGGGCAAAGGTCAACTCCAGATGATCTCATGAAACACAGGACTGGAGAGCATCTCTAGAAGGAAGAAGACGACTCTTCTATATGGGACTGAGATTCTGGGGCTTGGTGAGATGGCTCAGTGGATAGAGACAGTTGCCAAGCAAGCCAGGCAACCCAAGTTTCATCCCTGGAACCCACATAATGGAAGGAGAGGAATGATTCCTGACTCAACAACTCATCCTCCAACCTCTCAGTACTTATGCTATGATACACACATGTACATACACACACACACACACACACACACACACACACACACACACACACACACACACACTGATAATGGTTGTTTGTTTGTTTGCTTATTTGTTTGTTTTGAGGAGATGCTACTCTGAACTTTACTGGCCCACTGGCTCTCTTAGCACTTGTTAGCTCCTTGCAGGGTATGTGGAGGATCTCTGGGTTGATGTATATGAAACATCTGGGAAACCTATCAAATTGGTTTTACTCGATGACAGCACATATTACCTCTGGCTTTCTTCCCAATTTGCACATACAATGACTCAATATTCCAAGTGTGGTTCACAGACCAGCAGCTTCAGTGTTACCTGGGAGTTTGTTAGGAAGGCAACATCTGGGCTGGGAAGACAGTTCAGTCAGTAAAAGGCTTGCCTTGCGAGCATGATGACCTAATTCAATTCCTAGAACCCACAGAAAGAAAACGTGACTGGGCATCTCAGCACTTGGGAGGCAGAGGCAGGTTGATCTCTGTGAGTTCGAGGCCAGCCTGGTCTACAGAGTGAGTTCCAGAACAGGCTCCAAAGCTACACAGAGAAACCCTGTTTCAAAAAAAGAAAGAGAAGGAGAAGAAGGGAGGGGCAGGAGGATGAGAGGAAAAGGCATGGTGGAATATGCCTGTAATCCTGAAGATACTCTCTGGTCTCCACACACGTGAGCATGCACACCTGTACACACATGCACCAGCACACATACCCATCAAAAAAGAGAAAGAAAAAACATGGGAAAAAAATAGATCTCTGACTCTGCCCCAGAACAATTACAGCAGACCTTACATTTTAACCACATCATCAGATGATTTGCATATACACAAAGGCTTAAAAAGTGCTGGTACATACATGGCTGGGAAAAATTAAAACAAGCAAACTATGCCTTCCTGGAAAGGACAAGAATACTAGACTACAGAACTCTCCATGACTCAGAATTTCCTACCTTCCTAGAAAGGGGACCTGATGGCATCCTAGAATCCTGCCAAAAAGTAAGCTACTGCTGCAGAGCAAATGACCTCCCAAGCCAACCATGGTGGTTCACAACTATAATGCCAGCACTTGGGAAACGGAAAGAGAATTATGAGTTCAAGGCCACTCTCAGGTACACAGAAAGTTTGAGGCAAATCTGGGCTACATGAGACCCTTTCTTAAATAAAAAGTTGATAAATAGCCCCCTGAAGTTAATAACTTAAAGAATGATAGTAAGTTCCTGAGGAGAGAGAATTCAGACCGGGTAGGGGCTTGGGGGAAGCTCAGCCAGTTCAGTTGGTACAGCACTGGTATTGCAAGCACAAGGATGTGGGTTTGATCCCCAGAACCTAAGTAAAAGTGCCATGTGTGCTGGCATGCTGGTAACCCCAGCTCTGGGATGGCAGAGACAGGAGGAGTCCTGGGACTCACCAGACAACCAGTTTACTTTAATGAGTGAGCTCCAGACCAGTGAGAAACCCTGTCTCAAAGGTGTTGGCCAGTGTTCTTGAAGACAACATCCACCTCCCACACAGGCCCACCACTTGTGAACAGGAACTCACACACGTGTGCACATCTGTCTACACATACATGTATACAAACATGCGCAAAACGAATCATTTCAGACAGGGCATTGCCTCTGAAGGCTCAGGTGGAAACCTTGTAGACTGAGGGCTTGAATCACCCAAAGGCTTTAAATCATATCCAAGCCCCTGCTGCTGATTGCCATTTGCAGGTCTGTGAGCCTTGTCAGCTCGAACACCAACAATGGCATCTCCCCATGGCTTGCTCTTCCTCAGAATGTGTGCCTGGGTTCCAAGTATAATCAGTAATGGGCCAGGGGAAAGAGGAAGAAAGAAAAAGAGACAGAGAAGAGAGCAGTGGATGGGGGTGGGGGAGAAGAGACTGAGAGAGGGAGCTAATTAGTGAGTGGGAAGAAAGGGAAGAGGAGAGGGGAAGGAGGGAGAAAGAATAGGTAGTACCACAGATAAAGAAAGGGAGCCAAACTCACAGCCACATTGCCTTCCATGACCAGCTTAAGAGGCAGCACAGCACACTACTGCCACACTTCAAGGGAGTTGCAAGATTCTGCTGAGGATGAAAAGGCAGAAGCACAGACCCAGTCACATAACAGAAGCCATGTAGCTATGAATACCTACAGACCACAGAATCCAGCAGTGCTCTTTTAGGTCCAAGGTGCTTCCGGCAGGCTTCCAACTACCACCTGCCAGGAACAAGTTCTCAGTTGGTGTCTTCCACAGGGAAACAAAACTATAGGCTATTCATGTCCACTTGGGGTATGATATTCTTGGGAATTCTTGTGTTACTTTTTTGTCCCAAGAAAAATAGCTTCCAAGCTAGTTTTACTTTCCAGTCTATTTTGCCCTTTTGGATAACTCAGTTACAGTCCAGTGCCTTGCACGGCGTGTTAAAAGTCTATGAAGCCGGGCAGTGCTGGTGCACGCCTTTAATCCCAGCACTCGGGAGGCAGAGGCAGGTGGATCTCTGTGAGTTCGAGGCCAGCCTGTGCTACAGAGTGAGTTCCAGAACAAGCTCCAAAGCTACACAGAGAAACCCTGTCTTTAAAAAAAAAAAAAAAAAGTCTATGAGAATTAAGAGGAATTGGTGAAGATAAGGATCATCCACTGATAGAAAATCCCCAAACAGTTTTTTTAGTTTCTCTCTCTGCACCTTGAGATTCATTGCTAAGAGCAAAGAAAATGATCACCACAAAACGTGTCCTTGCACTATGATTTTGATGTCTACTTTTGGGAAATGCCTTACATCTTCAGACTAAAACTCCCCTCTGTGCGTTTTCATCCCCACAGCACAACTTTCCTGGCAAGATTGCTCTCAATCTGTTTGGTTGTTCTTATATTAGAGCAGAACCAGGAACGAGGGTGGGGGGAGATAGAGTCTTCTACATATGACAACATAAAAAAAAAATACTAGTGTTTGTTTCTCATTAAAATGAAGTCAGGGACAAAAGCTACAATTGGCCCTGGCCTGTAGCCATCCATCCTAAACACTGGAGGAAGAGAAGCATACGGCAACCCAATATAGACTTGGCACAGGCTTTGGGGTTTCTAATTTTGTACAATCTTCTGTGTTCCCTCTCACCAGAAAGTCACACCCAAGCCTTGTACAGTTAGATGGCTGTTCCTGTGATGGTCCATTCTCCCCACCCATCTCCTAACTGCTGTTAACACCTTGACATTCCCCTCACTTGACTCTCGCAGAAACACACAGCAGTTTTTCAGCACATGGACACGTTCATTCACTCACATGAACACAAACCCACAGTCATGTGATCCCTCACGTGCACACTGGTCGTTACTCACAGGCAGGCAGGCACTCCCAAGCATCCACACACTCTGCAGCTGTTTAATTGGCTCATCCTTCCCTGAACACCCCAGCTTTGCTCATAACCGGGGGGGGGGGGGGGGGGGGGGGGGGGGAATCTTTTGTTTTGTTTTTTGTTCTTCTGGTTTTTTGAGACAGGGTTTCTCTGTGCAACCCTGGCTGTCGTGGAACTCACTCTGTAGACCAGGCTGGCCTCGAACTCAGAGATCCACCTGCTGCTGCCTCCCAAGTGCTGGGATTAAAAGCGCGTACCACCACAGCCCGGCCAGATATGGGGATTTTTTTCCTCTGGGGAGATTGACAGGGCACTGCTGTCCACTTTCAAGACACTACCTAAGCTCACCCAGGGTCCTGAGTGTTTGCAATACCAGCTGCACACTACTCTACCCAGTCTCATCTGCTACTCCAGGATCTCAGACTGCAATTACAACGGACTGAAACGCATGTAAGGTGACTTTTTAAATGACTTATTTCTTAATTTATTTTGATTTGTTATTATTTATTTCTTGATTTCACACAATTTTATAATATAAATGTCAAAGATTTAATTGTATCCTTGACAAAGGTATGTTAAACATCCTAATTTCTACTACTGGTGAATGTCGTCATGGCTATAAGCATCTTGAAATCACATCATACAAGTAGGGCCTGACTGCATGTGACTGACATCATTCTAATAGAAGAGACACAGAGTCTCACAGGGAGAACAGAGGCAAAGATGAAGGAAATGCATCCACAAGCCAAGGAAGACCCAGGACTTCTAGCCACCGTAAGAAGGTTTGCAGTCCCAGAGAAGTCCCACAGAATCCCCTAGGGAGCATACCTGGCCACCAACACCTTAATGCCTAACTTTGAACCTGCAGGTCTGAGAATCCATTTTTTTTTTATAATTTAAGACATGCCATTTGTGAAACTGTGTTATGCCAACACTAACAATGGCTGCACCCACATTAAGTCACTCCTAGTGAATCTCATGACTAGGAGATGAACAGAGCACTGTCAGAAAGGATGAGCATGGGAGAAGTAAGCTATCCAGGTTTAATGGTACCTGGATACTCAGATGTGGTCCTTTGTCAATCTAGACTACCTTAGTTTGGCTCACGAAACTACTTAAGAGATCATATTTGTCCCAGCTCCTCCAACAAATGTAAGGATAGACAGCTCTAAAATTACAGACATTTACAACAGTTGAAGTCTTAGGCATAGATGGTGTGCTCCGTATATTTCTGGCTAAGTACTAGTTCAGGCTCTGGTGGATTTCCTAGATTTCCACAAGTCCAACCACTGCTATAGCTGGTACTGTGTCAGGAGCACCCTTATGCTACTGGTATATGTCAACTCATTGGAAAAAGAATCCAGATTAGGAAGGAAAAAGGCCTAAGGAGACACTATGTGCTACAGAAAATAAGAGGCCTGCTTCCAGTGATACATATTAAAAGAAAAGTGATCTTACTTATTCATCAACTATATCTATAAGCCAGGCATTTCACCTATGTACTGATATCTAATTTTTATTGGTATATTTTCATTATACGAAGTGTTAGGTTTCATTTGGATAATTTATTTAAAATATACCATGTACTTTGATAATTAACCCCGTAGCCTCCCTTTAGTCTCCTTACCTCTCACCCTCGACTAGTCTCCTCCCTTTAGTTTTCATTTCATATGCAAATGCTTAAATGTATCAAAAAAGAATTCTGTGACTATCAGATGAGAAAAAGACACATGATGCTTACCTGTCCTTCTGTCCCTGGTTTATTTCACCTTACATGGTGGTCTCCAGTTGCATCCATTTCCCAACAAATAATTTAATTTCATTTTTATGGCTGACTAAAACTCTATTATGCATGTATATACAGCGTATTTCTTTACCCATTAACCTGTCAGTAGACACCAGGCTGATTCCATAACTTGGCTCTTAGGGTCAGTGCAGCAATAAACATAGATGTGCTGATATATTTGTAGAATGCTGCCTTAGAATTCTTTAGGTATATACTCAGAAGTTATAGCTGAACCACAGAGTAGTGTTCTCTCTCTCTCTCTCTCTCTCTCTCTCTCTCTCTCTCTCTCTCTCTCTCCCTCCCTCCCTCCCTCCTTCCCCTCCCCGTGTGTGTGTGTGTGTGTGTGTGTGTGTGTGTGTGTGTGTGTGTGTGTGTGTGTGTGTGTGTGTATGTGTGTGTTTTAAGGAATCTACACACTGATTTTCATAGTGGCTCAACTGATTTCCATCCCCTTTTCCCACATCTTCACCAACATTTGTTGTTTGCTTCCTTAACAATAGCCATAGAAACTGGGGTGAGCTGAAATCCTACTGTGGTTTTAATTTGCATTTCCCTGATATGTAATGATGTCAAACATCTTTCCTACGTTTATATGCATTTCATCTTTTGAAAACCGTCCGCTCATTTCATTAGCCTGTGCGTAGGTTGGGTTAGGTGGGGGTTTTGGTGTTGTCTTAAGTTCTATGTATAATTTAGACTAGAGAAGGAAACAAACAAACAAAAAACAAAACAGTCTGTTCAACAAATGGTCTGAGAAAATCAGAAGAAGCTAGATCCCTGTCTCTCTCTTGTGCTGTCAAGAAATCAATTCAAACTGAATCAAGTACCTTAAAGAAAGTCCTAGAACTCTGAAACTGCTAGGGAGAGCACTTTGTGGCCTCTAATGTCCACAGCATCCTTGGATGTAGGTATCATATCCATTGGCAGAGAGATAAAACTGGAGCTTGAAAGATGTAACTAACATAACTACTCAAAGGAAGAGTTGGAGTTCTGATCCAGTAATACCCAATTTTTATTCCACTTTGTAGCAGAAACATCATCAATATTAGGTTCCTTAAGACATGCCATCCAGAGTCAAAGAAGTGGGCTGGCTTTTACTACCAGCTTGAAATTGAAAACAACCACGTCTTTTTACATTGAGTCTAACAGTAGTCTTACTCTAATACTAAGGAATGTTAGACCAGTTATGCATTATGACATGTTGACTTTTGGCATCTGGAATATAGGAAATAACAGTGAAATTTTTCTCTTCTCACACAGTAATAGACCCCTCAATTTTAGCTGGACCTATGGTCATGTTTCTTAGCTTCACTTGCAGCTGAATAAGTTACTAATTTCTGACCAATGGGAAATAGATGAAGCAGTCATACAGTGCTGTGAGATGTCTTTCTGTATGTTGTGAATATGTGTTGCTCTGATTGGTTCATAAATAAAGCTGTTTGGCCAATGGTGAGACAGAATAAGATTAGGTGGTGCATTCGAACTGGACAGACAGGAAGAGGACAGGCAGAAGTGGGGGAGACACTGCCAGCCACTGCCAAGAGAAGCAAGATGTGAAAGTATGGGTAAGTCAAAAAGCCACATGGCAATGCACAGATTGACAGAAATGGGCTGAGTTAAGTTGTAAGAGCTAGTTAGCAAGAAGCCTTAGCCATTAGGCCATACAGTTTGTAAGTAATATAAGCCTCTGGACTTGGGTCCCAGCAGCTGCGGGACCAGGTAGGACACAGGAAAATTTCCAACTACAATACTGAATTAATAACTTTACTTTAGGAAAACAAGGATACCCTTTGTCAGATCCTTTTGCATACCTTCTTCCCTTATGTTACTGGGAACTGATAAATTGAGCTCTGAATACTGCCTTGAACCGAGATAATTGATTCATTCTAAAGATAGCATAGCAGTAACCCGAAGAGCCCATATCTCTAAGAACTGCCCAGATCCCATTTGTACATAATAGACTAATACATGTCCACCTTGTTTATTATAATTGAGGTCTTCATTGCCTGTGTGTTCCCCACTGTGTCTTCACAGGCTCACCTATCCTGATCATTACAAAAGTCTAAGGCTCTTAAGTAAAGTATAGGGCAGTTAATCTCTCTATATATACAGTTATATAAATTTAATAATACCTTTCCCTTGTAAATGAGGACAAAGTAAAGAAGCAGTATGGGGAAGGAGAAGGGACCAGACAGGGCTGAGGAGGGGACCATGGGGATGATTATGGTCAAAATATGGGGTATAAAAAAGTAATAATACGCTCCCCCAAGCTCTCTTTCCCTCGACCCTCGCCTTTCATTACCCCCACTCATGTCCAGGCTGTTCATGTAGATCTCATTCCATTTCTCTGTCATTGGGCGATCCCTGTGTCTTTCTTGGGGTCCTGTTTTCCGGGTAGCCTCCCTGGTGATGTGAGTAGCAGACAATTCATCCTTGTTTCATGTCTAGTATCCTGCTATGAGTGAGTACATACCATGTTTGTCTTTCTGAGTCTTGGTTACCTCACTCAGGATGATTTTTTCTAGATCCATCCATTTGTCTGCAAACCTCATGATGCCATTGTTTTTTTCTGCTGAGTAGTATTCCATTGTGTATATGTACCAAGGCTTTGCCCTGGAGGAGATGGGAATGGGGGGGGGGGGGCGTTGGGGGGAAGGTGAGGGGGACAGGAGGGGGGAGAACAAGGGAATCCGTGACCGATATGTAGAACTGAATTGTATTGCAAAATAAATTAAAATAAATTAAAAAAAAAAAAGTAATAATACTTGTCAAAATTTTATATTTGGGGGAACATGGGAGGGGCTTGAGGGAAGGTAACTGGGAGAGGCTGGAGGGAGGAAGGGGGAGTAATATAATTCTATTTCAATTAAAAACCTAGTAAAAAGAAAAAATATATTTTCATCATTTATTTTCTCATTTACTGATAAATTTGCTTACATAAGGTCTACAATTTGGCTTCTCAAAATCTTCTTTGTCTTTGTCTCTGTTTCTATCTATCTATCATCTATCTTCTAGCTAGCTAGCATCTATCTGTTTCTATTTTTCCCCTCTTCCAAAGCTCTCACATAATGCAATAAATATCTTGCTACCACTAGCTCCTTAGATTTTTCTATAACCATATCACTTATGGAGATAGCTATGCATCTTCCTTCTCAATCCATATATATTTTATTTACTCTCCATAGCTCCCTGTATTAGTTAAGAGTTCCAGTATGGTATTGAAATGGAATAAAGAGGCTATCTGTCTTGTTTCCTATCTTAGTGGGAGATATCACACTATATGTTTTACATGCATTTCTTAATCCTTACAAAATCCTGCGAGATAAGAACTACTATAATTCTTACTTTCATGTGAAGATACTGAAATTTAAAGAGATTATGCTCAAGGTTACATGGCTTATTGGCATTAGAAATGAGACTTAAAGTCACACAATTTACCTGCAGAGTTTGGCTTAATAGGCACTGTCCCAGGGACCTCATGGACAATTGTCAAGATCTGGAGATACTCAGATTCTTCAACAGGCACACAGAACAAAGCACAGGTGTGAAGGTGAGCACACACTACATGTTGTTGTGATTTTAGCAATGGGAAACTCTCTGAATGCTACCTGCATTGGTAACACTCGGCAGACTCATGATGAACGGACTGTGCATCTCCTGAATTAACAAAATTCAGTCATCTTTGTGCTCCCAGTCTTGACACTGTCAGCCATCAGATAACATAAGTTAGTGTGATACTACCATCTGAGGATCTGGGTATGCAACTGACATTTTAGAAGTACAAACCCCAGATAGTGACATGTGTCTCAAAATGGCTTAGCTATTTCAGAGGGTGGAAGAATAAACCAATTATCCCAGAGCCATTATGTTCAGGGACAATCTATAATGACATTAGATTTAGGCAAGGCTTATGGATGGTAAAGTTTCCACATGCATGTGGAGTTCAGAGGAACAGCCTTGGGAGACATCATCATAAATACCATCCACCCTCTGGGAGACAAGGCCTCTCATTGGTCTAGAGTTCACTAAGGAAGCTAGATGGCCTGTCAATGAGGTTATAGGTTCCTTCCATCTCCGTCTACCTAGCTTTTTGTTAACAAGTATATACCACTAAACCTGTTATTTTTTTGTAAGTCCTAGGGAGCAAACTCAGGTGCTCATGGTAGTAAAGCAAGTACTTTACCAACTGGGCTATTTTCCCCAGCCTGTGTGTGTGTGTGTGTGTGTGTGTGTGTGTGTGTGTGTGTGTGTGTGTGTGTGTTGGTAGTTTACATTTTCCATTTCTTGAACAGAATTAGAATCTGAGACCTATGCTTCCTGGGCATTGCTAGAGAGCTGATATGAGTTGGTTTGTCTATAGAAGTGTTAAGTATCTTATGGAAGAGTCAGGAGCTGAACTCAGTGATACTCAGAGACAGCTACTGGAATGGAGTTGTCACTATACCTCTGTTCTTAACTTCCCTTAGGGAGTGTGTACTGTATGAGTTTCCTGTGGGTACTGCAACAAATTACCACAAAGGTGGCAGATCAAAATAGAATACTTCCTTGTAGCTCCAAAGGCAAGATGTGCCTAACCAGCATTACAGAGTAGAAACCAGGGCAGGTTTGAGGAAACAGTATGTCTTATCTCTTCTGAATTCTGATGGCTTCTGCATTCCTTGCTCTATGGTTATATCAACATAATCTTCGAGGCCAGCCTCTTCTTTCTTATATGGCTTCCTACAGTTCCTCTGTGTCTGGCAAGTCTCCTTTTTCATCTTTCTTGTACTTCCCAGGTATGATGACATTTAGGGCAACCCCTGTGATCCAGTATCACCCCCCCACCTTAAAATCCCTACTTTTCACATGTGTGAAGATGTTGGCCATATACAGTGGCAGTCACACCTTTCAAAGATTGGGATCTAAGATTTGGAGGTGGGGCTCTTATTCAACCTAATCATGGGAACTAGAGGGGAATATTCTCCTGGTCAAGCCCCAAAAACTTAAGCTGTCCTTTAGAGATGAGTGCTTCTCAATGGTGGCTCAAATTAGAACACTCAATGTCAAGCCACTATTTAAACAGTACGTAGATTGTTAATGCAGCCAAAGAACTAGAGACTTGATCATATAGTCAACCCTAAAATAATTTGGTTGCTTCTATTTTATTGTTCTGGAACTTAATTTATATGTAATTACTGCTGCAAAGAATAAATGTGAGCATATTTATGAGTTATAAAATGTTAGATTTAGTGCACATTTTCTGAGGTGGGTTTTATCAATGCCTTTATCCTCTCTCTTATATTTACACAGCTGGAAACTCTAAATTCACCACAGAGACCTTGTTTGCAAATCAACATTTCCCCAAAGTCCAGGGTGAAGACACCACTGCTAACTTCTGTGATGATCTATACTCTCAGTCTGTTAACTTTGGGGGTTACGTAATGGCTAGATTATCATTCTCACGGGAGCCATGTTGTCCTCCCTTTTCACAGCATGAGATACTTGAACCATGCTCAGACATGTCTCCCTGATCTAACACCGGGGATGAGCACTGAGTTGTTCTGCTCACTGATGGACTGAGCACAGTCCTAGCATTGGAGAAGCCTTTGAGGGTCCATAGCTGGAGCTCTGATTAACCTCAAGCTCAGAGAGGCTTGTGCAACAGGGAGACCCAAGGCCATTCCTGAAAACATCAGATCTGAGCCTCTTTGTAGCCATCCTTAGTGTCAGTAAAGATTCTAGTCTCTTCATTCTTCCCAAACCAATAGTTGGTGTCTGACACATTCTTTTCTGATGGCCTAGATAGCATACCATGAGTATCAAAATGGCTTTGGGCAGGCTTGGGAAAACATTGTAAGGAAAAAGCCTAACTCAGTTCAGTTTCTAGAAGCCCAAGATGACCCGCAATGGAAAACAGGTCTCTAGCAGTAACCCACAAAATTACCAACAACAGCAGCCACCTTTCCTAGTCAGTACCAGCCAACTCCTCAGAAAGTATACATTCTCCTTCATAAGGGTATGTGAGGCTGACTGCCATCCAGTGGCTTATAGGAATGGAAAATCAATTCCAGCTTCCTCTGTACTGGGAATTAGCTATATTCCTTAGAAATAATGAGTTATGAAGTCATTGAGCGCTCGCTCTTTTTCCTGCTTGCAGGGACATTTTAATTTGGGAAGAAAAAGTGACTAATGCATGGGACATTCTAATTCCGGTGATGTGCTTTTTCCCATTTTAATGTCAACTCGACCAAAGAAATGTTAATTTTTTTCTCTTCATTCCTTTTCAGGGTTCAGGAAGAGCAGTGTCACCAAAGGGGAAAATCTGGGACAGTGTCACCACAGGGGAAAAGCTGGGGAAAGCCTGCTCCCTCCACCCACCTCCCATGAAACAAAGCAATGGTCTCGCTGGCCTGTGTTTCCACAGCTCTGAGTGGAGTGCTTACACTTGCCAGCAGGGTACCCATAAGGCAGCATTTTCCACACTTCTTAGTAGTAGGAGACAAGGCAAACAATGTCCTTCAGAACTCAGACCATCCAAGAAAGCAGAGAGGCAGAAAACATGAAAAGGAAAAATTCCCCCAGGAAGCCTCCCGGTCAACAGACTGGCAATGGGTGATAACTCCCAAGGTATCATCCACAGAACGCCAGTCTAGACTCCTCTATCAGCAGCCTCCACGCAGCATTTCTCTTTAATGCATACACTAGCTCTATGACGTCACAGAAAACAGCAGCGCTGAGGTTAGAATCTGGGAAACGTGAGGCTTCAACTGGATGCCCTCAGTCAGTTGTTCTTAAACTTCAGCATGTTCCAGCATCTCCTGCAGGGCTTGTCAAACAAACTGCTGAGCCCACCCCAGAATTCCCACTTCAGTGGGTCAAAGGTCCCCACTCTGAGAACTGCTGTCCAGCACTTCACTGCAGTCGCCCACAATCCTACTCTGAAAAGGCTATTCAGGGAAGGCTTTCAAGTACAGACTGCTATTTTATGGTTTCTGTTCCCTTTTCTGCGTCTTGAGAGATGCTGAAAAGAGAATCTGTGAACAATGGCTGGCATGCCCTGGAAAAGAAATAGAAGGTAGGGTGATGGGGAACACTTTCTCAGTTCAAATAGAGCTCTTTGTGGTGGCCCAGGACATCCATGATCCGTGACATCCCTCATTAGGGATCGTGGCTGTCTCTTTGGAAGGAAAGGCCTCTTTCAAGCAGGCAGGAGTTGGTCCTAATGGCTCTCTTCCCTGTAGCATCATGCTTGTAGAGCTTGTGGGTGTAATCAAGACTACTCTGCATTTCTGTGTCTGGCCCCGTCCTTTTGATCCCACAATGTATATAGCCATTGCTTCATCAACACAGCTCTACCTGACTACTGTTTTTATTCCCTCCATGAGGGTCTTACTTCCAACTCTCATGCACACGTACGTGTGTACGTGTGTACGTGTGTGTGTGTGTGTGTGTGTGTGTGTGTGTTTCTCTCTTTTTCTCCTTCCTCTGGACTCACTGTTCACAGTTTTCTTATAGATTACTTAACCCTTCACTGATTAGAGTGAACTGATACGGTGCAATCAAATAGGCATAGCTGAGCAGGGTCTTTGCACTGGGTAAGGGTCTAACATGACTTTCCGGTCCCATTCTCCTTCTCCCAATAGCACCCACAACCTGGGCCACAGACAGCCAATATTATTCTCTCTCCCACTCACTGGGGATTGTGAGGCCATTCACAATGGGCTACAATTCCACTCAACAATGGGGCAAAGTTCTCTAGATTCCCTGAGCCCCCTTAGCTAAGGCCCCCATGCTTCCATACATCTTATGGAGATGCTGTAAGGAGCCATGTTCCTCACAGAGGATAATTAGTGTGGCCTACTATGGACAATGGACAAAGGGTGTTTCTACCTGTCTTGCATAAGGTTGTTTTTTGTTTTTGTTTTTTTGTTTTTTTGTTTTTTTTTGTTTTTTTTTTTTTTTTGCGGGGGAGGAGGGGTGTTTTGGAGACAAGATTTCTCTATGTAGCCCTGGCTGTCCTGTAACTCACTCTGTAGACCAGGTTGGGGCTGAACTGACAGAAATCTACCTGCCTCTGCTTCTCCACCTGTATTGAAAGACTTATGGCAAATTTTTTCCTAAGAATTTTTTAAATGAATGTAATTGCCTTAAATGGCAAAGAAAAATGAGCATTTGCAGACACCTACAATATACCAGACACTGAGTTAGGGATTTTAGCTATGTTCTTCAAGTGAGTGATTGTAATGGCTCTGAGAGCTTGGCTTTCATGTACTCATTTCATGGTCAAGGAGGTATAGGTTAAGAAGTTGTATAATTTCCTAGGATCACGGTGTGCTAAGGTTGAAAGTCAAACTAGCCTTTCTTCTCCATTACAATGACCTCTTAGAAAGTGCTGTAGTGAATAAAGGCAGCAAAGACAGACAACCAGGGGAGGAAAATCAAGGGTGTCGCATAGACCATGTCAGAGTCCTAGGCATGGATTATACAATTAGGACACTTTGGAATATTAACAACCAAGAGAAAAATCAATGGAGACAAATTTGAGAAGTGATGAGACACACTAGCAAAATTTCAAGGTGGATCAGAGCACAACGTGAAGGCAGCTTTAACCAAGGACAATGAGCACTAAACTCGCCCACATCAGCCCAGCATCCACAGATGCTGGGGACACACGGCCAACACTATGGACAATAGGGGTGTGGGTAAGCACAAACAGAAGAAGGTATGAATTCGGTCCTGCTAAGGAGGAACCAGGAAGGGAAGGACAATTAAACAGTATGAATCTTAGAAATGTATGGAACAGCAAACTTAAACTGCCAAAGTTGGGGGAGGGGCAGGCGGAGGAAAGGAGAGGGGAGCCAGATGGAGAAGAACAAGAGGAGGGAAGAGACTGAGGAAGGAGGAAAGGGAAGGGGAGGGCAGAGATGAAGGGGAGAGACTTTTAATGCCTCCATAGAACAGGCATGTAATTATTCTGATGTCTGTGGCAACATTGATTTTATGCTAATAAGGGATGCTGCAAACACAAAATGCCTTGGAAACATCCTAAGTAAACTACAGAGATGGGTTAAAGTGCTATCAGCCAGAACTGCTTCTGAGAAAGGAACTGTGTGAATTGAAAAGCTGGACTCTACTTTATGCTTCCAGGTCACTGCAAACAGCCTGGAGGATCGTTTGCCTCCCTCTCCTGCTTTTCGCTGGTTCATTATACATAGAGCCAGGAAGATGCTGTCACAGTGCCCAGGCAATAAAGGGTGAGCTGGAGGGCACACCTGCTACTCCTTTTATTGTTGGCAGCAAATAATGTTAAGTAGGATTTGTATCATGCCTGAAAATGCTCAAAACCAATGTCTGTCTACTAGGTAACTTTTGTGGGGAGCCCAGAGCCAGGGCCAGGTCCCTCACAGACCTAGTTCCATGTAACTGTTTGGGAGACTATTGGGTAGTAATTGAGGTTAATTGTCACTGACAAAAATGCACCATATGATCTTTTTACGTCTATGTGGTGAGAAGGTTCAAGCATGGAGAGATGCTCCCAGGGGCACCACAGTGATTTGCCCTAATTGTTTATATGCTCCTTTACATTGATGGGTGATGCACAAGCTAATGGAGCTAATTGTTAGTGCTTGGTGAAAGCCCCTGAAGTATATCCCCATCTCCTGCCTAAATGTCAAAGTCATTGTCTTCTTATGCTTTGGTTCATCCACATTTTGTGGTTCACATTAAAAAAACAAAAAAACAAGTTCGTACAAGTGGAGGTTGGCAGCCTTGACTGCCCACTCTCTGCTCAAGAAGCATTTTGTTTTTCAAATCCTAGAATAAAACGACAGAAGAAAAAGAATCCTCCATGCTCGGGCTTTGCCTTCTAGCTTCAAAGCCTTTTACAAGCTGCAATTCATTAAATGCAATCATCTTTTGAGGCCAGTGGACCGACCTCTGTAGGGAAAAAGGCCAAGCCCTCCTACCCCACTCTCTTCCTCTTGGTGTTCCCAACCAAGCAGAGGAGGAGAGAGTGGAACAATGATGCTCCCATGGTCCAGCCACCACCGTGGCCCTCAGCCCAGGCCTGCTTCTCTGGCTTTTCCCTGCCAGGGCTCCACGCTCCACTTAGCTATTGGGAACAGGCTCTTCCTTCCTGGGGCTGCAATTGTCTGCTTTTCACAAACAGCCAGGCTGTTGCACTTTTATTTCCTTCAGATAAATGAAGAGTTTCCTAGCCACGGGGCCCGACCAGGCCTGACATATACCCCATGGGACAGATCTCTCCCTGCTTGACCACTCCCAAGGCTGAGAGCCAAGAGGCTCCTCTGCTTCTTTGTTACCATCGCCAGAGTGTCCCACAGCAGGGCCACTGTCCCAACATATATACTAACCATCTCAGCCAGGCCGGTACCCATCCAACGTTCCCAGCTACCACTGCAAATGATTTCTTCTCTAGAGAGAGATCCTCGGTGTGGCTGATGGTGGTGGTGGGCCACTGAAATGAGAAGTATGTCTACTGAGGTCATGTGGGTCAATCTAGAGTTTGGAGGCAACATATCTTTTGCCTTCTGTTACTCTACATGGACTCTACCCAGAAATTTACTTAGAGGGAAAAATGAGGCACCCACAGTCTCCAACCATGGCATATTAAATTTCACAAGGCAATGCCAAATTAATTTTTATGGCTTTTTTTTTCTAGTTGCCTTTGCTCTCCTAAATCTACCTACTGGTCAGTTATAAAGAGAGATTCCAATGACAAAGTATCCATTCAAAGCATTAGTAATTCTTCTGTAGGAAGGACAGTTTGATCTACTGAAAAATACATCATTCCTAACGGTACTGAGAACTCTCAGGAGTTTTATCCACAGAACATCCTTAAAAGCAAATGTTGTGTTTCAGAATCTTCCTAGGCCAGAAGCCACATGAGTGGAGCCTATCTCACAAGCTCTACCCAAGGTCCCTGCTTCCCCTGGTACTCACTTCCCTTCTCTAAGGATAGACATCCTGTCCTGTATTCAAGACCCAGCACACTGCCCAGCTTTCTGTAGGCTCAGCCCAAATGGATCCTCCCTTCCTCTTCAATCTTAAAATGTTCAAAGTTATATGTTCATACTCGGAAGGGCCCACATCTTCATCTACAGAGGAGCAAATCCAGTCCTGTGTATTGAACTGTTTTTTCCCTATGTCACAAGTTAGCTTGGAGAAGGGACAAAAATTCAAGTCTCCAGGAAATGTCTTCCCTTATCGCTTCCCCAATAAATGATTTCTGGAATCAGGGAGGCCTGTAAATCACCAAATGGCATCATCTAATGGCGATTTAGTCTCGCTGCAGAAAGAGTTGAGACAATGGGGCCATAGCATTCATCAGAATTTATTCCACCCCAATGCCATAAGAGATCTGCCAGTAATTCTCAAGATACTCAATCTTTCCCTTTCAGTTTCTCAAGAGGAGGCTTAGAGTGTGAGTTGTCCTCAGTTCCCAACTTCTTGATTCTTCACTATTCTACTGAGGTTGCTAGGAGGTGGGGGTCCAGCTCTGTGGTAGAACACCTCCTTAGAATGGGTAAGCCCCTGGGTTCAATCCCCAGGACACGTACACACACACACACATATACCCCATTACTCAGATGGTTAGAAGAGCCTCTTTAGACAAAGACAAATACATCCATATTCAGAGTCAACCATTGTCTCTTTGTAGGAACACTTACTGGTAACAACATGACACATGACAATAAAGCCAAGCTCCATGGAAGGTCTTGGCTATAAGAAAGAAGTGCAAATGACTCAGAATATATTTCTGTCCTATCAATATATTCAAATTTAAATAATTTCAAACTTTTATTGAGAATTTCATATATACATATAGTGTTTTTTGATCAAATCCATCTCTATTCCTTCTTCTTTAATTCCTGCCCTATCCCCCACCACCACTTTTCCCTCCCAACTTAATGTGTTTCTCCCTACTCCTTTCTTCCCTCCCAAGCCAGAGTCCAATTAGTGCTGCCTATATATGCATGGATATAGGACCATGTACTGGAGCCTGAGTATCTATTGGATACAGGACCATCTACTGGGGCATGAGTGTCCATTGGATACAGGACCATCTGCTGGGGCATGAGTATCCATTCAGCATCTGTAACCTTGAAGAAAACTTACTATCACTTCCCTGGCAGGCATCAATGGCTAACAGCTTCTCAGCAGGGTGGAGCTTCCTGAGCCCTCCCCAGCACATGCTGGGATTTTAGTTGACTTGATCTTATGCATGTTTTGTTCATGCAATCACAGCCATGGTGAGTTCATGCATGCAATAGCCTTGTCATGTCCAGAAAACAGTGTTTTGATCAGCATACAATAGGAATGGATTCAAGAGTACAAAGGCCTTTCCTAAATTTATAAAGAGAAAGTTGCTCATGTGATAAACATGGAGATTCAACAAACTTCACGTTGATTCACACTAACATCTAATGCAGACTGCTTGTCAAGTTTGGCCAATGGTCCCAGTGGTGCTTTTTAAAGGCAAACAGAAACAATAAAGGGTCCTGTGTTAGAATGGTCTGACATATTTGCATTTCCATCAGCCTGCCCCAATTCCCAGTTTCTTCTTGATCTCCATGACTTGAACGCCTTCAGCCTTATGATTGCAGTCAGTTATTTTTATAGAATATTCTTCAATTTAGATTCATTTGCCATCTCCTCATGGTTAGATCAGATTATTCATATTAGTAGAAATGTCATCAATTGGATGTCCTTTATCTCATCCTATATGGTTCATCAACTTGTTTTACATTGATGATATTGTTCTTAGGCATAGGAACATCTCATTAACAGAATCACACCAAAATGCACAAAGCAAATGGAGAAAACGTATAGAGGAGTATACAAAGGACAATAATATGGGAAAACTCAAATAAATCTGTGTGTGACACATTGTAAGGGAAATAGGAAAATAAAGAGAAGAATTTGATAACTATAATTGATAAGGACACACACACAAACACACCCCTTGTGGATCCTACTTGCAGAGACCCTATTTCAAAAAACCTAACAAACAAAAAATTTAAAATAAAAGTCTTAAGAATTAATCATGAGAATATTGTGGAAGCAACATTATACTTAAAAGTACATTTCTTAAAAAAAGAATTACTTTATTTATTCTATGGGTATGTATTTGTACCTGAGTGCATATATGTACACTACTTGTGTGTAGGTAATCACAGAGTCCAGAAGAGAGTGTTGGATTCCCTGGAACTGGAGTTAGATGCAGTGTAAGCGGCTCAATTTGGGTGGGTGCTGGGCACTGAACCCAGGTCCTCTGCAAGAGCAGCAAGTGCTTTTAACTGCTGAGCCATCTCTCCAACCCCCAGCATTATAATTCTAACATTAAACACATTTTAATAAAGTAGGAAACAGTATACTAACAATTTGCTGAAGATGTAAAGAAGGCCAAAAAAATGAAGGAGAAAGATATTCATTACAAAAGAAGCAAAAACCAATGAACCAAAACCGGAAGGAAAGAGATAAAGTATATAAATAACTGTGAGGGCAGCACCGATTTATCACCACTAAAGCCATGTGGTATTGCTTCAGAAATGTGCAGACATACCAATGGAATCAGAGACTACCTAGAAACAGGGTTCCTGTGTAAAGATGCTATGTATCAACAATGTCGCATTGTGAGTCAATGAAGGATGATTTATCATTTAATAAATTATACTGGGGAAATAGGTCAGCTTCTGCAGGAGGGGGAAGAAGTTACATTCCCTACTCTACCTCATGTTATCACCAAAATACAGATGGATGAAGGGATTTATTGATAGTCAAAATACTACTTCTAAATATCAGGGGAGAAAGATAGACATCATATCCTGTAATAGAAATAATCTTAATAACATCAAGCATAGACATTCCCCCACAGGAAAAAGCTTAATATACTGATTATAGGACAGTAAAAGTTATAAATCAAAAGTACAGGGGCTGACATACTAGAATGTTGGTACCAGATAAGGACAGAGAAGAGATCTCAGTTTAGAAAACATTCTGATGGAGTAGTTAAAAACAAGACCCGGTCTACAGATGATATTCAGCAATATGTTTAATCAAAATAGAAAACAACTAAATCACATTATTAGACAAAACTGTTAAAATTAAAAGAGGTAGAACTTTGTGAGTCTCATCTCAGCAGAGATTACTACATAGGAAGTCTATGCTGTGTTAGGGTTCATGCAGAACGGCTCATTGCACACACTACTGTCAGAAATATAATTCAGAATGATCTCTGTAATAGAGGGAAATAGGGAAGCGTGTATTTAAAATGCAATGTGAATAGCCCAGTCCAGGGATGTATTCTAAGGATATAATTATAAAGGTGAGCAAAGACTTACATGCAAAATATATAATTAGGAAAAAAATAAATGCAACCTAAATGTCCAACAATAGGGGTCTGATTGAGGAAATTATAGGATGCAAAAAAAGATGAAATGATATTCATCTATTAAAATAATTTAACTTAAGAATATATAATGCAGAGTGGAAAAGGCAAGATATAATACAATTCATTTAGCTAAAATTACATATGCACATACAGATAGTATACATATAATAAATACATCTAAGAAATTACTCAATTGCTAACATAGTATTAGTAGCCATAACTATTCAGACAGTATTTGTTTTTCTACTGAAGAGTGTTGTTTTCTATGTTCTAAACTCCGTAGTGTACATGGATGTTTTTATGATTAGAGGAAATGTATTAAGTAACACAATGATGTGAACCCTTTTCAGTTACTACATGTTTTACCTACAGTTGCTAGTAATGAGCTTGGCCCACAGGCCAAAATCAGGTCTCTTAGGTATCTTTCTTCTTAGTATGTCCTACCCATCCACTCCACCAGACCCAATGTTTCCCCAGAGTGGACACTTTGTACATGAACAGCTATGTCTTGGAGCCTCTTTATGGGATCCAAGTTCCTAGAACAAAGGCCCTATCAGGCCTGGCAGCTGACAGCAGCCCAGATCCTCCTCCCTAAAGCCCATCCTCCCAGAGGGCTCTTGTCCCTACATGTCTCTCCTGAGCCACAGCCAGCTACCAAGACAATGGGATCCATCACAGTTCTATGGAAAGTTAGCCAAGCCAAGAACACAGCATGGGCAGAACGAAGTGTCTGGGACATGGTGCACAGGGCTGCCTGTGGTGGTGGTTGTCACCGGGTCCAGGCCTAACAACTGTCACAGAGATCAAAAGCAAATTCATCAGAGCATCCGAGGGCAGTCTGGGATAAAGTTTTCACAACCAAGCAATAGTCTCGTGACCGTAACAAAAGTTAACTGTACAGACAAGGCTAAAAAGACATCACCACTGCTCCCCCTGCACATGGCCAGGGCCAGCCTGACTTCTCTGGATTTCTGCTAACACAGATGATATGGAAAATTGGTAGAGCAGATTCTACCCTACAAATGGTTGTGATTTCAGCTTTTAAGTGTCTTTTCAAACAACAGTGGCCATCTGATCTCTAAGCTTTAACCCAGTTAGTCCATGGTTGTTCATGTGAATTAGAAACAAAATGGGAAGTAGATGCATTGTGAGAAAGGGGTTCAATGATGCAGGTGTGTCTTGATGTCTTCCAGGAGCAGCTGCAGGGCTCTGGGCTATAGGCTGCAGGAAGGCAGAAAGAGGAAGGCCCTATAGCAGGAAGCAGAGTCGGACAGAGTCTTCATTGGTGTTCCATGCCAGCCCTGACTATGAGGTTTCTGCCTATCTTCAGTGCTTGTCTTGATAATGGGTGCGAGAGGGCAGGGTTCTCTTTCAGCAGCATATGGACCAGGACCAGGCTAGCATCACTCTGCTAACATCCACCAATTTACTGCTCTGTTCTTAGAGTGGCAATTAGTATAAGCTTGGTTGTTGGGAAGGATTACTTAATATAAAATTCATAAAAGTTTTTTTTTTGTTTTGTTTGTGGGGGTTTTGTTTTTGTTTTTGTCAAGACAGGGCTTCTTTGTGTAGCCTTTGCTGTCCTTGAACTCATTCTGTAAACCAGGCTGGTCTCAAACTCAGAGATCTATCTGCCTCTGCCTCCTGAGTGCTGGAATTAAAGGCATGAGCCACCACCAAAAATTCACACAAGGTTAACGTTCTGAAGGGTGGCTCCATTTTTACAAGTTTAGATAGGACATTTTGCTTGGGTGTCCTTCATCATTATGCAAACATTACCTGTCTGATACCTAACTCTACTGGAAGCCTCCTCTTTTAAGCAGCTGAACATGAAGAGCAGTTGACATGATAAAAAAAAAAAGCCAAAGTTATTGACCATGCATAGGTGCAGTGTGTTCACAGGCTTGTCATAAGATGTTTCTGATTTTAGAGGTTGTATTTTCGCTTGACTCGGAAGTTGAAGAAAGGGCTTGCACCACAGTGTTCAGTGATGGAGAACTTCTAATTCCACCTACTGATAAGGATCCAAATATTAATTACCCCATCCTGTTCCTCTATGAAGTCTCAGGGATCCCAGACAGCTCTGGAAAATGTCCAGGAGGCTCTTCTGAATGGGACTCGAGGGGAGCATTTATCCTATAAGGATAGCTTCTGGTGCTTGAATAATCTCCACATCATGATGGTTGGTAGGATGCTTTGAAAGCAGAGTTTCCTTCAAGCAATCTCACTACTCACAGTGTCCACTCCATGGGTTAGTGAGAGGACTTAGGGGATAGCTCACACCAGTGGGCTTAGGTAATGTCCACACACCCTCCTTTTCCTTTGCGCAGTCTTCAAAACTGTAAATCCTAAGCCATACTTACCGTGCTGTCTTTTTCAAGTCACTGTGTTGTTAATGCTGTATCCACTTAAAAATGACCACAGAGACTGGTTATGTGAGAGTGGAGGGTGGGAGCTTCCTCACATGACATGATTTTGAGAAAGAATGGAAGCATGGGAAGAAAGGAAAGACAGATGTTCAAAACTCCTGTGTTAAGATGGCTTAGCTTCTGTCTTTTTTTTTCCCCCCTGGGGGAGGCTGGGAGTGGTTTTGTCCTGTCAGTTAAAACCTTCTAGAGACTTCTCCACTAAAATTCAAGCACAGGTTCTTCCTAAGTGAATTCCAATTTGGTATGCTTTGATGAGTTTGGGCAGCAAAGAGATTTTCCAGAACTGCCTGCCTGTCCCAGTTCTCCTGTCTCCTCTGTGTGCTCCTGGGACATCTGTCATTTGATCTAAGGTCTCCACTAAAGTTTGCATTTGGTGTGGTGAAACTCCTCGGCACGAAAGTCACGAGGGCCTTCTGAGGAGTCCTGGTTCTGGGTTCTGCATGCTCCTTTCATGCAAATAATTTCTACATTACCCATGCTTCCCATTTCTCTTTGCAGGGAGGTTTTTTGTCTTTAAAGCAAGTCAACACATTATTCACATTTGTACCGATTCTCTTCGGATAACCCAAATTCCGTATTAATTAAACTTATTAGGTCCCACTGTCATAGGCATAAAGGCAGATTGAGAGAAGCAAATCCATGAAAGTATAATGATTTGAGTTTAGATAATTACGTCAAGGAGGATGTAAGACGGAAAATTGTCCTTTTAACTACTATGCTAAGAAAATCACACATGCAAAGAATTGAGACATAACATCATACACACAAAAGTGACTTTGAATAAATAAGAGACCTAAATGTAAAAGATACATGTGAGCCTTTGAGATGAAAGCAGGACAAGGGACAGGTGGTGGCCCAGAGGGTAGAGTACTTGCCACACAAACATGAAGAATTTAGTTCAGTCCGCATCCCTAAACATCTCCGTGAAAATCACCTACTGTAGTCAGTACCTATAGACCCTGCACTAACAGGCAGAGATGGGTGATTCCATGGCTCAGTGAGTCCAGGGACTGTCTCCAAATACGGTAGAGTGGAAAACATCCAAAGCCAACCTCTGGCCTACACACACACACACACACACACACACACACACAAGCACACACACACACAAGCACACACACACACAAGCACATACCACATGTAAACAAGAGAAACAATGGAAAGGATGAAGGAGAGAGGGAGGGAGGGAGAGAGAGAGAAAGGAAGAAAGAAAACAACATTAAAAGCATGATCTATACAAAGAAAAATATGCTGATTTGGACTTCATCAAAACAAATTTTTAATGTTTCATAAGGTATCACTAGAGTGTTAAAAGACAAGTCACAGACTGAGAGAAAATGCCTTAAAGATACACATGTATAGCAATTAAAGGTCTTGGATCCTGAGTATATAAAAAGTTCTCACAACTCAATAGCACAACTCCATTTAAAAGATGCAAAACACTTTAACAAAGATGGGCTAAGCACAACCAAAAGATGGTCCACATCATTATCCCCTAGGGCAGCATTTCTCAACCTTTGGGTCAAGATCCCCTTGGTAAACCTCTATCTCCAAAGTATTTACATTGCAATTCATTACAGTAGCAAAATTACAGTTATGAAGTAGCAATGAAAATAATTGGATGATCGGTGTCACCACAACCTGAGGAACTGTATTAAAGGATTATATCATTAGGAAGGTTGAGAATCCCCTGGTCTAGGGGATGCAAATGAGAAACACTGATAGATATTACACCATGACAAGTAAACAGGATACCATCTAAAAGCGGGATACAGGAAATGTGGTTCACAATGTCGAGAAATAGGAATCATCACCCGCTACTAATGAAAATGGAAATATGGTATGGTACTTTTTGAAAAATTTGATTTTTTTTTAATATTAAATACAAACTTTTCATATGTCCCTGCAACTCCAGTTCTCCATGTTCAACTCAGACAGGGACAGGACATATCCACACCAAGATTTATACAGAAATGTATATAGCAACATCATTAGCCTGAAAGAGCACACACCCCATGTGTTCAGGGAGAGATGGGAAGAGAAGCATACACAGGAATAGGGCATTCTCTACACTTCAGGAGTAGACCCCTTAGACACAATAAAACAGTGAACTACAAGGACATTATTTAAAGTAGAAGCAGCACATATACAAAAAGTATATATTGGAGTCATTTACATGAACTATCTCCAAGAAGGTAACGCTATAAACCAGAAAATGAATCAGTTGGCTCCCTGGGGCTAGAGGTAGGATCTAAGCTTAACTGCAAGTGGATTTAGGAGATCTCACTGGAGTGATGAATGTTTTAAAATCGGATGGTTGTCATATTCCTTAACTCGGTCTATCTACAAAAACCACTGGATTGTTAAAATGGGTGACTTTCATTAGATAAATTATAGCTCATTAGACTTGTTAAAAGTTATTAATTACCAAAGGAAACTCAATGATAGATTATTATAAAACTAAGTTTTTGGTTTCAACTTCAAAAGGTTTTCTATTCTTGGCTAACTCTGAGAGAAAATGGTTCCATCACTAATGTCTTTTCTGGAAGCATCAAATGCTCTATTAACTGAAAAGAAGTTTAAAACAGCCCAACTCTATACCCAGAGGAACAGCTGCATTTCTTTTCTACATTTCCTTCATAGAGGATATCCCATCTTAAAACTAATAATAATGCATCCCATCTCAAAAAGAATTGGTCCTGGGAAAGATATTTTGAAGTCAGATGTTGGAAAAGTCATCTCCGGTATTTTCCCAAAAAGATCTTTTTTAAACCAAGAAGAAGGAAGGAGGGAGGGAGGGAGGGAGGGAGGGAGGGAGGGAGGGAGGGAGGGAGGGGAGCAGGAAAAGAAAAGCAAAAGCCATAGGAGAGCCAAAGCCTATTGAATCTGAAGACCCTCAAGCCAGCCTCTAAAATTGAAGTCTCAAAAATCAATGAACCAGATCCCCATCACATCCACCCTGAGGCCAATAGCACAAAGAAGGGCCCCTGGGCCTCATCTCCATTAGCACATCTGTTCCAGTATTCTACACCTCAATAAATACAGATGATCCCCCAGGACTCCAAGTGACATCCCAGCTGTCCCTGAGGTTGGTAAATGCTAAGAGCCACTGCAGTGACCCAGTGGCTGGCCTCAGATAGCCAGGGACACATGGAAACCTCCACCTGTGTGAGAAAGTCCCAATCCTTAGCCAAGGGCAGCCTGTCTCTGCCTGCAGTGCCTGAACTACCTGGTGAAGATTATCTATGGTGGCTAGCATATCCTGTTTCTTTCCCCCCAATCATCCGAGACTTCATCTTCTTTTAAGAAAATAGGCAAACTAAGATTTCAGAACACATATCTTCAAACCTAAAACTAATGGCTGCTTCTGCTGGGGTTAGGCCCCAAATGACGAGTGAAGTTTCTCCATAGTCAGTTTCTTCTAATCACTGCCTGGGGCATTCAGCAGGAGGGTTCGAGTCAGGTAGGCCTTGCAGAGGGAAAAAATGGGGGAAAATGACATGAGTCTAGTCGTCTCTTAAGAACGGAGATCTTTTCTCTCTAGGCACAAAAAGGAGGTGTGAGAAATAAGCCTTCTGCTGACACGAGAAACGGGTTATGGTGATGTTCATTTTACGTGCAGAGGCTCTGAATGCCTACCAGACAAAGGTGGCTTGTTTCTTTACGGACTGAGTGATAGCATGGACTTGGCTGTGGCGGTTGCAAAGGTGTTCAGCATGTGCGAATGCATGAGCTTGGAGAAGAGCTTGCCAAATCCCGTTAAGGTTTATGGAAGTCAAGAAGCCTAAGACTTCCAACTCTGGTCCCATTTCTCAAGCTCTGCTTCAGGTTTTTGTACTTGTAGTTGACTGGCTTTTTTGTGTTTTGATTTTTCATTAACACAGAAGGCTTGCTGTTGGCAATCACACCCTGGAATGTCCTTGCTGGAGCTTAACATTCCAGCACATTCGACATTGCCTAATGATGAAGTTGTGGTTTGCCAGGAAAGGACTTTTAACGCTTTCCTTCTAGAACTGGGTAGAACTATCCCCTGTGCAAACCTCAGCTAGTTCAAACAGAGCTTCTGTAATGGCAGAGGGAGAGAAAAGCTGCTATAAATACTTTTATGGGCTGCAGAGGTGATTTACAACCGGCTTTATTAATCCTATAAAAAGGCACAGCTGAACGCCTTTAAGTTGCATGCGTACAGATGACTAATTAAATACACAGTTGAAAGTCTTGACCCAGCACAATTCTGACCATTAAAGAAATAAGTCTCGAGTTCCCCTCTAGGCAGAACTTTTTGGATGGATTTATGTGTGGAAGCGGGTGGGAGATAGGTGGAAGGGGGAAGTTGACATGGTGGAAGGTAGAGAGTATGGGGGGAAATTGGTTTCTGCTGATTCGTGTTTACCACTCTTCCCTACACATATTCACGGGAGCATGGCAGCCGTATGCTTGCCCCAGACTGCCGAAGGCCACTTCACCTGACCTCCGAGAGTATCAAGGCCATGGTCAGTGTGAAGAGGGAATGAAGTAAAGCCCTTTGGAGATAGAAAGGGAAATGGGATCCTAATGTTGATAGAGGGATGGAGTGGTCCAGTCTTTCCTTGCTTATCCACTCAGCCCATCCCACTCCCAACGATGATCTGCACTCTCACAAACTGAGGCTCAAGGATGAAAGACGGTTTTTTCAACTAGTAACAAGATTAGTTAAGGGCAAGGCCAGGACAAGGACCCAGAAGTGACCTCTAGAACATTCACCTTTCCGAGACACCATTCATTCCTCAGGCCCTGTTGCCAGGAGACACAACATGTTTCCATGGGGGAGAGGGGATTAGTGGAAAGCAAGTAAGGTAGGCTTCGATTCCAAATACAAAATGTTTGCCAAACCATTTATCAGAAACATAAAAGGCCCTTTCAGTTTTCAGGTTCTTGGAAGGGACTGGAAGAAGAGGGAGTGGCCTTTCCCATCAGGGGACAAGCTGAAACAATTCTTCCATCAGCTCAGTGAGATTTGCTTTGTAAGTTGGCCCCCTCACAAAGTCTGGCTCTGTTAAAAAAATACTTTGAGAAGCTCCCATATCAAGCTGTGAACGTGTGCTGAGAGAACACCGGGCAAATGGGTCAGGAGGCTTGGGGAGACTGCCGGAGGAGCTACAGAAGCCAGCCAGATGCTTCTCCTGCAATGACCAACAAGGTCATCTCCAAACCTTTCCACTGCTCAAACTGGGAGCATGGCTGAGATTTTTCCCCATCAGATAGCTCTACGTGCTTTGATTTAGGATTCTAGGGTCGTATCATTAACTCCAAGATTAATGACAAGCTTTCTTCCCTCTCCACTTGTGAAACATGGGGCCTGGCTGTTGCCTCTGCCTGGGAACATTGCCCTCACTGTCTTTCATTAGTCTTGGTCCTTTCATCAGCTCGCTCAGAGTCAACTTTCAGCTCAAATGTCACTTGCAATCAGGGAAATGTTTCTGGAACCCAAGAACCAGGGTTCATTGCAGAGACTCCCAAAGAACAGTGTATATACACCCTTGCCACAGAACACATACTCTCTTCCAACTGTTCAGGTTTGTTCTTCCTACCTGATATGGGCACCATGAAAGAAGCGGTCATGCCTAATCTCCATTGGATCTCTTGCTCATGCCATGATGCCAAAATATAGGCATGCTTTAATGTCCAAGGGTTCCTTCTCCTTCCTCAGTCTCACCCCCTTGCTTTCTATATCCAAAACCATCAAGGTAAGAGAGATGTGGAAAGAAATGACTAAACATGAGAACTGGATTCATTCACTACAAACTGAGTGGCTTTGAACAACCACTGTCACAATGACTTAAAGAAGACAGAATCTAACGGTCTCAGTTCTGGTTACGGAAGGCCAAATCCAGGTGTCAACAGACCTCTCTCCTTAGCTTGTAAATGGCCGTCCTCCTGTTCACGTGATATTCTCCCTATATGGTTCTCTCTAAATTTTTCCCTTTTGATAAGGACACCAATCATGTTGGATTAGAGTCTATTCTAAGGACTTCATTTGGACTTGATTAGCTCCTCAGGCATTCTATCTCCAGGGTCAAATTGTAAGGTACTTAGGAGTTAGGACTTCAGTATATGAATTTGGGAGGATAATATTCATTCCACAAGGGGAGAGTTGAAGTCACTACAACCAGCTGGCCACTTGAAAGGCTAGAAGCCACCACCATCACAAATGCCAACTTCTGTGGGGCTTGGAAAGCCAGGCAGGGTATCATACACTAGGCATCTAATTTTGTTCAGATTGGGAGCATTAAATTGCTGAAGAACTACACACACACACACACACACACACACACACACACACACACACACACACACACACACATCATTGTGTTAGAATAAAAAAGCATCAAATTTACTACTATTTACAGAACACCCCCTGAACATAGTCAGAGTTGTACTCCTGTCCCCACTAACCACTCCTGGGACCATGACAAGAAGCCAAGTGAACCAGTTTTCCTAGGAAGTTACGGGAGTTTTAATTTCTTGCTCTCAACTTTCACTATTATTCCCAGAATGACTGTGAAATTGGCCTTCCAGCCATAAGCCTGGTGAGTAATCAGTGGAGGTCACTCGGGGTGGAACTATGCCTCCGCTTTCTGACTGGGTATGTCTTCCTCCAGTCCCCATTCCCTGAAGCAAAGCTCAAACCAGGCAGCTCTCTGAGCATCTGTTCCTGCTGCCTACCAGCTCGGTTTGCACTTGCGTAATAGTGATCGCATTAGCTGCTCCTGTTGCAGCAAAATGCAGGACACACTCGACTTGGGGTCCTGGCTTCAGAGGGTGTGGTTGGCACAGTTCCTCACATGGCAGACTGATAAAGAAGCAGAAAGCCTAATGGAACCAGAAGCACGCATAACCTTCAAGGTGTATGCTTTCTAGGAACTCAGGCTTGACAGCTAGGGTCCAAATCCCCAAGATCCCACAACTTCTCGAGACAGTGGCACCAGCTAAGGATTAAGTATTTAAACACATAAGCCTGTTAGGGAACATTTCACATTCAAACCGTAATAGTCATGCTGAATAAATATCCCCTGTACATTCATAAGGCATCCATATTTTCTCACTCATAAGTCCTCTTTATATGTGAAAGGTGACTTTTAAAAATTATTGTTCTTTATGTTTGAGATTATAATTACATCATTTCCCTCCCTACATGTATCCCTAAATATAACCTGCTCAGTCTATAATGTTACTTGTATGTTTTCTACTCTGACCATCTGGTATTGGATAACCAATTGATGTGCAACTGATAATATGGCCTGGCTTTTTTCCCTCCAAATTTCTAATTTTCTGTTTCACTTAAAAAAAAAAAAAAAAAAAAAAAAAAAAAAACAAAAACAAAAAAACAAAAAACACTAGAACCTTGCATCTATGTGCAGCCAAATACCAAGGCATTTGCTTTTTTTACCTTTTTCTTGTCTTATGGGCTTCTCCCTGGTCCCTCACATCCTCCAGGGGCATCTCCTCCTGCTTGTCTCCTGCATCAGGAGTTGTTCAGGTAACTAGCCCAGGCGCCTCGAGTGACAAGTTTTGTTTCCACGGGGATAGCTTTGCAATCCCCGAATGAGATACACTTCACAGTGTCAAGTGCTACTTCCATCAGCACTTACCATATTTTATAGGCTTGTATGAGTTGTCTCCAGTCAGACTGGCTTCCACTAAGGAAAAGACTGGGGTCTAGTCACAATTTGTAGCTCAGGAATCTAGGTGAATGATTGGCAAGCAACAGGTATTCAATAAATAGTCTCTTGAATAGTATCCCCTCTCCCTTAATTACTTCTTAGTCTGTAAGTATCAATATCCCACATTATGGTTTCAATGTGAAGTACACACACACACACACACACACACACACACACACACACACACACACATACACACAGAGGCTCATGTGTTGAAGACTTTGTGGCACTCTTACATGTTGTATGAGAGAATTTTCCTGGGGCAATGTGACATACACACATCTACTCTCCCTAGAAAGGGAGCCCATGGCAAATCAAAGTTAACAACTGTACTAAAATCTAACTTGGTGAACCACTGAATATTTATTTAATAGGAGTGTGAACAAGGGATTAATTACAGGAGCAGGGGGTGGACCTCAGAACAGCTCCATCATTGAAGAGCCCACCCCAGCATGAGTGCTGACTCTCAATTCTACTTCCCTGGAGCTCTCCACATCAGCTGTAGGCAGCTGGATAGGTCCAAGGGACTTCCAAGCAGTTTACCTGGTCAGTCTCCTCCTCCAATAGTCTTTCGCTGCTCCTGTACAGCTAGGGAGGGGCCATCTTGAACCTGCCGAATTTTTGCTTTGCCACCTTTCTAAGACATGTGAAGTTTACCTCCTGAGTTTCAGGAACCTCTCCATCCCCTTCCTGGAGCAAACCTTTCAATGCAGGGAAAACTACTACATGACAAGATGATTGTGTCACTGATCACTAAGGTTGTAACTTCATCCACAGAGTCATCCATACCGAATATTCCATTAGGAGATGGGGACTGGTTAAAAGAAGTAGGTCACTAGCGGGTATTTCTTTGCATAGTGTATCTTGTCCCTCCCAAGCTGCTGGCCATCATGAGGTAAGAAACTTTGCTCTGCTGTGACCTATAATCATGATGTTCAGCCTCACCATGGGCAAGAAGCAAAAGAACCAGCAGACCATGGGCTCTCTACAACTGTGACTTAAGTCCTTCCATCCTCTCTTAAGTTGTGCCCTCAGATGTTTCCTCACAGCAAGGAGCCCCACAAACTAAGTTATTCTGAGTGAACTTCTGATAACGCAGGTCCACTAGTTAGGCATATGGCACTAAGTATATCCATACTTGAAACACATTTTCATCATCCAAAAGCAACTGAGAATAGAATCTTCTAGTGTCTCTAGAATTCTCTCTCTAGGCCTTTGCTTCCAAGGCTGAACTAGAAGGAGGGACTTTCTTACCCCAAACCTGGATAGCTCCCTAAATTAATCTTTGCTTTTTGCTCCTTCATCTGGTCAGATAATCAACAAAATCTCATCCTCAGTGACCACTTCCATAATTAAAGACTCCACCCTTTCCCAGGGTGCAACTGTGGCAGTTACTACGCTTACCCACTCACAGGCCCCTCACCACTTTCCACTCAAAGAGAGAAGACAGACACATGGTTGTGAACACCCTTAATCTATGAAATCAAATGCGATGATTTTTGTCCAAGGATAAAAGCTTGAATTTGTGGGGTTTTTTGTTTTTTTTTTAAATTCACTTCAGCAGAGTTTAGCTGCTGTTTAGAAACTCGGCAAGCCTGCAAAGGAAGATTGAGCAGAATGAAGTGGGATGTAACTGTCAAACCCAGCTCAAGTTTGCTCTTGGACTCATTCTGCAAGTGACTCATTTGGTAAACAATGCAGCTGCTGTAGGAGGCACTGTTGTCAGATTTGATGGATGGCTGTGTATCCCTGGATCTTCTGCACTTGAGCAGATGGGCTTTGGGGCCAAGCAACCATATCAAATCCATCTTGAGTCAGTAAGAAATATGAGAACTCTTTCTTCCAGTGGTACAGAGAAGGCAAAGTTCCCTGAATTCTGGTACTCTGGATCCATTCCACATGCCGACCACAGCCTGTCTGCTGACTACATCTCCACATCTGGCCTGTGTGAGTGCTACTGCTTCTCTAGATGGGTTGTGGGTCCTGACCCTTCCTTTCAAAGAGCAAAGAGATCTCTGTTGGTCCCCAAATAGGAGAGGCTAGACAGACAATGAATATGTATGGTGATATTTTATTTGCATTAAAATGTTATTTGTATGTTAATAAATAAAGTTGCCCAGGGGTCAGAGCTATTAGCAAGCCATAGGAAAGCCGGGCGGTGGTGGCGCACGCTTGTAATCCCGGCACTTGGTAAGCAGAGCTGGGTAAGTCTCTGTGTGTTCAGGGATACAGCCAGCATTGGATACACATGCCTTTAATCTCAATACCAACCATAGAAGACCTGGAGGTCTGTACAGACAGGCAGTGACGAGAGGGTCATGTGGTTGGGTTTACAACCAATGAGAAGGCAGAACAGAAAGTCTATATAAAAACTTTAACACAGGAAGTAGCTCTCTTTCGGAGAGGTAGGACCACCGCAGGAGGAAAGATAAGGTTTTTGCTCTTAGCTCTGACCTCTTGGCTTTCTTCTTTGCATTGGTTCTATGTTTCTTATTTAATAAGACAGTTGGTTACATCTACAAATATATGATAACTGTTATGAAGAAAGAATGATTTCTGGCAAATATAAGCTTGGGAGAACAAATTGGGGTATTGAATGATGGCCCTTCCCTTGCTTAATGTGGGTCTAGCCTTGTCTCTCATTATAGTACACATTGCCAGTAAACAGTATCTAGAGGTCCCAAGCCAAGAGAGCCAAGGCCTAGATTAGCTCCCCAGGGCTGTTGGCAAATACGAGCAAGGTTGTGGGTAACCTCTTCTCCATCTCTCTCCTCTGTTCAGGCTAAAGGGACACTGGGCTCTGCTCCATGCTGCTTGGCTCTGGCTTTCCAACCCCTAGAATGCCTGTGTTCTGTCCAGGGCAAGCACTAATTTTGTCAGAGGGGATGTGATTGGAGGAGCTCTGAAAAAAACCTCTGCCAAATATGTCTACATATCATTCCCCTCCTGGCCTCTGGAAACTCTACCACAAGGTATCTCCATGCTGAGATGCAGAAGGCATCTGTGAGTATGACATCACAAAGGCAAACCTCAAGCCTGATATCATCTGCCATGCATACCTTAATTCAACCTTGACATCATGTGACCTGGTGCTTTTAATTATCAGGAGGCTGGAAAAATGGAGAGGTGGGCTTAAACACAAGGTGGGAGAGGTGATCTGGAGGAAGAGTGTCCAACTGGATAGTCCCTAACCAGTGATCCCAGGTTGACAGAATACTTACAGAGAGGCATGGTGCTCATGGAAATGGAAGCCAGAGGGACTAGAAAAAAAGGGAAGTCCCATTCCCTAGGGCAGCGTGAATGGAAAGCTCAGCCATGTGACTTTTCCACCAATGGTGGTTAATCTTTTAATTTCTGAAATGTAGGATTCCATCCACTTGGACACTCAGTTAACACACCCTGCCAAGTACCTCTCCTAAGCCAGGAGAGTGACAAGGCAGAGCAGCATTGGAGGCTTTGGCCTCAGTGGGGCCACCCCACCCTTCTCTCGTGCTTCCCCATTTTGCTCTGCTCCTAGGCCATGCTAGACCATGCTGCCTCTGTCTCGCACCCATGGCCTGAGTGTCCCTTTCTCTATGAAGGACTGAAGACCTTACTTAGCCTTCCCTGGTCATCCAAGTGTGCAGGCACATATCCATGTTTCATCCTATGCAGTTTCATGAAGATCCTGTGAGATCATCACCATGCCTATTCACACGTCAAGCACAAAGGTTCTTGTACCACCCATTTCCACCTACAGGCACTTCATTCTCCACCATCAGCCTCACTGAGACAGGCATTGATGTGTTCTCCATCTCCATAATTTATCTCAAGTATATGTGAGTCAGGTATGCTGGCACACACCTCTAATCCCAGTGCCTGAGAGATAGTGGTCTACGTAGTGAGCTCCAGGCCAGCCAAGACTATAGAGTGAGACCGTCTCAAACAAAAATTTCTCTAAGTATTGGGGCTGGCATGCTGACTCAGCAGTTATGGACACTAGCTGCTCTTCCAGAGGACCTGGGTTTGGTTCCTGGCACTCAAATTAAGCAGCTCACAACTACCTGTAACTCCATCTCCAGGGGAGACACCTTCTTCTGACCTCCCATGGGCACCTGCACACACATGGTACATGGGCAAATATGAAGGCACTCACATATACACATAAAATAATAAAATCTTAATAAAAATAATAATAATAAAATCTTAAAAAAAGAATATGTGTGGTCATGGAGTGTCAATCTTGGTCTACAAAATCTTTTGAGATTAGCTTTTTTCCTCTCAGAAAAATTCTTATTTACGTTGTTAGGCATGGCACCTATCTACTTATACTGCTTAGTATTACAAGATCTGGATATACTATAGTTTAACTGTTCACCTGTTGTTCCAAGGAATTTGGGACCATCACTAATAAAGCTATGAATACAACTGTAAATGCTTTTATATGAATCTAAGTTTTCACTTCTTTGGGATTAAGATCAATGGGTTCAGTTTTCCGGGTCATGTGACAACTACGATGTAGTTTTGTGAGGAACTAACTACCAGGTTCTTTCCAGATTGGTATAATTTTACATTTCCATCAGCAATGTTTGAGAGATCCCTTGCTTCATATAGAAAACGCTTTCATCTGACCAAATGCCAAACTCCAATTCCTTTCGGCAGTTTCCCCCTAAGACCCAGAGCAACAACAGCAGAAGAAACCCTTGCCCTCCCTAAGTTGCAAGACCTGGGCTTCTGCCTCCTCCAGACACTCCCCGCCCACACTCACTTTGATTCTGCAGTCTCCTTTCATGTCTTCCCTCCTCTGAGGGCCTTCCAAGTTACTTATCAATATCAGCGGCAATCCCTTTGTATCTTGTTCTGATTATCATCGGCTAATCCCCCCAGATGCCATGCACAGCAAGCCCCAGGGTGCTGTGCCCCGCCACCACTTCTCATGACTCAGCCAGCGCCTTGCAGGAAGAGCCAAGCCAGCAGCCACCAGGCTCCACGCCAGCACTGGCCCCTCCCTCTTTACAGCCCCTCACCCCAAGTACAACTCTTGTCTCCATTCCTGTGTTGCTAGGAAAGCACCAGAATTCTGTGGGCAGAACAGAGAGTGCAGGCCCCAGCTGGATAGGACCAGGAGGAGAACATGCTGAGAGGAGCCTTGCTGTCCTCCAGTGAGTGGGTTCAGTCTCGGTATCTGGACATAGCTAACCACTTACGCTAGTTCTAGAACATCATGATATCATGCTAGTTACCAGTTGCTGAGTATTCAATGTGATTTTTAAAACATTGTACTTACTTATTCATTTATCTGTATATTTTGTGGATTTGGTTCTCTTCTTCTACCATGTGGGTCACCCAGATTTTAAAAAAGTTTTTACAGTTTCACTATGTGAGGCATGGAGATTTTTTTTAAATTATTACATTTAGTCATTTTTTGTTTGTTTGTTTATTTAGAGGATTTGGCTCTCTCCTTTCACCATGTGGGTTCCAGGGATTGAACTCAGGTCATCAGGCTGGGTGGAACATAACTTTATCTGCTAAGTCATCTTGCCAGCCCTTGATTGATTGGTGTGATTGATTGATTAGCTGATTGACTGACTGACTGGCTGATTGATTGATTGATTGATTGATTGATTGATTGATTGATTGATTGATTGATTTTGAGACAATTTCACTATGTAGCCCTGGCTGGCCTTGAATTCACATAAATTCATGTGCCTCTGCCTCCCAAATGCTTGGATTACAAGTATGTACCACCATGTCTGGCAGAAGTACATTTTCCAGGCACATAGTTTTTAAAGTCCTACAGCCACTATGACAAGGGCATTTCTACTTTCTTCTCCATAGCTTCATGACTCCTTTCACATAAGTAGTATTGTATAGACCAAGTCTGTATAAACCTTAAGAGACCTAGACCTTGGACTCTCATCCTATTAGTTCATGCCAACATAATATCCATGCCAGTAAGGAGGTGGGGGATTCTGTCACAACAGCAGCTGTCTGGTCTGATAGTAAAGTTCTTCAGTTGAGTGACAGTGCTCAGTCTGTAACCAACATCCCCTGACAATTGACAAATTCTGTGATGAAAAAAAAAAAAAAAGACAAAAAGTTTCTGCACATTCAAAAAGTGTCCCAAAGAATATAGTATGTAGCAAGCTTCGAGCAAGGGATGCGGGCCAGTGTCTCTTGTCCACCTGCTCACAACCCATGGCATACTACGAACTAGCAAGGGCACAGTGTGGCTTCATAGCATACCACAGTCCCAACACGCCTGTTGGTCACATACCATGCATGCTGGCAGTGTGCATTCCATGGGCCCCAGAACTCTGCCACTCAAGCCGTTTCGCCTTCCGCAAGGACAGCTTGGTGACAGTAAATATTTCTCCAAGAGAGCTTCCCCTCTCGAGCTGAATGATATTTGACCTATGTGCTAGATTCTCCCCGAGTCCTCGCTGGAACCACACCTCCCTACTCCCCACACACTCAGCCGCCAAAGCCTGCTAAATATTCTATCTTGTACCAGAGAGGATTGCCTTCTAGATAATTCCCTGTCTCCTTAACTCAGGCTTGTTATGGGACCTTCTGACACACGAGGCTGCCAAAAACAACTTGAGACTCTTGCTATCAACATTCCATGCCTCCCCAAGCCCTGGCACTCAGGGAGCCCCACCTTCTGGGAACCACACCCACCATACTCACGCCGCCCACCCCCGTGTATCATTTGTTCCCTGCCTAGCTTGGACCCCTCTCCCTTTTAAGCTGTTCTTCCACTTAGGCAAGGGAGTTCAGTTTGGTGATTGTTCAAGTTGTCTAGGACAGAAAGTTAGAATTTAAGAAACAGAAAATCATGCCTTTCAGTCTGGATTCCAGAGCTAAAAGCATTCCCAGACAAGGTTCAATGTCACTGGCTAAACAGGACAAAGTAGTACACACCAGTAATCTTCTCTTAGCACTCCAGAGGCTGAGGCAGGAGGTCCATATTTGAGGACAGCCTGGGACACATAGTGAGACCTTGTTTTGTTTTTTTTTTTGGTTTTTCGAGACAGGGTTTCTCTGTGTAGCTTTGCGCCTTTCCTGGTACTCACGTGGTAGCCCAGGCTGGCCTCGAACTCACAGAGATCCGCCTGGCTCTGCCTCCCGAGTGCTGGGATTAAAGGCGTGCGCCACCACCGCCCGGCGAGACCTTGTTTTAAGAAAAGTGTGGGAGTTTTTTTTTGTTTGGTTTTTTTTTTTTTTTTTTTTTAAAGCAAAGCAAAAAACTTTACCAGGTTCCAGGTTATAACAATCTTTTTGGCTCATCAAACCCCACTTTTATTGCCAGGAACACACCCCTTAGTGTGAATTTTCCCTCTGGATGCCTTGTTTCATCGCCCCAAAGCAACAGATGTTTTCAGCTAGACATCTTCAGTTGGATATTAGAAAAATATAAATTGTAATTTATGTCTGAGGCAGAACCCACCCATTTCTACCTCTCCGAATACTGTTTTCTCCTAGGGTCCTCTCTTTGTAGGGTAGGGATGATCAAACCAGGAGCCCGGGTGTTAGCCTTCATTTCTCCTCTTTGAATCCCGCATCAATTAATCCAATCTCTTACATAATTTCATATCTATCTTTTGCCCTCTTTGTCCACATAATAATATGGTTCCCAGCCTAGTGATTCTAGCACAAGTTGTCTACCTTTTGTGGGGTATCACAAAAGACCTCTCAATAAGCCACAAAAGGATGAGACAGGTTCCAGGGGATCCACTGAATCAAAAACATGTGTTTCTAAACTTCAAAGCTTAAAATGTTCTTGTACTGAGGTGTGTCCCCCCCACAACCAAGGTCTTTATTTATACAAAATTTCTTTGCTGTTAGAAGGTTAAATACTGAAGATGATGTGTTCAGGTATATTTTGTTCAACCTAAGCGTGTTAGTATCAAAAGTGCGTGTGCCGCCTTGGACAGTACGTTCCTGAACCTGCTAATTCATGCCTCATTTCTCTCTCCTCTCTCCCCTGTCTTCCTAAAATATAACCATCCCTCTGCTTAAATTAGTCCATTTTTAATCACCTAAAAGGTACATGTCTATCCAATGGCCACGTGAGAAATTTCAAGGTGTGCTCCTCACTTCTGCTGCTTCTCCCTCTTCCTCTGTTCCACGAAGTTTTAGCAGTGTCAAAGTTTTCTAACCCCTCCCTGAAGCTCTCTGTATCCCCCTTTGCTGACACACGTGGCTCTCTTGGCCTGGGATGACCTTTCCATGGATGGTTACCTTGATTTGTAGTTTGTAAGTATCAATCATGGGAGAGTATACAATGTAACAGTTTAAGGACAAATTTAGAAGCAAAGAAAAGCAAAACTTGACCTGTGGTAACTTGACCTATAGGGACAGCTACGAAAATTAGAGAGTACTGCTTGGGTTTTTGTATACTTTCAAGGTACCTATTGGGTATACACATTAAAACTTCCTTACGTTTTTGAAATATGCGGCAGGTAAAAAAAACAGTACCATAAGATCATTAGTCCAGTAAGACTGCTCTAATGAAATACTATATATGAAATACTATATATAGTCCATGTCTACTGCATCTGAAATGTTTATAAGCATCAGGAACTTTACTGTATCAACCTGCTAGAGTGTCTGATGAGGGTCTGTGTCCTGAATAGCCATGATTTTTCTTTCAGAAAAATGTCTCACATGAGAGTGGGAAAGGGACTCAGAGCATTCTTTACAAGAACAGGAATCCTGCTCATGAAGATGCCACTCCCATTAGCTAATTAGAGCCATCAGCTCCTAACAATAAGTAGGATGAGAATTTCAACATATGAGCTTGGAAGGAATACAAATATCCAATACATAGCAGTCATCTAGCATCTTGCTAATTTTGACCTCCATGTCCACTACATCTTTTTATTCACAATGTAGTCAAGAGAACTCTGTGAGCTGAAGGGGTGGGATTTCTGTCTCTCTCGAGTGTCTTCCAAGATAAGTGCCATTTCTTTTTCGAGACAGGGTTTCTCTGTGTAGCTTTGGAGCCTTTCCTGGAACTCACTCTGTAGCCCAGGCTGGCCTCGAACTCACAGAGATCTGCCCGCCTCTGCCTCCCGAGTGCTGGGATTAAAGGTGTGCACCACCACCACCCAGCTGGCATTTCCTAATACTCTTGAAAGCAGTGCTTTATTTCCTAATTTATTGCATTGTTCCATAGTTTTTCTTTGTTTTTTAAAAAAGTGCTGACTTCCCATGTGTAGACGAGAAATCAGCTAACTTTTCACTCCTTTCTTCCTTAGTAGTAGCAGCACTAACACAAGCATTAACTCATATTCCTAGAATTTTACCATGCCAGGGGCTTGTGTGAATTTAATCCTTATAGGAACCACATGTAGCAACTTTTCATAGCTGTCTTGTATGTAAGACAGTAGAAGTTCCAGAGAGTTTAAACAACTTAGGAAGGCAATTCCCCTAAAAGAATGTGAAACAGAACTGAAATCCAAATTATCACCCCAGACGTTTATCTGCTGCATTCCATCGGCTCCCTTAGCACCAATTATCTCATTTCTAATGATAATAGAACTGTGGGTAAACCTGCCGATGAATTTTTGAATAAATAATATTTTAGATTAAAAAACAATTTTGTAATTACTCTAGAAGTTTTGGAAAATTCAGGAAAGCACAAAAAAGAGACTTTTTATATTCTCTACATCAAACTTCCATCATATTCTCCACATTAAACTGATTAAGATGAACTTTTTTTAATAATCTGAGTTTTTCAATGTAATAGGGCTGTTAAAATATTTTCCCATGCCATTAAATTATATCTACACAAGGTTATTTTTGTAGTTATGTAATAAGTCATTATGTGGATATATAAACAAATTCATTTCATTAATTCTATATTGTTGGATATTTAGGTTAAATCTATTTCAGGTTAATGTTTTCATATTATAATTAATTCTTTAATGAACATTTTACATATGTCTGATTATTTCCTCTATATAAATGTCTGAGTTTTCAGTAGAATAGTTTAAACTGAAAGTATTTAAGCATTTAATTTTTTTTTTTTTTGCCAAAACAACCTTCTGAAAGAGTGTTCTAATTTTAAACCCCAACCAGTAGTTTTTAAATATGCCCTACTTCCATACACTCCCAGTAAACTCAGGGCCACTGCTATTTTTATTTCAAGTTGTTTTCTTTTCCATTTAATGGTTCTCATTGACTTCATTTAAAACCATAAGTAAAGCAATCTCTGCTTCCTCCCATGAAGGAGCAGTGATTGACAGACATCTGCACACCTACTCCTGTAACTCACCAAAAACCAGGCAAAGTGTATAAAACGCCTGTTTCCTAGCACTGGACAATGAGCTACTGCTCTGATCTCTGGAAGCAATTTCCTAACCTTAGGGCAGGAAGGGGCACCCATGAAGAGCTTGGCAGTCTCCCCAAATTGAGGAGACATAGGGGCCCAGAAAGGCTGAAGCAGCAGTAAATTGCAAGGCAGTGTTCCAGAGAGTGGAAGAATTCGGCAATCTACACAGGAATCTCCAGATGAAACCCACATTACAGATGTTTAGGTGAACTCCACAAATCCAGGCAAGGAACAGCTTTAGGGGCTCTCCCTTCTCAGGCCTGCCAAACTCAAACCCCAAGACTCACTCATGTGGTTACTCAGAGGAGGACCTCATTTCAGTAGGCATGCAACAGAGATGCCAGAAAAGCCCAACATTTATGGTATAAGTCAAATAGCCCTATGATAAGCCTGCTGTCCAGCTGCCCCAACAAAGATCAAACCTGTGTGGACAAGTGAAGTGCATACCTGCCTGCCCAAAGAAACATCAGAGTGGTAAGGAAAAACGCCAAGATCCAAACATTCAACATACAACATACCCAACATCTAACAGCTAATTAAAAAAAAAAAGCTACACACACCAAGGGGTACCGCCTTGCCCCTAATCATGAGAAAATCCAGTCAATCAAAATGTCCACAGAGGCACAGAAGTGGCTCAGATGTGGAATTTCAAAGACTAATATCTATGCTCAATAATCTACACGAAAGAAGGCATAATGAAGTTAAAATATATTCTAAAGGCGTGTAGACATCCTGAAAACCAAAATTACATATCTGAAGTCAAAAGATATTTAATAGACTTAACAACAGATTAGACATTGTAGAATGAAAGATCAGTAAACAAGAAGACATTTTATCCTAAATTAAACACAGGTGAGACTGACTGACACAAAAAGAACAGGACTACAAAAACATGTCAGACAAGCATTTTAACATATATGTAACTGGAGCCCCAGATTGAGACCTAAGAAAGGAAGATGTGGGGTGCAGGAGGCATTTAAAGAAGATTGGGGGTATCCCAAAGTCTACTTTAAAAAAATAAAATAAAACTAGTACATTTTTAGAAAGCATGAAAAGCAAAGCTGTATAAACTAAAGCTAGAGCACATTAATACAGTAGCCATCCTCCAAATGGTTCCAAATGACCGTCACCTGCAGCTTTCATGCTATTGTGTGTTTACTGCCCTCCTTTAAAAAATGCTGACTCCTTGATATAGTAGAGATAATAACAATGACTTTTGAATTCAAGCTGTAGGAGGCCAGCTCCCACCTTTTAAAAGGGTTCCTATGAGGAGGAGAAAGGGATAAGAAATTTTTAGATAGAAAGATAGCAAAGATGAGAAAGACAGAAACACAGGATAGCTTTGGGAGGACCTGGACCAAAATCCATCTGCCCCTTCTGCCTCTTCAAAGGGGCTTTTTATAACAATGCCAAGGGGCGGGACAAAAGACCTCCCCCTTGCTAGATCAAGCACACCACACAGCCAAGTGTCGACCCTTCCACACACCCATAACCACCCTGTGGTCCAATCATTCCCCTATGCAGCCCTGCTGGGTAAAGCAAGCTCAGATTCTCTGACTCCGAGTAAGTTCTCTGTGGGTCTCTACAGTAAAGTCAAAGGCAATACTTTTTCTTGCTCTGTGGGAACCCAGCTATGTGTCATACACAGAGCACCAACTGGCAGGCCAGGACAGATGTGCCATTGTGGAAGCAGACTCTCCTGCATCTTGAGAACCATCAGATGATGGGAGCCCCACTTAAGTCCTTGACAGAAACCTAACAGCAGAACCACCTTGGTAGTTACTCCTGGATTCAATCCATAGAGACCATGAGAGGCATCATAAGTCACCTTACTTGTGAGGTAACAGTTTTCACAGCAATAAGTTATATTTCTACATGCTAACAAAAAATAAGTATAAAAAGTTATTTTTAAAAGGCCTCTCTGTAATAGCAATGAAACAGCCTGCAATAGAGATCAAAATAACAAAATTTTAATGAAAATTAGAGTATTATTAACTAAATTGTTATAGACTTATAAATGAAAATATCTATCATGTTCCAAATTTGGAAGATATAACATTGTTAAAATATCAGTTCTGCCCAGATTAATTTATAGACTCGGTTGTGATTTCAATCAAAATTCTACCAATCCTTTAATAAGAAAAATGGATCTGTGATTGGAACCCTGAAGAAGGGAGAAATATCCTGCAAAGGAGCCAGAGAATGTTTTTGGCGGTAAGCAGCATTTTCTCATCTTGACTCTGGTGATAATTTCATGGGGAAATGCAAGAGGTAAAATTCATCAGTGAACTTATATGTAATCAATAAGAATGATTTCAAAAAAACGTGTAAACCAAAAGTATCCCCCTGCCTCTAGCACCCATTTCCTACTCATCCCTACATTATCAAACATTGTATATTCATCTACATACACTTTATGCATATGTAAATATGTAAATATATTCTCATATGGAGTGTGTTTCCCTTAAAAAATTGTCAGCATGGAACACACGCTCCTATACATCTTGGTGTTTTCATCATTCAGTATATTCTGAAGACCATCATCTGTCAGTCTATGAAGAACTCCTCATAACTGGCTGATATATACTGTTATCTTCTCTATCTGTGTCCTGTTAATTCAGACTCATGGTCCTTGCCCCACCATGAACAGCCATGTACTCATGCAACTCTGTATCTACCCAGAGACTATTTTTCCAAAAGATGAACTGTAATTTTGATGAGTACAGCAAATTTCCTCTCATGTGAATGCTACAGATTGGTGCTACCATAAGCGATTCTTTTTTGTTTTTGGCAATATATTGGATGGAATATAAGGTTTTATTTATTTGAATCTATGTTTCTCTAATTGTAAGAGCGAGAATCTGTCATAGTTCCCAAGATAATTTTTATTTTCATTTCTGTAGCCCGTGTTTAAAACTTGACTGATTTTTCTATTACATTCTAAAATACATATGTGTAGCTTTTTCTATTTAAGCAAATTATTTTTACTTAAGTAATGAATTACAAATACTTCTTCAATATGTTTGTCATTTGTACTTTTGCGTGTGTGTTTGTGTGGTACGCATGTGTGGCTGCACATGTGTGTGCAATTGTACAACTGTGCTCGTGCACGTGGAGGCTGCAGATAGATGTTGGGTGTCTTCGTTAATCACTCCCCACTGTGGTAATATTGTGTTCCCCAAAATATTGTGCACTCTAATAAATTTATCTGGGGTCAGAGACAGAACAGCCACTAGATACAAAGGCTAGAAAATGGTGGCACTCACACCTTTAATCCTAGCGCTCCAGAGGTAGAAATCCCTCTGGATCTCTGTGAGTTCAAGGCCACATTGGAAACAGCCAGGCATGGTGACACAGGCCTTTAATCCCAGAAAGCAAGCCTTTAATCCCAGGGAGTGGTGGTAGAAAGCAGAAAGGTATATAAGGTGTGAGGACCAGAAACTAGAAGCATTTGGCTGGTTAAACATTTAGCTGGTTAAGCATTTGGCTGGTTAAGCATTTGACTGGTTAAGCTTTTAGGTATTGAGCAGCACAGTTCAGCTGAGAGCCATTCGGATATGAGGACACAGAGGCTTCCAGTCTGAGGAAACAAGACCAGCTGAGAAGTTGGCCAGGTGAGGTTAGCTGTGGCTTGTTCTGTCTCTCTGATCTTCCATTTCACCCCAATACTTGGCTCCGGGTTTGATTTTATTAATAAGAACTTTTAAGATTCCTGCTACACCCCACTTTATACATTGAGGCAAGGTCTCTCCTTGAACCCAGAGCTTGCTCCGCTAATCTAGGTGGCCAGCCTTCTCCAGGGATCCCCCGTCTCTGTCTCCTGGGCGCTGAGATAACACTAGCTGCCTTTCCATGAGTCCTGGGGTTCTGATCTCCAATTCTCAAGCTTACCCAGCAAGTACCTGACCCATCAATCCATCTCCCTGGCCCTATTTTGTCATTTGCCTTTTGATTCTGATTACAAGTTGAACTGAATCATTTTCTAATTTATCATACTTTTCTTTTTTCACTTTCATTTTATTTTTTTATGTGTATGAATGTTTTGCTGGAAGAATGTATCTGATCCCCTGGAACTGGAGCTCCAGACAGTTGTGAGGCAGCAGTGTGGGTGCTGGGAATCAAACTCAGGTCCTCTGGAAAAGCAGCCAGTGTTTGTAACTGCTGAGCCACCTCCCCAGCCCTCACCATACTTTTCTTTTGTGGCTTTTAAGTTCGTTGTTAGGTTTACAACTTTCCATCTTGTGATAATTAAAAAAATATATATATCCAAGCCAGGACCACACTGAGAAATCCTGTCTCAAAAACAAAACAAAAAACAAAATAAACAAAAGATTCCAAGGTTTTCTAAGATATTTTTTATGATCTTACTTTCTACACTTAAGTCCTTGATCAACCAAGAATATATTTTGGTATACCATGCAAAATTACCCATTTGCTCCCTGATGTCTAATTATTCCAGCACTATTTACTAAATAACCTACCTTTCTCTACAGATCTGAAGTGTTATCTGAATCACATATATCCCTAGATCCATTCCCATGTTGATTTAGATCTATTTCCAGAGTTTCTATTTGTTTTACTGAACTTGCCCATTTAAGAAGAACACCAGGTTGTTTTAATTATTACAGCTTTATCTCAAGTGTTAATAGGCTGAGAGGCTGTTTTCTCTATTGAAATTTTTCCTAGCTCTTTGTTTCTTGATAAAGTACTTGACCACCATTCATTTGAATTCTGGAAACACCTTGAGTGGTTCCACAGTGGGTATGTCCTTTTCATGTTATTATTGAGATAATATAAAAATGTATTGACTACAGGAAACCAACATTTCTGATTTTGATTGTCCCTATCCAAAGTCAATTACAGAATGCCTTTTATTTGAGAAAGTGTACTGGTCTCCAAATCTTTTACTGACATTTATATTTTTTCATATAAATCTTGCATATTTCCTCTCCTGTCGTCTTAATCCAATTACACCGGCTAGACTCAGAATTTGCTAATAAAAGAGCATGGCAGAGGAAGTCGGCTCCCTGTTTATTTTAATAGAAAAGTTTCCATTTCCTGTTAAGAATCATACTGACTTTGTGCGTAGCAATTTGCCTAATATCCATTGCGAGACTTCAAAACTCTAGGATGAAAATCAAATGTTATTAAAAGCCTCCTAGAGGTGATAATACTTTTATTTTACCTATGAATGAAGCAAATTTTCATAACACAATTTTGTAATAATAAATAATTTCACATTTCTAGGATAAACTCTGCCATTCTGCATTACTTTTTCAATTTGTTACTGGATTCTGATTGTTATTTCCTTGGGTTAAGACGTCAGCATCCAAAAGTGAAAAAGACAGCCAGAGGGTTTTGTTCAGTTTCTGTTAGATTTTGAAATCAGTGCTCTATATATTATTTGTAATATAAACTGTTATAAGCTTGGTTGTTTCTGCGTGGTCAAAAGGAGTTACTCTGTATCACTCTTCTCTATCCTTATGGCTCTGGTAATTCCAGGTCAACTAGTTGAGCCTATTGTATTTTGAGAGGGTATACATCTTAGATTTTTCTTCCATTAATTTTTGTATGGTAAATAGGAAGGTAGCATATCTTTCTATCAAATTTAGCATTACATCTAGCTTTTTTCAATGTATTTCTATAAATGTGAACACCAAATGCCTTGTAAATCTTTTATTTCTGTAAATGCAGCTATTTATTATATTGTAATTCCTTGTTTTACGTTTTAATTTCTTCCCTTTGTTCTTAGTCAGGTCAGCTAAGTTCTCTCTCAGTGTTTACCCACAGAAGGCAGCTGTTGGATTCAATACTTGTTATTTATTAATATTTGTTTATACTTTTGAGTTTGGCTTTCTTGGTTTGGTTTTACTTTTACCTTTTTAACTTTGTAAATAAGATCATTTTAAACAGCCAGTTTTATATTTTATTCATTATCTGAATTTTTCCTTAGAAATATCTGATGTTTTGTTTTTATTGCCACTGTTATTTTCTAGGTAGCAGTTCCAATGCCCTCTTCAGCTTAACATTTCTTTTAAAGAGGCTTTAAATTTCTTTTCATGTGCTATTTTGTTAAATTTTGTTTTATGCATCTAATTTCTGCTGCCATAGGAATGCATTTGTTAGAATTATTTCTACTTTTTGCAATGTATTTTGTCAGCTCTTAGAGATGCTCCATGGATACAAAAGGGTAAGTCCATCTCCAATTTCTGTGATAGAGGGGTGTGGGGTTTGTTTGTTTGTTTTGTTTTTGCTTTGTTTTATTTTTTTTTAACTTGTTTCCTGCAATTGAACACAAGACCTTTCCCATGCTAAGCAAGCACTCCACCACTGACCTAGATCCCCAGGCTTCTTTTCACTTTTTATTTTGACACACTCTCCATAACGTGCCAAGGCGAGCCTTGAACTTTTAATGTTCCTACCGCTGTCTTCAGAACAGCTGGATTACAGCCAGCACCACTAGCTGCATCTAAAAAGAGCATTTTAAAACCAGGCATGGGGGTGCACACCTGTAATCTCAGTACTCAGAAGGCAGAGGAAGTGAAACAGGAAAACCAAGGTCACCCTCAGCTACAGAGGGAGCTGGAGGGCAGCCTGTGTTACACAAGACTGTCTTAACCCCCTAAATAACTATAATTAAGAACAAATAAATGAATGTTGTCTCATATACACAAACACAGGCACATACACATGCACATAAAATTTAGGTCAATAATGTTATCTAGGTTTCATTTCCTTGCTTATAATCTTCCATAAACAACTTCTTGTCTCCCTTGGTATTATTTCATTTTCTGTTTAATAACAGAGTATCTGATACCAAGTACTTTAGAAGGAAAGACGTTCCTTCAGCTTACAGGTTTGGAGGGCAGATGTCTAGGGTCAGATGACACCATCTGTCCATCACCTGAGCATCCTTCCTACTGCATCACAACATAGCAGAGAAGCAGAAAGGGAAATGGCCATATTCAGAAGGGACCAAGTGATGCCTCACTGCCTAACAAGCATTCTGTGATACTTCCTATGAGTATGAGGACATACTCCTATGAGAATCTCTTCCCATTGGCAGTGCTCTCAAGCTCTAAGTTCCTTCCACTAGATCCTACTTTTTAAATATAAACCTCTCCATACTACAACATAGTGAAAATGCCTGTATTACCAAAAGTGACCTGCAGATTCAATGCATCTTTCATCAAGATTCCAATGGCATTGTTCACATAACTAGTAAAAAACAGTCTTAATATTCACATGAAGGTGCCAAAGATCACAAATAGCTAAGGCTGAACACAAAGAGCAATGCTAGAGGCATCATGATGTCTGATTTCAATTTTTAATTTTAGCATGACATTAGCTATGAATGGAACAGCGAATCTAGAAGTAATCCCACACTACTATAGCCACCTGATTTTTGACAAAGGTGTTGTCTTAGTATTAGTATTCTATTGCTGCAAAGAGATACCATGACCATGACAAATCTTATAAAAGAAAACATTTAATTGGGGCATGCTTACAGTTCAGAGGTTTAGTCTATTATCATCATGGTGGGAAATACAGTGGCATACAGGCAGACATGATGCTGGAGAGGTAGCTGGGAGTTCTACATCCAGATCCACAGGCATCAGGAAGAGAGAGACACTGGACCTGGCTTGGACATTTGAAACCCCAAAGCCCACCCCCAGTGACACACTTCCTCCAACAAGGACACAACCTACTCCAACAAGGCCACACCTCCTAATCCTGAGGACTGAATTCAAGTTGTCAAGCAAGAAAGCAAGTGTCTTTACCTGCTGAGCTATTTCACCAGCCCGAAAAAAACCAACGTAAAATGGATCAAAGACTTTAATGCAAAGCTTGAAAATCTAAAACTACCAGAGAAAAGCAAAAACAGGAGGAAAGGTATCAAGACATAGATGTAAACAAGGACTTTCTGAAAAGGACTCCAGTTATAATGAAAATACTCACAAGAATTGATAGATACATAAAATTGTAAAGTTCCTGTATAGCAAACAAAATAATTATCAGAGTGAAGAGAAAAATCTACAAAATGGGAGGGTTTTTTTTGGGGGGGGTCAACTATTCATCTAGTAGAGGATTCATATCCAGAATATATAAAGAACTCAAAATATTATATATAAATAAAACCAATCGAATTGAATCATTGGCAAATGAATTGAACAGTTAGCTCAAAGAAGTACAAGTTGGTAATAAATACATAAAAATGATCAACATCTTTAGTCGGTAGGGAAATGTAAGCAAGACTACAATGACATCCATTTCATTCCAGTGATACTGGCAAGAAAACAACAGAAATTACTAGCAAGAATCCCGGGAGAAAGGGAGTCCTTAATCACTGTTGGTAGAAATGTAAATAAGTAGCGATAATGCACAGATTGGTATGGAGGTTACTCAAAAACAGAGAATTAAGCTGGAGAAAAGATTTGGTGGAGAGCCATGGAGAAAAGACACCTTCCATCAACTTTGAGCCTCCATAAGAACATGCATTTGGCATTCTTAATTGCCTATAGTTCTTTATCTAGAATACTGTTTAATTTGAAACTAAATAAATATATTTATATCTAAAATGATTAAATGTAAATGTCTCCTATTCTTGAGTGTCCGAATAGAATTCATGGATTATTTCTTATCTTTCTCATAATAAGCCTCCCTATGTACAAACAATATGCTTTTTCTACTTAAGCTTACTTTTATATCTCTAGAGTCTCTAATATTTATTCTATTGATCATAAATATTCTTATTTATGACTAAATATTATTATTAGCTATGTTCCAAATGGTACTTTTCTGATATATCTCCTAAAAGATTATTATTCACATTTAGAAAGATGACTTTTGTGCTAATTTTATACATAATGATCATGCGGAATTTCTGTTGCTTTTGATAATTTTCCAGTTGAATTCTTCGCATTTCTTCTTTTATTCAATTGAATCAATTTGTACCTCTAGCACAGTGAACAGTAAATTACATAAATGATAGTGGATTTCCTTGTTTTGTTCATAATTCTAATGAGGGGTATAATTTAGGTCTCATAACAAGCAAATAAATAAATGTCATTTTAATGAGCTTTTACTGCAGTACTTTGGAGACCTGTGGTCAGGATATGATGGGCAAAGTATTGACAAACCACATCCACAGATGAAGTCCTCCTGCTGTTTTTATAAATAGGCCTAAGGGAACTCAGCCACACTTGTCTGCCTATGTACACTATGGCTGCTACCACTAAGAATACCTACTGGTTGGTTCTTTACTGAAAATACTGACCATACCCAGTTCCAGAATGGACTTCAGCAACCATTCTAAAATATCATGCCCAACGCACAAAACATTTATTCTGTTGTTACTTATTTAACTTATGCTGGCAGTCGCCTGTGCACTAATGGATATTGGGATTTCCTAGACTAGACTGCTGGAATCTTAGCACCAGGAACAGGTACTCTCTGAGAACTCAGCACTTCATGTCCCAGTGGCCAAAACGCGTTAGTCTGTACCATGCTGGAGCTATAAGGAAAGGGAAAATGAAAGAGGCTCTCATCAAAACTCTTGAGAGTTCATATTTTAGTACGGAGAAAAGAGAGGAAGGAAAGACATTCAGTCAGTTAAATCCTGTGAAGCTAAATCAAGTAGAACATGATTCTGCAAGGAGGGAAAAACGCCCTGTTTGAATTAGAAGTTTTAAGAAGGATCCGCATTCAGAGCCTCCTACTTGGAGGTATCTAAAGAGAGGGAGCACTTCCAATAGAGAGGCAATAACAACCCCGAAGTTAGGTGATTCACCCCTAAGGTGAAAAGCAGAGAAAAAAATCCAGTTTCCACTCTGAATTCTGTATTTCCAAACGCAGGACCCTGTGCTTTCTTATTCACCTTTAGCCAGTGTGTTGGGGTAAAGAAGAGAGAGCCCCATCATGAATTAAGATGCCATCTGCTCTGAGTGCAAATGATAAGACAAAGACATACAGATGCCAGGGAAAACCCAGTTCCCATGCCTCAGGAACGTATTGACTAGACTAGGTCAAGACCCTCCCAGAGGCTGTGCAGTGGCCACCTCCTGATTCTTGGGTATTATTCCTGGGTACTGAGGATGAGGGAGAGTACAGGGGCTTCCTATGAGTAGTACTGAGTGTACAATTTTAAATTTTCCCTTTTGAAAATATGAAAATCAAACTTCCTCCTATGCTGTCCACAATCTTGACTCCTGGCATTGATTTGAGGAAGAGAAGGGTGTTGACAGTTAAAGGGCCACCTCACTTTCTTCCACTGCTTCCATCTGGCTTCTCCCCAGAGTGCTGTCCTGTTGGGCTTGAGAGTCACAGTGGCCCTGAGGCCGCAATGAGTAGCTGCAAAGAAGTTCCCACTGGACATCTGGCTTGGAAGATTCAGGTCAAGAAACCCTGCAAGTCAGCAGGAGGGGACCCTGGGGTGGCCCTCTGCCAACTGGTACCTGGTACCCAAGAGCCAACTGAGATGTGATATGGAACCCTGTGGGTATCCAGGAGATGCCCACATGCTGGAATCCAGCCCACTCTGTGACATCATAATCTTCCCATCCATCAGTGCTGATCTTGAGGCCTGCCATGCTTGGATCTGCCCAAGTCTCCCTTCTCAGCAGGAGGTAGCGTATTACACCAGCACACTGTGTAGAACTCTTAGGATCCTGATCTACCTCAAATCTCCTACACTTCCCTAAGCATTAGCTGCACACCACAGGACTCAGGGCCTCCTTGAGGTCATCTTGTAGACTAGACTGAAACTCATTCACTGACTAGCTCAGCCTATTCTCTGTGGTTCATTTCATTTCATATTCCTCTGCCCTCTAAGATTACGGACACTATCCCCAAAATCTTGAAGGTCTCCTCAATGCTAGCTGCCTACAGACCTCAGTTCAGCAACTTCAACTCCATCATATGCAAAGGGTTTGGTTCATCCTCGGGGACTCCAGATAAGGTCAAAAGCCAGGATACTTCTTCAATTAGCAGCAGTACCCACTAGTTACAGGTGCATTACTTTGCTGCTAGTCCTCTGCTTGAGCAAAGGCAACTCCAGCCAAGTCTGCTGAACTAAGGAGCCACTACCACTACTGGACTTCTCTCGCGCTCTCTCTCTCTCAACAGAATCAAGCAACAACACAAGGCTGGAGAATTCAGGGCCAAGGCCTCGACTGTTGAGTAGGAGAACTTCCACTCACAGGTTATGAGTCCTGACTGTGCTCTGTTGGATCCTTAACATTGTGTGGACCTTAGCACATGTAGTTGTCTAGAAGATATTTATTAAATTAATGGAAGAATTAACAGTTTCTTAAATCTCGTGTTTATTTTAGAATACACTGATAATTCACAAGGAAATAAGTCAGCAAAGACTGATAATTCTGGTGATGCTTAGGTCTTCTAAGGACCACCTTCAATAAACATTTTACGTATATTACCACCCTGAGAATCAATCTGGCTGAAAGTAACCACTTATACTCCTGTCTTTAACCAAGTTGGATCCTGTAGTTTCTCAGCCTCCTCCCAAACACCCTTCCTCCCCAGCTCTGCTTCTCCCAGCTACATCAGCCCATGTACTCTCAACTAGGTACTTGATTAGTTCTTCATCCCAAGTTACTTTTTTCCACAAGAAAATTCTAAACTAAGAAGAATCATTTGAAAGTGGTTTTGTGTAACACACACAAGAATAAGTTCCAGCTAAATTAAAATTTGTCTGAAACTGCCTAAAAAATAAAATCATGTAAAAATGGACCTGGATGACTATTAAACATCTGTACAGGATATTTTGTAAACTTACAGTATTAGAAAATACCTTAAAAGAGAAAAAGCCAACAGATTTATTACTAAATCCCAAATGCCAACAAATGAATAAAAAATTAATTTATTAAAAGAAGCCACAGGAGTGGGGAACATTTCCGGCATGGCTATGAGAATCCCCTGCACACACAGACCATATGTGACTGTGGTGGCCCACCTGTTGTAGTGATTAGAAAGTGGAGATAAGAGAAGACAGGAGCAAACTGGCTAGACAAGGGCATATTAGCAATCCCTGTGTTGGACTGAGGAACTCTTCTTCAAAAGAATAAGCTAGAGGAGGCTGACATCAGTCTCCACATCACAGATACATGTGCATCCAGATACATGTGACCAGACACACAAAGGACATACATACACACATGCATGCACACACCACCCAGAGATGCACACAGAAAAAGACCTAGATAAAAGAAGCCACTGACTAAAAGCATGGCTGTAGTATGCTTATATGTAATATACTTGCATAGAGTATATTATATATATGATATACAAACATATGACATAATACAATGAACAAAAGATAAATTTTTACGTGAAGTAAAAAAAAACTTTTAAAAGAGTTACTAAATTTTCTCAGCAAACCAAGAAAAATAATGGTAAGAAAATATATTTTGTTGCCACCTCCCTAAGAAAACATTTTTAACATCTAGAAATAAGGTTAATATCAGTAATAAAACATATATTAAAATAAAGATACCATTTTATTGGGAAAAAATGATCAAAACAAAAACTATGTAATACCCGGGGTGGGAGGGCAGAGTAATGTGCATCGGCTTCATTTGCCATGACTGTGATTGGCATGGCTCCTTAGGAAAGCAGTTTGGCAGTGTAAATTAAGTATCAGGAAAATGTAGTGACTTTTTGATCCAGTAATTTCACTGTGGGTACTCTTCTAAATAAGTAATCTAAAATATGGAAGGGAAAAACTATTTAGCAAGCTGTTCATCACAGACTTATAACTTAATACTTTTTAAAAACCTATCTAGAAGTCCAACGAGGGTACGGTTAAGTAACTACCACGCATCATTTGAGAGATTTTTATGTGATCATTAAAATTATAGTTGGAAAGAAACTAAGCAGAAAAAATGTTCCTGCTGTAAGGAATATTAAAAATGGTACATACACTAAAGTGTACCTACCAATAGTTGCCACATAGATGATAAAGATGTTTTAAATCTCCCCAAGATTTCTGAGAAAATTGCTTGAGCCGTAACTGTTACCTTGTAAATGCCCAAATGATCAGTTCATTATTTAGAGTGGACATGGATAAAAACTTCAGTCATGTGATACCATGTCACCCTTAGGTTGTTCTAAAGCAGGACTTACCCCATCAACTGAAGCTGAAGCTCTCCTCTCCAGAGCTGTAAAAGCCACTTTCTCCCTCTGAGAACAGACTCTCATGAAGCAAGTTGGCCTTGGCTGCTCTGCTCTCTGTTGAACTCAGATATTTGTTTGGCCTTGTCAAGGAGGCAGAAACAGTCACCTCAGATAGGAAAGGCACTACAGGGTCCCTCCACACAAGGATGAGTGCCCCCAACACACTGCTACAAAGGGGAGGCAGCACATGTCTCTCCTAGGTCACCACGTGTTTTAAGAATGTGACTATGACAAGCCATCCATGTTGCCAGTCAGCCACAGCGCTGTGTGAAGACCAAGGTAGGGTGCCTAGGTGAGCGCTCACCCTTGAGTGGCAGCCTATGGTGGCACTCTGCTGATAAGGGATCATCTTGAAAATGAGCTAGAATAAGTGATTCTAAGCCTAATTAATGAAGTACTTGCCTTGAGCCTGATCCCAAGTATAGCACTGATTAACTCATTGAATTTTCTCAACAGTCTCACAAGGTGTGTGCTCTTACAGGACAAAGAAGGCCTAACTCATTTGAGGTCACTTGACTAGTGAAGTATGGGGTCAGAAACAGGATCAACAGTTGGGCCCACGTGCCCATGTTATTGTTTTATGCATTTGGTTTTTGGTTGCTTGCTTTCATGATGCGGTAGATTAAATGCAAAGGCTTGCCTTACACAAGCCCTCTACCACTGAACCACATCCCCAGTCTTCGGTGTTTGGAAACAGTCTTAGACTGTGATTCTCCTCCCTCAAGGTCCCAAGTGCTAGGATTATAGACGCGAGCCACCACACCTGACCACAGTTAAGTATAAAACTTAAGCACTTTTTTATGAATGCTTCTGTTGGTCTTACCTCCTATTACCTAATTTGACCTTATCTCTCTTCATTAAATTTCTCAAAGTCCTTATGACTGGCTAGTAAAGAAAACCATGATTTATTGTTTCCTTCATCATAAAAGGTATCTATCTGTAATAGACTGATCAGTGTTCTCCCTCCAAATTTGTATCATGAAGCCAAATTCCAAGTCAATCAGAACATGACCTTATTTCAAGGCTGGACACTTAAAGGTCTAATCAAATTCAAATGAAGTCATTAGAGTAAGCCAATATGACTGCTGTCCTTACAGAAGGGGAGATCCAAAGACAGACATAGAAGATGGACATATAAGGTGGGTGGTCATGTGAAGCTGAACAAATATTAAAGTGAACCTTCTATAAGACAGGGAACATGAGAGAATGCTAGGAAGCCACCAGAAGCCAGGCAAAGGCATAGCACAAGAAGGGACCAACCCCCATGACTCCACACTGCTGGGTTTCTAGATCGCTGTCAAGGAAATTGTAGTAAACTAAAAGAATATTGTTTCTTCTTTCTGTTATCATTGTCCATCTAAATAATAAAATGATTTTGTTCAAGCAAACAGCTGATACAGGGATCAGGTGAAGAGGAAAGGTCTAGGCTGGTGAAGTTGGTTGACAGTTTGAAAACTACATTTCACTCATGAGATGCCACACGTGAAGCTGAGAAGTATCTGCATGGCCCAGGTACAGACAGCAGGGTCCCAGAAACCCACACACCCCAGTTTTAATGAGAACCAATCCCCTTCCGTCTGTTAAACCAACTGCATTCAAACTAATATTTTGTTTGAAGGAAAAAAAAACTATTACATTTTGAAACATCATAGATACTGATTTAAAAGCAGAATTTAAAGCCAAGCATGGTACTGCTCATCTATGGTACAAGCACTTCAGAGGTAAAGCCAGGAGGATCAGTACTTCAAGACCAGCGTCAGCTACATAGCAAGTTCAAGGCCAGTCTAGGTATGAGACACTATTTCAAAAAATAAACTCTGTGTATGTGTGTGCACGTGTGCGTGTGAGTGGATGGCAGGTAGCTGGGGAGACACTTAACTCACAAGCCTGACCAAGCTAAGTTCAGACCCCTCCCCCACCCTGCCCCCACCCGCTCACAAATCCAAATAAAAAGCCTGATACAGGGTAGATGTCCGTAAGCCCAGTGTGCCCCTACCAGGAGATAGAAGCAGAGGTGGGAATTTTCAGAAGCTTGTCAACCAGCTAGCCCGGCATACACAGCAACAAAGAAGAGAGACCCTCCAAACAATGTGGGAGATGAAGACTGACTAACACCCGAGGTTGTCTTCTGACCTCCACATCACACTCCATGACATACATGCATTTCTATTCCCACATGAACACAGAGACATGTACAGCGGACAATTTTTAAGGTTGCAGAACTTGCTTTGTTTCTTCACTGGGTGATATTTTATAGTGTCGCTAATAAACGGAAGACCATGGTTTATCTCCCACACACCAGTTTTATTGTCTTGAAGTACCATGTCTTCAATGTGTCAAGAAAATTGAAATCATTGAGTAATAATTGACTAATTCAATCACTTTTGTTCATTAACACTTGTTAATGAAAATATATTTGGCCTCTAGGTAAAAATAATAATTATTCTATTCAGGTTTAATAAGTCTGAGATTTCCCTTCTGCTTGAAATATCATAGAGTACTATCCAGTTTGGTAGGTTTTGGTTTTTGTTGTTGTGTTGTTATTGTTATTGTTGTTGTTGTTGTTGTTTGAGTATTTATTCTCAGGTTCAGAATAATTGAGTGAGAACTCTTAGGTGAAATAACAGTGAAGATTCTCTATTAAATAAAGCACAAAAATTAAACAATACAGATTAGCATGTTTCCATTTAAAAATGCAGCTATGGGATGTTTGAGCTGGCAGGTCCTCCAGAGGCTGGAGGCTAATAGTTGAGGGTTGTGTGTGGGCTTGAAGGAAGACATAGCAGGGGTACCAAGTATATATTCTAGAACATAGTTGTCAATGTGATTGTTCTCAAGTCTTGATCCCATAGAGTGAAGGCCTAAGTGGTCAGTAATATTCTGGTCTTTTCCTTCCCCATGTATCAAGAATTGTCTTACTGAAGCAAGAGACATTTTCTCCAAGATTTATTCAATAATAATAAATTGACATTCAAAAGAAAGCAGCAGCCTGGCCCTAGTGGCACAGGCCTACAATTTTAGGAGGCTGAGGCAAGGGATTACAACTTCAAGGCCTGCCTGGGCAGCTTAATGAGACCCTATCTCAAAATACAAAGTAACCAAAAAGGTGGGGGATATGTGTAAGTGGTAGAGCCCTTACTTAACATGTATGAGGCCAAGTTTAATCCTGAGTAGCACACAAGGGGGTGGGGAGGAAGGGAAGACATAACACTCTGCCATAATAATCATTAAAAGTCAACAGTTGAAGATGTCACTCGAATACTATCAGAGGAACATGCATGGTGTAACACGCTAAGGCAGGCATGGCGGCACATGCCTATAATCCCATCACTAGAGATGTGGAGGGTGCTGCTGATTGTAAGTTCAAGGCTCCCCTGGAAGACTCTGTTTCAAAACAAAACTCACCAGGCCTCATAGAAAAGTTTGAAAAAAGAAATGAAAGGAAAAGACTATAAAGTCAAGCCGGAGAGACAGATTAGTAGGTAAGAGCACTGGCTGCTCTCACAGAGGACTTGAGTTCAGTTCCCAGAATTCACATGACAGCTCATAAAGCTCCAGGGAGTCCAACCCCCTCTTCTGATCTCTGTGGACACTGCATGGCCTCAGCATACTTAACATGCAACCACAACATGCATACACATAAAAATAAATAAATCTTTGAAAAAAAGACTACAAATTCATGAGCCTGATTTTCTTTTAAACATAATTTTTTTTAATTGATTCTTTGGGAATTTCACATCATGCACTCAATCCTACTCATTTGCCAGTCCCTCCATATTCACCCTTTACCCTTCCAGTGCCCCCCAAAGGAAAACTTAAAAACTAAAAAAAGATGAAAATAAAAAATACAAATAAGCATATTAATCAAAAACAAGCAAGTATTAAAAAAAATAAAAACAAAACAACAAAAACTCATTTCACTTCTCTACCTTTCCATCACCTCTTCATTTGTCTTGGTGGCATTGGGAGCTGCTGTGTATCATGCAGTAGATGCTTTTGTTCAAATAGTTTTACTTGCAAATGTTCATTGTGTATCATCTTGTTGGTCAGGTTCAAAGCCTTTGGCTTCTGGTACACCATCAACACTGGACCCTCACTGAATCTCCTCTCAGATATCTTGCTGTTTCCCTGAGTTATGGAGATCCTGTGGCTATGGTTCCACAGGACTGGTCCCTTCACATGCCCCAGCAGGTCACAGATGGGGTAGATGTTGGGGAGTGCCAACTCAAAGCCCTAAATGTGTGCTGGGTACTAGCCAAGCTGGTCAGTCCAGGCCTCTGTGTAGCTGGAGTTTTCCTGCCTGGCCCACAGTCAGGACAAATCTCTCTCACCTGCCAGTCCCAAGCCGCTCAAACCCGATCAAGTAAACACAGAGACTTATATTGGTTGCAAACTGTATGGCCGTGGCAGGCTTCTTGCTAACTGTTCTTACAGCTTAAATTAATCCATTTCTATTAATCTATACCTTGCCACATGGCTCGTGGCTTACCGGCATCTTTACATGCTGTTTCTCATCATGGCGGCTCGCAGTGTCTCTCTCTCTCAGCCTTCCACTTCCCAGCTCTATTCTCCTCCTTGTCCCGCCTATACTTCCTGCCTGGCCACGGGCCAATCAGTGATTTATTTATTGACCAATCAGCAACACACTTGGCATACAGACCATCCCACAGCACCTCTGGGACTAGCCCCCTCCCTCAGGTGAAGGGGGAGCCAGCTCTCCCACACCCATGATGAGGGGTGGAGTCAGCTCTGCACATTCCTCATACTTCAACACATGACTCAACACATGGTTCGCATGGGCCCCTGTGGAAGCACCAGCAACAGACATCAACACAGACCCCAGTTCAAGCAGGACCACAGACCCAGACCTGGCCAGGAGCAGCAGCTCGGGCCCAGATGGCAGCATAGAATGAGCCTGATTTTCAACAAAAGTTCCAATACTAACACAACAAAGTAACTGTACAAGATTCCCGAATAGTTTTAATAGTCCCATAACAATGCTGGTTTCCAAAGATGACCAAGATGCTTTTTGATGCCTTTTAGAGTGGAAGACAGCACTTTTTGAACATCCTAAAAGAGCTGAAAGGTGGCAAATCATTTTAGACAACATGCAGGCTAGTTTTATGTTGACTAAACACAAGCTAGAGTCATGGGAGCATTTGAGAAAATTCCTCATGAAATCGGGCTGGAGGCAAGCCTGTAAGGGCATTTTCTTATTAATGTGGGAGGGCCCAGCCCATTGGTGGGGCCACTCCTGGGCCCATAGTCCTGGGTTCTATAAGAAAGCGAGTTTAGCAAGACATGGGAAGCAAGCTAGTAAGTAGTATTCCTCCAAGGCCTCTGCATCAGCTCCCACCTCCGGGTTTCTGCTCTCACTGCTTTTTGTTTTGTTTTGTTTTGTTTTTCTTTGAGACAGGGTTTCTCTGTGTAGGTGCCTGTCCTGGTTCTTGCTCTGTAGACCAGGCTAGCCTCGAACTCAGAGAGATCCAATCCCGAGTGCTGGGATTAAAGGCATGCACCACCACCACCACCACGCTCTCACTATTTTGATAATGAACTGTTATATGGCACTGTGAGTGAAATAAACACCAACCCCCTCCTAGTTGCTTTTGGTCATGGTGCCTCATCACAGCAATAGCAACCCTAACTAAGACAGACAAGCCATTTAGCTCTGACTTATTTATCTACACTGCTAGGGTTTTATAGGAGTTAAATTGAAAATTTACAGATAGTGTTAGCACAAGGCTTGGCACCTGGCAGGCATCCAGTAAAGTTAGGTATTAAAGTTAGGTGTTTGTAGTTTAATTAGAATTGTCATGGTTCTTGGAGGGTGTGTAACGTTTCCATACTGTCAAAAGATTATGAAAATAATGAGAAAAGAATTAAAAATAATTCAGTTAGAAGAACGACCTACTTACAGCAATGCTTCAAACAAGAGATTAGAAAGCAAGACACAGCCAGTGTTTTGGAGTCCATCAGCTGGAAATGTTTTGGATAATAGTCTCAAATACGATAACTAAGAACAACATAGTTAAGAAAAGCAGCACGATCTTTCTAACGTGACTATGTTGAAAGAAGAAAAAACTTGATCCCTGCAATGAAAGCTTCATGGAACTGTGTGGTTTTGATGTCACTCAAGTGTTTTCAAAATCATGCCTGGTTCACTCCCAGGGGAGTTGACAAACACAGAGCTGCCATGCGCATACCGAAGTACTGCAAACAAGCACCTGTGCGCGCATGCTTCCCGACTCTAATTTTATCTCCCCCATGTGTTGTTTGTCTCTCTCTACGCTTCTAAGAAGCACAGGGGGGATTTTCTTAGAAGGTTCATGTCTGTGTTATGCATGCCAGTGCCATTACACTCTCCAAATGAGGAGCCTAAATTGTGAAGGTGACACCAAACATGGGTTGGGTTTCTTCTTGCTGCTCTTCAGCTGGCTGCTCCCAGTTCAAGTTCCAGCTCTTCCATTCTACCCACTTGGAGACGTGTTTATGGAGTGTCTGCTGTGCCGGGCTTTGGCCTTGGAAACACAGTTCAGCTCATCAAGCTGCTTCCTATGTCACAAGACAGAAAAGATTGAAATTCAATTGAAACATGGTTTGGGAGGCTAGCATGGGGAAAGTGGAGTTTGATGAGGTATAAATTCAATTTTCTGTTTGCAATGGTGCGACACTTATCCATTCACTTAATAACTATTATTGAGCGGTCTTCTCCAAGAAGATTTTGAAATAAAAAGGAAAAGAGCCTTGTTAAATTGAGGAAATTTTAACTACACAGAAAAAAAATGGATGCAAAAATGAAAGAACTTAAAAAATATATATATATATATAAAACTTACAGTAATGTAGACGGGCATTGAAATATACAATTAATCCTATATGTGTGGGGCATAAATAGCCATAAGGATATGTGTCAAAATGTTTACTGTGAACTAGTCACTCTAAATACTGTGAATTGCTTAACTATTTTTTCCCCAGTGAATGCAGGCTATTTTCATAAGACAATATAGGAAATGACTTGAGAAAAGAGAAAATTCTGACTTCGGGGAGTTAGGGAAGCTACCTAGGAGGGTGGTGTTTGAGTGTTTTCCTGGGGATAGCTAGAGGTGTAACAGAGGGAGTGACCAGAACCTGCAATACTCACTGGTTAAATCTGTGTGCTAGCTTGAGAGCCAGGTTATTCATGAATATCAAATACAAGCCTCAAAGTAACATCACTGAACTATATTCTTACTTTCAGAACTCAAGAACCATCAGGAGTTCATTAAATGACTGAACTAAAGTTTCAACCTACATACACAGCTCTAGGATCTAGATATAAAGCTACACATTAAAGATCTCATTGTGGAAATGGATGGCAGAAATACAGGGAATGAAGACTGTGTGTGTGTGTGTGTGTGTGTGTGTGTGTGTGTGTGTGTGTGTGTGTGTCTTAGTTACCATACAGGGAACTTTTCCTGCTGTGATATAGTTACTCTTGAATAGGTTATGAATAGTTTTTAAGAGTTCAAATGAATATTTGAAAACTTTACCACTTAAAAATCCATGCTGAAGAAGAAAATCTCCATTTGCTTATTTTTTTTTTCTCATTGTCAATCATTTGAAGGGAGTTGTTGACAAAAGGAACTTGGCTAACAGTCTCTACACACCAACTGATGGGCAGCAAGGGCTGGATCTGGTCTGTGAGTAGAGATGTCTCACCTAGACAAAGTGCACACACTGGCTTCTCTATGAAGAGCAGATTGTGCTCAGCAATGGGCCTCAGATTTTGGTTGCGGTGTTGATGGAATTTGTGAAGACTGTTCACACACCCAACCTGTTCCTGAAGTATGAGAGGGCCACAAATCTCACTGTTCCATTTTTCTGTTTTTCTGCCTGAAATGTTCTACTCTATTAAAGGCAGAGGGATCATAGCAACTTTTTAGCTGAAAGATGAAAGTATTTCTGCATGACACTGATTTTGAGTTAGGGTATCCACATTGAAGTATGCAACACCTTAGTAGGTTGAACCCATTACTCTATGATTAGATTTTCAGGGTTTTTTTTTGTTTTTTTTTTTGTTTTTTTTTTTGTTATTACTGGCTTGATTAGTCTACTTTCTTTTTTTTTTAATTTATTTTAATTTATTTTGCAATACAATTCAGTTCTACATATCAGCCACGGATTCCCTTGTTCTCCCCTCTCCCGTCCCCCTCACCTTCCCCCCAACCCCCCCCCCCCCATTCCCATCTCCTCCAGGGCAAAGCCTTCCCCACAGACTGAGGTCAACCTGGTAGACTCAGTCCAGGTAGGTTTAGTCCCCTCCTCCCAGGCCGAGCCAAACAATCCTGCATAGGCCCCAGGTTTCAAACAGCCAACTCATGCAATGAGCACAAGATCTGGTCCCACTGCCTGGATGCCTCCCAAACAGATCAAGCCAATCAACTGTCTCACCCATTCGGAGGGCCTGATCCAGTGGGGACCCCTCAGCCATTGGTTCATAGTTCATGTGTTTCCATTCATTTGCCTATTTGTCCCTGTGCTTTATCCAACCTTGGTCTCAACAATTCTCGCTCATATAGACCCTCCTCATTCTCGCTAATTGGACTCCCCGAGCTCCATGCAGGGCCTAGTCATGGATCTCTGCATCCAGATCTCAAGAAAGACACAGGGATCGCCCAATGACAGAGAAATGGAATGAGATCTACATGAACAGCCTGGTCATGAGTGGGGGTAATGAAAGGCGAGGGTTGAGGGAAAGAGAGCTTGGGGGAGCGGGAGATCCCAGCTGAATCAACAACAGAGAGGGAGAACAAGGAATAGGAGACCATGGTAAATGAAGACCACATGAGAATAGGAAGAAGCAAAGTGCTAGAGAGGCCCACAGAAATCCACAAAGATACCCACACAACAGACTGCCGGCAATGGTCGAGAGACAGCCCGAACTGACCTACTCTGGTGATGGGATGGCCAAACATCCTAATTGTTGTGCTAGATTTTCAGTTTTTAATGCTCTACATGAAGTCTCAGAATTTCTGATTCAAATGGCTCAATCTTTCTCTAGCATATGATGTTTTTCTTTATCCAACAAAGACAAAAATCTGTGAGAATATTTTTTTCAAAAAAAATTATCTAAATTTTACTGCAGAATATGGGGAAATGCTTTATGATAACTGATAATATCAAAGAGGAAACTCCGACTCCATTTACTGGCACCTCCCAAATTGAGTCATTCAGCATTCAATTGCCCTACTTTCGTGCAATGGATTTATTGACACACATATGATGGAAAACGTGAAGTAATCTTCAGTGAGAAATTATTCCATAATTTTTCAATCTAAATACAAAGAGTCATCTTGCTGCTATATAATTGTGTAGTACAGTTTTTAATAAAGAAAAAATTAAAGATAAGTCACCTGGATGCATAATCTGGCATAACCTTAAGCAATGTGATGTTGATATAAAGCTATTCTTTGTTTTACTAAATTTAAAATATTTTCTTTTTAAACTCCAATGATGATTTATTTATTTGACATGAATGCTCTATTCCTTAAGCAATTTCCAGGTGCCAGCCTTCAAAATTCTTAACAGAATGCTGTCTTACCAAGGCTCCTCCTTCAAATTATATAGTACCTATACTTTCTTTCCATAACTTTAAAATTGCCTTGTAAGTGACTTGCTCAGCATTTCTCAGGCCCAAGTGGGAGCCCTGCCTTTCCCTGAGAAGTGCTGCCAAGTAATGGTAATATCACTAGAACATTAAGATCAATAATTTTGAAACATTGGGAATTTTCTTAATAAACATGTCTTTTCTGGTTATTATATATATTTCCCTTGGAAGGTAGAGTCTATTTGAAGTTTATTATCTATAGAGAAATAACAAAAAGTAGATAAAAGAAGTAGGTAAAGTGAGAAAGAGCAGAGTGCTCAGTCCCCTTGATGATGAAGGTCCATTATGAGGGAAATGGAAGGGGGTGCCTGCCTAGTGTAGCAACTGCCCCATCTGAGGAGGCACAGATCTTCAGGATCCATCTGTGCTTTTCCAGTTCCCAGGGTTCGTCTTTAGTACTAGTAAGTTTAGGAGACCATGTTACTAGCTACGAGAATAGAGACTTTGGTATGAGCAAAAGAACAGAATATCTTCATCCTGGCTTGAATAGATTGCTGGTTGGATGAGGAAGATTTAGATGTGAAATAACCAGTGTGCCTACATAGCATTTTCCTTACCACTTATTTTTTTTGAAGGAATTAAGTCACAAGCTAGAATAATATGAGATGTCAGGAACCCGTGGATCATCTTCCTCATGCTGATGGAGACATTAAGGTGAAAACAGGGGATGACAAGAATTTAGAGTCAAACCGGAGTTTATTTCTGGGCCTCAGTAAGAATCTAAGCAGAGACTATCTTCAGTCTCTGCTTTTTACTTTAAGTTTGGGAAGGAAGCAAAGGCCTCTCCCTATCTGTCCAACACCACTCCCTAAATGTCATAATCACCCTTGTGAGGGAATCACCTTACATTATGGAGCTATCGAATGCATTACCAAGGAATTGGTGGTCTCCCTCCACGAGTATCTGAGAGAAAAGTTCTCCTTGAGAAACAGTTCCAGTGCAGCCATTATTGTAGCTACATTACCTCAACAGCCTTCTGAAGTTCCTTTTATGTTTCCAGACTTTTCCATTCTCCTCTGCCTCAGAGAAACAAAGCACTGAGAAGCCTCCTAGCAAGTCAGCATGAAAATAAGAATTGCATCTTAGCTCAGATGCAGAATTAATCTTCGATTTAATCCTCCTAAAGCCTTGTGCCCAGTTTCTCAGAGTTGGTCTGGGTCCAATGTAGACAGAGGTTAAACAAATTAGCGCAGACATTGATGGTGGGAAGCAGGCTTTTCAGAGTGATTTGAAGATGATGTCCACCTTGCCAGCTCAGACTTGCAGCAAGCAAATAAACTTAGATTAACCCTAGATTAATCCAAAGACAAAAGAACCTTCAGCCGGCAGACTGAGATAGGACTGGGGGTGGGAAGAAAAGTATGCTATGTCCTAATAACTGGGAGAGAGAGGGCCATCCATTCCAGCCAAGTCTGTCCTGATCTATAATGAGATCAATTGTATCTGAAGCTCTTTAGGTCCTGGCAGCAGGACAGGCCCAGCAGGGCAGCACGAAGAGCAATGACCTCACTGACGAGCACAGCCAAGGCCACCAGCCTCCATTTCTGGCCTTTCTCCCGTCCTCCTGCCCTCCTCTCTTCAGCCACTGCTGGATTGCCAGCTACCCAGAAAAGCAACGCTAGTCTGAAAAGTAAAGGATCAATGCACAGCACTTGCGGTTGCTTTTCCAATGAGCCAGGGAAGAGCCCTTGTATTTTAAAATCCATCTGAAATGTTACGTAAGTTGAAATTAGCCAGCTGTTTTCAAGTGGTTGGTCATCCTTTATTTCTTTATTTATTCCTAATGGCTCTACCTTTGTGAATCAGATTTATGGGAAACTTTTAACCACCTCTCTATTCCCTTCAACAAGAAATGCATCTGTCTAAATATATAAATATGGCTCTCCACTCAACCATTCCATGGACCCGGAAGACTAAAGTTCTGGCTAAAGTCAAGGTCACTAGGCTTCTCCCTAGAAAAAAGCTTAAATGCCTTCTCATCCTAATTTTTTACTCCTTTCCTTTTTTATATACCACAGAAAAACAAAATGGAGACTATCTTTATGAGCCATGTTGATTAGAGATTCCACCAGAGTGTAGCTGATGTAAAAGGGAATCACAGAAAGAACTCCCAAGTTATAAGTCAGATGGGGGTGGGAAAATAGAATTTCCCTGTTAGGAGGAGAAAAATGTTGGGAGAAGAGATTCCTATGCCAATACATTTTTATAAAAATGACATAGAAAGCCTCTTGGATTCCAGATAAGTCTTACAAAATATTTTGATGGATTAAATGCAAAAAGTGAATCAAGCATATGGATTAAATTTTCATTAAAATACAGATGGGATTTTTTTGTTATTAAATTAAGTAAAATGTTTGGCAAAGTAGATTTGGTTTTGGCCAATCTCAGGGACATTTGAAAAACAATTTTGAGCTATTCAGTGAAGTGAGCAGAAAGCCAAGCTTACCCATCCCTAGAGTTTGGAAAAACTGAAATCTGGCTTATCAAGGTCTGATTCAGTATCAAACATGTTTCTTGAACACCCAAATTGCCTACGTGCTCTGAGAATACAGTTGACATGCCCAGAAGTTACTGAGTAACTTAGATGCCCAGGACATAAAAGGCAGCAATCCAATTGACCTGGGAAAAGGTGAGCGATCCCTTCCCCCACCCTGATATTAAGGACTGAACAGGAGCCAGCAGACTCTGTTTGCAACTGTGCTGTCTAGCCTAGAAAATTGACACCAGGCAGCAACTGACTAGGAAACACTCATCGAGGAGAAAAGATGTCAACGCAGTTGGACAGTTGACAAGGGGCTTTTAATACCTACATTGGCCAGAAGGATTTTTTAAAAGCAAAAGACAATATGCATATTGATGAAAAGTAAGGTCATAATGTTTAGATTTTTTTTTTCCTCCAGCATCAAGAACTTGGCTTTACTTATCTGAAGAAGAAGGGGGAAAAATCCCAAAGGAATTTTGCATTGAAATTTTTGGCACTCAAATGCAAGTCTATTTGAATATCTTCCCATCAGCCCATGAGTTACTGGGGGGGAAAATTAATCCGTCTTTCAGTAACCCATCTGAACATGACTATACATGAAGTTTAAAGTTTAGTAATCTTTTGTTCCCTCGAGTGATGAAACACCACTCTACCCCTAGTAAAACTTCAGCTGTGTGCTGGTATTTTAGGACAACAAGATCAAGTTTTTGGTAACTGGATGTTACATATCAAATGCCAGCATCAACTTAATGGAGGTTTATCTTTAAATTACTTAGAGCAGAACTATTAGTATTTATGTAGTTGTATCTATATATGGAAATCTATGTATTTATATCTATGACCCCTTCTCTTGTGTTCCTAACTAAAGGGCTGTGTGATATTGGGCGAACAGCATAAGGTCAGTAGGGTGCTTGCTCTGGACCACGTGATCTCAACTTGCAAGGTTCTTCCACTTTTTCGATATGGCAGACAAGTCAGGAAAACAGAACTTCTGTGGGTATTTAAAACGAAGAAGACTTCAGAGTCCAGCCATTGCTCTCCCTTGCTCTCCTTTGAACTGTTCCAGCTCAGGACTTTCTTACTGTGTGCTTGGGGCACTGCAGCGCCTGCCTCACGAATCCACCTAGCCCCCAGCCTGATGCTGCATTAGTCACTTTCCACGCGGCTGCCATTAGATAATGTGATCAAGACAACACATGGAAAGAAGGGGAGATCTATTTGGGGGCGTGGTTTGAGGGAACATGCGCCATCGTGGAGGGAAGGCATGGCGCAGGAGCATGAGACAATCAGCTACATTGCAGCTGCACTCAGAGAACAGAAGAGACAGACTGGTGCTCAACTTCCTTTCTCCTTTCTCCCTTTTTATTTAAGATGGAACTCTAGCCTATTGGATGGGACCGGCTACATTCAAGGAGCATCCTCCTTCCTCAGTTTAACCCCTATGGAAAAGCCTCCGAAGACACACTGGCTTATCAAGGTGTGTCTCCTAGGTAATTCCAAATCAAGCCAAGCTGACCAGAAGGATTAACTGTCATACCTACTCTCACCAAACTGACAATTCCACCCAACAGACCCACTTCCCACCTAAGAATTAATTTGTCCTCAGTGGTACTGTCATCCCAATCTACCACAAATGCAAACTAATCATATCACATTCTGTTCAAAGTCCCTCCAGAACAGGAACCCTAATTTCGAGATAAAATTGCCATACCCTCCTTCAGCACAAAACCCTCCAACAATTAGGTTCAAGGTTCTTGCCCTGGCCTTTGTTCATGAACTTCATAACACATTCTGAGAATGCTCAGAACAGCTTGTTTTCTCCTCATATTCCACAGCAAGTTAAGAGAGATACAGCTGTGATATTCAAAAATGAGAACTAAGGGTGAGGAGGTCAGAGAAGTAGGAAAAAAGGAACGGGAAGGAGAAAGCACAAGAAGGAAACATGTAAAAATGAAAAGGGGACACATAGCAGATGGGACACTGAATGTGGAAGTCAGGACCTGGCTGCCTGCAGGTAAGGAGGACACTTTAGGGAGGTGGGGAGCTTGGTTCTACACTGAGCCTCCAGAGTGTCATCTACACAGACTCCAGGGACCAGGACCAAACGCTTTCACAGAATAAGAATCAAATTGAGGAAGGAGGCTTCACTGTCCATGAAAAGCCTTGCTCACACACTTCTTCATTCTCCAAGTGATCCCTGATGGCTTGTAGCTGATGCAATTTTTATGATGATTAACCAACAATTACAAAGGATTTTGTAGTTTCCCAAATACTGCCACAAATGCCTCATCTAAGTAAGAATTCTGAGCCCTCAAATCAAAGGCCAGAGTTTTCATAGGGTTCCCAGACTACATGCTTGGCTAAGTAAAATGACTATCATATGCCACATTTTTATGGAGACTTTGAACTCAATTAACTCTTGGCTAAACTGCTGTGTTTAATTGAGTGTTACTTAAAGTTAACAGGGGAACATGATAGGGTCTCAAAAAAAAAAAAAAGCAAATGAATGAATAACCACAATTCTTTGCAGAAGGAACTTAAATTCTCTCTTTAAGAAAATCCAGTAGCAGCATGTGGAGGGTAAAGAGGAGGTGGTGTAAGAAGACACAGGATGGGTCTTGACCACTAACTTGCCTGTTTGGTCCAGTTAAGTAACAGCCTCTTAGACAGGCTTCTGTGGCTAAGGGAGAGACATTGCAAAGCAGATGTGCAAGGAGGAAGAAAGGGAAATCATTTTATAATTAATGGGTTAATTACCAAACTTGTTTAGTAATTTAAAGTCCCACACTTTAATATTGTGGTGCTAAACTAGCGGCCAGTTTATGTTAAGGATATTAAAAATTAACTTTCACATATCCTTTCTCCTTCCTAATGTCTGAGATCTTATCAGTATCAACCTGGAGGGACTGATAAGACAGCATGTAATTCACACGTCAGACTGAAATCTGAAAGAATTTCCAAGCATAATATGCTGCAATCACTTCACAAATCATTGTCCATTCCTTGTCTCTCCTGTATGGAGTTCATTTCTAAAGAAATTTCAGTTGCATTAATCTGGTCCTTGCATACTGATACTTATTGCAGCATTTATAAAACCTCAAGCCTTTCAATCCATGGACAAATAATTCGAGAACAGTGTGAAAACCAGAAGTGCTTTCATTTGGAACATCTGGTCACCTCGTCAGTCCCATGGTTTCGCAGAGCAGCACAGCCCCCAAGTTTCTTCCTATTCTTCTGGAGAACCACACAGACCTCTCCCTTTATATCCCAGCTGTATAGTCTGGGGAAGAACACTTCATAGCTCGGGCTTCTTCTTGGGAAACATTGGTACAGTGACCTGGTCTTAGCAATGTATCATGCTGGGGGTGGCTCTCTAGTGGGGAAGGAAGGAGCAATGGCAGTTTGATGGACTCCACAGCTGATTCTTGTGATTTTCCTCTCTGCTCGCTGTAGCAAACTATCACAAAATCAGTGGTTTGACAGCATTCACTCTTGCTGCTCTAGAGAGCAGAAATGTGAAATCAGTATTCCTGGGTCAACAACAAAGGCTCAGGAGAACGTCACCTTCCTCCCAAATTCTAGAGGGAATTTCATTCCCTGATGTTTTCAACTTTGTGTTGCTCAGACCTTTTCCATCTCCGGGGGCAGGCAGATGAGCTCTTTCTCCAGTGGTCATATTACCACTGCTTATGTTAAATTCCCCTCTTCTTGCCTTTTACAAGAACACCTGTGATTGCTTTGTGTCTATGCGTATAATCCAGGATAATCTCACTATCTTGAGAGCCTTAATCACCAGGGCAAAGTGTCTTTTGCCGTAAGGCAGCATTCATGGTTGCCAAGGATTAAGACCTGGATATCTTCTGGGAAACCGTTACACAGCCTCCCACGGTTTTGCTCTGCATTCTCCCACCTGCACCTCTACACATCATTGCCACTGCTCTAATGTGAAAGCCCTGGCTGCAGAGGTACATTAAGAGATTGAAGACTACTTCCAACTGCCAATGGCAGACTCAAACTTCAAGCCTGTCCCTCCTGGATCTAGGGACAGATTGAAGGAAAAGCAAGGATGTTAAGAAATATCGGTGACAAATTTTCCAAAGCTTTTTTTCTCAGCTTCCTTGTTTAACTCCCTTCATTCATATAGCAGGAACAGCCCTTTATGTCAGTCTGTCTTTGGTGGGAAAACAATAAACAGAACCCCTCTTCATTCATAAACCTATGATTCAAAAGAAATGGTCAGTGGCAATCAACTGGAATTGGACTTGATGATACTACATAGGATTCCTTTATGACGTTTTTTACTTTCAGTTTATATTGAGAGCAACTTTTTAATCACATGTGCCAGGAAATGATCTCTGATTTTACATATGCATTGTTCTTGTTTTTCTTGTTGTTTGTTGCATTTCAGACGAGGAAATCAAAGAATCTAGTGGTTAAATTATTTTGGTTAATTTTTCACCAGCTAAACTAAAACTTGAGCCTAGGAATCTTTAACCCCTAGAACAACACTATGCAACACATAGTCTGAAGCTTTATGTATTTTTAGCTCCTTATAATTTGTGAATTCTACAAGACCAGGCTTTACTCTCATTCCCTGCTTGTCTCACACCAGGGAGTATGGTACATTACGCACATCAGACCTTCAGGGGTTGAGCAGCTCATTGCTGCAATTGTATTTCCTTTTCCCATATACCCCTACATATATTCTTTGTTCGTATACTCTTAAAAATATTCATTTAGGACATTACTACTCAGAGTGTGGTCACCTAACCAATGGGACAGGCATCCCTTGGGCTCCTCTGGTAAATGCAGAAACTTAGGGCCATACCCTAGATTACTGAATTCAAACTTGCCTCTTGGTAAATTTCCCCCATGACTTATGCACATCAAAGTTCAAAAAGCACATGATTAAACTGAGCAAACTTTTCACTATATCCTATACTGGAATACTTTGGCCTCAGACTCTGAGTTCATTCCAAGTCTAGAGGACTACAATTTGGCCAGTTCCACAAAAGCTTTTCCTTTTATAAGCCCTCGTTTTTAAGTGACAAGTGCAGTGTTACTCAAGGGAAACATTTAAGGCTTGCTAATACAGACTTTTATTTCCTTCAAAGCACTTTAAGAGCAAACAGGCAAAACTTCCCTGCTCCAAGCACACACAGACTCAACTTTAGATGACAGCTCTGTGGGTGAGCCATGAAGGCAGCAGCTTGGGTCAGCAAAGACCTACAGGTTTTCCCTGGTACAGAGAAAGAGCTGATCTCCATGGTGACATACAATAAAGCCCCAAGAGCAGCCCACATGTGCCAGCCATCAGGAGGCTTTTATGACTATGTGGTACTTCTTACTGCTGTCCTCTGCAGCCCCTAGGGCACATGGCTATGGAAACCTGTGAATGAAGGACATTGATAAAGACTATAGAATGTTCATGGAGATACTCTAGAGCAGTGGTTCTCAACCTTCCTAAACCTGAGACCCTTTAATAAAGTTCCTCATGTTGTGGTGACCCTCAGTCATAAAATTATTTTTGATGCTACTTCATAACTGTAATTTTGCTTTTTCTTATGAAGTGTAATGTAAATATCTGATATGCAGAATAACTGATATATAACCCCTATGAAAGAGTCATTTGACTCCCCAAAGGGTTATGACCTAAAGGTTGAGAACCAGTGCTCTAGAGACACTGAAGCACAGTTCATGATCTGAGATCATAAGACCAAGTTTCTTGTTTATTGATAGACTTTCATAACTCATGACTATAAGACTGGGGTCCTCAGTTTTTGCTATTAGTTGACCAGAGACAGCCCTTGGCTCCTGCATTGCATTCTCAGACCCTCTCTACATGACCTTTATGTAATGTATCAAATTCTCCTGCACCTGAACAATCTGACCTAGTATTCTTCAGTCATCCAGAAAAAAAAAATTTACATTTTGAAAGCTCATATAGGTCATCCAACAAGATTAATCTCTCATCTTAAAGTGAACTGTCTGGTAACATTAATCACCTGGGAAAAATCCTTTCTCTGTGTCTCAAAACATGGGAAAACAGATTGTGTTAAATAGAAACATAAACAATAGTTTTAAAAGACAATGTTCCTTCAGAAGTAAAAAGCATGCTGGGTATAACTGTTATTATATTAGACACTGTAGAAGAAAACATTAGGGAATTGGGAGGAACAGTAACAAAAATGAGTCAAAATACAAATCCACAGAGGGGGAAAATAATTTAAAATAATAAAATCGAGAAACAGAATACCACCATGGAACACGAGCAAGTTCAAGTCTCTGTGGTTTACATCATCAAAATCTTCAGTAGAGACAGAAACAATAGAAGAAACAATAGCAAATCTTTGATATGCTTCAAGAATTTGATGAGAACTACAAACCCAATGACACAAGAGACTCAGCTGCAGGAACAAGGGAATGGAACCCCAAACCCCAAACCCATCAGGATTTGCTCAAGGAAAGGAGGAAACAGGTCAAACATCTCACCAGAAGCAGAGTGGCAAGAAGAGGGTCAAACAGCATCTTCAAGGTGATTTTCAACACAGAATTCCACATTTCAACAACAGCCTTTTACAACTAGAAGGGAGATCATGTGTGAGATATAGAACAGCTAAAGGAATGCTAAAGGAATGTTCAGGAATGTCCTCTGACACGCTAATCAGATTGTATAGTCAAGAAGAACAATGATACAAGATATATGTATGTAACAATAATCAATGAAAAAAAGCAAGGAAGGTAAATAGCAGGGTTTGGAGAGAGGTAAGGAAAGGAGGAAATGATGTTATTTTATTCTCAAAAATTAAAATCTCTTTAAAAGTCAACAGACATCACTCTAACAAAAATAGCAAAGGGGGTCAGGCATCTGAGAGATCTAGAACATTATGAATCCAATAAAATTGGTGACAGACTTCCAATCACAAATCCAAGAAGCTTAGGATATGCCCAGCAGAATATTAAACTTCTGAGAAGCAATGGACAAAGAGAAGATGAGCTAGAGAAAACAAAAGTTATGTTAAGAATAGAGAAACCAAGATGAAAATTACAGTCGGCTTTCCATCGCAAACCACACAAACCGAAAGACAGAGCAAACAGTCACTCAAGGTTCTAAAGCCCCACAACAAGAGAAAAGAGGAAGGAGGAAATAAAGGCTCTGGAGCCCAAACAAAAGCCAGCAGACTCTTCACCGAGGAAATGTTAAAGGGAGCTTTACAGGTGGACAGACTCAGAACAGCCCTGAGAATTCTGGAGCCACACCAAGAAGGAAAGCAGACAGGACACGTGATGCAAACAGAATGGTTCTCTTCTCCTTTGTAATTGCTACAGAAAGAAAAACAGAGGCCCTAGTTTGTATGTGTAAAATACGTATAAAGGTATGATCAATAATAATAATGATGCTGAGAAAGGTGGGAGGAACTGGGAAAATACCTTTATTAAGACCTTGACATTCTGATAAAATGTTACATTATTGAAACTAAGTGAAAATGTGCCTCGTAATTCTAAACAAAGAGGGATTATTGAGTGTGACAAAACAAACCAGTAGTCAAGATGTGACAAGGGGCAAAAATGAATAAACACAGTCAACCAAAAAGGAGAATGAGAGAGAAAGAAAAATACCATCTGGTGGTACCTGTAATTCCAGCATATGGAAAGCTCACGTAGGAGGGTCAAAGGTTGAAGACCAGCCTGAGCTTCATTGTGAGACCATGTTTCACAAGGACAGAAAAAAGTAAATATAAATAAATTATACAGATAGAAAACACTAAATAAGATAGATTTAAAATCAACCATTTGATAGCTATAGTAAATGTAAAATATGTAAACACACTTAAACATAGATTATTAGATTAGATAAAGATCGAAGCAAGGCCTAACTGTATGTTGTCTGTGATTAACCAATGTTAAATATAAATTAATATGTTCAAACAAAAGATTGGAAATGGATGTGGCCTGAAAATTTTAATCGGAAAAAAGCTGGAGATGTTTTGGTGTCAGGAAAAGCAGAGTCAAGGATGAGGAATGTTAGATAAAGGACAGAATGCATAGTGACAAAGAGCTCAAATCTCTATAGAGTCATCCTAATCTGTATCCACTTAGCAGCACATCTACAAACACCTAGAGGGCAAACACGCAAATCCACTAGTCTACTTGAGATTTTCAATGTTCTTTTCTTGGTGACTGATAGAGTGATTAGGCAGACACTGAGAAAGTACAGAAGAAAACCATCAATTAGCATGACCTTGTAGTGGGTAGCCATTCCAGCTTTGACCTGGAAGTTCCAACCCCCATTGAGGCTTCAGTAACTGTCACACCTACAAGGCGGGGCTGAGAGAGGATGCTGAAGACCCGAGATCCGGATGCGAGGGCTCTCTTGGTTCCTGGACCCTGGACGCTCGAGGTAGACCAAGCAGAGTTCTCCAGAGAACACCGCTGGACTGCGCTACACCTTTCCCAGACCCTGTAAACTATCCCTTCACTTGTAAGTTACCCCACAAAATAAACCTCCCTTTTAACTACGTGGAGTGGCCATAATAATTTCACCAATAGCTCCGGGGGATTTGACACCCTCCTCTGGACTCCAGGGACACCTACACTAGCATGCACACACCCACACATAGACACATAACTAAAAAGCAATAGAAATAAAATCTTAAAAATACAGAGGCTAGACTCTAGCCTCTAGACAGATGGCTCAGGGGTTAAGAACACTAGTTGTTCCTGCACAGAACCCTGGTTCAGTTCCCAGCACTCACATGGTTGCTCACAACCAGCTGTACTCCAGTTCCAGGGGATCTGACAGTGTCCTCTGACAATGGCAAACACTGGGCATGCATGTGACACACATATACACAGGCAGAATGCTTATAGCATAAAATATAAAAGTAAAACATCAAAAAATAAAGACTAAATATGCATATATTATGTACAAGGCTCTCCCACTCAGGTATTTAACCATGAACTAAAAAAAAAAAAAAAAAAAAAAAAAAAACTGGCTGCACAATGCCTTGTATATGAACATCTTCAGGCTCTTCATTTCTGTTCCTGAACCAAACTAGAAACAACTCAAGTCTATAAGCAGATGAATAAATAGATTTTGGTATATTCATATCAGAAAGCATTACTTAAAATAAAAAACAAATTTTTCTATATTTGTATAATTTAATATCACTGCAATGGAAAGGAAAAGACTATTAATATCCCAGAAAAATGAATGACTTTCAAATTAATTATGCCGAGGAAAATGAACTAGGCAAATAAAAGGAGATGCACATGATTCCATTGCATATAAAATTTTAGGGAAAAAAAACCCTAATTTATATTGACAGCTGTATCTGAGATGGAGAATACAGCAAAGAGAAGAGATGGACTGTAAAAAAAAAATTCTCAAATTTTAGACTATGGCTATATTCACTATCTTGGTTATGGTGACAATTTCATTGGTGTATGAATATGTCAAAATCTATCAAAACTGTGCACTTTTAAACATGTGCAGTCATTGTATGTCGATCTCGATAAAGCTGTTAAAAAATAAAAATGGTTTAGGAAAATTCATGTGAATTTGTGCCATTTAAGTTAGCTTCAAGCACTGTCTTAATGTACCATGTGTGTCTGCCATCGGGAGCCTGTGCTGCAGAACCCTTTCCCAAGCCTGCACGCGGGAGCAGAGTCTGAGGCTACAAACTCTAGAAAAGGCCTGAAAACATTATCCCAAAGAGCGACTATCATCCCTAACCCTCCTAGAGAGCATATTCTCAGCTGTTTATTAGTTCTCTCCACAGACTGTAATTACCAGGAACAGTATCAACTCCTGTCCCCCACCCTGCCTTTCCATTAAGCCGTAGGGTCTTTTTCAAAATGTGTTTGTGTCCACTCCGAAGATGCTGTGCTTCCCGGCCTTAAGTTGTTTTTGCTTTTTACTTCCAACAAAAACCTCAGACTGATCGGTCTTATCATGGCTTATCCTACATCTGGAGGGGGAAAAGGGTGACATATGTGGCAGCTAGAGCAGCTAGGAATGCATTTTAATGCTGCAGTGTGCTGTGCCTGCAAGTGGGCACACCCCTGTTCCCTCAGGCTTCGGATGCGCACAGCCCATACAGTGCCCTGAGTCACTCCAATAAAGCAAGGATCCAGGCTACAGACATACAGAGGAAAATGTCTAATCCTGTAGCCTAGCTGCATCCGTTCAATTACGTTGGCATTCACAAGCAATAAGTTAAATTGATCATCCTAATGATATTTGCCATTCCTGGCTTGGAGTTGATTTCCTTAAAGAATTAGCATTCCGTTTTTGTTTTTGTTTTTTTTTTTTTTTCTAATTTCAGGGAATATTAAGAAATGCTTTCCATGTAACTAAATCCATCATCTGAATGCTTCCTCCCACGAGGCAGCCTAAGCTCTCATTCACCCATTTGGCAATTCTGGGGTCGGAGGTTATTTAACTACTTCTCAGCTTAGGGTCGGGGCAGAGGCTCAGGAGTGTGAAGTGTTGCAATCCCACCTGTCGCTCAGGAAGAAGCCTCAGTGTCTTCATGGTCTGCTGCTCATGGATGGCCCAGGAAATCATCTGTGGCAAACGGTCACACAATAATCCTTGGCAAGTGACTATTACGATTTGGAGCCCTGAGTCTGTAATGCCTAGTTCCTCTCTTTTGTTTATTGTGACTCTAGGCCTTCATCCCTTGGTTAGCTGGCTTATTATTATTTTTTAAAGCAACAGGAAGTTGCTATTGTCTATTTGGAGCTGGATTTCTTTGGGCTTGATCTTTCCGTTGCTATGTTACAAAAGGCAGAAAGAAAACATTATATTTATCCCTTTCTAAATGTCAACGTCCCTTGGACCCTGGCTGTTCAGGTAAGTGGAATTTTCCAGTACACATGTCCCTCGGTCTTCTCATCCTTGAGTTGGCAGCTAATTGGCCTGCCATTCTTCACTCTGCAGAAGTTATTTGCAGTGTCTGAAACACTTCTAAAGAGTAAAATAACAAGGCCAAAATCAATACACTTTAAGGGAAATTATAAGTTGTCTTCTCTCCTTTACCAGAAAGACAGCACTGAGGTGATTTGATGGCAAAGAGTGTCTGCACTCTTCTTGAAGACAGAATCCTTTTGGACAATGGCCTTAGCCACAAAACTTAAGTGTATTCCTCAGAACATGCCCTCAGTTTCTCTTGCATGGCTTTCTGGGTGCTATTAATAAAATCAGCCACAGGGTCATTGTTTGGCAGCTTATTAGGCATTTGAACAACTCTGATCTGAAATTTGCTTCATAATATATTTAGCCAGTAATTTAAGGACCATCAAGTCATGAAACAACTTCAGGCCCCTCTGAAACCCCATTTCTTGTGAAGGATTCAGTATCCACACATACAACAGTCATTTACTGACCTGCAAATGACTCAGGCTCAAACTGTCCCAGGTGCATATGAAGTCAATAACCTCAATGCTTACCCTATGACCTTGAGACACACAAGAAATTCAGCTGGCCATGTCTGAGAATGGGGCCAAGTCAACATTTGCTAAGAGAGGGCTGCTTGAAGTGGCAGTTTCAGAGGTAGAGATAATTCATCCCAAACTTCCCTTCCAAAACATCGATAACATATCTGCCTTGTCTAAATGTATCTATATTTTCCTTGACTCTACTTATCTGTTCAGCCTTTGTGTAATCCTGGATAATGTAGCTGAGAACCACTATTAAGGGGACTGACTGCGTTGCCTGTAGGAAAGTAGAAATGGAGTGAGGTGAGTTGTGTAGGCAGGTGCTCTGTGTCACACACCTGAGCCAAGGGCTCTCAGATCCTACCCATGTACTGCCCCTGTCCCCCCCCCCCACTATGGCCCCGGCCCCTCCCACCACTGCAGAGCATCTGGTGGTACCCAGCCTCCGTGGGCAGAGGAAGCATGCAGCTTTAACCTGCCATCTGTGCTTTCTATCTTAATTTATAATGCACACTGAAGCCAGAGCTAATAGGCTCTGTCTGATGGGCTATGCAAGCCCTTAGCTTTTCTTTTAGAAGAATTATTATCTTTTCTTTAGGGGAAAGAAGTGCATCTTCTACTTTGCATGAGGCTGCCTTCTACTAGGTATAATCCAAGAAAAAATAAAGTAAGTTTGGTTCCATGGCCCTGGGAAAGAAATTCGGTGGATAAAAGCAAGTGGATAACTAGAAGTCTGCGATAGATTTGAGCTGGAACAAGAAGGCAGAGACATTAGTAAATTAAGAAGGGAGGATTAAATATTTACAATACACACCAGAGCTATGGAACCCTGTGGGTGCCACAGTTGGATGAGCAGATAGACGGCTAGAGAAGAGAAGGGAAGTAAGGGGAGAGAACAATTGAACAAGAAAGAAGATGTTCCACCTATGCTCAGGAACCGGGAGATTGTTCAAAGGAGTCTATGACCTGCTTCTAAATCCAATAACACTAATGAAGAGATGAGCTGTGTGCTGTACATTTGCTACCAGAGGGAAATTCATACTAGATGCCACATGGTTACGAGTCTGATACGGAAAAACCCACAAAAGAATCTAAAATGAGCTGCAGTGGAAATAAGAGATGGAACAAACTAAGGTTATAGGGGATCTGTGTTGAGAAGGTGAGAGGGAGGAGGATCTGGGGGCCAGAGATTTCTAGAAAAGTTCTCAGGAGCCAGGGTATAGCCTGGGCAATTTTTCCTATTCTCCAGGGGCTTCTCATGGGCAGTCCAGTTTGGGGACTGCTAATATACATTACACTTCAAATGGCCACCAGCTCAAGCTTTCAGTTGTGATTTTACTGTTACTAAAAGATTTGCATTGCTCATTATTAATTATTGGGTAGGTGCCATCTATTCTTTCCTCTGTTTCCATTTATGATTTTAAGAAGGGAGCCATCATAGCTAAAAATTACTACTACTTTGAAAAATTGGGCTACAACCTATACATTAGAAATAATGCCACCTCAGGGCCAGGGATATAGATCAGTAATTAGATGGCTTACCTAGCATAAAAAGCCTGAATTTGATCTCCAGCATCACTTAAACTGGGTATGGTAAAAGATGCTTTTAATTCCAGTGCCTAGAGGGTAAAGGCAGGAGGATCTGAAGTTCATAGTCATCCTCAGCTATATAGGAAGTTCACAGCCCATTTGGGCTACATAAGACAATCAATCAATTAATCTCTCTCTCCCTCCCTTTCTCTCTCCTTCTTACCCTCCCACTCTCTTTCTAAACACACACACACACACACACACACACACACACACACACACACACACACACACACAATCTACTTGTAGTTTTACTTTAAATACAGTTTTTAGGGTACTGGAGACTAAACCTGTGCTAAGAGCACTCTACACTGAGCTACAAACCAAGACCTGCCTGAAAGATTAAATGAGGCAATTGTTTCTAAAGCATTAAAGCACAGTGCTTGCTACATTGGACACAGAGACATAATATAATTACTGTCCATTGCCTTCATTATATTCCAACAAATGAGACTGCCACAGCTTCCCCTGCTGAGAGCACAGATATCACCTCCTCCATCTCTTTGTTAACACTCCCCTTTCCCCTGCATGTGTCTCCTTTGAAATGTTAGTTATGGTGGTTTGAACAAGAATGGCCCCTCCAGGCCCTTTTGTTCAAATGTTTGGTCCTCAGTTGGTAGAACTGTTTGGGAAGGATTAGGAGGTGTGGCCTTGCTGGAGGAGGTGTGTCATTTGAGACAGGCTTTGAGGTTTCAAAAGCCCACACCCAACCCAGTTAGCTATCTCTGCCTTGTGCTCATGTCTCAAGATGTGAGCTCTCAGCTACTGCTCCAGCACCATGCCTGCCTATCTGCTTCCATGCTCCCCCAAAGACAGTCATGGACTAACCCTCTGAAACTGTAATCCCCCAGTAAACTCTTTCTTCTATAAGTTGCCTTGGTCATAGTGTCTTATCACAGCAAAAAGTAAGTAAGACATCAGCTTCTTCTAAGCTTTCTCTGGGGATAGAGACTGGCTAGGAAGGATCTGCTCCTCTTAGTCTGAGCCCTGCCTATCTAAAGTTGCACCTTCTCAGAATCCTTCCCAACAATATCTCCACAGACCTTGTCCCAAATGCTCCTTCCCCATTTTAGCATTCCCAAGGACATGCCCATTCTTGATTCGACTGGTTTTGAATCATCTCGTCTCTTTATGTCACTGTGCATGTTAAGTAGCATCTACCCTGGTATTGACTGGCTTACCAACAGCTATCCAGACAGAGTCCCTTGCTTGTGCAGACCTGAATCACCATTCACATCACATAGACACTCAGAAGACTGCAAGCTCCTTAAGGATAGGGCTTGACCAGGACATCCAAGTAAATAAATGCCCACAGGACTTAGAATAATACTTAATGTGTAAGTGATACATGTGAGTTACCATGACAAAATGCCACAGACTGGGAGGCTTAAATAACAGAAATTTACCTTCACAGTTTTGGAAGCTGGAAGTCTGAGATAGAAGCATCAGCAGGGTTGGTTTCTTCTGAGATCTCTCTCCTTAGCTTGCAGATATCCTTGACTTCTTGTGATGGTATAAGACACCCATGACATTAGAAGCACGCTCACACTAATGGTCCTTTTAACTACCTACCCTTTTAATGGCCCTATTTCCAACTATAGTCACATTCTGAAGTACTGAAAGTTAAAACTTCAAAATATAAATTGGACAGGTAAAGGGCATATGATTCAACCCATAGGTGCTTAATAATTATGCAAAATGAATGGCCTTGTGCACATGTCCCACTGTGTATCTAGATCATGGCTTAGTGCAGTCCACCCTCTAATCAGCAGATATCACATTCCTTTCTCAGGTGGTTGTGGTAGGAAGATGCATGCATTACAATTCCTGCCTGAAGGAACCTATATTTTAATGGAAGAAACCCCTGCACACAACTTTGATAAATGGAAAATAAACTCAGTTAAAAGTATACATAAGCCAGAAGAGAACTTAGCCCAGCAAGGGGTCCAGGGTAGGCTCCCCTGAGGAGACCATTTCTGAAGTGAGTGGTAAAAGGTGACTAAGAATTGTATTTTGCAGGGAAAGAAAGACAAGAGTGGACTGTTGCTACTGCTAAGGGATCATGTCAGCTTCAGGGTGGTAAGTAGATTTAAAGCATTCCTAGGGGCATGGGGCAGGGGGAAGAGCAGAGACACAGTGCCCTTTGAAGACTCAGGTGTGGGATGAATGTGGAAAACCTTTATAAGATTCCTTCCACCTTCAGGGTTCAGTGTGTAGGCTGACGACAGGGTTACAGAGAAGCAAAGTGTAGGACCAGCTGAAGAAATGAAGTGTTGCTCCATGCTCATGTTTTAAACCACCAGCACCACCAGCACATAGGAACCCATGAGAAATGCAAATTCTTAAGGTGTCTAAAGTCATTATATCAGAACCTCTGAGGATGGACCTGGTAACCCATTTAACGGGGTCCTCGGGTGATTGTGTTAAGGCCAAGGGTCCCTGTTCAAAGGATGAGGACCTTTCTCTTTCCTCTTGGGCAGATACATCTTTCCAGTTCCCACTGAATTATCAATCCCCTATTCCCTGTGAGGGGATGAAGGGAGGGAGGAGGAGGGAGGGAGAGGAAGAAGAAAGAGGAGAAGAAGGGAGAGTCGGGGGGGGGGGTGAGAGAGAAAGAGAGAGGCATGGAGGGAGAAAGAAAGAGAAGGAAATGGGAGAAGGAAGAGGAAAAGAGAAAGATGGAGAGAGGGAGGGAAGAAAGGAGGGAGGAAAAGTAAGGTAAGAAAGAAGGAGAGGAAAATGCCCAAATAAGAACAATCTTTATGCATCAGAACATTTAAAAAACTCAGATTTAATACACTACCAAGCTTTAGGAAAATATTTTCTAGAAACTTTTAACTGAAATAAAATATAAGCACTACACAGACAAGGGGTCCAGTTTGGAGAGCCGTATTTGAAAACAACAAATTGACTGACTGATTTCCATCACCCAATATGTTCCCCATTCATACTAAAAGAGAGGCTGCATTAAAATATCTAACTGATCAATATCCCAATCAGCGTTTTTATAAAATCCCACAGTGGAATCCATAATGGTGACCCGAACACAATGACCTTTGGAGCAGCTCTCCTGCTTTCACAGGTTATTTCTAATCAACTTGATAGAAAATGTTCAGGTCCAAAATCAAATGATTCCATTCCTGGAAAAATCATTATTAGTTAAGTAATTAAACAATCCCTCACTTATTAACTTTTCAGGTCCTTTGGTCATGCTTGAGAACACCAAAATTGCCTGGCAATTATATAAATTATATTTCTATTCCCTGTTTAGTAGTTACTCAAAACTATATTTTCATAAGGAATGGGCTGCATGGGGACACAACCGTCAAAGAAAGGACAGGGTGAAAACTTCGCCCAAGGAGGACTGCTAATTCAGAAAACACACTGAGAGCAAGCAACACCAAGTGGAACACAGAACCATGATGTGTTTCAGGGCTTGATATTTAAGTGATAAGCATGCACATTTCATAATTATAAATAGCAAGTTATCACTTAAAAATTAAAACAGAGCCAAATGTGGGGACACCAGCAGTCAGAAAGCTAAGGCTTCATGAAGTTCATGAAGTTAAGGCGAGCCTGGACTATAAAACAAGATCCTGTCTCAAAAAAAATCAAGTACTGGAAGTGTATCCCAGTGGTAAGTACTTGTCTAGCAAGTGAAATGTGCAGGGTTCCTTCATATCATTTGAAGCAGTAATCCTGTTTGGAATGGGGACATATAGTTGAAACCTATATAGGAAGATATTCGCTGCCAAATTGTGTATAATAGGAAAAATTAAAACAAGATTAAAAATCTATTATTGTTGATTAAAAATAATAATTTAGAGCTGGTGAAGTGGCTCAGGGGGTAAAGGCACTTGCTGCCAAACCTGAGGACCTGAGTCTAATCCTCAGAATCCACATAGTAGAAGGAAAGGAAAGACCGGCACCCCCTCCCCCACCCCAGGCTGTCCTCTCACATCCACACATCACATATGTGCTGTGTGTAGTACACACACACACACACACACACACACACACACACACACACACAATTATATAAAACTTTTAAGGAGCTGGAGAAATGACTCATGGTCGAGAGCATTTGTTCTTACAGAGGATCAGAGTTTGGAGCCCACTACCCATGCCAGGAAGCTGACAATTGCCTTGGTTCCAGCTCCAGGGATCCAGTGCCCATTTCTAGCCTCTACAGACACCTGCACACTGCAGCACACATGCATGTGCGTGTGTGTGTGCGCGCACGCACACACACACACACACACACACACACACACACACACACACACACACACACGCCCTTCCATGGGAACAAGGTCTAGGGATAAGAGGCCCGAGCACAACCTTCAGCTCCCTATCCATTCTCTCCCTGGTCCTCTCCCTGGTCCCCTCCTTGGCCAGCACAGCTTTGCTACTGAGGATGCATTTTATGGAAATATTAAAAGCCATCAGATAATCTTGTATTATTCATTTTCAGAGAGAGAGATGGGGGGGAGAAAACAGAGAAGAAAGAAGGGAAAGAAAGGAGATTCAGTCTTAAGCCTCCCACTGTGTAGCTATATTTAAGGAACTCACGTAATTCTGCTGAATAGGTCACCGTGACTCTATTAAAATGATTTTGTAGACTATGCAGCAACATGGAGGAGGCTTTCATTCGGTGACTTCAGCAGAAAACACAGAACACATTAAAACCAAACAGTTTTGGAAAAGTCAGGAAAGTATAAAGACAAACTGAAAATAAAGGTTAGTAATCCAGCCATTTGGGGAAATAATGTTAATGTGAATGTTTCCATGAAGTTGCTTTTGATCATGTATGTATATACATACACCAACATTTATTTTCACAAAATTAAATTGAAATTTGATGTTGTATGGTTATTTTTTATATACTGTCCTCTCTATATAGTATATTAATCTTTAAAATATGGCTTTATACCTACATAGAAGTAATCATGTCAATTTTCTAACTTACTTGGTTGAAGCATGGAAAAATGTTATGTAGTTCAACATTCATCAACTCTAAGTGACCTCATGTGGTTCAACATAATACTTATCAATGGCCATTTGGAGCAGCTGGGTTGTTTTAATTACAATGAAATCATCATAAGTGTTTAATACTTCTAAATCTATTTTAGATAGCATTCTAGAAGGATTCAAAGCTTGGCAAATTTCAAGATCTCTCAAATATTTTCCCTATTTCCTATGAGAAGACTTCTGTATCCCATGACACCGCTTCCCTGATGTTTGTGCTCCACTCTCCATGCAGGTATACTTTTCATATAGCACAAATAATCTAGAACAAATTGCAATTTTTACTTTTTTGCCATTTAGGAGAATAACCTTCCAAAGTAGCTATGAATAATTTTGCTCATCAAAACTTGTTGGTATTAAGAGAAAAGACCTTCTATTGAAGCCGTCTGTCTGCACAGAAGAAAACTAGGGCTGAGCTCTGAAGTGAGAGGGGGCTGAGGAGAGGAGTGCTGAGGCACAGTAAACACAGCAGTGAAAAGAAACACTGAGAAATGAAGGTCTTGGGTTAAGTTACAGTTTCAAGGTTAGAGGGGACAAATGGAAGATTTCTAAAAAAGACCTGCCCTTCATCCCAGCATCAGTTTCAGATGCATCATCACCCAGACAAAAACAGGGTGAAACTCAAGAGCATGAGGGTCAAGGAAAGAGAGCTTTTGAATATTGGATGTTGTTTGCTGTGGCCAATAAGGTCTCAGTCTTGGTCAAAGTAGCCCATGCATCCCAATGAGCATCCACTGTAGAGATACAACATCCAGTTATTCCCAAACTATGACGACATAATGGATTAAAGTCTGAAGGACCAGAAATTATAAAACAAGGGACCTCTGGGAGAGATGGTGAGCTAGAGGCAGCCTCTGTGTGACCCAGAAAAGAAAAATGTGAGAAGAGAAAACGGACACTCTTCAAAGACAGGGAAAAAAAAAGAAAAAGATTTGAAAATCCACAACCCCCCCCCCCCAAAAAAAAATGTGATGTGACTACAAAAAGCACCAAGAAACAAAAAATGTAACAGGCCAAAAAGAAGAAATTTAAATTGAACACAACTCTAGCTCTGCATATCCCTGGGAGGCGAGGAGGAAACAGAAGCCTCATCCCAAAGTATGGGAGTTTGAGCTCACAGGTGTGAACTGCTCACTAAGAAGATTTTTGAATAACACCAGAAGAAAAATATTCAAACCAACAGGTGTGGAAATCAATGGACAGAGAAACAAAAAATGGGGAAAAGCAAGGCAACATGACTCCTTCAAAAGATCTCAACTCCTCAACTACTAAATTAAAAAATAGAAATGGTGAAAACTTAGGTGACTATCTCAAAAATGTACTAGCAAAAACAATCGGTGACCTCAAAAGGATACAAATGAGCAGATGAATGAAGTCATGAAATCTATCCAGGACCTGGAGAGGAAAGTCAGCAGCTGGAGGAAACAGTGAGCAAAATGGATTAGAAGATCGGCAATATGGATGAAAGGTCAACATGATGCAAGAGTTTATGAAGGATGCTGAATTTTTTAGATTTTAGTAGAAAAGCAAGCAAAAATGTTGGAAATAAAAACAACAAATCAAATATAAAATATACAATGGAAAAGCATCGACAATAGACTAGACTGAGCAGAAAAAAAGAATACCGAGGGGAGATTAAGAGCAAGGACATACAACATTCAAATGTCAATAAAATAAAAAAAGGAAATGAACAAGCATGACCATAGCATACAAGAACTCTAAGAATATGAGCAAAAGGCCCAACCTAACAATCCATGGAATAGAAGAAACAGAGTCCAAAACTAAGCACATAGAGCAGGGTCTCACCTTTCCTAATGCTGCAACCCTTTAATACAGCTCCTCACATTGTGGTGACCCCCAACCATAAAACTATTTTCAGTCCTATTTCCTAACTGTAATTTTGTTACTGTTATAAGTCGGAATGTAAATATCTGATATGCAACTCCTGTGAAAGGATCGTTTGACCCCCAGAGGGGTCGCAACCCACATGTTGAGAACCACTGACATCTAGTCTATTCAATGAAATAACAGCAGACAATTTTCCAAGTGAGAGAAAGACTGACATTTAGAACACTTGGGCATTTAGAACTCCAAATAGACAGGACCAAAGCAGATCCTCTCTACAACATATTACGTAAAAATTGCAAAGCAAAGGAACAATAGTAAAGGCTATGGGGTAAAAATCCCAACTCATGGGATAAAAATCCCAACGCATCCACAAAGTCAGAAGCATCAGAATAACACTGGATCAGTCATCATCAACCCTCAGTGCTGATATTCATTCAAAGCGTAGGATATTCATATTCATTTCAATCCCTGAAGGTAAATAACTGCTAGCACAATTGTTAGGTCCAGCAAAACCACCTTATAGTGTTAATGGACAAATAAGGACAACTCAAGAAAACCACACACTAAGGCAGTTCATAACCACCAAGACAGAGTGCAGAAAATACTCAAAGCAATACTTGACACACGAGAGGAAAAAAAGACCGTCTCAGTCACAAGAACCCAGGAAAGAATAAATTTCAGGAGAGGAATGGCTCACATTGGAAGGAGTACTGGAAAGAAAACATTGTATTTAACACTGTAAACCAGCAAAGCCCTACCACAAAAAAAGGAGGGAAAAAGTCAAGATCAAGTAGTAATCCAACCAGCATTACAGCAAGTAGCAAGTCTCTTGCAGTAATAAATATAAATGGTCTCAAGTCACCAATGAAGAGAAACAGATTATCTAACTTGGCTAAAAACTAGATCCAACTATGTATTCTCTCCAAGTGCAAGCCTCCCTGTCAAAGACACCCACAAATTGGTAGTTAAAGGATAGAAATCAATTTATCAATCAAGCACAAGCTGAAAATATTATCAACTAACATAGGTATTCCAATTTCTAAGAAAGGAGATTCCAACCTTCAAAATTAGAAGAGATAAAGAGCCATTACATACTAACAAAAGGAAAATTTCACCAAGAAGACATGAAAATTACATATAATAACTGAACAACAGTGTCCCTCATTTCATAAAAAAAAACACTAATGTGCATAAAAGGAAGATAATAACAGTGGGTGACATCAATAAACCATTCTCATTTTCAGATAGGCCATCCAAACTAAAAGTCAGCTAACAGTGCATAAACTACATTATATGTCAAGTGGACATGACAGATGTGTACAGAATTGTCCAATCCAGTAAATAGAAAACACACATTCTTCTTAGCAGCCCAGAGAATTGTCCTTAAACTAATCACATTCTATGTCAAAAAAATATTAAAATACAAAAGAATCTAAAACACTTCTTATATCTTATCAGATCATAAAACTACAATTCAATAGCAAAAAAAAGCCACAAAAAAAATGACACAAATACTTAGTGACTAATGAATGTACAGTGGATCATTGAAGAAACTAGGAAAAAATTCTAATTCTTAAAATCAAATACTAGAAAATCTGAGATACAGATAAGGTAGTTCTGAGACAAAAGTTCATAATTACAAGAATTTACATTAAAAATCAGGGAGGTCTCAAACAACTTAATAGTACACCTTAAGGTCTCAAATCAATAACTTAATGATACACCTTACAAAAACAAGAACAAACCAAATCCCAAAGTAGCAGATGGCAAGAAATAATACATGTCAGGACAGAAAGTAAGGATATGGAGACTAGGACAACAGTGTACAGAATCAAAAAGTTGTTCTTTGGAAAAGTAAACCTAGTTCTCATATCCTTCTGGCCAGTCTGACCAAATCAAAGAAGAGCCAAATTAATAAATTATCAATGAAAAGAAGATATTACAACAGAGTCCACTGAAATCCAGAAGGTCATTAGGGAATACTTTGAAAAATCTGGAATCTCTAGAAGAAATGAACAAAGTCCTACATACATAGGACCTACCAAAATTAAACTAACAGGATATGGACAATGTAAACATGTCCATAACAAGTGAGGAGACTAAAACAGTAATAGAGTCTCACAATTAAAAATTAGATTCATTCTGAATTCTACCAAATCCTCAACCATCTAACAGCAATGTTCTTCAAACTACTCAATAAAATAGAAAGAGGAAGAATACTGTCCAATTCACTCTGACACCAACACAGATAAGGACATAGCATCTACATCAAAAGAGGAATAAAAACACAAACCAATTTCCCTGTTGGACACAGATCCAAAATTTCTCAATAAGATGCTTGAAAACTGAATTCAAGGACATGTAAAGACTGTACATCATGATTAATCCGGTTTTACTCCAGAGATGGATACAAATGAAAAAGGCAGAAGTCAAAATACCCTTATTTGCAGATGACTCTACTTTCAGCAAAGTAGCAAGATATATATAAGCAATACACAAATGCTAGTGGGTTTTCTAAATGCCAACAATGAACTTGACAGGAAAATAAAGCAGAAAAACAATCTTATTTATAATAGCTTCCTGGGAATACCTAGGAATAAACCTAACCAAAGCGAAAGACCTCTGCAATGAAAACTTTAAAACCCCACAGAAAGAAATTGAAGACACTAAAATATAGAAAGATGTCCCTGCTCTTGGTTAGACAGAGCTAATACAAAACTGATCACACTATTAATAGCAATCTGTAGATTCAATGCAACACCCATCAAGATTCCAACAAAAAAAAACTAGAAAAAATCCCCCTAAATTGCATATGAAAGACCCCAAATAGCCAAACCAACCCTAAACAGAAACAATTCTGTAGGACTCACAATACCTTATTTCAAAGTATACTGTGGAGACATGGTAACAAAAGAACATGCTTAATGTAAGACTTGAAATGCTGAACATGTGATGGAAAAATAAGATATAAGCACAAGCGAAAGCTTTCTGCAAGGACTCCAGTGGTGTGGGAAATAACCCCTGGAATTGACAAACAGGAGTATTTGAAATTAAGACTCTGTACACCTAAGGAAATAGAATTAAAGCCCAAAGAATGAGGGAAAAAAATCTTCGTGAACTACATATCAAACATAAGAGTTATCATTTGGAATATACACAGAACTGCAAGAGTTAAAAAGCCTCCCATCAATAAATGGGATAATAATGAATTTAATAGACCATCTCAAAAGAATACAACATCCAATAAGCACATGAAACCCCACTTAACATCCTGAGCCATCAGGAATGGAAATCAGAACTGCTTTGTGATTCCATCTCATCCCAGTCAGAATGACCATTGCCAAGAAAACAAATACTGGTGGGGATGTAAGGAAAAAGCAGCCCTCACTCACTGCTGATGGAAATGCAAGCTAGTGCAGCAACTATGGAAATCAGTGTAGAGTGCCCTCACTAAAAACACGACAATCATGCAATCCCGCTACAACGTTCCTGTGTATATACCCTAGAGGATCTTAAGTTAGCATCCCTCGGGACACTGCTGTACATGTGGATGTTGCTGCACCATTCACAATAGTCAAGAAATGGAAGCAAGATAGATGCCCATCAACAGATGAATGGATGGAGGAAATGAGATACCCACACAGTGGAAGCTTAATCTGCTGTTAACAACAGAATTAGGATATTCCTAGGAAAATCAATGAAACAAGAGATCATTATGTTAACCAAAACAACTCAGACTTAGACAAGTATATTGTTTTCTCTCAAATGCAGAACCTGGATTTAATATATGTGTCAGGGGAGGGGGGGGAATAAGAACAAAGTATAATTAAATAAATACATGAAGATGTCACAATGAAACCCATTTCTTTTCCTATTAGCCAAAAAAAAATTTATTTAAAAGATGGGAGGCAGGTCATTTAGGAACTATCTTCCTAAGGGATTTCTCCTAATTCCTTTTAAAGTAAGCTGAACCTCCCCAACTGCGTCAGACATACAACCTCACACAAATAGAAAGTACAACACATTCTGTGCCGTTCTGACCATCACCTCCTACAAAGAGAATTCTGGGGCTCGGGACAGCCAGGGGCTGGTGGAACTTCTATAAAGGGAGCTGAAAGACTGACTTTGTTCCCCAGACAACAACCTAAAGAAAAGGCAGAAACTCGAGCCAAAGTGACTCCAGGCCAAGTAAAACATCAGACTGCATAAAAATATGGAGGCCTGTCAAGGAGAGACTCCATTCTGAGCACTCACAAAAGCTCCTTTGCCCCTCCCTGGTTCCCAATAAAACTACAGACCCTCCAAGTTGGCTTGACTGGAGAGCCTGAAAGAGCACAACACAGCCCTCTTGGAGCCTTCCAAAGACTTTCCAACCTTTGCACAGGTTGCCATATCCCTACCCTCAGAGATGCCAAACACGGTACACCGCCTGGTCCAGTTAAAGAATGCACTCAGAACAATTTTCCTTCTCCTAGCTCATTGGCTACAAGAACATTCAAGCTGCAAAAATTTAGTTTCACACATCACCAGTAACTATATTTGGTATTTGATTAACAAACTGTGCTTAAGTTGTGGACCAGGATCTAGAACTGACCAGCATGTCTAGAGTTTCCATTTTTAGCCTCGCAGATTCCTGGCCTATCATGAGGCAATCATCCCTAAAGACAGACAAAAAGTGGAGTTGGAAGCTTCCTTGTCCCAGAAAAGAAATCCAGGTCCTAGTTCTCTTAAGTACATCTCTTCTTCAATATCTGAGTAAGTGGGAATGTAGAACCTTGGGTATAATTATTTTTCTTTTGCAGTATCTCTTCGTATATGCCGGTGCTTCTTGTATCTGTTTCATAAATACTTCTTCTGACATACGGCACACCTCCATTGATTACTATTTCCAGTACCATCACCAGATTCATGTCTTTCATGTTGCTTTCTCTAAGCTTCACAGCTCAGAATAGGAGTCTTTATCCAAAATGAACTTTGGAAGTTGAGAATTCCTGGAAGACCCATTGAAAACCTAAGGGAACACGTCTCAGATTAGCACCTTCTTCAAGAACCCTCAGAAAAATCCATGCTCTGCCCTGAGCTCCAGCTTACAAAACATTGCTAATGGAACTTGTGATACTTTTTTGTTTGTTTGTTTGTTTGTTTGTTTGGTTGGTTGGTTGGTTGGTTGGTTGGTTGGTTGGTTTTTCAAGGCAGGGTTTCTCTGTGTTGTTTTGGTGCCTTTCCTGGAACTCACTCTGTAGACCAGGCTGGACTCGAACTCACAGAGATCCACCCAGCTCTGCCTCCCAAATGCTAGGATTAAAGGTGTATGCCACCACTGCCCAGCAATACTTTATGCTTATACACCTGTTTATATGGCCTTGTGGTGATTTTTACAAAGAAACCCCACAGAGCTTAACTTACTCCTTTTGTCCAAATACACTCTAAGCCCTAAATTACTAAACTCTCACAAAGAACGTCAGTTCACACTTTTCCAATTTTATTCTTGCATCTATTTTTAGTTTATTGAAAATGGATTTTTTTTCATATATTCTGATTATGTTCTCCCTTCCCCCAACTCCTCTGAGATCCTCCCCACAATCTGTCGTATCAGAATCCACATCCTTTCTGTTCTATCCTGAGGAAACAAAAAGGCATCTAGAGAATAATAAAATAAAACAAGGTAAAACAAAAACAAACTGGAACAGGACAAAACAAACAGAAGGAAAAAAAGCCATAGACCAAGCCCAAGAAATACACTCAGACACAGAGATGTACATATTCGTGCACACAGGAATCCCATAAAATCACAAAACCGGAAGCCGTAATGTATATGCAAAGGGACTTGAAAGAGAAAAAAATTGCTCTGACAAAACGTTATGAGAAAAAGAACACCCAAAGATACTGCTGAGCTTCTTTTGTGTTGACCACCTTATGCTGAGCCTGGGGCCTGCCCTTAAGAGTGGTTTGTAACCCCAATGAAAGTCCATTGGAGAAAACTAATTTTCCCTTTGCAAGAGGTTGTAAATTGGAGATAGCTTCCATGTTAGGGATGGGGGCATGTGACCACTTTCCCCTCTCAGTGCTGGGACCCTATCTGATGTAGTTCTGTGCAGGCCCTGTGTGTGCTTCCAGCCTTAGTTTAAGTGTGCCTTGGTCCTGCTGTGTTTCAAAGGCCTTGGTCGTCTCCACCCTCTCTGCCTCCTCTTCCACAGGGCTCCCTGGGCCCTGACAAAAAGAATTGGATGGTGACATCCCATTTAGGGCTGAGTGTTCCAAGGTCTCTCACTCTCTGCACATTGTCTAGTTGTGGGTCTCTATATTTGTTCCCATCTGTTACAGGAGGAAGCTTCTCTGATGATGGCTGAGCAAGGCACTGATCTATGACTATAGCAGAATGTCAATAGGAGTCATTTATTGCTATGTTCCTTTAGCAGAACAGTAGTGTTTGGTTTTCCCCTAGGTCCCTGGCCTATCTGGTCTCAGGTTCTTGGTCACCTAAGCAGTGTTTGAGATGGGTTTCATCCTTGAAGTGGGCCTTAAATCCAATCAGATATTGGTTGGTGACTCCCACAAGCTTGGTGTTACTATCACACTCACACAACCTGCAGGCAGGTCATTATTATAGATTGAAGAGTTTGTAGCCGAGTTGGCATCTGCTCTTATTTTAAACTGCTTTTCCACTTACAAAACAACCAAAAACGATCATTCCATACTCTAGCCTTCAACAGGCCAACTACAAAGTATGGGCAATGCTTTATAGAGACAAAACCCAACTGCTTAGTACAGTGATTATTTTTTACAAATAAAAATCCAATAGCTGAAGGTACTGGAGAATGAACTGAAGCAGTAAAATCCTGGGAAGCTGCTAAAATGTGATGGGATTGCTTCAGGGCCACTTAACATTTTTCTATGCCTCTGCCTGTGGGCAGGTCAACGTCAGTGACATGTAGGTAATGACTAGAAAAGCCAAGGCTTTGATGACCAAAGAACAGAATTTGAGAAAGCCAGAGTTACAAGAAAGTGATCATCAGAAAGATCCATCACAAGGAGGAAGCCAGAGAAAAGAGCCTAAAACTTTGTACAAGTACTTAACCCAGGAATCCAGACGACTCTCAAGTCACAAATGTGCTTGGTAGATGCAAAGACAGTCAGTCAAGACACAAACAAAGGGCAACACGATTAAATTAAATTGAGAATTAAACCCCCCTCGAGAACAGGTTTGCAGCTTGCACCATTGATGGAATTTCCTGCTGAAAGAAAGCATCCACACTCTGCAAAAGAGTAGACTGCAATTTGAGTATCTATAACCAATCCATGAAATGACCGGGGGCAGGCTGAGGAGAGGATTGAGCAAGTAAGAGCTCTGGCTGAAGAGGCATGAAGACCTGAGTTCAAATCCCTATAGTCTACTTAGGAAAAAAAAGCCAGGTGTGGTCCTGTATGTCTACAACCCCAGCGCTATGTGCAAGGAGGGATGGGAGCTAGGAGGACCACTGGGGCTTGCATGCTAGCTGCCAGTCTAAACCCAGGTTCAATGAGAGATTCCATCTCCAGGGGAAAAGGCAGAGAGTGAGAGATCAGGACAACTGAAGTCCTCCTCTTGCCTCACGTATGCACAGACACAGGCCTCTGAAGATGTATGTTGCATACACTATACACCTATACATAAAAATAAAAAAAAAACAGGCTATAACGTTCTGATGTCTAGAACTTAATTTGAAATTTTTTGTATGAAAACACTCTCCTTAATGAAATGAGGGAGAATTTTCTTATTATTATTTGAGAATTTGCATACAATATATTTGGATTATATTTACTCTGTCCCCCAACTCCTCCCAGAACCATCCCCCTTCCCTATTCAACCTTGTATCATTTCTTTTAAGGCCATCAAGTCCAGCTTGCGCTGCCCATATACTCTCGGCTGTGTGGCCACCTCTGGAATGTGGTGTGTCTACTAGGGTCACACCCTTAAAGAAAACAGACTCGGCGAATTTTCTTAACATTAATTGAGACAACAATTTTCTACTGATAAATAGAAACTACATTAAAAAAAAAGCAATGAATAGAATTTTTTAGCTGACTAATACATTACCTAAAATTAAAAATTCCCTCTATAGGATCAGAAATAGAGAAAGGTCGCTAAACAGGAATGTCTCAATCTGAAAGATGTTGGGTGGGGAGAGAAGGTTAGGGCCAGGGAAAACAGGAAAGATTTTCACGAATCAAACGACCTCTGTGTTGAAGCCTCAGATAGGGAAGGGAGAGTGAACATGAGCAATGTTTAAAGGTAGAGTGGCTAAAAGCTTTCCATTTGGCCAAGGACTTAAACTTTCACAAAGGATTAATGAATTGCAACAGGGAAACTATGCAAAGTCGTCACATAGTTAAACTGCTAAGAGAGAGAAAGAGACAGACAAATTAGAAAAGGAATCCAGCAACTTATACATGAGAGAACAATGATTCATACATATTGATTTCACATTCAAACTTTTAGAAGCCAGAGAGAGGAGAATATCTTTTGAAGAACTGAGACACAAAACAAACTGAAAATACAAACATTGTATTCAGGATCCCGTGAAACTTCCTTTCAAGGAGGAGGAAGATAAAGACGTTGTGATGTAAAATAAGACAATTTCCACCAATCTGAATTGTAATAAGAGCTAAAGGAATTCTGTAGCTAAAAAAAAAAAAGAGCACCGAATGGAATGAGTTTGCAGGAAGTTTGAAAACATCAAAAATAGCAAATATGGGAGCTGGAGTGATGGCTCAGCAGTTGAGAACATTTACTCTTCTTCCACAGTGGGTAGCAGAGGACCAACTCCCATGGTGAGTAACTCTCAACCACGTATAATGCCAGTTGCAGGAGATCTAACGCCCTCCTCTGGGCTCCTTTGCTACTCACACATGGGTGCCATATACTCACACAGACATATACATGAACACATGAATAAAAATAAATTTGAAATATGAAATATTGAAGTAAATATAAAAGCCTCTTCCTCCCTTTTAAAAATTTACAGGTTCACAAAATGGTTTAATGTCATCTCATAGGACTTATAATGTCTGTTAATACATGTGATAACTGAATTATAAAGGATGGAAAGACAAATTCAAACATACAGTATTCACTTTGTAGAATTTACATGAAGCAGCACAACATTAATTCTAAGCTGTAGACTGAAAAGTTAAGAATATGTTACAATCCCTAAAATTAAATGCAGAGTCTATGTGAAACACAATTGACATTTATCATTTGGATGCCCAAAAGAGGGGGGAAAAAGAGAGGAAAAAGTAGAAAAAAACAAAGAAATAGCATAATAATGAAATCAGAGACCCAATCCAACCACATTTATAATTTCATTAATCATTTATGGGTGGAATGGAAATTCTCAGAATGGACTGGAAAAACAAAAACTCTAATACAAGAGACACTCTTTAAACCCTTCAAGGAAACCGATTGTCAAAGAAAATCAACCTGCACCCTAAAACAGAAGCAAAATGGAAAGGTGGAGCTCTGGTTGAGATCTGCCCTTCCATGTCAGCATGTCTATTACTGTTTCATTGTTCAGGTCTTGTTAGGCAGCCATATTGCTGCAATCCCACGGGTACAGCTTCTGCGTCATTTCTAGGAATCCAAAAGACTGCTGAGAGAGAAGAATAGTCTTCCCCAGGGATGAGCCTCCTAATTAGTTATACAACACCAAGTGGTCCGCTCCCAAATCATATACAAGCAACATTAAACAAAATCAGCTGGTTTATTTATATGTTTATGTATTTGCATGTTATTGTGTGTGTGTGTCCAACAATAATAATCAAAGAAAAGGAAGCCATGACTTTAAGCGGGATTAAAGGGGAGGAGACATGGAAGGGGCCAGGGAGATGGGACATGGGACGGGTTGGAGGCAGGAAAAGGAAGGGGAGAAACAGCATAATTATATTTTAATTAAAAGTTTAAAAGTTACTAATAAAAATAAAAGAAAACAGCCTTTGGATGAGGCAGATGGTACAGGGTAAAAAACACGTGATCCCGGAAGGCCATGGTAGAAAGAGAACTGACTCCTGCAAGTTGTCCTCTGACTACCACATGTGTTCCATGGCACATGCACGCACGCGCGCGCACACACACACACACACACACACACACGAGATGCTGCTGATGATGATTATAATAATAAAGTTGTTAAAAGAATAACCTCTGAGAATTGAGACCAATGCTTCAGAACCAAATAGACAGTTCAGTGACTTTAGCCATACATCAACGTAATTTTCTGACTTCATGTCCATTAACCTATAAAAAGCTAGCTACTGAGAACATGGCTCTGGTCCCTTCATTCCATGACAACTCCTGCTGATCCAGCATGGTCCCATCCTTGCTCTAAGCAGAGGCATTGGATAAGGTATGTGTACTGTTTATAATGTAAACATACTCAAAAATCTTTGACTCTAGCATAAAATATTTGAACATTAAGAGACAGAGGTAGACAGAATAGCTACCTCTATTTCTGACAAAAATTGTATCACGTGACTTCAGTTTTCATTTTAGTTTTAGGTTTTTCTAGGTAGCCTGTAGTTTAACATCCTCTGATCAACACCATTTTCTTCTTCATGTACGCAACTAATTGGAAGTGGTTCTCACAGAGGAGTCACCCTCCTCCAAACCAATGTTATATCCAAGGATGCTGATGTGAACAAAACCATTTCTTTCATGACTACACTAATCTGAGTGAGCCAACCTCAATACAAAATGGTTTTTTTTTTTTCCAAAAAGGAGACTAGGAACAGAGCGTAAGTGTTTTGATTAGGACACATCTCTAGCAAAGAACATGACTAAATTTTAGTAGATGTAAGATTTGTGGATACCCTAAAAAACTAAGAATATGCCATATGTATCAGAGGTGACACAGCAGTAGAGCAAGATATAGAGTTAAAGGTGTCTTGTTTGGCAGGGGATAATATTGAATTCACCTGATGTTGTGTGGTTACATATCCTCAGTCACTTCAAGGCACAATGACTAAATAAGGTATTTTGTCCTTTGGGAAAATGGGTTGAGATTATTGTAAGATGAGAGAGTGGTTTGACAACCACAGGAGACTCATAAAAGTCAAACATACACAAACATACACAAATAAAGCAAGTGTTTTAATTGATGAACATGCTTTAAAAAAATCAAATGAGTGAGAAAGGTACAAAATGAAAAACTCCCAATGTCAATACCCTGCTGTGGATATCGCTCGGTATGCTGTGAATGTGCTGCTCTGATTAATTAAAAAAAAAATGTGCTGATTGGTCAGTAGCAAGGCAGGAAGTATAGGCAGGACAAAGAGAGAGGAGAATTCTGGGAACAGGAAGGCTGAGTCAGGAGTCGCCAGCCAGACACAGAGGAAGCAAGATGTGAAGGCAAAACTGGGAAACGATACCAATAAGTCACGAGCCACATGGCAAGTTATAGATTTATAGAAATGGGTTAATTTAAGATGTAAGATCTAGCTAGCAAGAAGCCTGAACCATTAGGCCATTCAGTTTTAATTAATATAAGCCTCTGTGTGTTTATTTGGATCTGAGCGTCTGTGGGCCCAGGCAGGACTGGAGAAAACTCCAGGTACAATACCCTTCCATCATTTTTCCATTCCACCATCCAATCATACTTCTCAGAGGAAAAAAGCATCAGCAACTTCTCATCTAACAGTCCAAAAATTTCTATATATATGCATATATATGGCCTATTCTTCCTTTTGTCTTACTAGGATAAAACATTAATAACTTTGAATTTATGAAACAACTTACAGGAAACACAAATCCTTCCTCCAGACTGCTACCATTTTACATAGTCATGGCACATTTGTCAACATTCTGAAATTAATACTGGTACATTACTGTTCACAGAACCACATATATCAAGTCATTAATTCTATTCAGTAATGTCCTCTCTGTTGTTCCAAAATTCAGTGAATGTAGCTGTCATATCTCATTAGTTGTACCTGCTGGTTTTTGATACTACTCTTTTTATTATCTACACGATTTTGAAGAATATTGGTCACACATTTGGTATGCCGTCCCTCAGATTAGATTTGTCTAATATCTAGTTCATATTTCACTGGAGTTATGAGTTTCAAGGAATACATGAGACTAGTATTCTCATCACATCAGAAAATGCATGTTATCAACATGGCTGTTCACTGGTGATGTAAATTTTTGTCAGCTAAGGGGATGTTTATCAGGTTTCTGCACTTTGGAGTTAGTATTTTTCCACTCCGCTCTTTAGAAGCAGGGAACTAAGTTCAACACTCAAGGTGAAAGAAATTGAGCTCAGAGTCTTAGAGAATCCAACATCTACATAGAGTCATTGAATTCTTCTGAAGGGGGAAATATTTATTTTTAAATCAATTGTTCATTCAACCATTGGTTCTATCATTATGCACTTACATAGTTACTTTGTACTTCAGATTATGATGTAATGCTATTCCCTTTTAAGATACACAGAATTACTTTCTTTGCACAGATGGTTTTAAAATAGAGTTTACTTCTTAGGGAAGCTTTTGATTCACAAGGAAACAAGGCTACAGAGCCAAGGACACAGAGGTTTCCACATATGTGTATCACCATACATATATAGCTCTGCCATTATCAGCATCCCCTGCCAGAGCACAATTGTGCAACAAAGAACAATTAACATACATTAACATCAGGTTACCCAGTTTGCTTTAGGGTTCATTCTTGATATTATACATTCTGAAGGTTTAAGCAAATAAATAGCATGCAGCCACCACTATTGTACAATACAGAATTCTTTTAACCACCTGAAAAACATTCTGTGCTCCAAATATTCATCCATCTACCCACTTTAGTCCCTGCAACCTTTAGCCTTCTTATAGTCTCAGCTTTCAGTTGGAATAAGACAATGTATCGCCTCTTCACCATGCTTTCTCCCAGCAATAAACATTTACAGGTCTTCATGTCTTTTCATGACTTGACAGCTCATTTAACACTATGTAACATGCAATTGTCTGGAATCAACACAATTTATGTATCCATTAATCTGCTGAAGGATATTTTGGTTGCTTTCAAATTTAGTAACCGTGAATAAAATTTCTATAAACATTTGTATGCATATTTCTGCACAGATTTAAGTTTTCAATCCCATTGGGCAAATACCAGGGCCGCAATTAGTGGGCCATATGAGAAGAGTGTGTTTAGTTTGGGAATGAATTATTGGAATATATTCCAAAAGGACTACATCATTTTTCAGTCCTATCCACAAGGAATGAGAATGCCTGTTGGCCCGTGCTCTGTTCAGCAAGATGCTGTCAGTGTTCTGTATTTTGTCATCCAATAGGGTGTGGTGGAATCTCACTGTCATTTTATATTTTCTTGACATTTGTGGAACATTTTTCTTATACTTATTTTTTCATCTGTATATCTTCTTTGATAGGGTTTCTAATGGTCTCTGGTACACCTTTTTAATAATCACTTTCTTTCTTATATATGGATTTTAAGAGTTCTTCAGTGTTTGGTTAGTAGTTCTTTTATCAGATTCTGTCTTTTGCAAATGTTTTCTCTCTCTCTCTGGCTTTTCTTCTCAGTCATTGAACAGTATCTTTCATGAAGTATTTTTTAATTAACTTCAGTTTATTGATTTTTTTTATCATTGTGTGCCTTCAATGTTGCCCTAAAAAGTTACTGCCATACCCAAGGCTGTTTCGGTTTTCTTCTATGTACTCTTTGGTTTACATGGTTTTCATTTAAGTCTGTCACTCATTTTAAGTTGACTTTTGTGAAAGGTAAAAGGTCTGTGTCTAAATTCATTTTTTTCTATGTTACTATCCAGTCATTTCTGTACCATTTGTTGGGGGAGGAGGATCTTTCATTTGCTTAGGCTCTGGGGACTAAGTGGTTAAGGCACTCGCCATGCAAGTGTGCAGGTCAGAGTAAGTTTCCTCAGGACCTGTGTTACTATTGGATGGGCATGTGATGGCCTCCTCTAACTAATTCCAAGATTGGAAGGCAGAGACAAGGGATCCCCAAAGCAAGCTGGCCAGGAAACCCTGACATATGAGTTAAGCTCTGGGTTTGAGTGAGAGACCCTGCCTCAATGAATAAGATGGAAGAACAAATGAGGATGATCCCAACATCAACCCTGGGTCTTAAACTGTACTCAGACACACATGTACCCACAAACATAGAACATGTGTAATACACACACACACACACACACACACACACACACGGAAAGAGGAAAGGACTATATTTTCTACATATTGTTTTCTTCTCCTTTGTCAAAGACTAATTGGATGTTATGTCACTCTACTTCTGAAATCTCTCTTCTGTTCTGATCTCTATCTTTCTATTCTTAGTTACTGTAGATTTAGAGATTGAAGTCAGGAAGTGACTTCTCTCCAACCCTGTCCTCTTTAACTAATGCACATCCTATTCTGGATATTTTGCCTCTCTATATAAATATTAGAGTTAGTTCTATATAAATGTTAGACACAAAATAGCTTGACAAGGATTATATGGAGTCTGTAGCTCTAATCAGGAAGAATAAACATTTTGAAAACTTTGAATCTTCCTACTGATGAACATAGGCAATACTTCATCTATTTCTTTAACCAGAGTTCTGTAGTTTTTAATTATATAGATGTTATACATATTTTGTCATATTTATATCAAGTATTTTATTTTAGATGGTACTAATCTAACTGATGCTGTAGTTTTAATTACAAAATTCCACTTATTCACTGCTATACATAGAACAGTGATTGACTTTTGTATGTTTGTCCAGTACCCTGTATCCCTGCTATAAACACTTAATAGTCTTAGGGGTCCTTGTCAATCACATCATTAGAGGGAAAAAAAAGATGTTTTATTTCTTCCTTCCCAATCTACATAACTTCCACTTTCTTTTTTTCGTCTTACTGGGTTGAGCCAGGGTTTTCAGCATGTTGTAAAGCAGTGATGGAAGAGGGATTTTGTTTGGTCATGAGCTTAGTGAGAAAGCATCAAGCTTCTCACTAAAAAATATGCCATCCCCCATAAGTGGTTTTATGGGTACTCTTTATGAAGTAAGGAAATTTCTCCTCTGTTCCTAGCTTACTGAAATTATTATGCATAGGTGTTAGATCTTGTCAGATACTTTGTCTTTAGTTTGACCACGAAGTCTTCTACTTTAGCATGTTAATGTGATAGGCTGCATTAATTGGTTTTCAAATGTTGAACCAGGCTCACATAAGCTGGGATAATCCTTCTTGATGGTAATTTAGAATTCTTTTTACAATCTATTGTTGGAATCATATGGCAAATATATGTACTTCTCAAATTGTTGATGTTTCAGATATATATTCATGAGAAATATTAGCTTGTACTTTGTTCTCTTGTAATTTCCTTCACATTGGTATTAGGATAATTCCTAAATCAGGCTATATCTTTTTTGTTTCTAGGTTTTGAAATCTCTGAAAGAGTTTGTAGGAAATGTGTTTAATTTCTTCCTTAAATGTTTGGCAGAATTCAGCAGTGAACTCATTTAGGCCTGATGATGTAAATGTTGAAAAGTTGTAAATTATTAATTCAATTATCTTTACAAGATGTGTGCCCACTTGTAAACATTTCCTCTTGTGAGAATTTTAGCATATGTTCTTTATAAGGTCAATCCATTTCATCTGAGTTTTTAAAGACACACAGGCAAAGAATAATTCCCAGTATTTTCATATTATCCTCTGACTGACCATGGAATCTATAATGTGCCTTCTTCCAGTTCTGATACTAAATTTTTTTTCATTTTCTCTGTTTTCTTCATAGACTAAAAGCTCATGGGTGCTTATGGTCTTGTCAATAAATCAGATTATGTTCTTAATGTTTTTCTCCTAATGATTTGCTACTTTCCATTTTCTTGATCTCTATTATTCCTTTCTTCTGTTGGTTTTTAGGTTAGTTTGCTCTTCTCTTCTTTCCTAAAGTAGGGGCTCAGGGAGTGGGTTCAGACCATTCTTTTCTAATGAACATATCCAGTGCTATGAATTTCCCCCTTAGCACTGCTTTTGCTGCATCCCACAAATATGGGTACATTGCATTTCCACTTTCACTCTGACACTTTCTATTTCAAGTCATCTACATGTTTATGTATTAGCCTAAGTAGATCTATTTATTTTTAACTTGCATATAACACTACAATATATGGATATTTCATACTTTACTTACCAGTATTATTTTATAGGATATGTAAGTTGCTTTTTAAAGTTCTAATCATACAATCCTTTACCAAGTACAGTAAAGTATGTGCATCTGCATAGGAATTACAGTTGTGCATCAAGGTAAATTTCCAACAATAAAATTGTTGAGTTTACATTAAAATTAGAAGTTCACTGTGTCTTTGCAGATTTATGTCACTAAGATAAATAACAGAGTCAAAACGTATTTTCCAGCATTAGTAGATATTGGTTTTTTCTCCCAAAACATTGCCCCAATTCATAGATGTCGGACATTCAATCCCTGCATTTTGTAGGGGACTGATTATATTTCTCCAATTATGATACACAGTTATCTTCTGTAATTATGACAAGAGGTTTTTATTTGCTATATATACATTAACCTAGGATGTATTTCTTTTTTTATTTTATAATTTAATTTAATTTTACATATCAGCCATAGATTCCCCTGTCCTCCCCCCTCCCCCCCATCTTCCCCCCAGCCCACCCCCCATTCCCATCTCCTCCAGGGATGCAGCTCAACCTGGTAGATTCAGTCCAGGCAGGTCCAGTCCCCTCCTCCCAGACTGAGCTAAGTGTCCCGGTCCCAGGTTCCAAACAGCCAGCTCATGCACTAAGGACAGGTCCCGGTCCCACTGCCTGGGTAGGATGTATTTCTATATATATATTAACCTAGAATGTAGGACCTAATCTTAGGTATTGCTCTTTGGGGTTGAATATAAAAATGACTGTCAGAACCTGGAGAAATAATGGCAGAAATACTTCAAGACTCACACAATGCAGAGTAGTAAATAAACACCAATGAAAACCTTGTTAGAAAGAGGGGAAAGCAATGAATATATAAACAGAAGAGGTAACAAGGAAATGCTTTGAGAGACTGTAGATAATTAATACCAGGGTAAGAAAAGGGGGGGGGGAAACCTGTAGATAATCAATAACAGGATCTAAAAATTAGGGGACCTGTCTTTAAAAAGACTTTCCTTCAAGAATCTTCTTGACACAAGATTTGCTTTTGAAAATGGATTAACTAGCAGTGAATAAGGCATGAACCTAGAAGTGTACTGTCTACAGAGAAGTCTGAAGCACTAGCAATTGCCTGTTTCTCAGGGACCAAAGATTAGAAGAGCAAGAAGGAAAAGGGGGAAAAGACAGAATCAAAGCTTAACTTGTTTTTGGCTTGTTTGTTTTTTGTTTTTGTTTTGTTTTTGTTTTTGTTTTTGTTTTTGTTTTAAGAGCTGAATTATAGATTTTCTGTGGTTTTGTGTTTTTTTTTTTTCTTTTACCTCTAGTGGTCCTAAATTAGGATTTCTTTTACCATCCACCATTTTGCAAACAGGTTCCTTTCAAGCAAAAATGAAGTAAGTTTGATGTCACGTATCAGAAAGGGAACCTTCTTTCCTATTTTGGGAAATAGCGGTGAAGTAGATCCACACCATCCTTCCTTTTACAGCCTCTGCTTGAAAGTTTCTCTATTATTTTTGCTACAAGCAGAGTCCCAGCACTCATCTGCCTCCACCCCTCCACAAGACTAACATGCTAACACACTCCTACCTGTGTGCAAAGGAGCCACCTCTCTCCCAGTCACAGCTCTGCTTACTGTTTCTGGCTGGTTAGAGCCCTAAAAAAATATCTTGGATGAAGATACTAACACTTAGTAATAATGAAGAATCCTTTGCACTTCTCAAATAAATGTGAAGTGGGGGGCCATTCATCTCATTACCTTCTACCCATGAGAAGAGCCAAGAACACCATGTCCTCATTCTAAATGGTAGGTTGAATCATTGTTACTATTACACATCTTATTTGGTATAAAATGTTCTTTCCTTCTCTCGCCTGAAGGTAATGCTGTGAAAGAAACAATTGGTTTTTAAAATAGAACAGATAAACCAAACAATTTGCAAACCAATTTAGAATCAGGACAATCCCTACAGAGTTTCTGCACAGCTCTACCTCACCCTAAAGAGGTCAGAAGGTAAGTGTCATTCAGTTTTCTGTTTGCATAGCATGAATCAAAGAAAAGCGGAGGCAATAAAACAACGCTGTTACACCAAATAGTTGTTCTTGTTATACTTGTTTTATAACAAATATAACCAAGTAGTTATACTCGTTCTCTCTGGTAACTATTATGTGATAAGTTTATCATGGGTGAATTTGTAGTCTACTTCTCTATGACTTACAAATCCGCAATAGAAATATCAAAGACCGCCTTCAGTCCTTTATAAAAACAAATGCAAAGGGCTGCTGAGACTGGATGTTAGGAATGGAACTACTCCTACAATCTTCAGTCAAACGCTAGCTAGTTTCAAAGCCCAGGTAGCAACTCCTCCTAGCTCCGAACCTCAGAGATACATTTGCAAGGAGCTTTTCATACCTATTTAGATGGGAAATGTACTATCCCTTCTCTTCTCAGTAAGGCTATCAAGAAACACACTTTAAAAATCCCTGAGGGATACATAATCATTCTTTCAAAATAGCAATTTGGCTCTAGCCGCCGTTTTCCCATTCAGCTCCGCAGGCCTATGAATGGTAATGGAGACAGCTAATGCGTTCTGGTTTTTCTGTGGGTGGAGGAAACTTACCATCATCTGTAATTAGTAAGAAGTAGCAGAAAAAGACAATTGCTATAGGTGCTAAACTGAAAACACACTAGCAGTCGGTGATGCTCACTGAAGACCTTGAAAGATATGGAAAGGGAGTGATTTCTTTTGTCAAAAATATCCTACCACTGGCGTGGGGGTAAATGAGCAGGACTTTATCAGGACCTCTGTATGGAGAGGATAAATCTCCAGTAAAGTTCCAGATGCTACATGACAATAAAATCTCTCTTCTGCTGTCTGGCTGCTTCTCTGTGGATATTCCTGGTACTTCTCCCTTGATAGCAACAGTAGTGACAGTAGCACAGAGACACTGAGTATTAGTGACAAGGTCACCTGCTGTGGACAGGAGGTCCTCTCTTGACCCTCATTTGCTCGCATGAGGAAGAAGTGATTACGTGAAGGCTTTGAAACCCATTTCACAGCTATCCTGCTGCTTAGTGGATAAAAGAAAGCAGAGCAGCGCCGGGGAGGGCCAGCTGAGAGAAGAAATGAGTGATGGATTTGCCGCTAGCCAAATCCAGTGCCCCACCACCATGCCTCATAAACCCCCAAAGACCTCTTCCCTAACACTATTCTAAAAATGTTTTCCCCTTTCTACTTCCAATTCCTTTTTACTTGTTTATCTAAAACTGCCCTGGGGGCCCCTTCTCTATCCCCACTTGAAATATATAAGGGGAACCAAACTTTCCCGGGGGACAGTGCAGGTGTTAAACACTATTAGAATCTATTAAGATCGATAGTAACACTGAGTTCATTAATAACTGGTTACTAATAAAATATAATACTAAGTTTGTATTGCAAGCACTCCTTCTGAAGATCACTGTCCTACAAATGAGCAGACATGTTGAAAGATGGAGACTTGACTTCCTGGTTTAGGAGCTGTTGGATTCACCTCTCTGCCTAGGTCAAAAGGATGGTCATTCTGATAGGCACCCTGACTACCCTTAACCCAGCACTGAAAATCTTCAGTGTTCTGTAGATGCTAGAGGCAGTGATGCAGCCATCTCAAGCATTCTGTAGATACTAGAGACAGCTATTCAGACATCTTAAGCATCCTATAGACATTAGAGGCAGCTGTGCAGACATCCATCTGAAACATCCTATAGATACTAGAGGCAGGTACTCAAAGACCACAGCCAACTGCCTGATGCCAACTGTGCAGCCCATTCGGGGCTGTTTAAAACTGTACTAGACTTTGAAATCTCAAGCTTGGATGAACTCGACAACTAGACAATGCTGTAGTTATTTCTTCTTTGGCCAATTGGAGAGCCCTTCTTCTGATGACCTAGCAAAAGGATTGCTGTGATCAGTGCCCAGAAGCATGACTACAATTGGCCAAACGGTCGTCTGTAATTGAACCAAACCAACAGCAGTGGTTGGTTGGTCCTCACACCCCCTTCTCAGGACATATAAGCAGGCTACACAAGGGGGAGGGGGACCCCATCCCATCCTGCTTCCCTGAGGTCTCCCAGCCAATTCACCAAGTGACTTTTTATTGGGCCTAATGCTCTCCTGAGTGGTCTTTTCTTGGCTACTTTCAGCAGCGCAGGAGGAGCTGGTAACATGAAGGGAGCACTACCAGAGAGCCATGATGATGGCAAAGAAACCAGAAAGGTGGAGGGGCAGAACAGCAGTGGCAGAGAGAGATGAGCAATTGGCAGGCAGAGCTGCGACAAGAGAGAGGCAGCTGGATGCACGAAGAAGGGTATATGTCACTTCCCGGTGATAAAGACACCATAGATGAAAGCAGCTTAAAAAGGGTTTATTTTAGCTTATGGTTTCAGAGGGACAGAGGCCTCATGGCAAGGAAGGCATGGCATGGTGCCAGGAGCAGAGAGGTGGTTATTTTTTAAAACATACAAGAGGCAGAAAGGGAGAATAGGAAGTGACAGCAGGCTGTGAACCCTCAAAGCCCATCCTTAGTGACATACTTCCTCTAGCAAGGCTCCAATTCCTAAAGATTCCATAACCTCCCCAAATAGAGTCATCAACAGAAGCCCGAGTATTCAAATATATGAGCCTATTGGGGATATTTCTCACTTAAACCACCACAAATGGGTAGTGGACCCAGGGAGGTGAGCAGCATATGCCCAGTTTCCAGGCATCTCAGCCTCCCACATGGCCCCAGAAGTTGTCTTAAGTATTCCTATTAGGGGTGGGGACACACTGGATCATCCCTGTGATAGCCAATTTGGGAAAAACCACAGAAAGAACAGTAGGAGAGTGAGAGAGACAAGAGAGAGGAGCAATCCATAACTAAGAAGTGAAAATGACTATAAGGGTCCAGAGAAGAGAAACTGCAGGCCCTAGTCACCCAATGAGTTCCAGGGATCTGTAACATCTTCAGAGTCATGAGTAACAAAGTCAAGGACCCCAGATGCCAGGCTAGGAGCCACAATGCTGGACACCACCAAGAGCTCACGATCCTGATGTCTTTGTGTCTCCCTGAACAAGAAGCTAACACTCAGAGGGTTACAATAAGGGTCCTGCTCTTTGAGGCCTGTTCAAAGACTGAAATGCTACAAGATGTCACTGCTGCTGTTTCTGCCTACCTACTGCCACCACTCATGAATGTGAAACACTGAGGAAAAAACAGAAACTTCCAGAGACTGGCAATGTAAGAGTGTCCCCTCATCCACCCATAAAGTTCTATCTGGGAAACCAGCTGATTGGTTTGCATTTCCCTTCTCACATCACATCCTTTGGAAGAATCACCTCTTCACAGTGGATGGGGTTCTCATTCCAAACCCACTGTGCTCCCCCTTTCTGAATTCTTATAGCATTTATAAAGCCTGTCATAACAGCAACAAAGTAATGTTTTTATCAAGAACTCCTTGTATGCCAAGTTTTATTCTAAAACAATCATATAGGACCTTACTTAATCTCCACAATTACCCAAGTCTGTTTAACTGTGATGACATAGTTAGTAATAGCTGGGCATGAAAACAGATCTGTCGACAGCAAATGCTGTGATCTCCCCCATCTTTCATGCTCCATTCTTTGGGCTTGCTCACAATATCTTGGCTGAATATCATTTTTATACCATTCCATATTTCATTCTGTTTTCTCCTCATTACGCAGTTGAATTCCATAAGAGGGGACCACTTATTCTATCTGTATCTACTGCCTATTTTACCTAACGTGAGAAAGAGAACTTCATAGGTATTCAATACTTTCAGATGGACATAGAATGAATAAACATGTATCTTCCTTCAAATCTCTCCGAAGACTTCCTAAGAATAATGCCTCTGAACTGTGATGCATGAGAAGAGAGACGAGTAAAAAAATGCTCAGGGGAGATGATCTTGCTCAGGTTTGCTAAGATTCTCTAAATCCCTTAGTGATAAGCAAGGCCATGGGAAGCCTGACATGTGTGCGCGCGCGCACGCGCGCACACACACACACACACACACACACACACACACACACACACACACACACACTCAGAATGCCTAGAGGTAGTATCCTAGCCAAAAAGGTAGTGTTTTAATTGTCATCTTGACACAATCTAGAATCACCTGGGAAGACAGTCTCAGTGAGAGATGGTCCAGATCTCATTGGCCTGGAGACAAGACTATGAGGAAATTATTATGTTTGTTAATTAATAAGTAGGACCTGCCTACTGTGGGTAGCACAGTTCCCTGGGCTTGTGGCTCTGGATAGTGTAAGAGTGAAAAAAAAGCAAGCAGAGGAGTGGGCATGCATGCACTCATCCCCCTCTCTGCTCTTGACTGTAGATGTGGCAAGCTGCTTCAACCTCCCATTGCCATGACCTCCCCCGCGATGGACCGTAACCTCAGATTGTGTCTGAAAACAAACCGTTTCCCCTCTAAGCTGCTTTTGTCAAAGGATTTTTGTCACAGCCATAAGAAACAAAACTCAGGCAAGTGATTTAACTGTGGCAACTATTGTTCTCTAAGGATTCAAAATTCCATCTGCCGAGCAGCTCTAGGATGGCAGGCACTTCAGCAGTTTCCTGGGCTCCTTCGCCGAGCTTTAAATAGCTCAGTTACATCATTGGAAACCGGTGCCAAATGAAAGGCTTCTGATGGACCAGCTATTAGAGGCTACTGCATTATAAACCTTCAAAGCTTTCCTTAGCCATAAAATAATTCCGAATGCAGTGTCAGGAGAAGGATTCCAACACGCAATAAATAAAATTCAGAAGATGCATAAAAATTACGGGGTGGGTCAACTACTTTAAATGGCATGTGAATTTAATGGTAATGTCACAATCTAATGGGGGGGGAAAAAACAATACCATCTCAGGATCCAAAGGGCTTCAGCTGCCTCCAGCATTGCTCTGATAAGGATCTTCAAGGTAACCCAGGTTGACTTGACTTTCCTTGCCACGTCTCAGTCTCCTAGCCCTATAATGAAGCCTGAAAACACCTTGATTCTGAAATCGCCTCCAAGATAGTATGTGGGATTGATTTGGTGGCCTGAGCATGCTTTCCCAAGCCTCTTATAAACATATACCATATGGATTTTAGAGCTCCTGAGAGCTTATTTTTATTGTTATTGCTCTTTTTTTGTGGCTGTTTGGTATTGTGGTCTTTAAGACTGGATCTCATACTCACCATGTAGCTGAGGCTAGCTTTGAACCTGCACTCCTCACTCTTCAGCCTACCGAATGCTAAGATGGGCCACACTCTCAGCTTTGATTTATTTTAGAATCTCTTATTACACAAGTGTAGCACTCAGGCATTCCTGTCATGCCCCCAGTCTTATTTACAGAAAGAAGAATGGAGACATGAATTCTTGTCAGGGTCTGAGGAAAAGCCAGAAGCAGCAAAGCCACAGATTGTAGATGCCCTACTGTGTGCTCCCTTGCTGGGCCATGTAACTCTTCTGTGAGAGGATACAAGGCCCTGCCAGTTTTCTCATCAATGACAACCACACTCTTGTATATATTTTTTTTATTTTTAAAGCAGCATATAATGTGTGAGATACTGCTATGGCCTTTTTGGAGAGTGTGTTTTTGTGGTTCCCTTCCCCCTACCTCCCCAACTCCCTCCTATCCCTGGACAACCCCTTTTCCTCCTTCATCTCCATATATCCTCCTGCCTACCCAACCCTTATCCTTCATCACTTAATATCACCCTCTTCCATCTCCTTTCTAGGTTTTTAGACTTTACTCACACTCAACACCTGTTTACATACGTGTGCATATACATTATAGGCTAGGACTCCCTATAAGGGAGAACCTAAGGCCTTTGTCTTCAGCCACAATTTTGTAATAACTTATCAAGTGACTTAAGGAACTTCTTATCACAAATTACCATAATTTTCATGTCAGTTCAAAATTAGGAAACGTCTTAACACATTTAATTGGACAGCATGCTAAGGAGCAGAATAAACTACTGACAGCAGAGAAGAAACACAAGAATATCACAGACGCTCCACTCCAGCCCACCTGGCCAGAGCCCTTCTACTTTTTCAGATCTCTGTCTCTATTCCTGTCCCACATGTTAATTCTCTGCTTCTTTCGCTAATGCTACAACCTACTGTCTCTTACGGCCACTTCTAGACGCCAACTCTACTGTCTTCTTTGCTTGTTTTAACTAACATTCTGAGAGCCAGGAAACAAGATGCTCACACATGTTGAAATCAAAAATAAAGTCCTGGGACTAGAAGTAATCCAAGAGTCCCACTGAGGAAACTGATAAGCTTGTGGTACCTGCCAACGACCATGTTTTCAGTTAAACCATATCAGGAGGCTATCAGAGTCTCCGACTATAGAATCTTTGCTTGGGTTCAAAGGCAACATCACTTGGGTTTCTGCTCTGACTTTGAGAAAGGCCTCTCTGCTATCATACACTGGCTAATTCTTAGTCCACAGAGACTGTAACGGTGACCATAGCGAAACCAACGTGCCAGGAACAGGTCAAAAAGGGGTCACTTTCCTGAGAGGCATCTCCAGTGAGAACCTTCATGGTGTTAGACATCTGTGACCCAGCCACACAGCAGTGGCCAGGTCACTCCTATATATAGAAATAACAAGAGGTGGGGTGAGGATCTGAGCTTGACAAAGCTGTAGTCTGATCTTTTAGACTTTGATCATAAAGTGAGACAAAAGCTGTAGAGAGCACACTGAGTGTTAGGGGACAAAATAGCACATTCCTCACAGAAACAGCAAGGACAGAAGGCTCTAAGGGTATCTGAGTCCTGAAAGGCTATGTCCTCTACATCCTCTGGCATTAAATTACAGTCACCAAAACATTTATCTCACAAACCAATTATTCACGGTCACCATTATTTTAGGGCCCTGGAGTATTTGTTCCTCACTCTTGCCCATGAGTCTCTCTTCAGAAAACTCTTCACGAACTGCTCTCCACCCTGGGATGGATGCCTCTCTTCTGCCCCACAACGCCCTCAGAGGACTGACATTCACACATGAAAGATAAAGGAGAGCTCTCTTGTGCTTGCAGACTCCACTTCTGTGAGGGTGAAGCTTCCCTCTTTGGTTCATTATTAGGACCCCAGAGCAGTGCCGTGTGCACATGTTTACTTTATGCTTGAACAAATGAGTAAATGTAGATCTTTATGTCTTCCATGATATCATTTCCCCCCGCCTACCAACCAGAGCATTGCAACCACACTCAAAGACAAAAGAAAGGCTCAAGGGCTCTAACAGAACTGACAAAGGCGGCCCTCAGCAGGGACCCACAATGGCTTCCCCCATCTTAGGGATGAGTGAAGCAGCCCACAGCCTTGTGGGGATAGTCTCAGCTTCCCAGGGAGCAGGCAGTGCCCAGACATATCACCAATGACCTTAGAGATCCATCTTCTTCTGTGACTGGAACCAAGAGAAATAAAGAGGACAGTATAGCAGGTCTGGCCACTGAAGCCTGACAGGATTGGCTGGTGCTCCATGCTGTGGCCCCAGAGAACCATGGGAGTTGGTCTTAAGCACACATCTGCTCCATAGAGGTCTGTGCTGGAATTGAGGTTCTGCACCATGAAGCTGTCTTATACCTTTCTTGAACTCTGATTCAATTTCAACAGGGATATATAGAAAGAAAGAAAGAAAGAAAGAAAGAAAGAAAGAAAGAAAGAAAGAAAGAAAGAAAGAAAGAAAGAAAGAAAGAAAGAAAGAAAGAAAGAAGGAAAAAAGGGAACAGTTGCCATGTTCCCTTGACAGAATAAAACCGGAAGTACTTTGTGCTCCTGGGACTGGGGCAGGGTATGATGAGCCGCTAAGCCTTAATGGGTCCTTAAACAAACGGGCTGTGTAGCCACAGGGAAAGCATGGAGGAGGCTGTATTTTCATTCTGCCTTCTTTTAAAGACCTATAAGGTTTTAAAAGAACCACATGAATTCTGTTTTTAACTTGCATAAGAAACCTGCAGTTAATTTTTATGAGCATATCTCAAACCCCTGCAAAAGAGCTTTGCTAAAATCCCTGACACAGTTTCAACAGCAAGCTTAAGGAGCTCTTAGGAAAAAAAATAGACATTCTTATTTCCTTTGTACATTTTCCCTGAAAAGCCAGGTCATATTTGGTAAATAATATTTAAAGGACAGCAAATCTTGTTTAATGATCCTCCCTTGGAAAAAGCCAGCCATGAGGGACCGTCCCGACTTTTACTGTTAGGTACAAACCATCAAAGCCAAGGCTACCAGATCACAGCTTCAAATTTTCTCAGTTTGGATAAGTGCTGTTGAAACATCATGAAACACACTCCCAGCTTCTATGTACTCCCTCACTGCCTGGAAAGGCCTCATCCATTTGAGAGTTTCTGTTACTATTCCTTCAATTCCCAGTAGGTATGGGTGGCAGCCTTCATGACCTGATGGGTGCCAACTTGATCTGTTTCTACAAATGTAGACTAATTGAATAAAAAAAAAACCTGCCATATAACTCATGAGTATACCTAAAAGTAAATTTGTTGTTTAACTAATTCGGATCTTCCCTCCAAATATCTATGGTGTACTGAAATGATCAGGATGGACCTGGGTAGTTCTGACAGATAATGTCTACTCACAGCATAAAGGAGCTAGTCCTAAGAATTGAAGGCAGATGGATTTTTCTTTTCCTCTCAGGCTTTTCTGTAGCCTGAACATCCCTATCCTCCCTCCTCCCAAAAAGTAGAAGGCCAAAAATATGTCAATATCCTAGTTGCTTTGAAAAAACCAAACCAGCATGGGCATTTCCACATGCCCGTCACATTCACAAGACAATGAGTCAGGAGGTGGCCAGGCCCAACAGAATGTGGGTTCAAGAGAAGGAATGGGCACAAGTCCAGGACACTGGGTCTGTTGGGATACCGGACCATAGAAGCAGGTCATCAGAAAGTCCCTGGGCTTGGTGCCACCAAAACTGGGAAGTTCAGAGTCCCTTCTGGCACCTCCAGACCCTTCCATCTTACAGGCACTGTACCCTAGCCTTGCCCATCACCCCTAGAGGCCAAGCCCCCAAACATATTATATCTGGAAACTGTTTAACTTGTGGCCAGAATTGAAATACTTTACATATATTAACTCTACAACAAAAGGAGTCAAGCTTTTTTCCTATCTACCCTGAAGTGTGAGGACCAAATATAAATTATCTTTTTAATCATAACACTATTCCTAGAATGGAAAAAATTATTTTAGGAATTGGAAAGAAGGAGCCATTGTTAAGCATCTCTGAAGAACCAAGTTTGGAAGCAGGACATGAAGATTTACCAGAATTTAAGATTTCATTACTTATGTGAAACCAATCATGTAGATAGCAGGTGTGTCTAGGGGAGTGGATGGCTTCCTCTGTAGGACAGCTTAGAAACAGAGAGCTGAGGCATCATGGGAAATGCAGCATCATTAAGCCTGATTGGAAGAAGTGACATAGCACGGCAAGCTACCCATGTACACAAGCTCCATGCCAAACAGATAAACCCTGTTTATACATTTTCCAAGCTTGTATCTCTCAACAACTGATTTTGTCAGAATCCTGGAAACCAAAAATATCTCATGTAAGCTACTCCACTTTCTCACTTGACACATGAAAACCCCAAGGTCCAAAGGGATGAAGTAACCCCCCTCCAAGATTATCAGTTTTCTGTTTTTCCAAGGATGTAACAAACCAAAACAAACAAACAAACAAAAAACATCCCCCCCCAAAAAAAAACAACCATCTGTGTGACATGGAATAGGGAGGCCAGCATGACAAAGTATAAGATTGGACCTTAATGATTTCCTTCCTTTCCCTCAGCCTCAGTTTCCTCCTTTCTAAAACTCACATACTTTGAAGGTGGGTGTGAGAATCCAAAGAGAGAATAAAGTATTAAGCATATGGTCAGTCTGGAAGCTGGTGGGTAGCAACAAAAAACATCTATAATAGGTGTTGTTGTTTTTACAACTGTTAATAACATGTTGTTTTATGAAATTATGAAGTCAAGAATCAAAATAACTTTAATGATAATTATTATTATTTTAACAGTATGCCCAGTATTTCTTGTGTAAAATATCTGGATATTTTACTACCTGCTTTAAATGCATTAACTCCCTCAAGTATCCCAATTCTGTATCTTAGAAAAGCCTACAAATTTGCTTGATAGTCAATAAAAGATGCTCTTAGGATGTGAGTATAGGCTGTCTAGATGCTCAAGTTCCTGCTGTTAACCTGGATAAAGACTCACTCATCTGATGGGAAAATGAAAATATATTATTTTATAAAGTAAGGGCCTGGAGGTTTTTTTTTTTTCCAAACTCAAAAGTCTGAAAGGCTTCATTTTAAAGGAGGGCATCAATCACCTCACTTAACCAAGTCATACTGTTATAATAAATGTCATGGTTGAGTATGAGGTCACTCAATGTCAGCTTAATACCCCCCTTTAACAGGGAGCTATAAGTCAGCCCTGCCATCCTAAGATTTATCTCTGGTTTACACTAAAATTGGTTGGCTTTTCTATTGATTATTTGAGATACAAAAGCTTGAGAATCAGCTGCTTTTTATTTGATATGTCCCCATATCCATCAAACTTGCAATTTTGATGTATCTTCAAGCTTCCAAGCCTGTCTTCCATAATGGGTGAGGGTCATCTCTTTGAATGCTAGTCAAAGGCCTTCTATTCCTATTCCTCAGATATTTTTCTGAGATTTTACTTATGCACACTCTTAACCAGGTTAATTTTATCCACTGCACCCCTAGGAATGAGTTGGGAGTTGGAGTGTGCAGGAGAGATATCCTTTAAGGGTTCTCAGTCCTCTTGCAAAAAGTCCTGTTGTCAATAAAAAGGCCTTCGTGTTGCAAAGGTTAGGAGGAGGGTGCCTTATATTGTGAAATCTGTGAGGATCTCACTTTTCTGGAACTCCCTGACATCTGAGCCCTCGTGCTGCTGGAAGCATTCCAAGAGAACCATAAAATTAGGGCTGGTCCTGTCTGAACTGAGTCCAGATCATTTCAAAGTGACTCAAGGCAGGGAAATAAATATTGAACCTAGTTAAATGTTGCTTGAGATTATGCTTGGCACCGAGTGTCCACTCCCTGATTTGCTCTTAGGTTACATGGGTTATTTTTTAGCTCAAATGGATATGCCAGGGTGGATTCCTTCAATGGCAGCAATTATTTGCAAGCACAGTTGCATTTCTGACACATTTAGTGAAATGAAATGTAAAGATTTATGAGATGCCATGGGGTGGATGGAGGAGACACCCAAGGCCTCGGTTTCATGCTGCTTGACTCCACCCTGAATACCATTTAGCTGACCCTGTTCCTTTCCTCCTTCTCTGCTTACTTAAGCTAACGTTCCTTCCTCTCTTCCTTCCTTCCTTCCTTCCTTCCTTCCTTCCTTCCTCCCTCCCTTCCTTCTCTTTCCTCCTTCCTTTCTTTCTCTTTCTTTCTTCCTTTCTCTTTTCCATTTTGAAGGCAATATCTGTAAGTTCTGAATGCACAGTAAGAAGTAAGACTCGAGAAGTTCCAAGATCTAATGATCTGCGGCTTACCCAACCCCTGCTCTAACACACACACAGAGGCTGTGGCTTTACAAGAAATATTTGAAATGCCCAGTCTCACCTTAAAAGGCAGAGTAGAGCAGAGGCACCAGAAGCACACATGGACTATCTACAGACAATTTAGGAGGATGATATTGGATTCAGCCTATCAGTGCCTCAAGATGGATGCTATGTGTTCTGTGCCTCTTTTCTCTCCAGCAAAAGGAGGACCCATACAGGGTCAAGTTTAACCTGACTCATCACCTTAGGTTGCTTGATATCTTTAGCCCAGCCAGACATAGAGCAGTATCTGAGAGAAGCCTTTGGAGCCAGTCAAACCCACACAGGGATCCCTGACTTCCACTGTAGTCCTTCCCAACCCAGGACAATTGACCTCAAACTCCATGTGTTCAATTCTCTTATCTCTAAACTAGGGGTGCTAACAATTCCTACTGAAAACTCTGCTGTATTAAGGCAGTTACACAATCCAATGCTTAGACAGACAGACACACACACACACACACACACAGTAAACAGAAGTGGTAGAAATTATAAAAGTTCCCTATAGGCCAAACCACTTCTCTTTCTGAGAGGCCTGAAGACTCAGCACTGTCAGGACTACAGTCCCAGTCCTCTGCAGACCTTGTCTACACCTGAAGGTGATTCAGAGCCCTGGGAGAGGTGAAAAATATTGGAGGGCAGAGGAGACACACGGCAACCCATCAGGTAGAGAGTTACTTCCTTCCCAGGACACACAGTTGTTTCCTGGGTTACAAAGATGAAAGCTCCAGCTTTGAGCAGTTTCTACATTGTCGGGGAGGGGGGGGGCCTATTCAACTTCAGAGCACAGGTCTTTTCGACAAGCCCATATCTTGAACACGTAGACACAACAGTGCACAGATTAAATCCCATTAGAAAAAAAAATCAATAGGCAATATCTGTTTCACAAAGCACCAGACTTAGACTGTCTTGTTTCAAGAACTATTTGATCCAACATTAGGCCAGGCACCACAATTTACATGTGTAAAAGGCTTTACAGTTCCCAGGGCACTTCAGCCGCACACTTTATATTACTCAAACCTTCTCTAAACCTCTCAAGGTGAGTATTATTATCTCTGTTGTACTGACAAAAAGCCAATGTCCAGGAAGTTTTTAGATGAATCTTGTTTCTTGATCTTGGACCTTCTACTCCCATGGTTGTTACATACTGTTCACCTTTATCCACCAGCTGACTATTGGCCCCCTCAACCCTTATCACCCACCATCCAATACTCACCCACCCAGTGTGTCTCTTGTTAGAAATATGACCAGTTTGTGGGGCCTGAAGAAGGCTGAAAGTTAAGTGAGACATAAGAAGTATCTAGTTTTAAAATCTAGTTGACTATGTACCATGCACAGAAGAACCCAGCGGAAAGGAAACAAGTTCAAGAACTTCTGGGAGATTTTCACTCTTCCAGCTTTTAGAAGGAAACTTGGCACAAAAGGGCAATTTACCTTGTGATCTCATGAATGTCAAGACCATGGTAACATTATTAATACATCCCCTTAGATCTCAGACACAAAATGATATCTCAGAAAGTTATAAAACAAGGAGGAATTTACAACTGGAGGCAGATTGATTCTTTTCCCAAACTCTTTGTTCCCATCCATACCGAATTATATTTGTCTTTGTTGTTATTGTTGGTTTTTTGTTGTTTTTTTTTTTTTTTTTTTTCAAGATAGGGTTTCTCTGTGTAACAACCCTGGCTGTCCTGGAACTCACTTTGTAGAACAGGCTGGCCTCAACCTCACAGAAATCTGCCTGCCTCTGCCTCCTAAGTACTGGGATGAAAGGCATGTGTCACCACCACGCTGCCCAACACAAGTTTTTAGGAGGGCCCCAATGCCCCTCTTTTTGCTTAGTGGAAAGTCCTGAGCTTCTCAAATTATCAATGCCCATGAAGACAGAAAAAACAAAACCAGTGACGTTGATTTCATCCTCCTCTCCAACTAGTAAGTGAAGAACAGTGATCAACGAACCCTTGTAACCAGGTATGGATCATTCACCAGAGAAGGCATGATGTAAGCATAGTGCTGAAAGGATTATTTCAAAATGTCTCTCATTTCCCTCCCCTAGGCCTGAAGCAGTGGAGCCAGAAGGGGACATTCAGAAGGAGCCACAGCCACCAGCCAAAGCCTCCAAGAGAGCCCAGCTCCTTGACTTTGCAGCATACAGACAGCAACCAGATGGGCTATCAGCTATATGGAGTCACAGTAGAGACTGCATTTGAGAACATGTTCAAAATGGTTGTCTGTCTTCGGTTCAGCCCCCAAATAAAGCAGGGTGCTCCCTTCAAGGAAAACAAAGCCTTCTTATAACCCCTTATCAACACAGCATAGTCACTGAATAGACTAAAAAGGCGGAGCTCCCTGGAATCAGCCACTGGACTACACTTGAAGTTAACCCGAGCACACCCAATGATGTCTGTAGATCCCAAGATAAGATCCCATTAGCCTCTGTGAAGAATCAGCCCAGCATTTTCCAGCAGTGTTTAAAACGCTTAGCTGGATGGACTAGGAAGCCACTGGCACTCTAAGTCTAAAGGTGACCCACTGAGTACTCTGCTGAGGCCAAGGGTAAAATCCCTGAAGTGCTCTAGAGTCAATGGCCTCCTGCCACCGCTATGGCATCTCTCGAACACACTAGAGATGGCTACAGTACCTTGAACTTGAGGCAGGGCTGAGGAGACTACAGGAGGAACCTCCCTCCCTGGAAGTTTGACAAACCACCTCCCACAGTGTTCCTCTTCTCTGGAGGAGCTTGGTGAAGCACAGGGGTTCGAAGTCAGAGTAACAAGGCTGAATCCCACCTCTTCCCACCAACCAGGGGATAAGAAGCAAGGCCCTTAACCTCCCCAGTCCACAGGCTCACAGCCCAACAGGTTGTTTCCATGGTCGGCTGGTATGCTTGGTATGAAGGCTGAGCACATTAAGTTGAGATATAAAGTCTCCTTTCGGAGCCTGTGTCTCTCCTACCTGCACATGTGGACTCTGTGGCCGCCATCCTTTTCTTGTCTCCAGGCTTCTCTTCCCTTTACTCTTCTGAAACCCATTTCAGCTGTCCTGTTATGTGAATAAAATCCCCAGTCACAATCCATATAGGCTTCACATGCTGCCTTTCAGGGCCATGCATTGTTTTTTTGTTTTGTTTTGTTTTGTTTTTTACTCTTTTGGGAGGGGGCGCCACCCAGCTCCCAAATAAATCATACACGGAGGCTTATTGTTAATTATCAATGCCCGGCCTTAGCTTGGCTTAGTTTCTTGCCAGCTTTCCTTAACTTACTCCAACTACCTTTTGCCTCTGGGATTTTTCTGTTCTCTAACTTCTGTAAATCTTATTCTTACTCTGTGGCATGCTGTGTAACTGAATGGCTGGCCCCTGGAATCCTCCTCCTTCTCTGGCTCCTAGCTCTTAGATCCCTCTTCCCAGAGTTCTCCTATATATTCTCTCTGCCTGCCAGCCCCACCTATCCTTTCTCCTGCCTTGCTATTGGGCCAGTTCTTTATTAGACCATCAGGTGTTTTAGACAGGCACAGTAACACAGCTTCACAGAGTTAAACAAATACAACATAAACAAAAGTAACACACCTTAAAATATTTTACTACAGTCATGTGTCTTCAATAGAAGGTTAGCATGCCTCCCAGGAATCCCCAAGTAAAACGATTTATCTGCAATCAGAAGAGAAATAGTGCATTGAAAAAGAGGTAGAAGGATGGGGGAGGCACTCATAACATGACTCAATTTTAAGATTAAAAAGTATACATATAGGCCAGGCGACGGTGGTGTACACCTTTAATCCCAACACTAGGGAGGCAGAGCCAGGCAGATCTCCGTGAGTTCAAGGCCAGCCTGGTCTACAGAGCGAGCTCCAGGACAGGCACCAAAACTACACAGAGAAATCCTGTCTCAAAAATAAAAAACAAAAAACAAAAACCAGTACACGTATGAGATATTTTATAGGCAGAGTTGAGAAGGTATTTTCCTGGGGTTGTGTGTAGTGCTGAAGAGGACCTAGTATTATCAAATGGAAACCAGTACTCAGTAGCCCAAAGCAATATTATTGTGCCTAGATCTCTAGCCTCTGGAATCTCTGGCAAAGGATAACTGGGCCAACCTAAGATCTCTCCCTTCTGTGTCCTTTTCATGTGGCCAAGAGTATAGGCCATCCGGAGATACCCTAATAAGGCTGCTCTCTGCAGTTTTTGGGGATCAATACAGCCACACCAGTAACCTTTTTGTTCTTCCTCAGCTCCCATGCATCTGCTTGTACTCAGCCATACACACTCTCCCTATCTCCAGGTCTGAGAGAAGAATGCATAGAACAAACTGTAGACTGCATACAGAGCAATGGTTCTCAACCTGTGGGTCTCGACCTCTTTGGGAGTCAAAGGGGTTGCCTAAGACCATTAGAAAGCACAGATATTTACATCAAAATTCATAACAGTAGCAAAATTACAGTTATGAAGTAGCAACAAAAATAACTTTATGGTTGGGGCTCATCACAACATGAGGAACTGTATTAAAAGGTCAGGGTCACAACATTAGGAAGGTTGAGAACCACTAATGTAGAGAGTGACACTGGCCAGATACATTGACATGTGTCTTCCAGGATAAGAACCAGACTCATTGCCAAGTGTCCACATCATTTTCTCTCTGAAAACAATCTTGTACGTAGATGGGTTTTTTTCAATCTTCTACCCGGACCACCTTGTGCCTGGCAACACACCCTTACTAAGGACACAGAACCAGAAGAGATTTAAGACTAAGAGGAAGCAAACTCTCCAAAGCTGTACTAGTGTCTTCTGTGATTGGGACGGCTTCCCCAAAGTGATCAGACGCCCTTGCCCACCACCCATCAGCCAGGCAAGCCTATTGAGGGCTCAAGTACCCGAGGGAGGGTCCTGCCCTGTTGCAATGAATTCATTGTGGCACAAAGCCCAGCCCATTCCTATGTATCTCCAGGCATTTAACGAGTGTCGTTAATGATGATGATGCAACCCTTTCAGCTTAGATCTGTCAGGGTCCCCAAGGCATGCAGCGATCCCCTGGGAAGCATATATTATCTGAAGCTTTCGCTTTTGCTTAATTACATTGTACTAATGTTCTCTTTCCACTAGATTTCTCGCTGCCAACTCCCCCATTCAGCCAGGCTTCACTGTGGGTTGGATTTACATAAAAGACCAGCACATTATAATTGTGATGATTGATCACCGAAGTTTCCTTGGGTTCAGATTGTTTCCTAATGTGGGTCATTTTTCATCATAAAGACTCGGCTGATAATGATGTCATTTCCATTGCTTGAATTTCAAGGCAATGGCCACATATCACAGAGTTTAAAATGACTGTCTATAGGGCAGCAGAATCACATCCTTATCAGTTTAAAGCAGTTGTTGCCTTACTCCTGGGGACCAAAATGATAACTGGAGCCTTCTGACGCTCATCAAATAAGAGCTTCAGGAATCCGAATCCGCATCTGTAGCTGGGAAAGGGGGCCGTCAGCTGGCAAACCTGTTTCTATGTGAAGCCGTGTGGCAAGTTAGCACCAGATAAAAACCACAAAGTCAGACTTGACAGAAAAGAAGCCGCATTGCTGATCCCTGGATATCTCAGGTATCCTCCTCCACAATCATGGCACTGTGATTCCACAGCAAGACTAACGGGGAAGAATTGAATGACTCTAGGAGAGCTCTGGACAGAAACCCATCTTGCCCAATGAGCCAATAAGCATGCCTCTTGGTTGAGTGATGGTTTGGGATGGAGCTGGGACATGACCTTGATTTTTTTGTTTGTGAAACATGTATGTGAAATGGAATGATGTTGTATTTCAAACACATGGTTATAGCAGGCTTTATTTTGTCTATCAACCAGCTCCCAAATCCTGACACATTAGTTCTGAATGTTCAGCCTTATCTTATGCTGGTCCCACTAGCTCTTATTACTTAATTTAACCTGTTTCTCTTCATCTACGTTTTGCCTCAGGGCTTTTTACCTTTATTTCATTCTGTATGTCCTACTTTGTGTCTGGCTGAGTAGCGGCTGCCTGGCTGGCTAGGCCCTGGTGTCTCCCTTTCTTTCTCCCTCATTCCTTCCCTCTTGTTTTCAAGCCTAGATTCCTTCTCCTCCTTATTCTCTCTGCCCGCCAGTCACACCTATCCCTCTGCTGCCTATCTGTTGACCGTTGGGCTTTTTATCAGACCAATCAGATGCCTTAGGCAGGCAAGGTGAAACAGCAACACATCTTTGCATAATTAAACAAATGCAGCATAAACAAATGTAACACATCTTTTCCTAATCATATTCCACAACACGTGGCTGTGTCGTTACAACCCAAAGCAGTGTGACTGAGCTGTGCCCCAGATGACCTGATTTCTGGCATTTGCCTCTAGCCACATCATATTAGCACATGCCCTGGAACCCTCTCGGACATTCTGCAGGTGGTAAAGTTTGCAGATATTCTCCAGCTCTGCCTTTCTCATTTGGCTCAGAATGTTTCCACCTTATTTTGAAAAGTGTCTAACTTAGAGAAAAGTTGAAGGAACAGCACAATAGTACCCAAATCCACTTAACTGTATACGCTTGCTTTTTATGTTGTCTGGTGTAGAGTTTGTCTATGCACACACACAAGCATGACTTTTATTTAGTCATCTGAGAATTATTTGCCTGTCTTTATGGCATCTTACTCCTACATTCTAAGGACTCCAAAAAGAACAACAACAACAAAAAAGCATCATCCTCCTTCCCAGGACACAATGGTCATACTCAAGAAATTTAACATTCATAAAAATACTGTTCTTTAACAGGGTCCTTTTCCCAGTGTTCCAGTTATTGTTTCTATCATTTCATGAAGAATGAGTGTTATCTGTGTATTTGTACGTGTTTCTCTGTTTGTGTGTGTGTGTGTGTGTGTGTGTGTGTGTGTGTGTGTGTGTGTGTGTTTCCATATATACATTCGCATGCATCTTTGGGATCCAATCAAAGATCACCTGTTACATTTAACTGACATGTCACTTTACTTTGAATGTTTTCATTTACTTTTTGTTCTGTGCTATTGCTAACTCAAAACTTCATTTCTTAGGATGGTAGTGAAATACCAAGGGGGGGGGGCATCGAACCCACTGGAAGGATTTGCACTGTAAAACTGAAATAATTTGAGCACCCAAGTGACAAGTGAAAGAAAGGATTGTTTTTAAAATGGTGGTGGGGGGGATACAATCTGATATTTTAAAAAATAAAAGTGGGAAGGAAAATGGAAAAGTCATCTCTACTGAATAACATCAACTAATAAGTGGAGGGGGGAATTAGACATAGAAAAGCACTGTTGTGTTCTATAACCCCATAGTGATAACTAAGAACTGCCTGGTCTGAGGGGTGAGAGTGAATATGTGTGACATGAAAGCAGAAGTCATGGTGTATGGGGCAGGGGAGAAGAAAGGAACCAATTAGGAGGTGGGGGGCTGTGGGGAGGGCAATGAAGGAGGGGATGAATTAGAAAAGGTATAATGATATATATGTATGAAATTGCCTTAATGAAATCCACTACTTCACACGCTAACACGAATCATTTAAAATTTTAAATAAAAAAGAATGGTCACCACCCAGTGCATATTGGCATCCCTCTTCTCCCATAGTGGGAATCTAGGTGTGAACCACCCCTGTGGCTGTATCTCATCTGTTTAGTCCTAGAATACACACTACCAACGACCAACTAAATTAGAGTCACGAGTTCTTTACAGTTGAATTTTTCTTTTTGAACATTAGCACTTGAGTCTATACTACGTTGTAACCTTTCAAAATAATGTGTAGGTTTTCTTTTAATATGTCATAGTTCTTTTGTTTTCTGTTTTGTTTGGGTTCCGTCTTCGTTTTGTTTCTAGCCTTGCCAATTTAAACTTTGTTGGGTTGTTTGTTTTTTGTTTTTTTGTTTGGTGTTTTTGTTTTTGTATTTTAGTGGTATAAACCATTATCAATATGTAAAACTGAAAACTAAATAAAAGGTTATACGTAGAAAAGTCACACTCTCTCTTCCCCTTGGCCTTGACTCCCACTGGCTCCTGTCGCTGATCAGTTGTACTGGTTTCTGGCTCCTTTGTCCTGGGTTTCTTTTTGAAGAAAAAGGAAGGAGCAAATTCCCTGGCAAATTCTTAAACATTAATGTTTGCACCTCTTCTGTGATCGCTGAGTTTGGATTTTCGAAGAACATAGGAGAAAAATTCCATAAGATGAGTGCACTCCCAGAACTTTATTTCTGATCTCCTACTTGGAGCTGGAAGAATCATGTCTGTTTTCCTAACATCAGAAAAGTCAGCAGTGCGGACAAGGAAGAATGATGGAGACCAGGTCTGGCATGTGACACAGGGGCTTACCCAACATCAAATTCCACCAACTGTGTACTTCTTGTCTCAAAAAACAATTGAGCAAATAACTTGGCTCAATTCCGTTTCTCTTGTTAATGTGACCCAATAACCACGCCAGCCATAGAACTTCTCAGGCCCCAGACAAATCAGATCCTATTGATCTTGCAGTTTAAGACACATCCATGGCACCCTACTACTCTGTGGATAAATTCAAAGCTCACAAAATGCTCAGTAGACTGCCCTCTGAAGTCCCACATGGCATTCCAACACACATGTGCATGAACTTTTGAGTCCTAGCTGCCTGATTTTTCTCTCAATATGTGCCATTTGTTCACACTCACCCCATTACTTGAAATACTCTTATCACCATGAACTAAGAAGTCTACTTGAGAGGTTACATCTAGACCAATTCCATCAAAGCAAGTTTGTTGACAGCACTCTGGACACTGCTCATGTGCCTTGAAACTTGGTTGTTGGGTTGACAACAGAACATGTTGTGATTTAGAAAGGTGTGAAGGAAAACTGAAATTGTGAGTTTAATCTTCTTCCCACGGCCAGGTGAAGGAAGGCCTATGGATATCACGGAACAGAACTTAGGCCCCAGCAGCTCTCAGCACACATGGTGCTTCTGGGCCTTCATGATGGGGAGGATGACCACCCACAGCCTTTCTTACCTCTTGCCTAACAAAGATGCTTCCATCTACCTCAAGTCTACTACCATTCTGTATTTCCAACTGGACCTCTTCATTTGACTGATCTTTCTTCATTCCTGTTTCCTGGATCCTATGGCAGAGCCTACGTGACATTATACCCACCCCATAAATCCTGGAATTTAATCTTCCCTTCCTCTTGAATGGAAGCCCAAACTGGTAGTTTTCAGACTTTATAATGAAGGAGAATCACCTGAGGCATTCCAGACTCAGTGGACTGAGAGTGGAGTGGAGCACCAGAACCTTCATTTCTAACAGATAATTCAGGTAGCCCAGGGCCACTCTGAGAAACAATAAGTAAGCAATCTGAATACTTTCTGTCAACCTCCCCCTAACTGGGTCCTGAGTGCTACAAATAGCCTTCCTCCTAATTACTCAAGAAGACCATTCACTAGAATCTCAACAGACAATAGCTCTCCCAGAGCAACTGCCCTCAGCTGGCCCTCCGAGACACTCCCTGCTCTTCACCCTAATTCCATCCCTCCCCTAAAAATATTTATCTTTGAGTTGTGAGTAATACTATTTACCTTCCCCACAAATGATGGGCATTATTCTGCAGCCTACTCATGCTCTGTTTACTCACAACGATGTAATTTTAATTAGAGAAGAATGTTAATGCTTACGTGTGCATTTCATTTATAAAAGTATCTGGGTAGTGTGATGATTAAAATTCTCTTTCCATCACCCAACTTGCAGAGAACAATTCCACTAACACCTAGTTAATCACATACGACTTTCCTCAAAGCATAATCAAATCAAACTGGGCTTGACATCTACTGAGCGGGTACAATTTATGAGAATTACTACTACATGGTAAATGAGTGGTAATAAGGAGTGGTGGAAATTGTCCTAGCCATTCATCAGCAAGGTCTACAAGAAGAGCCCCCACAGGTCCAGGCAAAGCTCTTGACAAACCGGCAGGCTGGCTGTGGGAAACTTTATCTCTGACCAATGGGACACAGGCAACATTCATCTTCCCTTTGGAGGGTGCCAGTAACTGCTTTGGCAATCGATACATGTGCTATTATTTGTAACGACTGCTTTTTAAGGCGTCTTCAAGGAAACCAGGAGAGATTGTAAGAAGAGCTAAGGGACCCCAGTCCAGAATGAAAGTTTAGAAAGGAGAAGGATATGTGCAAGTCTTGTGCGTGCCGCCACTGTCTGTGTGAGTTCATATTTGTATCAGTCCTGCTGTGTCTGCAAGAGGCGATTTCCTCGGAGTCATCAGCTTTCAAAAGAATCTTTCCACCTCGAGCCTTGAGGGTAGAGATCTGATTTAAAAACCAACAGACAAACATCCCTTTTAGGGCAGACCTGTTAGGATGAGTGTCACCACATATGTCAACCACACTCCCAGGCAGGCCCCGTGCTCAGTAGTTGGCCAACATAAAAGGATGTCGTGGTCTTTTTATGGATCTGGTTTTTTGTGCTTTGGTATTTTTGTGTCATATTTTCTTTTGAATTTGTTGGTTTGGTTTGGTTTCCATTTTGTTGCTGTTATCTTTCTTGATGTTTCGAGAGAGAGACTATGAAGTTGGCTGGTAGGAAGGTGGGGAGGTGCTAGAAGGAGCTGGGGAAGTGTGATCAAAATACATTAGATAAAAATATTTTAATAAAAAATTAAAATAAGTAAGTAGAAAGAGAGAAAGAAAGAGGAGAAAGGACAGAGGGAGGGAGGGAAGGGAAAGAGGGAGGGAGGCAGGGGAAAGAGAGGGCTTGGCAAAAATGGTTGGAGTATTTATTTCCCTGATCTGCCCTGCCCCATGCCATTAGCACAGTAGCAAGGGCAGCCTGATGAGCAGGCTCTGGGCTTTCCAGCTGAAGTCTCAGTCCTTGTTTGCTATGATTTGAGGCAACTTGGTCTCTACCAGCCTTTCCTACACACTTAAGGAAAGAGCATTTATATTTATATCAGGGGGTGATTGATAGACTGGGATAATCATGTATTTGACAGAAAATAGGCACTCAATAAATATGGCTGGATTTCTCATGATGGGAAATATACGTAACAAAATGTTTAAGTCATTTTTAAGAGCACAGTTGTCACAGCATCTAGTATATTCACCTTGTCCAATCATCACTGCTGTCAGTCTCCAGGCCTGTCAGCATGGCACATGGAAACTACCGTGATCCATCAGCTCATGTTGACTACGTTCATGAACTTCTCCCCATGGGGCCTACCACATGGCAGGTCTAACACCAGAGAGTAAAGGACGTCATCTGAGCTTTTGAATCTTATTGTTCTTCATTTGTGTTTGTTTTTTGATTTCACTCTTAATTAGAAGTCTACAAAAGAACAAGAAAAAAAACGAACTTTCTAGAAAAGTAGGAAATGACATAAAATTCATTCTATCTTAAAATTTTTATATGCATAAAATATATTTTTTCCTATACCTTAAACCATTTTGCTAGGTGTCATCTTGAGAATAATTTCTACCAATTATCTACCATATCTACCAATTATCACCAACTATGTTTAAAAATACTAAAATAAATGTGAAATGAAAAAATACAGAATTGCCTAAGAAATTGATGCAATAATTAAATAAAACACACTATTGTATCACTCTTAGTTTTCCTATTGTCCTATCTCTAAAATTATAACATCATTCAAGGATAGAGGCACCATTTTTATGGGAGTTTTCCCCAATCATTTAGTACATTCATGTATGAATTCATATTTGCTTCATATTTTGCTATATAAGGTAAAAATAATAAAACATATAGAAGATTATGTTCACAATTATTAGACAAACCATAATATTAATATGAAGGAAGTTCATAAAAGCAAGATCTCAGACTATTGAGTTTTCAGGTGATGATATCCTACATGGATTTTTTTTTCAAAGTCTAGACATAATTTGGTGGCACTAATGGCAAAAAAGTAAATAAAGTGTTCTCAACAAGTGAGTCACTGGACAAGATGGACTTCACTACACAATGTTTGTGATCCACATCTGAGCAATCCTAATCTGCTGAAAATAACCTAGGACAATCTTCTTCACCTTCCTCTGATGACTGAGAAACAAAATTCCTTTGACATTGGTCATAAGTGGATGAGGTGAACGTGCCCGGAAAGACGAACACAGTAAAACACATAACACAGAAGTGAAAAATGTCAAATTAATTAATAATTCTAATGATGTTTATAAATATAAATATGAAAATGTTTTTGGAATTATAAAGCAAAGAAGTCATGTGCTTTCTCTTAAATGACTATTGCTTTTGCAATTATGAAGCAAAGAAGTCACGTACTCTTTCTTAAATGAACTACGAGCCATCAAAGTTTTCAAAAATGTTTTATTTTAATGATGTAACTACAAGAATCTGAAATCCATATTTACAATATGGATATATTTGTATGTAAACTCCTTAATGGCATTCAGGGAAAGTGGCCCATTCCAGATACCTATGCCCACTAAGCTAGAAAAATAGCGATAGAACTGGAATTTATTCCTTGGTATTGCAGTGGTTGCCTATTGTCCAACACTTGAGAAACAACTTAAGTATGAAGATCTAGACTTTTTATTTAAAATAAAATAAGGGATGTGATAGATCAGCAGTAAAAGCCTGATACCCAGAGTTCATCCCCGAAACCAACCCCCAAAAGCTGTCCTCTGACCTCCACACAAGCACTATATCATACATCCTCAGTCCTCAACCTCCAAACACACAATCGAAGAAAACAAATCAATATAAAATAAAATTGTTGCTTTCTTAAATTTTTTATTGAAGTTTCTACTACTTATTTTTTTTTTTTTTGGTTTTTTTCGAGACAGGGTTTCTCTGTGTAGCTTTGCACCTTTCCTGGAACTCGCTTTGGAGACCAGGCTGGCCTCGAACTCACAGAGATCCGCCTGGCTCTGCCTCCCGAGTGCTGGGATTAAAGGCGTGCGCCACCACCGCCCGGCTCTACTACTTATTTTTAATACTATCTCTAACTTTGCTTCTGGAAGTTATCTATAAAATGACTCATAAATATGAAAACACAAATGGTCCACTGGGCATAAGTGATAGAACCATTAAAAATATCTCAAGGATTAAAACTTGATTAAATTTTGTTATTATCACTATGACCATCTTTGGAGTCCATAGCCCTTAGATTTTGTTTTGAGAAAGAGACCACACCCTGTTTCATGGGCTCCTTGGCGCCAGCAAATTTGAGTGCCCTGTTGGCACCCCTAGCAAAAAATGGCACCAGTGTGTCTGCAAAAGACACAAAAGACTGATGTGCAGCCTAATGTGGCCAGGAGCATGGGGACCTGCTGCATGAAGTGTTTGTGGGGCACAGTGCAGAGCCAGCCACAAGTCACCCCTGAGCATTCTTTCACTATTACTTATTGCTGCTGCTTTATAAAAGACTGGCAGCCATTGAAAGCCACGGTACTCCTTCCCATGCCTTTGAAAAGCCCAACTTAAAACAAAACAGAAACAGAAACAGTAAAGGCTATAGCCCAAGTTATGATTTTGTGCCTTCTGATTAGAGGCTATGAGTTTGAAAGATGAAAGAAGCTATGGGAAGTGACCATCTAACTAAAGTAGGCCATTAAAAAATATACAACTGGATACAAAAAGATGTCATGGGGGGAGGGGGGGGGAGGTGTCAAAAAAAAGAATATCAATGGAGGAATTTCTCTACCAACTTTGAAGTGAAGAAACCTAAGGAAGTGAGAAAAAGGAAACCCAGAGCATCAGATTTCAGTGTATTTAATTTTTACATATTTGCTTTTCAAGATTTATTTTTTAGCTGTGAAAGTAGTCACACACCTTTAATCTCAGTACGCCAAGACAGTACTGGGATTACTGAGACCATCCTGGTCTACATATACAGACAGCTAGAGACACACCGGAAAACTCGGTCTCAAAAAAAAAAATTTTGCTATTTTTAGTTACTACTGCTTTGAAGTTTGGCCTGTCTCTATCATTCTTTTATTCTGGAGTCTGGAAACTCTCCTCTTCCTTCAACCCTTCGGGCCGGCCTAGAGGTGACAAAGTTTTCTTTGCTAGCAGCCCAGGACTACCTCCCTATATTTCATGGCTGGTTGCCATTGCTCTCACTCGGTCAGTGGGCCATTTTATCATCCTCTTCCAACTATTTCCATTTTAGCCCATGCCTGTGCTTTGCTGGGACCCTAACTCTACCTCAGGATTGTCGAGAAATTGTATAGTGTACTTAGCAATGCGACCATGACTTTCTTCACCCGCCTATCCTCTTGGCTCATTCTACTTTACTGCTCTTGCCAATCCTTCCTAGTGAGATCCTCATCCGACTCTCACACAGTGACCAGCAACCTCTCCCAGCAAAGGACCAGACAGTAAACAGTTAGGCTGCTGTAGGCTGCTCTACCCTGCCCTTGTAGAGCAAAAGCAGCTATGGGCAGTAACACATCAATGGATGAAGCGTGGCTGTGTTCCAGTAATATTTTATTTATGAACACTAAAATTTGAATTTCATATAACTTTTGTAGGTTATGAAATATAATTCTTCTTTTGATGATTATTTTTCAGCCATTTGAAAATATAAGAAGCATTCTTAGTCACAGCTATACAAAATCAGGCAGTTGGCAGGATTAGGCCTGTGGGCCAAAAAGTACCAGCCCTTGTTTTAAAACTTAGCATCAGAGAGTTTTTATACCCAAATTATTATTCTATATTTTTTTTACCATTTCCCTCCTTTTTAAGACTCTACTAATTCATTCTTTGAAGCTAAAGCTTGCTTACTTTCCCCCAGGATCTTTGCCAACTGGCATTTGGTAGCATATTCAAACACTCCCCTTCCAAGGCCAATACTCTGGAAGCTGTTCCCACACTAAAGCCACTCCAGCATTCTGTCAGGAAGAAGGCACATCCAAGATTACCCTATATTACTCACTACCTGAAAATAACAAGAGTCCTAGTTCATCCAGACAAAGCCTGCTCTCAGCAGAGTGGGGAAGAAGATGGGGTTTGCTTTCACAGGGCCCCACCTCACCATGCCCACCCTGCCTTCCACACATCCAGAATATTACCAGCCTTCTTCTTCCCCCTTTCCCATTCCCATCCTCAAGACCATAACCAATGCAAAGGTGTCGCTAAGTGCTAATGTGGTTCCCCTGATCTACCTGATAGAAAACTTTCACAAAGAGGTTTGTATGCTTCAAAGGGTCTTTTCAAAACAGTTTCTTGCCCAGAGCAGTGGTTGTCTGCCCTGATTACATGGTAAAATCACCCAGGAAAAGTTAAAAAGACTGATGAATGGGACCCAGGCTACAATGATCAAGTTGCTACCTTTACTTGTCGAAAGCTACCATAGGGTTCTGTTGCAGCAGGAAAGTCGAGAATTGTAGGACTCAAAGGACTAGCCAAGGAAGAAATGTTCAGCCAGTTGCAGAAGGGCAAGGTGTGTTCACTCAAGTCCTCACCTCTTTCCATCATTCTTACTCTCCCATACAAAGCTTAAAAAATAGAGAGCAGTTAGGAAAATGGGATAGAAGTGAACATCTTGATATTGCATTCTGGTGGGAGTGAATTAATGTCTAATTACAAAATTATTACTTTTGATAACAATTATGAGAAGTTTTATGAAGCTCATGGTGCATTTCCTAGGGGATCCCACTTAGTTAGAGATGGTGGAAGGCTTCTTTGAGGCAGTGATGCTCTCGCTGAGCTCTGAAGCACCCATAAGAATTAACTAGTAAAAGAACAGCGAAGTAGAGAGAAGTGTGCAGACCCTCTATGGCGAAGGCCTAGGAGCCTGGACCTTAGAGCAGTGCTTCTCAACCTTCCTAATTCTGTGACCCTTTAATATAGTTCCTCATGTTGTGCTGGCCCCCAATCATAAAATCATTTCATTGCTACTCCATTACCGTAATTATGCTACTGCTATGAATCATAATGTCAATATGATATCCAGGATATCTGATATGGGACCCCCAAAGGGGTTGCAACACAACCGTTGAGAACTGCTGGCTTAGAGGAACCATGAGAAAGCGCTATTGGTGGGATTTAGAGGGAAGAATGGCAGGTCTGGTGAGGATTAGGCCAGCCAGGACCCTGGAGACCTTTTTGTATCATGGAATGTTGTCTCATCTGTTCTTCATTAGCAGCCTCATCTAATAGACTAGTCACAAGGCTTCCTCACCAGGAAGAGGCAACCCAGCTCATATTCACATCTGCCCAATTCCAAAGTACACATCCTTTTCACAGCCCTGTCTCCTTCTGTACTTTTCTCTGCCTTCAGGGGTGGGACATTTCCCTGGAAACAGAACAATAAATCCAATTTGGGCTTTTATATAGAATCTCTATATTAAAAGTAGCTGTGTTAATATGTAAATAGAGACAAAAAGTATTAACTAGATAAGATTGAAAAAATAGTAACCTTAAAGAAGACAACTTTCCTTCATGAAGGAAAAGACTTCCCTGAACCTCTCAATCAGTTCTTTGCAGACTTCCAAAGGCTTCCTACTTCTGACCTTACCATTCATCCACCAGGCAGGGAGGCAACCATACTCATTTATCTGGTATTTGCTAAGCACTTACATGACATCTGCTAGAGATATAGGTAAGAAGCATAAGACCTGAACACTCTTGAGGCTTGCCATCCTTCCAATAAGAGAGCAAGGGAGCAACGTATTCAGCCAAATTCAAAGTCACAGATTCTCAAAGACTGAGTGAGAGGAGACTGGAGAGCTCTGGGAGCTTACCCTTGATATTACTACCTACCTAATAATCTTTCTCCGTGCCCTGCTCTGCCATTCTGACAGTTCTAAAGATAACCAAACCAAGGTCAATAAAAATGCTACATATATATATATATATATATGTATATATATATATACATATATATATATATATGTATATTGCAGCAAGGGAATACCATATTGTGAATAAATTTTAAGTGGTGGGCTAGAACATTCTGGAACATGATCAATGAGTAAAAATTGTATAAATCTTCAAAAAAGTTATGAGTCAGTTCCAAAATCAATAATATATATATGTGAGATTGATCCGATCTTCCTCCAGATGGCCAAGGAAATCTGAGCTGAGTCCTTAATGTAACGGTTAGTGTACGGGATGTAAAATGAACAAATTTGAAAAAGCTTCATTAAAATCTTAAAATAAAACTGAAAAATCTGCAGCAGATGGTATGGATAATAGACAGTTAAATGTCTGGCAATGGAAGTGATGATGCTTTTTCACCAGCACGGAGACTGGGGAGAGAGGCAAGGGGGTTGAATGATAGGAAATATGGTATTGATTTTTGCAAATGAAAAATGATTGATCTTGCCAATACCTCGGGCAAACCTGGATTCCTACTGAAGTATTCAGCGGGATTCTAAAATTAAGGCAGTACCTCAGCAGACTTTCCTGAGACCAAAGAGCTGTAGAGGGAAAAGACATGTCTAACTTCCCATTCTCCCACAGGAACCCCTAAAGGCAGTCCACAATGTGCTCAAAGAATCCATACCCCTGAAGGACCAACACACCTGCCCACCAAGGTGAAATTCCAGTTGTTTTCCCACACATGGCTAGGGGAGGTGGCTGAATGGGAAGCCCTTGGTAACTGCTAAGCCTGAGTATATTGGCCACCAAAAGCACTCAGTAGTTGTTCGTGCATGCTTGGTGAAAGGGTACGTATCATCCTCTAGCCTCTTTCCCCTCTGAAGAATGGTTTCCTTGTCTTTACAGCCGTACTACTTGCTGGAACTTGATAAAAGAGGACAAGGACTTGAAGCCCTCACAGAACATTGGAGGCATCTTCCCGGTACCTCCGCCAAGCCAACATCCCAAACCCCTACAAGTGCTTCATTCTCTGTGGAGACCACAGTGAGTGGAGAGCTAAACCTAAAAACAGCGTTCTCGCCTTCCCTTTCAAAAGCTCCTCAGGGCTGTCAGAACACAGTCAAAAGAATGATGCATGTCAAACAATGCCTTGGGGAACTGTGAGAGAGGCTCCAGGACAAAAGGCAGAGGGCCTTTTACCTTGGGTGCATTGTGTTCCCTGGATTGCTCTCAGACATGATTTCGTGCCTCCTGTGTTAAGCATGTACATTCAATTTATAAGGTATGTGTGTTCTTGTTGGATATCAGAACATCGCTATAGAACCCAATCTGGTCAGTGTGCCATGAATCTGGATATCACCTTCTGCCTTGCTCTCCTGCTCTCTTGGATATCATCTAGCATGTGCCTAGTACTGTGTTTAAATTAGTCCATCCTGAGAAAGTTCTGGGAAAGGGCTACTCTGTCAATATTTAGTAGGTGCTTGTGGGCATTTATTTACATGTTTTTATGAATTCAAGCAACCTTCTTTGGATCATTGCTTTCTTTGTTACATTTCAGTGTATAAAAACACACTGAAACAGGAGTAAGATTGTATACAGTGTTAGACTGTAGTCCTCTTTCCATTCTTTCAGGTCCTCAGATCCCAGGTCCAGCAGACAAGCTCTGCACAGGTAGGTAAAAGTTAACAAGGACCATCACATCTGCATTCGCCCTTCCCTTGAGTAAAATGTCAAAACACAAGACACTGTAAGAACTCCATTGTAAGGGAAACACACTATTAATAAAGCAGAAATCCTTCCTCATTTCTGTTCTTCCAATTTTAGGACCCTTGATTTGATCTGTCCATTGTTTCAGCTTGCAGAATTTGAACACATTGATCTTAGGATGGCTAGTTGAGGCAAAAAGAGATCGATGCTGATAGTAACGAATGTTAAGGATAGAATGGTACTACTCTTGAATCTGTTCCTCACCTCTGCTGGTAAGTTTTCAGCTGCCTTTGATGTATAACTCTGTGTTTTAGGCTCACTACTTAAGAACCTGTGTATATTAAAGACTTCAGTGTCACCGGGGGAGGCTCTGTTTTTTGATCCACAGCCCCTCGCTCGGACATGGTGAACCAGTGGTGGTAGCGCGGGCATTACCACTACAAGTGGAGGTACAAGTGGAGGTTCTACCGGGATCCGAGAAAGAAGGGATGTCGCTGATGGATACCCGAAAGTAAGGCTGGCCAGCATTTTAAAGAAAAGAGAAGGTAAGGGTGAATTGAATTAAAATGGGTGCAGCTAGCTCACACTAGCTCACTCCTCGAGGAACAGTTAATTAGACTGCTGAGGCAACAAGGCACTGTCATTAAGAGCAAGACAGCTAAAGATTTCATTCAGATCCTCCAGAATGTTAGTCCTTGGTTTCTGGTCTCCAGGGGATTTAATATACGAGATTGGGAACAGGTTAAGATTGACTTACAAAAAATATTTGCATAAAGAAGGGCTGATTCCATATCCTTAGCTACTTTTTTCTTTGTGGCGCTTGGTTAAAGATGCGTTGCTTAGTGATGATATTAAAGTTCAAGAACAATTAACTGAAGCTAAAGCTGTGTTGGAGGAGTCTCAGATAGAGGAGGCTCTCAGACCCCTTCAAACTTCCAATGTTTCTGACTCTGCAGAGTCGTCTTCAGAGGGTGATGATGTAGAAGTCAGATTAGAAAAAGATACTAGGTGACCTGCTGACGTCCCATGCAACCTAAGTCAGAAACTCATTTTTTAGTAAAAAGGGGGGACCTGTAGGGCCCTGGCCCCCCATTTTGGGTAGCTGTTGCCTTGCTTGCTGACCTTGACCAGATGTCCTCCCTATGCTGATTCCCTGCCAGTTTCCTTCTTCCTGAAGGCTCACCAGAGGTTCTTTGTTCGTGTATCCTGCATATTGGGCATAAACAGCTTAGATACAAGAATGTAGAACATCTATAGCAAACTTCTGCCCTCCGGGGTTCTCCCATTGTGCTGTAAGCCTGTATTTAAGGTTTCCTCCTTCTTTCAATAAACACATTCGGCATTCTGCTGAGGCAAATGATCCCCCGTCTCTTGTCTCTGTTTTTTGATCCACAGCCCCTCGCTCGGACATGGTGAATGGGTTGTGGTAATGTGGGCATTAACCGCTACAGGTGGAGGTGGTGGGGGTGGTGAAGAAATAGAAGCCCGGGCCACACTCAAAATCTGCAGAATCAAAATCCAGATCTCAACAATTTTCTCCAGGTGATTGAGTCAGCACGTGCATTGAAGGAAGGTCCTCTAAAATGTAATATTCTTACCACGCTCCTGAAAACAGGTTAGCAGCAAGTTAATAAATGCTAATGCTATCAGTAGAATGGGGTTCTATGAAGAGAAAATGTGAGCATTGTTATTGCTATTCATAACTTAATAGACTTTATATACCACCCATGAAGTGCGAGAGATGCAAAGTGACCCTTACATACATGTAGAAATGGTATGCCAGAAAACTCAAAGAAGGGACAGTCTGATGTCCATTCTGGGTAATATCATAGAAAAAATAAAACCAAGGAAAAGAAGCGTGGGGAGATCTCACTATGAAACAAACACTAGAGAAAGTTTTTAAATCTAAAATGGCAGTTTGGATCATCGGATAGCACTCACCTGCCACTTTAATAATTTGTTTTATTTTATTATACTGATTTATTTGCTTGCTTTCTTGTGTGCATGTATGTCTATGTGTGTCTGTGTCTGTGTTTCACATGAGCCACAATGCATGTGTGGAGGTCAGAGTTTGTGGAGTGAGCTGTTCTCTCCTTCCACTGCATGAGTCCTTAGGATCAAACTCAGATTGTTGGGCTTAGCAGCAAGCTCCTTTATCTACTGAGATACCTCTCCAGTCCATAAATTGCTTATTTTCTCTGCGTATTAATAAAGCCAAGAGGGAAAGCTCTAGCAGAAACCAGGTTGGTGCCTTGGTGTCACATGGACCTGGCTCCAATTCCAGCCACACTGGGTCACCTTAAAACAAATGTGATCCCCTGCTTGGCCTCAGTCAATATCTTATCAAAACACAGGACTAGTACCTGAGGATACACGTTGAGAGATAGTATACAAAGTTCCCAGACTAGCATCTGTAGCACAATATGTGGGCATCCCATATTAACCTACTGTATCTCTTTCCTTCCCTCTAACAAGAGTTGTGCCAGGGCTGGAGAGGGGGCTCAGCAGTTAAGAGCACTAGATGCTCTTCCGGAAGACCCGAGTTCAATTCCAAGTATACACATGGCAGCTTACAGCTGTCCATAACTTCAGTTACAGGATATCCAACACTCTCTTCTGGCCTCTGAGAGCACCAGGCAAGCATGTGGTACACATGCATGCATGCAGGCAAACCATACATAAACAAAAAAATTTCAAAAAAAAATATTCAGAAAAAAGCATCATTTCCTTTTTTTTTTTAAAGAGTTGTGCTAGGAAATGATTGAATTTGAGCTGTCAATGAAATGTAAACGAGGAAAATCCTGGAGGGTCAGACCTAGTTGACAAAAATTAGGGGTCATCATGAGGAAGGGAAGGCAGAAGCCCAGGCTGTCAGTGCTGCTCAGAATGGACCGTCAAGGCAGACAATGACCTATGGTGATCACAGATAAAGACATTGTGGGAAGTACCTGTGCAGGGCTTTCTGGGTAGAGCTGACCACATCTGTACATCATCCATCTCTCAGCTCTCAGCCCCACTCTCTAAACTTCCTCTGTCCACTGTGTACTGGGGGACTGGGACTGGCAAGGAACACCCACGTGTGTTGAGGCAATGGGAGGCTGGAAAGCTTGAACAAGATGGGGGGACAGGAGAAGCTGAGATGTCATCCTTGTCCCTCTTTGCCCTGGTGGCATCTTATAAGGCTACTTCTGTAGATTCTAATTCCAACAACCAGCTCCTCCATTCTCTCACCTCCCAGGTCTCCCTGAAGGCCAAGCTATGGGTCTTTTAACACTTCCTCTGCATGTGATGATGCCACCATCCCAAGACTGAAGTAACTGTCAGTCATTGCCAAACTCTGAAATGCTTCCCATCTCCTCTTTGGTATCTTGGTTATAACGCCACAACCAGTTCTATGGAACAGTCCATCTGTTGAAAGACTGAATTGTTTTATATTTCCTCACCAACCTTTAGCGACATAGAATCTAATCAAAACATATCCATGATCATTTGCATAATTATGTATGATTCCAAATTTTAGAAAACATACAAACTCAAGCTACATAATGATTGCTCTTCCAGTGAAGAAGAGAGAAATTTAGTTCAGAATTCTCCAGCCAAACAATATCATATATCTGCTAATACAGGATAATTATTAATTTGTGAAGATAGCATGCATTGAATTCAGCATTTGCAAGGATGATGTTGAAAGTCAAGTGACAAACGCAGAAATTAATCCCCTGGGTATAACTTGGAATGTATTCCACAAATACCCAAAAGAATAAGGTAACAATAATTTTTTTAAAACTCTAACAGTTGCAGAATAGGGATAGGAAATGATGATGAAAGTCATAATAGTACACATCTAAATCAAAACAGAAACTCCAGATAGGACCTGAGAAGCACACACCTGGAGAGGTAAGAGGAAGTAATCAACCCACAGATACCCCTTGGGTAGGAAAGAGAATAATAAATGAAAAAAGTGAAGGGGACCCAGAAGTGACTGGTGCAGAACTTAGTGCAACTTAGACATAGTTTTCTTAGTGCCAACATGGATGCAGCCCTGAAACATGATGGAAGAAAATCATCTGGTTGCGCTGCTGTTGTCTGAGATGCTGTTCTCTCTCTCTCTCTCTCTCTCTCTCTCTCTCTCTCTCTCTCTCTCTCCCCACCTCCAATCATGCCTGCCAATTTCTACACTATTGATTGTACCAATTTTGCATGCCTAGATAAGAAAATTATTAAAAATTGTAAGAACTTGAGGAAGGCAAATCCAAAGGATAATGAGCTGGAGGCCATGACGGACAGAGGGAATGAGAGCCAGATTGGCTAAGCAATCCCATTTCCAGCTCAGACCCAGAGAAAATCAAGTATATTGTGTGGGACAAACAAACTCCAATTAGAGAATAGATTCCAGCATTGACCTAATTATCTAGTGTCCAGTTCTCATTTTTATGGGATGAATCCAGGCAAGTAAAATAAATTCTTGGAGACAAAGCCACCCCTTCTAATAATGAAAATTACTTCCTTTTTTCTTTATAAAGCCCCAGACAGTTAAAAAATTCCCAGAATATTATTTTTTGTTCAGTTTGAGCCTTAAACATAACATCTGTCTGGATGATATTGACTTCCACAGGTTCACATAGGCTATGTCTATGTGGTCAAGGGAGGTATAAGGGGGTTCTTTCAGAAAACAAGTTCAAAAGAAGGACAAGAAGCCTCAACTTTGAAAGGATAAAGCACCAGTAAAATCGATTGCTCCTAAGTAAATTATTAGTTGAACGAAGAGGAAGGATTAAGGCTAAATACCAGGAACTCCTTGTTAAGCTGAGCGGTTATGATCTAAGTGCTCCCGAGGAACCGTCTCTAATCTAAAAGCGGGTAGGAGAGAAGCAACTGTAGTGAACTGTAATATAGTGAGTATCTGTCACGTGGTTTAATTACAAAAATGAAAGCAACCCAGGAATTATGTGGTCTATTCAAGCCTTCAAGGAGCACGAACAAAGAATATAATTATACATCAAGCCTGTTGATTAAACAATTACTATTTAAAGCAGATATAGATTTAAAATTAATTTGCTTCTGCATTCTGAGGATTTGGGGACCAAGATAAACAGTGTTTGAAGTTTAATTATCTGTGTGTAAGATGAAGGGACTCATTTCAATTTGGTTAACACTGCGGAGCATTTTGGATGGTATAAAAGAAAGCATCCGACATCACAGCAAGTCTCTGCAGCATTGAAATGTGTGATTAAAGTGAGCAAGAAGACCCGCTCAGCCTAATCCCACAGAATGGGGGAATAGTGGAAGAGACATTGGGCACTGCACATTAATATGTAAATGAGCATTAGTATGAGGTTTACCTGGGGGGCAAACACACTATCTCCAAGAGAACAGAATAAGGCCAAGCACACAGCCCCAACAGAAACACCTGGGGAGTGGACACCATACAGCGGGACAGAGGCGTGGGACTTGCCAACTACAATCAGTGGAGTGACTCTTACCAGAGGCCACAGTGCAGTGTCCCAGGGCAGAACTGCAGAGTTGAGGGGTGGGCATGATGAAAGGATGAGTTGGAATTGGCATGAGAGACAGTAAACAGGAGACCAGAACACTCTAAAATTAAGGAATGATTGTTGTGCTGCTTAGAATCACCTCTATTCAAACCATGATAAATGAGATTTCCTGTCCTCAAACCCAGCTTACGTGATGTCATGAAAGGAACATGTGCTTAGTAATCTGGTTGTATTTAAAACCCCAATCTCCACCCCCAGCTAGAAGGCAACACATACTGTCATGTTTCTGTGAAGAAGAGAACTGGAAAAGCTTGAGTTACCTTAACAAAGCATTTGGTTTCCAGAGTTCTTTCTGCTCCCAGAGCAAAATGGAAGCCATCACTTCTTCATTTGGGTAGCTACAAATATGAAATATAATGTTACAGGAGGAGATTTCCTGTCCCGTAGTCAATCTGAGATAAACACACTGACAATTATATTAATTATAAATGCTCAGCCAATAACTCAGGCTTATTACTAACTAGCTCTTACATTTTAAATTAACCCATATTCCTTATTTACGCTCTGCCACATGGCAGTACCTTTATTAGCATGCCATGTTTCTCTCTTATTTCCTCTGTGTCTGGCTGGTGACTCCTCTAACTCTGTCCTTCCTCATGAAATCATTCTCAGTTTGGCTTTCCTGCCTAACTTTATCCTGTTCAGCTGTTGGCCAGTCAGCTTGTTTATTAAACCAATCACAGTGGCAAATCTCCACAGTGTACAAAAGGATTATTCACAGCATCATGTAAAAACCCTAAGCATATCATTTTCAGAATTAAGATTAAATTCATAAAGGCCTCAGGAGGGCATGGCTACTACCCACCTTCTTTTAAGTACCCTCCATCCAAACACTGTCTTCAGTCACAGTGAATGTTTGCCAGACCTCTGCCCTCTTGCTTCAAAGTTTATCCATTTGCTTCTTCTCTCTGTCTTAGAATGTTTCCCTCCTCTGCTTCAACCGGTTGACATCTCCTCATCCTTCAGATTTCACTTCAGCTCATCTTAGGTGATAGTTAAAAACTTGGGTTTGGATGGCAACCATCTAAGTTCAAAATCCAGACTCCACCACTTACAATTAGTTCCACTTTTGTCCAACTGATATTGACCTTTCTTTGATGTAAAGCAAGCATGAATATCAATAGATATATAATGGTCTGTCACATGGACCCATGAGTGAATGCATGTGATGGTCTCAGAACAGAGCCCATATTGTGAGAAACCTTGGAAAATTGCTCTCTGATCATAGTTCCTAAAGGTCTCCTGCAGTAGTTATGACCTAGAATGCTTGGACCCCAGCCTAATGCCACTAGAAGGTGCTATACCTTTAATGGGTTTGGCCTAGTAGAAGGAGGTCTTAGATTACTGGGACTGTGTTCTCAGAGCACACAGTAGGATTCCAACCCTTTATGATCTTTCATTTTTGTTCCCTGACATAAAATGAATGACTTTGTTCCATCCCATGCCCTCTTGTGAATGCTCAATACAGGCCCAAAGGCAAAGAAGCAAAATGACCATGGACTAAAACCTCCAAACTTATGAGCCAAAAATAGACCCTTGCTTGTCTTTTTGCTCATTATCTCACCTTTTCTACTGAAATACCACGTTAACTAGCACACTTCTATTCCACACCATTTACCACACTTGCAACTTCGGGTTTGTGTGATTATTCTGAGCACACTTGTCTCTCCACTGGAATAAAAGGCCCATGGGGCAGAAATTTGCCTCTGTGCGATTTGTAATCTAGACTTTTTCCCGAATAGGATAGACACAAATTTTCTGAGATATAATTGAATGAAAATGTTAGTTCCTGGTATGTGGCAGACCCTCAGTAAACACTAACTTTCAAACAACTACCCACTAATAATGCCAACTAATAAGCCAAGGGGAAATCCTCATTCTTATCTACTTTGCCCAGGGGTTCTCAGGTAAGAGTGATTTTTGTCTAAGCAATGTATGGGGGTGGCAAGGTGCCATTGGCATCTACTGGAGGCAGACCAGGGAGGCTACTAAGCACACAGCAAACAGGAGAGCAGCCCTACCACAAGGGACTGATTGCTTAGCACAAATGACAATGGTTCCAAGACTGAAAGAACGTGAATTCCACCTCTGTCACTTTTTCCTAAAAGTTTAATTCAGCACTTGAGTTGGGGAGAGCAGGCAAATCTAGACTGCCAGGGGTAATTATCCTCATCCTTGTTCCTGCCTACTTCTTAGGTTTCAAGACCATTCTTGCCCCTGCTTGTCTCCCTCAAGCTCTGCAAGCCTTCCTGGGCACTTTCTTTCCTCATCATCCCTTCACCAGTTGTAAGACTAAAACATGAGAAGGTGGGCCCCCTTTCATTTGGGCCACTCTTCTCCATCACACCTGTGTTCCTATTCACAACAGAACTCTCAACAGATGGAACTTGTGAGCACCGCTACCTGGCCTTCTGAATAGAGTGGATTCAAAGAAAGACCATGAAGCCAGAGCTGGGGCGTGGGTCAGTGCTGACATATACAAGCTGCCATGCATAATACAGAGTCAAGACAAAGAGAACTCACCCCAGCAATAAGTGCTGTGCTCAAAAAATATCAAAACATAAGTCACAGGAGATGAATTACCAGATCGGACAGAAAGTGGAATAAATTATTCTGAAGTAGAGCTCAGATAACGTCAGATGCTCTGTAGCATTCAAGTGCTAGAGACTGATAAAACTTAAAGTTTTATATTTCATTGACTACAAAAAATGGCATGAATACAATGGCTTAAAAGTATGTTAAATGAAAGTGACAAATATTGTCAAGAATGTGGAAAAGCTAGAAGCCCAAGCAAACTAAACCCATAGCCCTGAGCTCTAAGACTCAAGAACAACATTCTGACTCATGGACTCAGAGCTCTGGGCTTTGAATATCCACTCCTTAACCTATGCTCATATGGCCTCTTTCTCAACCTAGGTTTGTAACCACACTCTATTGTTGAAGAACAAGATGATTCAGCCACTATAGAAAACATTTAGTGTTTCCTCAAAAGGTTAAACATAGAACCATACAACGCCCCCCCCCCCAATTCAGCTCCTAGGTATATAGCTAAACAACATGAAAACAGATATTCAAATAAAACATGTGGGTGCATATTCATAATGGCACTATTCACAATAGCCAAATTATGAAAAAAAAACCCTCTGTACTGGCTGATTTTGCATGTCAACTTGACACAACCTAGAGTCATCAGAGAGGAAGGAGCCTCAGTCGAGGAAATGCACCCATAAGATCCAGCTGTAAGGCATTTTCTCAATTACTGATCAATGGGGGAGGGCCCAGCCCATTGTGGGTGGTGCCATCCCTGGGCTGGTGGTCCTAGGTTCTATAAGAAAACAGACTGAGCAAGCCTTGGGGAGCAAGCCAGTAAGCAGTACCCCTCCATGGCCTCTGCATCAGCTCATGCCTCCAGGATCCTGCCCTGTTTGAGTTCCTGTCCTGACTTCCTTCAGTGGTGAACAGCAATGTGGAAGTGTAAGCTGAATAAACCTTTTCCTCCCCAACTTGCTTTATGGCCATGGGGCTTCATTGCAGCAATAGAAACCCTAACTAGACAATCTCTGGTGTCAATCAACAGATAAATGGTTAAACAAAAAGTAGTATATCCATATAATAGACTACTATTCAGTCATGAAAAGAAATGAGATGCTGATTAAAGTTATAGCCTTGATGAACACCCAAAAAACAGTATGCTAAGTGACAAAAGATTCCATATTATATCATCCCATCTATATAAATATTCAGAATAAATCAATCCACAGGGACAGAATATGGAATATTTGCCAGGTTCTGGGGAAAGAGGGATATTCAGAAAAATACACAGAAAATGTTTAAAGGGTAAGAGGGTCTATTCATTACGAAGTCCAGAGTGAGAGAGGTGCTGGAATTAGATGGATGGTGGCTGTAAAACACCATGAATGTATCAAGGCCTCTTACCTCCAGAGCATCTTGCTGTGCCTGGCAAGAACTGTCTATTATAAAACTATTAAGCTCTGGGAAAAGTCAATGAAAAAGATCATTATTTCTAGATCAGCAGATGATGGTAGAAGAGTATGTCTCGCTTCCCATTCTTCTTTTTCAACATGAACATTAATGAAATGATAAGAATCAATTAACAAGAGGAGCAGACATTTGGGACATGGCTCATATAAAATGAGTGACCAATGGATCCACAGCTAAGTATCAGGGTCCTCTCTGTGACTACTACAGACAAAATGTATTTGAAAAAACTCAATCCTTAATGTGACAGTATTTACAGGTGTGGACTTTATTAGATGAAGTCATAAACAGGATCAGTATCCTTATTAAAGAGACCTGAGAGAGGTCTCTCCACTTCTACCAAGAGAGAACACAGTGGGAAAATGTCCATCCATGAACCAGGAAATGTTTCCTTGTCAAGCCCAGATCCTACTTGATTTGGGCTTGCCAGCCTTCAGAATTGTAAGAATTTTGTTGTTTACAAGCCACTCAGTCTATAGTACTTTGTTATAGCCACAGAAACAGACTTAGATACCAGCGCTAGAGTTGTATTAGCTCTAAAACTCAAAGCACCATCACAATTCACAGATTCAGAACACTATGTTTTGGATATTCACTCTCTATAGTATTCATGTCCTTCTTACCAACCCAATTTGATCCTCAAAACTTCACTTCCTTGAACCCCTTCCATACCCTTGTACTCTCAAGACGATAGCTTTTTTTTTTTTTAATCTTTGACTACTTAATATATTTTTTCAGGTTTGTTTGTTTGTTGGTTGGTTGGTTTTGGTTTTTCAAGACAGGGTTTCTCTGTGTAGTTTTGGTGCCTGTCCTGGATCTTGCTCTGCAGACCAGGCTGGCCTCGAACTCACAGAGTTCTGACTCTGCCTCCCGAGTGCTGGAATTAAAGGCGTGTGCCACCAACGCCCGGCTTTCAGGTTTTTTAAATTAAATTTTTTCATTTATTTTACATACTGACCACAGTTTCCCCTCCCTCTTCGTCTGTTCCCCCCTCCACCTCCTACCTACCTCCCCCTAATTCACTCCTCCTCTGTCTCCATTCAGAAAAGGGCAGGCCTTCCATGGGACTCAACAAAGCATAGCACATCAAGTTGAGGCAGGACCAAGCTCCTCCCCCTGCAGCAAGTACAGTAAGAAAGCGAGGATAGCCTCTTTTTCTTTTACTGTATTTGTTACATCCACGTGTATACATGTGTGTATGTACAAATGTATATAAATAGAACCTGCTTAGCCCATTTTTTGTTGTTTACATATATATGGTTTCAAGGCTGACAACTCTGAACTGGATAACTGATAAGGGGGCTCATCCCCAAAAAAGCTAATTCTCCCAGATGTCAATAGTTACCCACAGTTCTCTGTCTAGGGGTGGGACTCCCGTGAAATTTTCCTCCTTCCATGTTAACATATCTGTAACAGGCTTCCTTCTTTGGGGTCACCAACCAGCTCCCAAATCATGACACAGAGACTTAATATTAGTTATGAATGCTCAGCCTAGTTGAGGCTTGTTTCTGGCTAGCTCTTTTAACTTAAATTAACCTGTCTCTCTTTATCTACCCTTTGCCTTGGGGCTATTTACCTCTTCTTTCTGTATGTCCTACTTTTCCTGCTGCTTCTGTGTCTGGCTGGCTAACCAGCCCCAGAATCTGTCTCTTTTTTCTCCCTCATTCCTTTCTCTCTGGAGCCTAGATTTCTCCTTCTACTTATTCTCTCTGTCCACCAGCTCCACCTATCCTTTCTCTGTCCAGCCATTGGTCATTCAGCTCTTTATTAGACCAATCAGGTGCCTTAGGCAGGCAAGGTGAAACAAGTGTCACACGTCTTTACATCATTAAACACACATCCTTACAGCATTAAACAAAGGCAGCATAAACAAAAGCAACACACCTTTACACAGCTAAAGTAATATTTCACAGCATTAACAAATGTAACATGTCTTTGCCGAGCTAAAGTTATATTCCTCAACACACATTTTGTTAGCCTACAGTTCTTGTAAACCAAAGTGGCTTAATTTCCATAAGTATGCATACATATAAATTAAGGGACTACAGCTAGAAAGTGCACAGACACTTACATTGATTGTATATAATTTTACATAAATATAAAATAATATAATTCCTTGAGGCTTCATCAAACAACCTTGGTGTTATCTGACCCTCCTTCTCCTTTGATGTCAACCTCCCTCCCTCCTCCCTATCTGGAGCCTTTGCCAGTTATTCCATTTCCCACTTCATCATTTCCCCTCTATTCTTATGACTACCTAAGTGAGTCACCTCTTCCTAATCAAAAGGCTGGAAGATATAAGAGCCCCAAAGAATCTTTCTGAAAAGAAACTGGTAGGATCAAAAGAGAACACCACCACCCCCAAAAAAGGGTAAAGAATAAAACATTAGTAAATGTCAGAATAATCAATGCTAGAAACAAAGTCTGGTCGATTTTCCAAATATGAATCTCCTGGAGCATATCTCCACAGCATGAAAGTTATCTTATCATTGAAAAGCATATTGGTCCCTCCCTACTTCCACAGTGAACTTGTAGTAATGTTCTCCTCAATTTTTTTTCCTTAAAGAAACATAATACCATAGTTAAAAATGACTACCAACTTGACAGAATCTAGAATTACCTAGGAGATAAACCTCTTGTCATGTCTGTGAAGTAGTTTGAAAATTGAGTTAATCAAAATGGAAAGCCCCACACTAAATGTAGGTGACCCTGTTCTAATAAGCTAGGATCCAAGACTGAATAAAAAGGAAAATGTGATCTAAGTATCAGTATTCATTTCTCTCTACTTCCTGACTATAGACACAGTATGACCACATGTTCCTACTGCCTTGCCTTTCCAACCATGATGGACTATGTTTTACCAGACTTTGTCTTTTGGGCCACCAACCAGCTCCCAAATCATGACACAGAGACTTCTTATTAGTTACGAATGCTCTGCCTTATCTTATGTTTGTCCCACTAGCTCTTATAACTTAATCTGTTTTTTCTTTATATACATTTTGCCTTGGAGGCTTTTTACCTTTCTTTCCTTCTATATATCTTACTTTCACTGCTTCTCATATCTGGCTGACTGGCTTCTGGCCCCAGGCATGTCCCTCTCTTTCTTCCTCATTCCCTTCTCCTTCCTCTTCTCTTCTTTTCTCTCCCCCTATGTTCTCTCTGCCCATCAGCCCCACCCATACCTCTCCTGCCTAGCTATTGGCCATTCAACTTTTTATTAGACCAATCAGGTGCCTTAGGCAGGCAAGGTGAAATAGCAACACATCTTTTCATAATCAAATACAGCATAAACAAATACAACACATCCTTACATCATTAAACAAATGTAGCATAAACATACCTTTACATAGTTGAAGTAATATTCCACCGCATAAACAAATGTACCACATCTTTGCCCAGTCAAAATAATATTTCACAACACTATGTGATTGTTATAAAGAGAATGACCTGCATAAGTAAATATATTTAAAGATTTTGGTCCACAGTTGGTAGAACTGTTTAGGAAGGATAATGAGTTGGGGCCTTGTTGGAGGAGGTGTGTTACTGGGGACAGTCAGTTACTGGGGACTTTGAGGCTTCAAAAGCCCATTCCATCCTGTTTGTTCTCTGCCTCTTACTTACAGATCAAACTTTGAGCTCTCAGCTACTGCTCCAGCACCATGCTGGCCTGCCTGCTGTCATGTCCCCCACCATGATGGTCATGGACTCACCTTCTGAAAATGTAAGCACAATAAACTCTTTCTTCTGTCAGTTGTCTTAGTCATAGTGTCTTATCACAGCAATAGAAAAATAACTAAGACACTGTGTCCTCAGACTGTGAGCCACGAGAAACCTTGGCTTTCTTAAGGTGCTTTTGCCAAGTAGTTCATCGCAGTAGTGAAAAAGTGCTGTGATATCACAGCAGTTGAGCCCAGACAACCATATAGAATATTACTGGCCAACTGGCCTTGCCGCTACTTCTCAAAGTGTACATATAGGCTCATAAAACAGTCATAGAAGCTTCCACCACAGAAATACAAGTATTTGCTTCAGAGGAGAAAGAACAGATATTTAATAAAATGCTCAATGTTCCCTTGTTTTCTCTTGTCCTGAGTGTACAACATGAGATAGCAATTAAAAAAATAAAACTTAAAAATAACTGCCTTCTGCTCATCTTGCTCATGAGACTAAGCAAAGCACTTCGGGTTCTTGTTTTTCTTTAGATTTTGGTTTTCTTTGTCAACTCCAACCCTTGGTCAAGTCTTGGAAGTCCAGTTGCCTAATGTGGAACAGACTTTGCCCTGGGGCATTCAGATCTGGCAATGAGGTCTAATCGATGCCCCTTTTCACAGATGGAACTTAAGGTCTTCAAGAACATACCCTTCCATATGGACCAGAGCAAGTGACTGTTGAATGTGACAAGCTCAGAGCCTAAGCTCCAAGGAAACAGGAAATTATAAATGCCTTCAGGAGAAATTTGGTGTCATTGAACCAGGACACTGTGTTCTGCCTTTCAAAATTATTAAATCCAATTCTGGGTGGCTTCTGGAACAAGGCAAGTAGACAGGATTTCTTTGGGCTAACATCTGGAAGCATGCATGTTCCACACAGTCAAGTCTATAGAAATGTGATTCAAATGCTAGGACTATCCTGTGCCAACCTAGAAACCATCACAGCACAGTGTGTCTCAAAGATATCTTAAGATAAATTGGACAATGGTTGGCAGCAGTCAGCTTCCAGCCTTGCCAGGAGGGGCTATTTTTTTTAAGGGCAGAAAGCATTTAATGGCTATGAATACTTCGTTTAGCTCTTTTTTTTTTCTAATGCATTATAAGATGTCCACTTTTCAGCACTTGATGCTGCCAAATATCCAATCTCAGCATCCCGTCCAACTAACAGGGGAAATTTCATCCAAATCTTTTATTAAGCCTTTCTGGGGCACTCAGTGCTTGCAGAAGACTTTGAAATAATTTAGTAGCCAAAACTTTTGTAGTGACTCAGGTCACCACATACAGAAAGGAAATTGTCCTCTTACTGTTTAACACCGACTTTGCAGAGAAAGACCCTTGAGGCTCTAGGCAGATTTATAGCTATTTGCCAAGATCTTATTGGAGTGAAAATGAAGTACAAGTCTAGACTCTCAAACCTCCCAGGGCTTGTCTTATACAGACACAGAGGGGCAGCTGACTCCAGGGGTGAGGTGAACAGTGACTGAGAAGTCTCCCATGTGGTCTGTGACAGTTCTGGAGTTTTCCATTAGGCCTATGCCTCAAGGAGTCTTTCTGATACAAACAAAGCCTGTATTGAGACAGTTCAAGGTGTTGCTTAACAGGGGTGCTACATTAGTTAGCTAACATATTAATTAGTTTTCCTTTATCTGCATGACCTGGTATTACCCACAAAGAGAAGGAGGCCTGAAACAAGGAAGCTCAGAACAGGCAAGTTTGGATAAGTAGGCTCAGATGGATGAAGAGACCAATCCAAAGCATAGGCTTGTCTGGAGCAAAAGAGATGAACTATTTAAGAGGGTAGCAATGGAAGGAAGGAAGGGATAAGGGTACCAGACACTTAACTTCCATTGAAATGGAGCAAGAAGAACAGAGGAAATGAAAACCAGATTTGGCATGGTTGGCAAGCCTGCCCTAGGCCAGTACTGTTTGCCAGGAGAGGAGAAACCAGTGGTAGGAAGATGTGAGCGTTTGGGACCTCAGGGGATGACTTACAGAGAAGCAACAAACTGTCAAAGCTCTGTGAAGCCAAAAGTGTGTTACAGGGCAGGGTTGGGACAAAGGTGTGCAGGAGAGTTTGTCAGACTGGGAGGGGAGAGCTTGGAACTTCCATGGGACAGTCATGCTCACCCATGTCCCGGGGAGGCAGATGGCCCTGGCACAGTCCACAGTCCTGTTGTGGCTAAACCTCTGTGAACACCTCTCCATGTCTACCTAAACTTCCTGATCTAAAAATGGAAAATGGTGACAAAGATGTCCCTGTCCTAACTCTGGCACCAGAAATAAGTTCATGAACTTTACCAAACCCATGCTTTTTCTCCTCCTCCCTCCCAACATCTTTTTCTTCTTCCCCCTAGGACTGTCTGAACAAGATTGTTAACAGAAGATAGGGGCTCTTTGGCAAATTATAATTATTTAGTGATAAATTGATAAAGCTTACTTAAAAAATGTTTTATTACATATGTAATACTGCAAACTGGTTCTTTCCTCTATCCATACATTTCTCAGGTCTTGAAGGCTTCTTAGTTTTCATGGATTCAGCCTCACCTCCTCCATGCCTACGTCTACGTGCTGTGCTGACCCCTCAGTGCATCGAGATGTGTCTGGACCATCAAATAGAGCATGGAGGGATGTTACTCTACTTCTCTGACAATCTAAACTTACTTCTCTGTCTATTGCTTAGAGTTTTTACTCAATGTGTTCTCTCTCTCTCTCTCTCTCTCTCTCTCTCTCTCTCTCTCTCTCTCTGTGTGTGTGTGTGTGTGTGTGTGTGTGTGTGTGTATACATGTGTGCATGCATATGCTAGCATTTATGTGTGGGTACATGCACACCATAGTATACATATGGAAGACAAAGGACAACTTGCAGGTTTTGGTTCTCTTCTTCCAACATCTGGGGCCCAGAGACAGAACTCAGGTCATCAGGCTTGGAGACTTGTGCTTTCCTCCCCTGGCCTAATGCTGTCTGTTCTTATAAATTAACCCACACCAAAAGAAGACCGTTGGTTAGAGCTTAAGAAAATCCAAAGAGAGAGATCAGTGCTTATAGATAAAATGTTAATATTATTTCTACCACATCTGTCTTCACTGGTAACAAACTAAAGTTTTAGTGGAGGCATTAAGAACATCAGTCTAAATGAATGGTTCCTTTCTGGGGAACATCAGCCATCAGGTCAGATTGGGAGAGCGAGGAGAAGGGCAAGCCTGCAGCTTTGAGCCCTTCCCCAACCATATTCATAAGCTACCTCCTCAAGTATGGGCCAAACCATACTCTGTTTTCATTCACTTGAGACTATGAGGCCCTAGTTTGATACTAGGTTATTAAAATGAACCGAAAGATTCAAGAGCAACAGTCAACAATAAGCTCTCAATTATAAAAAGCAACATCCCTTGGGGCCAAATATAAAAATCATGTGAAGTTGACAAAGAACCTACTGAGTAACTCATCCCCCTAAGAAAGGGACAAAACCGCTTCATGAGAGAGTAAGTTTTGTCACTTTCCAGCTATAATGTGGGACAAGTTATTTAGACTCTTGGAGCCTTGCATGCCTTATCTACTAAATGGCGTAAATATATTCATGTCTGCAGGTTGTAAGGATTCAGTTGAATGTTTATGGAATATGTATAGGCCGTGTAGCTCAATGTTTGCTATACCACTGTAAGCAAGTGAAAATACAAGAATTTCAAGGGTGGAAATCTTTGGTCTTCAAATGTGCTCAAAAGTGACTTGGTATACATATTGTTAAAGAGAATGAGAAATCATTCACATCTGAGATTTTCACATTGCCCTTTGGGAGAACTGACAAAGCCCTGAGATACACTATCTGCCCCTGAGATACACATTATCTGTTTCTGGAAGCTTCCAGAGGCAACAGACCCTGGCCAGCTCTGAGAGGAGGTTTCTTTCTCCACCAAGCAGAAGGCATCCACCCATGTCCTTTTTCTCACCTCCTCTTTTCCCCCGCCCACTCCCTGTTCCCCTACCAGCTGAGAGCCTGCGAGAGCTTGCCTAGTCTGAACCCTGGGTTGTTCTTTTGCCTTTAAAATACCTGCCCAGATTAATCAGTAACCAGCAGCCCTTGGCTGCCAGTGGGTCTCTTGCCCTGACATGAGTCCCTTCTTCTGCCAACTAGAAGATGTGACTCTTTAGGGAAGATTCAGTGCTCAGACTTTACCCTTCCTGCCTATGACAGCCTCCTTCCTGGAAGGTCACCTGTCAATGGCGATCTTGCACATGAATGCAAAGTTAAGTGGCTGCTTGCCCTGACCTTGAAGAAGCGCATCAGTCTATATATGAGTTCTAAAAAGGATCACTTGACATTTGCTGTCTTATTTGTGTCTGGACTGAGAAAAAGAAGCCTCACGTGGAGAGATTCTCTCAGGTCTGGGGATGTGACTTGTGAACGGCACTTGTCAATTAAACCTTGCAGTGATATTCAGCAGGCAGGCAATGGAGGAAATGCTCATGAAATCCTGCCTAGCTGCAGGAACACATTTGAATAGAATCAAAGTCATATGTGGAATGTTTTTCTTGTACACTGTCTTTTCAGCATATATTAACCTTTTGCCAGCTTGAAAAAATAAAAATAAAAAGGCAGCAAAGTGGGATGAGTCACTCATTCAATCATTCTTCAAAGCATTATCAAGCACCCGCCATGTTCCAGACTGTATACCCCAGCAGTCAGGATTAAAACTTTGAATGAGGCAAGATCATTTTAGGTGAATAATTTACTACTCAACTTTTTATACTGAGAAGCCCCACTACTCAGTTTATTAAACAAAGCAAAAAGACCACATGCATATTTCTACACCTTTTGACTCACTTGGGAATAGGAAATGGGGAAGGTGGGGGGTCTCTCTAAAGAGCAAATATTGTTGAGTTTGCTAGGGTGTGCTTTGAATTTCTGAAAACTTTTACAGAGTGAAAAATAAAGCCAGGTTGATATGTGGGAAAGTCTTGCAAGCAACTAAAATGGATGGAATGACCCGGGCAATCTTTTGGGAAATTGCCCAAACCTGCCATTGTTTGTGAAATTATTTTGCAAACCAGAAGAGTCTGCAATGGCCAAGCTGGGCTGGTCCTTACTTGTCCAGCCTCTGACCCGCTGATACCGCTGATAGCAAAATTCAGCTGATCATTGTTCTGCTGATGAACAGCGCAAGGCGCTCCATTTAGCCAAAGCTTCCCGAGGCAGCGCTTTTAGAGAATCCAAGGACTTAACTCTGGCACCATCATCAGAAGTGCATATTTCCATTGCTGAGTCAGAAGAATGAAATTGGAGCTGGGCCTGATACAAATGAGTGAGTCAAATTAAAGATGATTGCTGCAGAACCCTAGCCCTGCTAAGATTACTGGGGCGGGGGGGGGGGGGGGGTAGGACACCTCAGCAAACGTCTATTAGCCATTCATTCATATAACAGTTAGGGGACACTCCCCATGTTTCTAAGTGCTGGAGTTAGAATGGTAAAATAGAAAAGACTTCCTTCCTTCTGCACTTGTATTACAGTGGACAGCAACAATATACAAGCAGTATAATGTAGATTATTGTAAGAGTGAAGAAGAAAATGAAAAATGTACCAAAGAACAATTTTTGAAAGCACTTACATTGGGCTTGTTGCAGACAACGGGATAAACTCTCTCTTATTCAAACATAAAACAATTCCATACTGTTGGCTTTCCACATCCAGTTTCCATATCTATGAATGAAAAATATTTGGAGGAAAATGTATCTGTACTAAACATATACAGATTTTGTTATTATTCCCTAAAACATACAGCACACAACTATTTACATTAGGTTAGGTATCCCAGTAGTCCAGAGATGATTCAATATATATGAAAGGTTATGTATAAGTTACATGCAAATACTAGGTCATTTTATATGTAAAGGATAATATATATATTATATATAATATTATATATATATATATACACACACACACACACACACACACATATAAAGGATAGAGCATCCATAGTTTTTATATGCACTCAGTGTCCCACAACCAAGGCCCTGCAAACAGCAAACAGTGACCATACAGGGAGTGGAAAGATGATAAATCTTTTAATGGGCTGGTGGAGCAGACCCTAGGCTGATCTCTTGAGAACACTCCCCAGTCCATGCACATTGTTATAGGAAGCTCTTATATCAGGAAGGTACTATGCTCCTGCTGACAGCAGATCCAGTCTAACCCCCAATGAAACTGCAGTAGCTCTTACTGCTATTGCAAAAGCCACTGAATCAGGCATCTGCCTCTTCCTGCTACAAGCCCTAGTCACAGCTGCTACTGCTTGCTTCCTCTAGACCAGTGGTTCTCAACCCATAGGTCACTGGCCCTTAAGGGGTCAAATGACCTTTTCACAGGGGTGGCCTAAGGCCATCAGAAAACACAGATATTTACATTGTGATTTATAACAGTAGTAAAATTACAGATATGAAGTAGCAACGAAAATGATTTTATGGTCAGGGGTCACCACAACGTGAGAAACTGTATTAAAGGGCCCCAGCATTAGGAAGGTTGAGAACCACTGCTCTAGACTCTCACCACTTCTGCTACAACCTATGCCAGCACAAAGACACTCAGTCCCATCCAAATGGAGACTCTTTGAACCATAACATGGATGCCTTGCATGGTTTTGGTAGAAACTAAACCATTTCCAGGATCCAGACTCTACAAAATCTGAGAAACATGGCGGGCGGGGGGCGGGGGCGGGGGCGGGGGCTGTTGTTCTGCATTATTGGCATAGGAAAAGAGGGATTGAATGGATCTTAACCTACCCCATCTGCGGCAGTCACCCCAGCACTTTGGGAAGAATGATCAGAATATCTCTAAGGGTGGTGATATTTGTGCTAAAAAGACATGAAGGACCACAGAAGAAACTTTCAAGGCATAGAGAAAAACAATAGGACTAGGTCTGTGTATAGCACTTGGCACAGTAAAGAACACAGAGACGTCAACAGAAGCTAAATCAGCCAACGCTTAGAAGATCACAGCCAGGAGTCTGGATTTTAGTCAGAGTATTTGAAAATCCTGGACAGTTTCATGAAGGGCGTTGGCAAAATTTGTTTTCTAATTTTTAAAAGAAAATTCTGACTGCCAGGTAGAGAACGGGTTACTGAGGGGCAAAGATGGGAGACAAGACAGAAAATATTTAAGGATTAGAGCTGATGATGCCCTGGGATGAGGCTGGCATTTTCTCTGTCTGTTCTGTAGGGAAGACCACTGCATTTCAGGGCTAATTCGATGAGAGGAGTTACAGGACCAGACACATTAGCCTATTCACATGGTTCTAATCTAAACAAAGGGTGGGTAGCACTCCATTTACTGGGTTGAAAAAAAAAAACCAGGAAAACCTTTTTACAGTTGACCAAAACACATAGCTCTTCATGTCTAAAAACAAATCTGTCAGGCAATCATGTTAGAAGTGGCCTCAGTCACAAAGCCTCATGTTTTGCTCTCCCAACTGGCCACTATCCTCACTCTCTGGAATATGTCTATCGGTATATATTCATTGATATATTCGTTGTTCAAAGTATTGAGCTTTGTAATGACATTTTCGTGTATCATATATTTTGACCATATTCACCTTCTCTTTCCTCCCCATTCCCCTTTGACTAATCCCATCTATTCCTCTAGTCTAGGGGTATTTATGAGGTGCTGAAAATTGAGCCTCAAATGGTACAAATATGAGCTGCTGACATGGAGAATACTATACTTAAAGACATTGGGATAATGTAATAAACCATACTTAGAGACATGGGTTGGTGTGATAAAATACAAGTGGGGCCTTGTGGAGAGTAAGGGGATTAGTATCTAATCTTCAAAAGAAAAAGGGTCATTAACACCACTTGGAGGTAAAAAAAAAAAATAGATGAAATATAAAAAGTCATAAGAATTTAGAGCTGTAGCAAGTCAAAGCCCCATGATGCCATTTTGGCGCAGCAAAATAATTTTCAGGTCACTTTCCCCATCATGGTCTTGATGCCCCTTGCTCATAGAATCCCTCTTCCCTCTCTTCAACTGGACTCCTGGAGCTTGGCCTGGTGCTTGGCCATTGCTCTCTGCATCTGTTTCTATCAGTTACTGGATGAAAGCTCTATGATGACAGTTAGGGTGTTCACTGATCTGATCACAGGGATAGGCCAGCTCTGACACCCCCTCCACCACTGCCAGTAGTCTAAGCTGGGGTCATCCCTGTGGATTCCTGGGAACTTCCCTTGCACCAGGTTTCTCCCTATCCCCATGATGTCTCCCTCTATCACGGTGTCTCTTTCATTGCTTTCCCATGCCACCCCTGTTCCAGCTGGACCATCCCATTCCCCCATGCTCCCATCTGTAGATGTATCCAACCTTCTTATTAAATAATAAACACAGAACCAATGCAAAGAAGAAAGCCAAGAGGTCAGAGCTAAGAGCTAAAACCTTACCCTTCCTCCTGCGGTGGTCCTACCTCTCCGAACCAGAGCTACCCCTGTGTTAAAGTCTTTATATAGAGTTCCTGTCCTGCCTTCTCATTGGTTGTAAACCCAACCACATGACCGCCTCCTCACAGCCTGTCTGTATAGGCCTCCAGGTTTTCCATGATTGGTATTAAGATTAAAAGCATGTGTATCCAATAATGGCTGTATCCCTGAACACACAGAGACTTACCCAGCTCTGCCTACCAAGTGCTGGAATTACAAGCGTACGCTACCACTGCCCTGCTTTCCTATGGCTTGCTAATAGCTCTGACCCCCGGGCAACTTTATTTATTAACATACAAATAATATTTTAATACAAATAAAATATCACCATACCCATCCCCCACCCCTTATCTCCTATCCTCCATTGCCCCCCATCACTCCCAGTTTACTCAGGAGATCTCATCTATTTCCCCTTCCCAAGGCAGTCCATGTGTCCCTCTTTGGGTCTTCCTTGTTAGCTAGCTTCTCTGGAACTGTGGGTTGCAGTCTGTTTACCCTTTGCTTTACATTCACTTATTAATGAGTATATACCATGTTTGTCTTTCTGAGTCTGGGTTACCTCACTCAGGATGATCTTTTCTAGTTCCATCCATTTGCCTGTAAAGTTCATGATGTCATTGTTTTTATTGCTGAGTAGTACTCCATTGTGTATATGTACCACATTTTTTTTTATCCATTCTTTGGTTGAGGGCCATCTAGGTTGTTTCCAGGTTCTGGCTATTATGAATAATGCTGCTATGAACATAGTTGAGCATGTGTCCTTGTGGTATGATTGAGCATTCCTTGGGTATATACCCAAGAGTGGTATCATTGGGTCTACAACCAAACCAAGCTAGTGCGAACTCATGAATTTTGGACCAACAGCTGTGGAGCCTCCATGGGACTGGACTGGACCCTCTGCATGGGTGAGACAGTTGTGTAGCTTGATCTGTTTGAAGGGCTCCTGACAGTGAGAATAGGATCTATCCCTGGTGCATGAACTGGCTTTTTAGAGCCCATTGCCTAAGGTGGGACACCTTGCACAGCCTTGATGCAGGGGGAAGGGCTTGGATCTGCCTCAGTTGAAAGTGCTGGGCTTTGCTGATTCCCCATGGGAGGCCATACCTTTTCGGAGGAGGGGACAGAGAGAAGACTGGGGAGGAAGGCTAGGGGGGAGGGAGTGGGAGGAGGCATGAGGTGGGGATCTGTGGTTGGTATGCAGAATGAATAAAAAATTTCTTAAAAAAATGTTTTTAAAGAATAATTTCCAGGTCACTGTCCTCCTCACTTTTTCTCTTCCCACCTCTCTCTATAGCATGAAATGTTGGCTGTAATTAATAGACTAGACTATTTACTGAGATTTATAAACTAGTAATTAAATTATATCAAAGGTAAAACCATACATTATTGTTTCTTTGTAACACCAGTCCTACAAATGATCAGTTAGGGAATCACCCAGAACAAACTTAAAAAGACCAGAGCTCTAGACTCTACAATCATTTCTTCAACAAATAAATAAACCAACAAAAAGAGCCTCAGCAAGAGACGGGAGTAGGGTTGCGCACATGCCCTGCCTCTCCTAAGCCCTCAGGCTCTTAGGTGGCCCTGTTGCTGGAGCAGAAACAAATAACTTTTGGCTCCCTGGAAGCATTAAAACTTCCAGGGCTCCGGCACGCCCCATGGGTACACTGATACCAAAGCAGAGAAAGTTCAATTTTGTGTTGCTAAGTGCTCACTTTTCTACTGCTAATAAAGAGGCAGGTACAGTCAGCTGGGCTATTAGAAAAGGGAGAGAATTAAAATTATTTATTGACCCATTTCAGATCTTGCCAAATCACAGAATAAGGTAATTCATAACTTGTTCCCAGCTTCCGTACCTCGACTGCTTTTAAGGGAAGTCCATCAGTATATATGTAGTACTTCCAAATAAAAATTATTTTGCCAATATAGGACACTCTAAACCCCACAGATAAGAATTTCTGAGCCTTTCCCTCCAAGAACAAGAGATATAAATCTATAGGCCTAAACTTACTAAACTGTCAAATTGACATCTTGCAAATGATGGGGCAAAAATTCTGCTCTCAAGAGGTTAAGGTTGATTGAGTCACCTATTATATGGTAAAGGGCTGTTGCTCAATGTAAAAAAAAGTGATTTTTTTGTTGTTAGAAGATTGTATTTAATGAAATAATTGGTTTGGCCTAAATGACCAACTAAATTTGACTCATTTTTCTGTTATGGAACTATCAACTTGGGTTCAGCTGCTAAGTCTAGTCCTCTCTCTGACTATAACAAGGTTTTTTGTTCAGTACTTACACAAAATGGGGATAGAAGGGACATGAACCACAATTTGTTGGGTTTTGTCACCTGATAAAAAAGAGAAATTGCGTATAACTTTTCTTTAACCCTTGATTCTGAACAGATGGTAGATATTTAATACACATCTCTGGAGTGTGTCGGTGAATCATGGCATCCATCTGGTACAGGCATACTCCATGCTGGGCATTGTGGTTGCTTCTGTAACGTACATTCCATTTCTTTCTTACTGAGAAGCAACGGCACCTGTCTGCACACATTAGTTAAAAAGATGGGTCTGGCTTACAAGAGGCAACTTCAACTCCTTTTTGAGAAATTAGCAAAGATGTAGTCATATGACCCTTCATTCTGTCCAGGAAGAAAGGAAGAGGTGCTTCTGGGAATGTTCTTCTTGGTTCCTGAAGAGTAGAAAACTACTATCCTTCTCTGCCTTCCTCTATGCAAATATGGAGGCTGTAGTCCAAATGCTGCGGGCAGCCACATTTTGAACATGAGGAAGTCAACTTGAGAATGGAGCTAAGGTTCCAGAAAAATGAAGAGACTGAGATGACCCTCCAATGACATGCTTTTGACTCATTAAATCTAACACAAAGATCATTCTCCTGAATTCCCTGTTGTATGGCCCAGTAGTCACCCTTGTTTAAGACAGTTGGAAATTCATTTCTTGAAAATGAATGTATGTAATGAGAGGCCAGCACCAATTTCAGAAAGAGATTTTGTAAGGTTATCTAATTATTTCAAATGCTTATCTTACCATTCTTTAGAATGCACAACCAGTAATCAACTTTTTAACTACTAAAATGTCCTTAATAGTCCCTTAAAACTGATTTTAAGAATTACATTCATGAAGCAATCAAAAATGAAGTTGACAGCATATAGCTCCCACCAAAATTATATACTCATCCTTGTATTTGAAAGCAAATCTTACATGTTAAGTGTAAATTTTGGTTTGCCATTTGGTTATATTTAGATGACTCTTTTTCTGTTATGTTTTACTTATACCTGGGAATCTCTAATCAAAATTTATACCATAGTCATAAGCTAGATTATAAAAAGGGAGAGAGGCCAATTCTGCAGGTAACTATTCCTTCTTCCATACACTCAATAAAACACCTATCCTGTGACCGGACAGAGGTAAGCATGGGACTGACTGGCCATTGGAAGATAACTGCTAACCACATAGACTCCACCTTGACTGCCATTTCTCAGCTGTGTGCCTTGAAGTGAAATACTTAACCTCTACCAACCTCCATTCACCTCTTTATAAATGAGATACTGTATTTTTGTATTTCTCTCCTACAATTATTCTGTGGGTTACATAGGCTAATGTGTGTGAGCACTTAGCATCCCATCTGCCATGTTGAAATCGCCCAAGAAATGTTATTAATATTCACTCTGTGGTGAAAGTGATCAATGGGTTTTACCTGGAGGGAAAACATTGGCATTTTAAAAGTACAGCTTACCAAACCAAGTTCTTCTCTACGTGTGTAAGGTTTCAAAGAGAGCAGCCTGGGACCCAGCAGGCAGGGTAGCTGGTCTCATAGTTTTTTCCCTTACCATATCCCTCCACCTTCCTCATATGGTGCTAGCCTACATCCTTCTTCCCTCCTCTGCCATAACAGTACTTAGGAATTAACTGGGATCCTCACCTGGAGCTCAGCAAAATGAAAAGTTGTAACTCAGCATAATGAGGATTGTGTGGCTTGATAGAGAAACACCCAAATGTGTCTTATTTTTTTACATAAAGAGTGTGGACAATGAATGAATAAATGAAGGAAATAGAAAAAATCAATATGGTCTGTTCGTGATGGCTCAATTCTAAGAAACACAAGAGATTGCTTGAAGGGTATGGTAGATAGGCACTACAGCTGTGGGGATGCAGGCAAGCTTCTACCAGGTCGGCAATGTGACCTTGAGTAGATTCAGGTATCCCTGTGGACTGTGGTGTCCTCACCTGTCACACAAAGAACTTGGATGGGAAGCAGCTTTTAGTCAACATGAGCTGTAAGAATGTAAAGGAGAAATGAGGTATGAAGGGAGAAGCCAGGGCAGACAAGACTTTCAAGTGCTTTCATTTGCTTCAATGCTTACATTTTCATAATACCAGGTTTTATTTACTTTGAACAAAAATACAAGTTCCCCAGAGAAACCCTGTCTTGAAAAAAAGAAAAAAAAAATACAAGTTCCCGTTCAGGTGGCTCTAATCATCAGTCCCTGCCCCAAGACCAACACAATATCCCTGTTCCACTAAACACCGAGGTGGTGTTGTCAACCACACTGTTTCTACCAGGATTACCTGGGAGCCATGACTTCATAAGCAGGACACTGAGAGCAACCTGCTAATGAGTCCCCATTTCAACACTTTCTGTATGTGTGTATAGTTTAGGAAGCGTCTATAGTAGTTGGTTTCCGTCTGACTTTTTTAAAAATGTCTTCAATGTTATTCCTTCTTCTTTATATTCCCTCCTGTACTCTACCTTCCTATCCTCAGCCCCAATTTAACCCCTCCTGTTCCATTATTCTCTCTTAACCCTTCATACCACTGAGTTCTATCTCCCCTCCATGGAGTCCCCCCATTCGTCCTTACTAATTTCCTGACCTCTATGCTACTACCAAATGAAATGGATACATCTGAAGATTCAAACTAACATCCTCAAATGAGAGAAAACATGCAACATTTTTCTTTCTGGGTCTGAGTTACCTCACTCAGAATGACTGTTTACAACTCCATCCAAGGTACAGAGAATAAGATTGCAGAATTCTCAGCCCTAGGGAGGACATCTAGATAACAGCCTCCCCACCCCACCCACCCTACCCACCCAATACTCAGGGGTCATTGCAAAAAAGGAGGCAGAAAGAGTCTTAAGAGCCAGAGGTGATGAATGACTGAAATAAAAAGAGTGTTTTCTGGACACAAGATGTTCAGATGGACACAACACACACACACACACACACACACACACACACACACACACACACACACACACATACTCACAATAGTCAGGGCACAAGAGCTGAGCAAGTTTAAGCTAGCATGGAGAAGGGAAGTGGGCACAAATTCTCATGCCTACTTAAGGAGGTATCAGTAACTATAGCTACTAGGAGAGGGATGGTCAACTTTCTTTAAGAGTAGATTCCTTGGTAGAATGACCATGCTCCAGTGAAAGGCTATACATCCCAGGATATATGGGGAACACAAACGGGACTCAATGAGTTTAAACAAAAAAGAGGACACAAAATTGGGTGGGTAGGGAAGAGGTTGATCTGAGGGAAGCTGGGGAGAAGGATGATATGATCAAAATACATTGTATGAAATTCTCAAAAAAAAAAAACAAATAAAAATGAGAGAAAGAAAAAATAACAAATGCAGCCCCAAGTATAGGACTCTGAAGGCAGGCACAGTTCTGTTTCTCAGTGGCCTTTGGGGACTGCCTTTCGTAAACTCTGCTTTAGTCCACCAGCTCCCTCTGGACAACCAGTTCATTTCAGGTTTTCATTTCTCATCCTCTCCTTCCCACCCCCTGAGTTTCCAGCAGCAATTATGCTGAATCTCTAGGTTGGAAGGCTAAGATCACAAGTGGTGAAGAAAGAAATATTAAAGGAGAGGCATTTCCACACCTACAATATCAAAGCCTCTGAGGCAGCCTCCCCTTGGAGAAGGCCCTCCTTCCCTGAAAGCTCATTCGACCTGTGACATAAGGCTGTGAAGTAATGCGATTCCAGAGCTCAGGCCTTCTGATGCTCCGGGACATTTTTAAAAATCACTCGGTCATCAAAAAGCTTCCATTCCAGCTGTGTGAAAAGTGACTCTGCAGCTCTCACTTAATTTTGGTTGCATTACCTCATTCTATACATCATTCATGACAAGCCAGGAACCGCAGGGCTCCCTTAGCTAAAGCCTCCTGTCCTTGACCCAGCTCGAATTTATTTGGACGTTTACTTCATAAATGTGGGAAGTCCTGCAGTGAGAGCAGTTGTGCAGAGGTCCAGTGCAGTAGGGTTCTCTCCTGGTTGTCATAACAAGCAAAGACAGCTATGGCAAGTAGGCATCCTGACCTGCTACCATGGCCCTCTCCTCCCCGCATGATTCACATGGCCATCCCTCTGGCAACGACCATGGAAAGGGTGAGATTGAAGAGATTTTTACAAACTGTCTTTGAATGGACTATTTATGTTTTTTTTTTTAGCCTGGTACTTTTCCTTGAACCCAAAGAGAGCGCCGAGACAGAGTGCAGCATGACTCCTCTACCTCACGCCCACTTGCACCTCGCTAGCTGCCTATGCTGGGAAGGACCTTGGAGTCTACAATGTGTTATGTGGGCCTGTCCAGGTTTCCTGCACATCATGTGACCTCAGGACTGAAAATGAGGAGTCCCCCACCATGCTCCGAGAGAGCAATCCTTTAAGGACCAGGAGAAGAGCCCTTTAAAGAATTTTATGTTGTTTGTAGACATAGATCTTCTGCCATGGGTCATTGTCAGTGCTTTGTAATTCTCTTAGGAAGAAGAACATGGGAGCAGAGCTCCTTTTCCACTCAGTAGAAGCACAACATTTGGTGTTGAGCGCTGCAGGTACTAGAACTGAAGCAGAAACTATGCTCTTATTCAAGACTCAGATATCACTAGACAAAGGAGCCTTCTCAGATAAAGCTTAGGATCATTTCAATTCACCTCATTCCCATTACCCTTATATCCCAATGTCTGTAGAACTGAGGGGTTCCAAGAAACTAAATCACCAAAGCAAGATTAGATCATGCCGGGGACTCTGCACGGACATAAAAACAAATGTAGACGTTTTAGAAAGAATCTCAACATCAAAGGTCAAAACCCAAGGACTTTCATACTTACCTGGCAGTTATTTATAAATTCTGTTTCCCCAGAATTCTAATAATAAAGGTCTTATTTCTAAAACGATTGGGAGCACAGCAGTCTCTGGCAGAGTCGGACGAGCAAGCAAATCATAGAAATCACCATCATTAACTAAACTTTCTCCCCAAATATGCAATGCGCTTGAAAAGCTTTGCCAAAAGATATAGCACTTCATTTTATAGGGACTATTTTTATATTTGCTTCAGCAAAGGGGAGTCAGGGAAGTAGATCATCTCTTGAATTCCCCACCCCCACCTATCTGTAAATCAGAATCATTCCATGTATGAGTCACGGGCCCTGCTGAGCCCTTTCATTTCTGTGTTATGTGGTCCCTAAACCGGTCTCTAGAACGAATCAAAGAAAGCGTCAGAGTTACCCTAAGATTCCTTTCCCTCACAACCTTCCTGCCCTCTCTTCCCTTGGTGCCTCTCTAGTCACCCTTCCTCATCCTCTTGTCTTCTTCCACCCTTAGTCCAACTCGAGCTTTCCCGCTAAGGTTTGCCTTGGGACGGGAGAGTGGACAGGAAAGCTCTTGAATACGGGGTCTGCTAATAACGGCGGTGGCACAGACCACTGTGAGCCAACTCCTCTAAGCAAGGAAACGTGTCAGCCTATATAGGTTTTCCGGCCACCTGGGAGGTAACACTTGCAGATAAACAAAAATAGACAGCAAAACGGTCTGGCCTCTCAGAGCCTCTGATGTCCGAGAAGGCTTGTGAGGGTGGAGACCCAAAGGCCTTTTCCAGATGCCCGCCAACCTTACAGAGAACCTTTCTTTGCTCTGCAGCTAGAACTAACAAATCTGTTTCAGTCTGAACCCAAATCTGTGCTGTGTGGACACGTTCCTTCTCCCACAGATTTACAATCACTCCATCAGGTCTCTGGTGACCTGCAGCAGTATCTGTCTCCTAGGAACCACTTATCAAAGTCAGCAACGAGCTCCTCCTTAGAGAATTTTCCTTGCTTCTGTATCCTCTCAGCCTCCGTGTCTCCACTGTGGAAAGACAATGCTTCCACAGGAGGACAGAGTTGTTGTATTTTAAAAGTGTCAGGAGAAAGGAATCATGCCACACAGCAGGGCCCAAGTGGGAGGTTTATTGAGGTGAGGGGAGAGAAGAGGCAGAGAAGGGGGCAGAGACCGGTCCCTGGGGACAGACACGGAAGGCGTACAAGGCCCGACTTCTATAAGGAAACATAGCGAATGTGCACAGGAAGTACTTTTTGTTTTGTTTTGTTTTTCGAGACAGGGTTTCTGTGTGTAGCTTTGCACCTTTCCTGAAACTCACTTGGTAGCCCAGGCTGGCCTCGAACTCACAGAAATCGGCCTGGCTCTGCCTCCCGAGTGCTGGGATTAAAGGCGTGCGCCACCACCGCCCAGAGGTACTCTTAGTGGCTGCAGCTGAGGTATATCTTGTCAGAGCCCCAAGGGCAGGCCAGTACAGATGCCTAGATGCTAACAAGAGCCTCTACTGCTCAGCCTTGGAAATGTATCCTTTCTCATCATAGAGTGGACTACAAAAATCAGATGAACATCTTTTTAAAGATAACTGCTCACAAAGTAAAAGTGTTTTCTCCAATGGGTTTCACTGGGTTTATAAACCACACTTAGGGGCAGGCCCCATGCTCAGCAGTAGATGGCCAACACAAAATGAACTCAATGGTATTTTTGGAGGATTTTTTTTGTCTCACCAATACTTTGCACATTTGTTTAACCTTACAGAGCTTTTGCTTATGTATTATGGTTTCTGCTTTTGTTTCTTTGTGTGTGTGTGTCAGCATCTGTAGGTTTCTTATGCTTTTACTTTGGCTCATTTTTCTGTTTGTCATTTTTTCTATTCTGATTTGTTTTGTTTTTAATCTTATTTTTATTCTTATTATTTTAGATGCCTGTCTGTATTCTAGTGAAAAAGAGAAAGAAAGGGTGTGGATTTGGGTGGGTGGGTAACTGAGGAGGATTTTGAAGGAATTGGGGAGGGGAAACTGTAATAAGAATATATTTTATGAAAAAAATCTATTTCCAATAAAAAAGAAGTCAGCATTTTAGAGAGACATTTTTAGTTCTTTTGTTAAGCCCTTGATTTCTAGAAGCCAGGATTTAGGTTACATATAGATATGGATTGCCAAAGTTGGAGGTTAGGTGACCACAGACATAATTCACTTTGATCAAACAAGAAATTATAAAATATTCACATAGGCCCTATTCTTGGGGCTCTTTCGATTAGATCACCTTGGACTATAATGGTGTCTTGTTCAGAAAGCTCGTAGTACTATAGTACAGAAATTTTCCTTTCAAATATCTCAAGTATTGGGGTACATGCCCACACACACACTGATGTCCTCAGGAGTGTGGTGGTCCTATTATGTAAACATGTATAGAAAGCAAGAACATTTTCTCACAGTATCCATCCTTTCAACTCCTAACTCTGCTTTTCTGGTTATACTAACCCTGATATACATAATTCTTGCCAAGGCCAACTGCGCTGAATAATTTCATGTCAACTTGACACAAACTAAAGTCATCTGAGATGATTAATTATTAAATTAATAATTAATAAAATGCCTCCATAAGATCAGGCTGTAGGTAAGCTTATAAGGCATTTTCTTAATTAATGTGTAATAGGGGAGGGCCCAATTCATTGTGGGTGGGGCCACCAATAGCCTGATGGTCCTGGGTTCCATAAGAAAGCAAGCTGAGCCAGCCATGAGGAGCAAGCCAATAAACAGCACCCTTCCATGGCATCTGCATCAGCGCCTGTCTCCAGGTTCCTGTCCTGTTTGAGTTCCTGTCTCAACTTCTTTCAGTGATGAACAGTGATAGAGAAGTAAAAACCAAACACCCCCCCCCCCACACACACACACACCTGAAATGATAATAAATAAAACTTCTTGCCTTTTAGGGCATCGGAAACTGGTGGACTATTACCATCCTCCCCATGAGCTATCCATATTCAGTTCTTTTAGTCTTCCCTCTGAGCCCATCCTGAGTCCTTCTCACCTCCAACTTCTCCTCCTCCAAATCCCCTAAGGTTTCCAAAATCAGGGTGGTAGTCCAGGTGCTTGCTCACTAACAAGCAGACAGGCAGCTGTCACCTCCAGTCCCCATTACTATGTGATCCTAGGTATGTCCCAAAATAGGTCTGGCCTTTCATACCACCATCTCTCATTGCAGTCTGCTCCTTGGAGGTAATCCACTATCATTCCAGCCCTCTTCTGGCCTTACTGCTTTCCAGGTTCTATTCTTCTTGAACTGCATGTGTTTTGGATTATTTTCTTTCAAACTTATATAGACCACTGGTGAGCACTCCCAGGAAGAACATATCTTCTTATCATCAGCAGCTGGAAATTGTCCCCAAGTCTCCATGAATCTTTCTACCAAAGGAATTCTTATCAGCCCATCCACTCCAGAAAGGGAAATGCAACAACAAAATATCAAGCATGATTTTATACTCTGTTAGAACGTTCAATAACTTGCATGTAATCAAGCAAGCCAAATATAGAATCTACCTCAGCAAAGACTTCATAGACTAAGGGAGAGTGCGGTTTGCTAGTCTGAAGCTACAGAGAAGACACTTACCCTACTAAAGTAAATTCTTCTGGGGTTACATGGAACTTCCCAAGGCTTCTTGAAGCTTTGGTACCTGCAGGCCCTGCATTCTTCTCCTCCTCCAGGATCTATGTTATGATCCTTTCTTGGCACTCAGCTACAGTAGGAGGTAGGAAGCATGTATGTGATGACTGAGAGAGCCCACCCTCCTCCAGCTAAGTACAGTGGCCTACCTAGACACTGAGAATGACCACGAGGAACTTCTAGACCCCAAACTTCCATCTCCATTGCTTCACAGAGAAAGAACATTCCTATTTGAAGGGCTCTTGAGTAATATTGTATGAGCCTATGTCTGGATCAGTGCCCCTTTAAACTTTGGGAAGGAAGTCTATTTCTCAGCCATTAGTCTTTGCGTGTTTTATTCTGCTCAGCCTCAATGATCAACTAACTGGTTTACCACAAATGTGAAAGAGTTAGTGAAGAGATGGTAACCAAGGAAGCTCTGGGGTTATGACAACAGACAGAGGCTAAACTATGGTCTAAAAATAAGTCACTAACCATAGCCTATTTCCTCTGTCACACATATATAGGTACCTAGAAAACTACCCACAGTTCCAAAGGATCAATAACAAGCACTACAGCTAACCACAGCCCACTCTGGCCTAAAACAACATCCATACCTCTTTTTAATCCATACCCCTTTAGTTAACTTTTAAGCAATGAGGATATTTCATTGTAAGGTAATTCATCACTATGAAACTTGAAACTATAGGACCCACAGAGGTCTCCACATCAGCCAATGCCATAACTAAAAAAGAATATCACTTCAAAACCTCAGCATTTGGTGACCTCTGGGTAAACCATCACAAGGTGAGTGTGAGTTCTCCTATAGTTTTTCCAGCAGAGTTTTAGTGCTTCAACATTAATAATAACGGTATTAACTATACACTTCTACACTAAGCCACCATTAACTCACTGAATCCTTCTCACAACAAAACGAAACATCTCCTCTTCAAAATGAGCACAGACTGAAAACCACAAAGTCATTTGACCCAAACGACAGGGCCCTGATTTCTTTTCCGTTGGTGAGATAAAACACCATAACCAATACTATCTGAGGAAGGGAGAGTTTGCTTGGTTCACACTTCCACATCACAGCCCATTATTGAGGGAAGTCGGGGCAAGAGCTCAAGACAGGGATCTGGAGGCAGGAACTGAGCAGAGACCACAGAGGCACATGGCTTACCGGCTTATTCTTCATGGATCCTTTAGCTCACTTTTTTTATTCATACAACCCAGGACCCTACCTCTTCAGTTAACTTTTAAGCAATGAGGATGTTTCTTTGTAAGGTGATGCATCACTGTGTGCCCAGGATTGGCACAGCCTACAGTGAGCTGGGCTCTCTCTTACATCCCTCATTAATCAAGGAACTACCCCCGACAGACTTGCCTATAGGCCAATGTGACACAGGCATTTTCTAAACTGAGTTTTTCTCTTTCCAGATGATGCGAGCTTATATCAAAACTGGTAACCAGCACATACACCACTCATGACTGTCAAACTTCAGACTCAACTTCAGATCTCCCTACCTACCTGGAAACTTCCATCACATTTCCATACTGTTGTTTATCATCCTTCTGATGCCAAGGCCTTCAAACTTTGTATTATCGGAAAACTCCCTTTTCCCCAGCCAGTCAAGCTGATTTTTCACACATTTAAATTACTTCAGTTATATCCCATCTAGATTTAACAGCACCTTCCGAATGTGGTGCTGCATGGACAAAGTTAACTAGCTCAAGGGGAAGCACCAAGTTCCAGTCCCATCTTTTTCCTTTAAGAAAAGAAGTGGAGGTTTCATCTAAATGGAATGACCCTGGTCTCCAGCTAGAAGACCAAATCTTTGAGACATTGTCATAGCTTTGGGTCACTTTGGACAACTATTAACAAAGCTGGTGGCTTAAGGAACAGAAAGTACTCTCTTGATTTTGGAGCACTGATTCTGAGAGATCAGGGCTGGTCTCTTTGGGGGCCTCTCATCTGTGATGTCATATGAATGTTGACCCCGGTGTTTCCCCTGGTTTCCCCAACGTGCTTGCCTATGTCATTTTCTCTTCTTCTAAATACACCAATCCTATTAGATTAGGGCTCAGCCCTATGAGTTCATTTTACCAAATGATCTCTTTAGCTCGCTTCTCTAAACACGATTCACACTAGAGCTGACTCTGTTGTTCAGGGTGGAGGTGAGTCAGCCCTGAGGGTGTGAGAGCAGGAGAGCTGAACACCACCACCCACCACCCCACCACCCCTGCCGCCACCATGGATGCCCCCTATCGCAATCAGGAGAGAGGGCCCTGCACCTCACCTGGGCAAAACAGTAGAGCTGGCCCTGGTGTGAGTGCGGGTGACCCGGATCTGAGGACCTGAGAGGAGGAGAATTGGTCCGGCTCCTTGCTGCAGGCTGCTTTGGGTGAGCTAGCCGAGGCAGTGCTGGAGAGCTGGCCCAGGCAGTGATGGTGAGGAAAAGCTGGTGGGCTGACCAACCCAGTTACCCACCCAGGCCCAGAACCAGGGCTCTGAGTTAGCCCACCCCAACAGCCACCCCATCTATGGAGCAAGTAAAGGGGACGAACCTACAGATCCAAAACTGCAGGATCTCCACAACACAGGACAACAGGGTATCCAAGAGGAGCCCCAGTGAGAGCCCGTTATCAGTGGTGTAGCAGAGGCCAGAGGCCTTGAACCAGACCAATGGCTCACAGCAACGAACATTTGTGAGTGCAGATGAAAGGACTGAAGGGTTAACTGTGTGACTGGATGACCACACTACAGCTTCCACGGTGAGATTCTCCTCCTCCTCTTCCTCCTCCTCCTCTTCCTCCTCCTCCTCCTCTTCCTCCTCCCCCTCCCCCTCTTCCTTCTTCGCCTCTTCCTGCTCCTTCTCCTTCTCCTTTTGTTTGTTTCTTTGTTTGGTTTGGTTTTTGGTTTATCTTTTAAATTTGATTTTGGTTTTTTTTTGGGGGGGGGGGTTTGCAAGGACAGAGGGTGGGTGTGAGAGGACAGGGAGATAAATAGGATAGGAATGTATAATGTGAAGTCCAGGAAGAATCAATGAAAGTTAAAAAAAAAAAAGAAAAAAGACCTGGGTGATCCAGGTCACCCTCACTCACACCACCAGGGCCAGCTCTACTAGCCAGGCTAGCAGGGCTAGTCTATTTTGGAAAGATAATATAGAAATTTTGGAAAGACAGTCTATTTTGTAAGCAGTTTAACAACCACATGTACAGGGTCATCTGTGCTATGCAAATTTCCCTGACCCTGACAATCAGTCATTTAAACTACTCCTTTTTTTCTAATTTTTTAAAAAGCGATCCACCTGTGATGACACAGACTAGTTTTTATGTGACCAAACCATGGGTTTTAGTCAAATAAAATAAATAATATTAATTATATCATAGTTTCTATCTGATATGATAGAGCTCATTAATAAAGTATATATATATATATATATATGTATATACATATATATATAATTTGCCTTGTGAACTGTCTCTTAATAAAAATGAATCTAGATTTTAAAACAATTTTATTGAGCTCAGTATCATCCTAGACCCTTATTGTTGTTTATCTGGTACTCAAAGTTGCACAATCTGTTGTCAAGACAGTGCCAGAGTAACCTCCCTTGCATATGTCTCAGTGACTAATCTCTCCACATAAGCATTTACGAATGACCTAATAAGAGACACTTCGCATGTACACCACCATTTATGGGGTGCCTAGTGACTGCACATGTTTAGGAACATGTATATGAAGTCATTTTCCCTCTTAAAGTCCCTGAAAGAGACCTGTTATCCCTTCTCTCCCAGTGAGTAGAGAACACTACTGAGGTTAAATAAATTAGCCAAGTTCACACAGTTGCTAGGGACAGGTCTTACACGTAAGTCTGGTCTTGTCTGACTCAAGATTTGATTTTATTTTTTTCTGTCGCCACATGTTGCTTCCTGGACAGACTTCTTAAGACACACAGCAGTGTGCTGTTCTGTGTGGCCCAGTGACTCAGTGAAACTTTATTTCCTGGGAAATAAAAACATCTAATCTAGTGCCATCAGCTCTTAGTTTGGGCAAATAAAATAGTAAGAACAGATCTGCTTCTATGTTTTGGCGGCAAAATTAATCACGAATCCCATACCACCAGACATGAAATGGAGATCTGTCTTTGAGTGACGATGAATACGAAGGCTGTGTAGGAAACAGACACATTTGTTTCCCTAGAAAAGGTTAGTTATAGTGAGTCAACAACAAGCTGCTGTGGCCCGTCTCTGGGACTGTGGACTTTGCATTCCTACGAGACCCTTTTTTCATTGTTTGTGACCTGGACTCCTGGTCACAATGTGTTGAAGTCAAGGGCTCTCCATTGTCCCTCTTTATGTCACTTCACCATGTTGAGGAACATGCCTTCAACATGGAAAATTCTCACAGCTATTTCACCATTAGCACTGAAGTCTTTTCAAAATGAACAGGCTCACAGAGGATGAGCTACTGAACCTCCTGCCTGGACAACAAGCTGTCTAGGAATGCCTAGAACCATCACCAGACTTTTGATTTATGCACCGATTTCTTAAGGAATATCAGGTGGTGCTGGTAAGGACTGTTCTTGTAGTGATTGTGTAATTCTATCTACAAGGGAGGTGAGTAAGAAGTCTTAATAGGTCCTAAATGGAGCCCTAAAGATAACCATATATAAAAATAAACTTTTGCATGAGGCTATTACCCATGTGCCTGACAGAATTGGTTGTGGTTTCTGTACAAAATGTCCCCCATGGGCTCATGTGTTCAATGCTTGGTTCCCAGCTACGGACATTATCTGGGGATACTATGGAAATTTCAGAGGGTGGGGCTTAGACAGAGGAAGTAGGGCATTTGTAGCATAATTGCACAGCCCCCACTCCCACCCCCACCCCTCCTGTCTTATTCTCTGCTTCCTGTTTGCAAGGTCAACAGCTTTCCCCCATGCTCCCACCACTCTTGCCCACTTGAGGTTCTGCCCAAGCACATGGGCTCAGGCAACCATGGACTGAGGGCTCTGAAACTGTGAACCTAAATAAACTGTTTCTCCTTTCAACTGTTTTTTGGGATATTTCAGTCACAGCAAGAAGAAAAGGTGACCACGGTGAAGCCCAAATGAAGCATGGAGACAGTCCACCAGCAAAGTAAAAGTGACCTCCCACTGCTCCTGTTGGCCTCTTTCTCAGCAAGAACCCATTCTCTCAGCCAAATAGTAGATTACTGAAATAAGCAACAGCCAGACTGTCCTGGGACATCTCTAGCTTTACTTTAAGAACTACACATCTCACCACATCATACCTCTTTGCCTAGAAGCATAAATTACCAACACCACAAAGGCACATAAAATACATTTAGACCTGATAATAGATCCATAGGCACCTGGCAAAAATGGTGGAATCTGTGACGTCAGGCATAAAGAGGCATCTCTCATAGCAAGTGTTGTCCTTCAGACATGGAGGCAGCAGTGAGAACATGATCGGATGGATGCTAGTTGATCCCATAGGAAAGGACTTCTTCAAGAAGTTTGCCAAGATGAACACAACCCTTTCTAGCCTGCCCTCTCCTTTCCTGTCAGGATATCCATCTGAAAGCCTGCCCCCAGGCCCTCCCATTTGTCCCAGAGTGACTTTGAGTGCCCCTTCCCAAGCTCTCGCCTCAAAGAACCACAAAATGTATCTGCCTATGAAGAATAGGCTTTGAAAATAGGCAGATGGAGATGAGCTTACAGATTACTGATCTTTTAAAGAGGCAGGGCTACTTTGATGTAGAATCTGAAGCAATTTGAACACCAAACAAGCTCTAGGGATTGAGGAAGTGCCCTTGAAGATGTTCAATAGCTCAGCCCATCTCCAGACTGGATGAAACCCCCAGTCCGCTGCTTGGGAGCTCCTGACTGTATCGCAGTCTCTGGTAAATTAGCAATGTACTGGCATGTAGGAGCAGAGTTGGGAATGGTGAGCTATTATCCTGTAATGGATGCTGAAGCTCATCTAAGTCAGAGCTCTCTTTTTCCCAGAAGAGGCAGCTTTGCAAAAGACACTGGTGTAGCTTCCAAAAGAAAGCTAAAATTTTGATAACAAAATAAAAATAAATATGAGAGGAAATCTAAAGTATAAAGTATGAAAGGACCTGAACTGTCCAAGTCACCACCATTCACACTTGAGAATATATTGTCTTAGTATAGATTCATCGTACAGCCTGATGCAGAGTATATATCTAACATAGCAATTCTAGAAAGTGAAATACGGTGAGAGGGTTCCAGAGGTGAGTCACACCACAGCCATCACTGAACAGCTACCCACCCCTTTCATCAAGCCAGAAATGATTCACATTAGCCACAGCTTCCATGATCTCATTAGCAAAGATATTAAGAAGCATCAGCTCCTCTAGGAGGGAAGATTGAAACAGAGCCACAAATTATTTCACCCAGAACATTTCAGTCTGATTGGATAGATAGATGGCGGGGGGTGTGGGGGAGAAAGCTATCTTCCCATGGTAGCTTTCCTTAATCTTATTAGGAAGATACTTGCATGATGGGAAAGAGATGCAGCTTGACGTCTGCTAGTCCAAGTCAACTTTGACATCCTGCAGATTGAAAGAATGGCTGAGACATTTTTCTTACAAGTAAACAGATTATAGAACGACAGTTTTAAACTTATACAAGCTAAAATGGGGGACAGATCTGGTTCAGCATATAGATGGATTCAGGGCTCAAATAATACAATTAGGACTTGACTTTTCCCTCATTTGTTCTCTTTATGCAGGCTCTGATTCTGGAAACAGCTACCACAGCTGCCCAGCCAGGGCCAGTATACTGACAGGACGATGGTCTGGGCAGGGTGGGTTTTTTTCCCCTTTAATTAGCTCTTCCTTCCCCTGTCTTAAGTCTTACACGAAAGCATAATGACTAGCACTATGGACTTCTCAGCCTGTTATGGACAGACTCAGGACACAAGAGCAAGAGATCTACTCCTGGTGAACATAGCAGAGGCTCTGACTGAGTCACCTGTTGACCCTAAGGCTAGTCCGTGTCCTGAATCATGGAAAGTCAAGAATGAAATCAGCTGAGCACCGAAGTCACATAAGCTGAGTCAAGAAAGGATGAAATCAGACCACAGTGGCTATAATAAGAAAAGCCATGAACCGTGGGAGCCAGGAACAACAAATGCCCACTAGCGTGCACAGAGTGGCCTTGAAGCTGGTGTTCTCACGGTCTTTCATCTTCGCTTGGATTTCCCTCCAGAAAATGGAGACCGAGATAAAGCTCACCCATGGGTCATTTATTTACAGAAATGCATCAAGAAATAGTTGGGAGCTAAAAGGGATGAAACGGGGGACAAAAAGAAAAAACAATACAAGCAGCCCTGCAGATACATTTTTAAAGGGGGAAACATGAAGGGAGCATTTACTGACCAGATTCCACTCCATGGCTTGAGGATAATAGCTCTCACCTACAGACTGACATGGCCATAGCAATGACCTAGTGGGCTCTAGCAGGTATCCCACAATGCACAGTTAAGAAACCATGAAGCTGAAAAGAGAGAGCGTAGCTGAGTTCCACAGCAATCAAGATCAAGAGTAGGACGTGAGGATGTGATGCACTACAAAAGTTGTTAGATACACCTTTCTTCTTGTACCCTTGAAGTTTCTTGTTTTATGGTTTTGGTTCATTTTCAGACCAAAACTAGCCATAAAGAGATAAGAGCACACAGATAGGCATGGGATTATGTGAGGAACATTAAGGAAAGACTTGGACTTGAATCTTTACTCAGCCACCAGGAGTGGCATTTAGTCAATGAATCTATCATCACTAAAACAGGGATGTCAATAATATCTACCATATGTGGTTGTTGAGAGTATTATTAATACATAAAGTCGTACTGTCACCTTATCAAAATATTATTTTCATTTCTACTGTTCTTCAAACAAACAAGACTCATAAATTTTAATTAAATTGGGAATAAAAACTAAACGAACTCCTATAAGTGTCCTTTCTAGTATCTACCATTCCCATGCAGTTGAAGAGCAATTCAAAATATTTAAAACAACAACCAGGCTAGAGATGCTACTCCATGGTAGAATTCCATGAGGCTCTGACTTGCACTTCTAGAATCACAGACACACACAAACATACACCCCCCCATACACACACCATATCTCATACCAACAGAAGAGCTGTAAAATGTCACTGAAATTGTTCCAGAATTTGATAGCAAGATTTCCCCCAACTCTCATCTCTTGAAAATGTATCACCCACCATTTTCTAAAATCCATTTAATCTAAAACAAGAGAGGGATCATTTTCTATCCAGCCAAGTCATAATGCAGCTTCCAGGAACTTAGAAGAAATGTGAAGGGCCTTTGCCATTGTTGACAGCAGCACAAACACTTCAACACTTGTTTCCCACTATTCCTTCTAAACATGCTGGGGGCAAATGCTGAAGCCAAACATTATCCCAGATCCTTGATGGGACACCACAGCCAGGACAACTAGCTGTGCACCACAGTCCCGGGATGAACAATGTTATTCCGTTCATTCTAGTCCCCATGGCATTGTTTCTTTATGTCTCTTCAGACATTCTCATGTAAGTAAGATGGTGTGGGTCATCATTGGACCAGCCTCATTGTCCTCTGACTGTGGAAGAGCTGCACTCCTTGGGGACCAAGTTAAAAGCTACCTTTTCTCTGTCTTTAAATTTCTCCTTCAGTCTGGCATTACTCCTAAAGTGGCAGAAAACCAAATTCGCATTGGGTAAGAGGGTATAGAGATAGCTTATCCCGCATGCCTATGAACCTCTTACATTTTCAAAGTTTCCTTTAGGTCTCTAAATAGCCTAACCTCTACATCATACTGCATCATCTAAGGCAGCTACAGCCAGTGCAAAAGCATCTTGTTTACAAATCAATACCTTCAGGTGTCTGGGGAAAGTGTCTAATATCCCTCTTTGAGCTAGTCTCGCCCAGGGATGTTTCACAGCACGTGTTTTAAGTTGGATCATCTAAATGCACCCTCCAAATATGATGAAGATCATCCAGCTGTTGTTGCAACATGTACTAATATGCAAACAAACTTCCTCATAGATGCGAAAGAAAGCATCAGGTAGCCGACACTGGCGAGAATTTCTGAGTTCACATTTTAGAAAAGAGATAAGAAAGTGGTGGTAGAAATTCTGAACAAAATCAAGAGATAAAGTTTTAAGATAAGCAACAAACTCTAATGAATGAGGGAGAAAGTGGCCTCAGACAAGTCAAGTACAAGAAGGCACATGGGAACTGGACTATACGGGAAAGCATTTTCTAATGGGTTCGTGCTGCTGTGACCACATGGGTATGCCAGCTCAGTGTTGCCAGACTTGTCTCTGCTGTCCCCAGCATGATTAGCCTGAGTCAGGCAGTTCAAATTCTCTGGAGGGAAAGTATGGATCATCTCACCACAGCACTTGTTCTCCCAAGCCTTATCTGCGAATAGGGTGCTCCAAGTGTTGTAGGATATTATTTTAAGGTGTGTTACTTTTGTTTATGTTGCATTTGTTTAACTCTGTGAAGCTGTGTTACTGTGCCTGCCTAAAACACCTAATGGTCTAATAAAGAACTGGCCAATAGCAAGGCAGGAGATAGTATAAGTGGGGGCTGGCAGGCAGAGAGAATATATAGAAGAAGAAATCTGGGAGTAAAGGAGAAGGAACAAGAGAAGGAGGAAGACATCAGAGGCCAGCCACCCAGCCAGCCACATAGTAAGAGTGAAAGTAAGTTTACCAAAGTAAGAAAATGGGAAAAGTCTAGAGGCAAAAGGTAGATGGGATAATTTAATTTAAGGAAAGTTGGCAAGAAACAAGCCAAGCTAAGGCCAGGTATTTATAAGAATAAGTCTCTGTGTGTGCCTTATTTGGGAGCTGGGGGGTGGGCCCCCAAAAGAAAATGAGCAAAAACAACAAACAGCATCCAAGTGTCCTCAAGACCACCCAGCCCAGCCTTCTCACTTTGTATGTGAAAGAATTGAGGCTTGGAGAAGACAAGTAACTTCCCGGAGCTACTGAGGTAGGAGAGGTAGAACATATCAGCATTCAATCCAAGCAAGCATTGTTCAGAAAGGTGCTTAGTGAACTGAAAAAGACATGGGATTTTGAAATTTCAAAGAACTTCCATAGGTTACACCCCACACTCTGTCCTTGAAGATGTCAGTCCTCTAGGTAATCGGTATAGCAAACAGTAGCATAGAAAAATAGACACAGTGTGGAGGAAGGGAGGAAAGCATGAAAAGGGAGAGGGAATAAGGGAAGACAGAAAGTCCACCAGGGTCAGTAAGTGTGGGAAATGGAATCACATCACACACTAGGCTGTCTGAGAAGGCCAGCCATAAAGAAATCTATTCAACACAAAACTCTTTACCCAAGTCACATCTATTAGTATCCTACAGGCCTGGTGCTCTAGGAAGCACATATTCGGGCATGCTGACTTAGTGAGAAGAGAAATGAATTTCAAAATAATTGGCCTGGAAAGTAAAGAAATGGAAACCACCTTGTTTGTGTCAAGCAAGAGGTCAGAACTAGTCCTGTGGCTTTTCTATCCTGGGTTTGGAGATGCAGGGAGAGTAAGTGTGTCCTTGGATAGGCCAGACAAGGAGAGTACATTTTCTTCTTTGGTTTACCATTAGAGGTACGTGTGAAAGAGAGTAAGAACACGGATCTGTCCTTGCCACTTTTCTTCCTGGATATTTAAATCTCTACCAGAAATATAGAGCTCGGAATAGTATGCCCATATGTTTTTAACCTCTACAACAAACTACCAAGATTTTCCCTCTAAAAGCTGGTAAAGTTCCATTTCTACCTCAAAAACTGTGAGGAAAAAAAATTGGCCTTTAAACAAACTAATTTGAAAGGTTTAAAAAAGTATTAGAGACTTGAGGGGGGAAAAAAAGGAATAGAGGACTTAAATATCCCAGAGTGTGAAAATGCTACATTTTTATATTCAAATGATTTGAAATAGATGAACAGAATGCTTCCAAACTTTCTAAAAATATGCATCTTCAGGCAATAAAAAAAAAACAGTCTAAGGGTCATTTATTTCAAGCACCTAAAAGGACTGATTTAGGGCATCCGTGAGCCCCATAACTGACTGCACCTGGGACACATGAGTGAAGAAAGACCCTTCACACTCTTCCCCAGATCTGTAATGATATGTTTGACTGAGCTAATTTTAGACTCATCGGAAGCTTTTGATTCAGTAAAGCACAGAGTACTGATGACAAGTCTGTGGTCAGTGGTAGACATGGGCCCTGGTCATTTTGAAGTTGGGTGGTGAGTTTATTCCTAAAAGGACGGTGGTCACAGGTATAATTCATGTTTCACATATATTTCCTGAGAGGTCTTTTTTTCCCTGTTCTATTTACTCAGCATGGGCAAGAGACTTTGGGACCCATCAGTGGCAACTCCATCTTCTCCACAACACCCATCCTACTACGAAATTTCTACCGTGCCATTAGAACCCACCTGATCTTTTTGCTTGGCTCATAGTTATTTTGGTTCATACAGGAAGTAGCTGGCATCCAGTCAACCTGAATAGGCTGAGGTTGCCATCTTCAGTCAGAGGAAAAATAGTAAACATGTCATAAGGTGGACCCACATCAGAGCTTGTTAGGGATGAAAGCTCAGAGACTGGTCAGCTGCTTGGGCATGGACAATAAAAGTCTTCTTTCGTCTGAGATTGCATCTGCATGTGTCTACATTAACTCCAAAGAAACACTACCGTTCCTGTCCCTCTGTTTCACCCTGGTATAGCCACTCTCTCCTCTACCTTGTTATGTTGTGCAGGGGATTTCATTACCCTACCTTCTTCAGTCTGGTTTGTTCTGTACCATTCAATTCAGATCTTTTCCACCATTCCCTGTAAATTCGCCATGAACGGGTTTCTGCTCCAGAACGCCTCACCCAGAGTAAGGGGGTAAAAGCCTTTGGTGCTATCTCTTTCTAGAGAAATTCTAATGCTGGAAGGGAACTCAGGAGAGACCACTACTGCTCTTTCATTTTATACAGTGAGAAAACAAGACTCAGATTTCCTTAATATACATAATAATTCAGCAAAACCGGAAACATTTCGATGCTATTTTCCCAAATGTCAGCGATCAATCATATTCCTCAGCAATCACTCGTATTTCTCACCATGAGTCAGAAAGTGGGGAGAGCAGCATGAAGACAATAGGGATGAGAAAGAGACAAGGAGAGGATGGGAAAATTACATGAAAAGAGGAAAGTCAGTTAGTGAGAAACGCTAATCATCCTGTTCTTTCCAAGTGTTTGCTTTGAACCCTTCAGCCTCCCAACAACAACAAACAGTCAAATATCAGCTCCTCTCACAGATGTCCTCGGGCACCCATATTCCAAGGACAAGGTGATGCAGAGATAAATGCGCCTTTGCGAGCCTCTCATTCTAGCTCTATGGCAGTAGATGCTTCAGTGGTTGGTATCGTGAGTGTCGATTTTAAAGTGCTCATCTCATTTATTCAGCCGTCATCTCTGCTGAACATCTGCCGTATGCTAAGAACTCTGCTGCACACTGTATGGTGCATGAATATGAACGAGACATAGTTTTGTTACTAGAAACGTATATAGTTCAATAAGACAAAAATACTCCTGCTGGTTGCAAACTCCAGGAATGTGATCTTGCACACCCACAGCTGTAACACAAGGAGGGTTCGGATGGGGGCTTTTAGAGGAAGTCAAACTGAGCGTTACTGTGGGCATCAAAAGTAGATACAGTAAAGCACAGTTGGAGGGTGGTCTAAGAACCCGTCGTTACAGACATGGCATTGTGAACTTCACCTTGAGGACAGACTTAGATTTCTTGAATGTAAGAGTCCAGCAAAACCAGAGAACCTCAATAAGCAGAGACTAGCTTCTCAAATGTCACCAATCAATCACATTCATCACACGAGTCAGGAATTGGGGAGAATGACACACAAACAGTGGGCATGAGAAAGATCGAGGAACAAACTTCCTTGAAACCTGAAATGACACAAGGGTAAAGAACAGCAGATTTGCTTGACCGGTACTAAGTGGATCTGTTTGTCTAACATATGGGAGAGACTACTGAAGGGGGAAAGGGCTAGAAGCACGTGGAAGCCAGCTAGTGGACTCTAAGAGTAGAGGGCTGAGAGACGCCATCTGAACTCTTCCAGTGGTGAGTATCCATGTTGGACAGCTTAGTTAGATGCCAGAGAAAGCGAAACTAGGGATGAGAGACCCCAGAAGTGAGCCAGCTTTTTATGATCCAAGCAAGAGATGCAGACTAGTGTGTGGATGGGAAACTGATAGACTAATGGGGCACTTGGGATGCTCAAAGGTCAGGAGTCATTGGGTATAGAAACTGAAACAGCAAGTCCTGGGGTACTTCTGGGGGGGACATGAAATCTACTACATCCAGTGATGCCTGGAAGTGTGAGGCTTTGAGTCCGCCATTGAGATGGCCTTACTGTTGCTCAGTATTGTTGACTGATTAAGGAGATGTGTTTTCTTTATTGTAGATTAAGAATATTGCATTCATTGATACACACACTTTTTCCTTGCTTGGGTCCTAGCTGTCTTTGTTGGTTGGTTGGTTTGCTTGTCTAGACAAAGTCTCACTATGCAGTACTGGCTGATCAGAGACTTGCCCTCTAGCCCAGATGATCTCAAACTTGCCAGACTCCTGCCTCTGCCTCTCAAGTGCATGGCTTATCACCATGAGCTGCCACATCTGGTGAAATGTTTTAATTTTATTATTTCTTCTGTATATTTTCAAAATATAGAAGAACCATAAATAGGAAAGATACCAGACATCACAGATATTTCAGACTTAAAAAAAAAAAAAAAAGCAGCATGGTCTCAGAGCCTCTTTGCTGATATGCAAATATAATGCACTTTGCTATTGACCAGAAAGGAAACAATCGGTTCAAACTATCCAAATCGATTTTTCTGTCCTACATGGTCTCCCTATGTGTCGTATATAAGCACCTGCTCTCATTCATTTTTATATTAGAGATTACTTTTGAAATTGGAATTATTGAATTCAGGAAAGTTTATCTGTGAAGGGTCCCATATTAATAAATAATCCCACCTGTGCCTAGCCGTCTTCTGCTACTTTGATCTCTAGAGATAGCTTATCTACCTGGACAGATGCTAAAGAATGCGGCGCCAGGGCATAGGGTGTAGCTCAGCAGTAGCCCACATGCCCAAGTGGGCCCTGAAGTCAACAACGGTCTTAGGAACAGGAGGATGAACCCTAAGAGCCCCCTCCCTAGCTCCTAACAGACATGTTGCCCACCAGCTTCCTCCAGTGTCTTCCCTGATAAGCTAGAAGCCACTGAACTGTCTTGTTTTTACTTCCTTCCTCGGCACTTGCTGTACGCTCCCCTTTCCCCTCTCTTCCCTCAGTACAGTTTGCAGCAAGCACTTACTGAACATCCGGTGTATTGCAAGCACTGGGGCCAGTGATACAGATGCAAAGCCTTTGTTTTCTGCTAAGACAAAGAACTCATTGTCCTGAAGACTAGCCCCCCCTTAAACACGGGAATCAGCTCTACTCAAATCTGGTGACTTCAGAGAGATGTAAGATGGGGAAATAGCACCAAATGGTCTACATCTTAGCTATGCAATCCTGGCAAGTGATTTAAACCCACAGGCCTCGGTTTTCCTCTTCTGTAAAATGGAGGTGATCAACTACCTCAGAAGGTTCTGTTAAGGATTAAGTGAGACCATTAATGAGAATATTTTGGGGGTGGCCGTACACTAGAAAAAGCTAGATAAAAGTTATTCCCATGGATAGTATTAGTATAATGTGAAGAATCTGAAGTTGACCTCTGGTGGATGTGCCGATGACTATTCTTTTAGCAGATAAGAATAAAACACTCACTGGAACGTCACAGAAAAGTCTAGAAAGCAATGCCCATTTCAGGTTGCACGTTCCCAAGAGCAATCCTTCTTCAACATGTATGTCATGCTTCTGTTTTATTTCTCTCATTTTCTTATACCAGAACATTTTCATCTGCTTATTTCATATTCATCCGATGTTTATTCCTTACTTAACGGTAGTGTTCCACTTGCAAAGCCCCAGTCAGTTGCCAGCATTGTCACAACCCAGCCCTGAAGTCCTGAGCTGCAGCAGTGAATCAAAACTATTTCCTTTCCAGTCCAGCCACAGCAGCGGTTCTCAACCTGTGGGTCACGACCCTCTTGAGGGTAGCGCAACCTTTTCACAAGGGGTCACCTAAGACCATCAGAAAAAACAGAGATTTTCATTATGATTCATAACAGTAGTAAAATGACAGTTATGAAGTGCTACAAAAATAATTTTATGTTTGGGGGGGGGGGGAAGTCACCACACCATGAGGACAAAACTGTACAAAAGGGTCACAGCAGCATCAGGAAAGTTGAGAACCACTGCTCCAGAGGGTCTCAAGCCACAGGTGAAGATTAGCACACATAAGGAAAACAAACAAACAAAACAGAAGTGATCTCCTCCTGGAAACACTCTGAGTGATTAAAAACTAAACGAAGAAAAGACGGAACTGGGCAGAAGAGAAAAAGTGTAGCCGGGATGAGCTGGAACACTGAGCATCGTGATGTGCTGCTTTCCCTGTTCTCTGAGACTTTCATCGATGAGATGAATTATGGCTGTTTTCAACATTTCTATTGAAACACAACCAAGAGGTGGACTCCGGTTGCCTGTTGCCAGGCAGGCTGCACCCTAGGAGGTCAGACTGCATAATTAATCAAGGGAGGCAGCAGGAGATTGGTTATCTAGGACCTTCTGGTCCATCCGTGTGCACATACTTCCCCAAGCAGGGTAAGTTGCCCCAATGAGGTTTTCAAGGTGATCCTGACTTTCATCCATGTTCCTTACCCTTAGTCCCTCGGGGGCATTTCCAACCTAGTTACTCCAGCATTCCAGGAAAAGCACAATCTCCTTCAAATGCCACACCCTCTTCCCAAACAGTATCTGCAGATACCAACTGAGCATTAGCAATGACATCACCACCTTACTGCAGATTACAGACCCAGACACCGACTTCACATGTGGGCCAAGGTGGTGGGGCAGCCTGGAGCAGCGCTCTGTCTGAATTGGGAGTGGGTGAGCAAAGGCTCGCTAAGAAGATCCTTCTGATCTAGGAATTCTATTTTCTTTTCTTTTTTGCCTTTAAAAAATGCAGATAGGAATATGAGCCCTAGAATTTATCCGTACTGCACAATTTATGCTAGCTCATTACCTCCTGCTAGACTCCAAGGCTTTGTAACGGAAATTGGCTCTGATCTCTGAGATGGGCATTACATCATAGTCTTCTTTTAGCACATTATGTCATCCCTGCTGAGACGCATTATCTATGGTTGGCTCAGCAGTAGCGATTTTTGTGGGCCGACTGCAGTGTTCCCAAAGAACTGCTGGGAACCACAGATTGAAATCTGAAACATTTATCTTCTAAAAAGCTGAAAAGGGGAAAAGATGTTCACGTTGGACCCCATTTCTTTTCCTTAACCCTCTCCTGCCTTGGCTACATCCAGACTGCTTTGCTCTGAGCACTTGAGAACAGTGTGCCAGGTCTGTGCAGGAGCCACCATTGTGAAGTAAGCAGCGTTAAAGGGGACTGACATGCCGTTCCCAGTCTGGGGCTGATATACCTGCACTCGACATCACCCCATCTCAAGGGAAGCGACAGAGTGTTCAGAAGAACCCCCTGCACTCTCACGCTGCAAAGAGTGAGCATTCTGCCAGATTCTCGGGCTGCTTCAGATAAGAACACCCGGATTGAAGCTCCGTGTGCACACAAACACCTGCTTATCTGCCTGACCATGCTGTGGCCACACAGACAAACTCTAGATTTGTATTAGAAAAAAAAAAAAAAAAGTTTGCCAGGAACCGCACCGATATTATCTCTTCTCACTTCAACCATGAAATTAGAAGCCCATTTTGTATCTTTCCATCCTAGACAGGATAAGAAGAAGCCATTGCACAGAGGGACTAGAAAGACACTTTCAAGATAAAGCGAAGATATTCCCAAGCCCCAGAGAATCCCTATACCCTTTTGTCACAAAAGCATAATTATGGGATGGTGGGGGTGGGGAGAAGTCTCTAAATACCAAAAGGAAATAGAATACATTCAACCATGACAAAATTACAATCCCTCTCTTCTACACCAACTAATGAGATTCATTGGGTAGGGAGTAAGTGCAGGAAGAGGCTCTCAAAGAATCTAGGGTATTCCTCTTCCCCACCCACCTGTGCATTTTTTTCAGACTTTCTAATAATGAGTATTGATGCCCTCAATTACCATTTGTGATCCTTAGTAGCTTCCTCAGAGCAAACAAACCCAGGACTTATGGGAACGGAAGTAAAGCGAACATTTGTCCTGGCCCAAAAGCCTTGTTCCTCTTTCTACCCTCAGTGACTCTTTGGCATGTCCTACCATACAGAGGGTACACACACACACCCTTGGGTCACAAAGCAAGATGCAAAGTTTCCTTCTTTCTTTCAGTCAACAGGAAGGCCATGTGCACAGCACAAGCAGACCCACGGGGGCTGGAACTTTGGACTGTGGAAGCTACCTGGCTGGCTTTCAGCAGTGAACTGATGTTCTTGTCTTTGGCATCAATTCTCTCATATTTCACGTCTGTTGCCATTTGTGCTGGTCACCTCTGAAGGGACAACTGATGGAGTGGCCCACGGAGAGCTCTGAAGAGGCTTTTGGGTGGACAGTAGACTATAAAATGCCATTAAATAGCTAAAAGGCATTTGCAAAAAAAGCCCTCTCACCCTTCCTTCTCCTTCCTTTCCTTGGTCCCTTGGTCTCCACTCCTTCACCCAACCTCTTAGAATTTTATGTTCTGAAGGCCAAAATGCTTTAAATCTTAATAACTACACATGCCACTCGGGATACTGAAAGAAAACTATATAGACCTGACTAGTTTCAAGCTTTTACTGCAGCCAAAGTAATTGCCATGGCATTTAAAACCTACTGAAAAAAAGAAAGGAGCCTTAAACACATTAAGCTGATTTTCATGGAAGATGTCAAATATTAGAAGACTGTCCTTTCTATCAACAGCAGAATGACCTGGCCTGATCACTCTCCTTTGACAAAGTCAAGAAAGTAGATTCATAAGTCCTGAGAAATGCACCTCTGGCCCTGGATCTTGGATAGTAAATATCATGTCATCTTCTTCCAGTGACCTGTGTATCCCTCCGTGTAGGCTGTGCCCAATCCTGCCAAAAGATCTTCAGGATAGCCGAATTCCTTAATGCACTCTCGAACCAGACCAACTGTGGAAGAGAGCCACTATGCTCCCAGACCCGGCCACAATTACTACAGGATTACCACAAACACTTAAGCCACAATAACCACGGGAACAGCAGCACCTGCCGCCCAGCCTCGGGGATGAGGAAGGCAAGCCCGACTCTGAGAATAGACATGTACTGTGGAAAGCAGATGCATAGTATCAAACCAGCTCTCTTGATGACTGTCTGCACATGAAGATGGATGGTAGGGGTGGTCCAGAGTAAGACCAGGCACCAATCTCACTGGCTCTGACATTACAAGAAAATCAATGCTTAGGATGAAATGGGAATTCTGGGCCTGGCATATATATATATATATATATACACACACACACACACACACACATATATATGTGTGTGTATATATGTATGTATATGTATGTATATGTATAGACATATATATAGTCCAGCTGCTTTGACACTAGTTGCCATGCTTAAGAAGTTGGCAGAAGAAAACTAAAACAATATGGACCTTTCAAGCCATCCTAGGAAGAAGATTCATGGAGAACTAGCACAGCATCCTTGGTCCCACCTGCTTCTGCAGAGTCACCACCAGGGTCACCTACTGTGAGGGAAAATACACATCTGTATCACTGAAGGTCTTGATCCTATTGTCTACCAGCAATGCCCACTGTCCTCTCTACTGTGACCTCTGGGTGTTTCTGGGAACATGTGGCATTGCCTAGGCTGCAGAGAAACCTTTCAACAGTGTACTCTCTGAGCTGCCTCGTCCTCAACAGTAACCAAACACATCCATAGATGGAGGGATGCATGCCATGATGAGACAGAGCACAGAAACACTGGGACTACAATCCAGACCCATAAAGGTGACAGAGAAGTCAGCTCCCTTACTTTGGGGAAATCACATTGGGACACAGATGCTACACCTGGTCAGGACCCTTCTTATCCTCTAGACAGTTTGTGTTCCTTTCACCTGTTTCCAGCCCACACTGTGCACTCTGCCTTTTCCTAAGAATCCTTTCTCCTCCTCAGAGTCCAGGTTTTTATTTCTCCTTTCTCTGTCCTGAAAGGTGGCTTCTGTTTAGCATTTAACAAAAGGACTATATCTTCATTAATGCTGAATAAAAAAAAACTAGATAGGGTTCAGCCAGCTATGGTGACTCACACCTGTAGCCTCAGCACCTGTGAGCTGGATCCAAGAAGATCATGAGTTCAAGGCCAGCTAGGCTACATGAGAACCTGACTCAAAACACAGGTAGGGTTCATTTATTTATTCAGTAAATATCTAACAACTATGTGAAAATGTAGTAAGAGAACAATTCAGACATCGTTCCAGCCTTTCAGAAGAGTTTTATTAATAAATAAATACATGGCAAATAGCTTTGACCCCAATTCCCTGTTCCTGTGTGCACAGTTAGAAACACCTGCCTCTGAAGTTAGATGTGGCCATGTACCAGAGTTCTGGCCAATCAGAACTGGGTCCACATGGTGGACACTGAGTCCAGTTCTGTATTTTCCTCCCCCATTCTGGATGTCTTGGATAGATGGTGATACATAGATCACCAGCATTTGGAAGCCACATGAAGACTTCGCAGCCTCGGACAGCCAAGTCCATGAACACCCACTCAGATGAAAGCTGTCATTACGATCAGTCACCTTCAGGACTGCTGCTATAAGAGCAAGAAATCCATGTCTACTGTGGGGATCCAGCACAGATTTCAACTACTTATGATAGCCACATGGTTACTCTAATTAGCATAAACCATGAGACATAGCACTGAAAATATTAAAATGCTTACTTACAGAAATAGAAGGGTATTTGTAGTGTATTATAGAATAGATTTGGATCTATAATTATTATGTGATGTTATTTTTAAAAGAACATACACACACACACACACACACACACATACACAAAGAGAACATTCTAGAGGAATGTACAGCAAGGTATGGATAATTTCTCTGAGTCATAGGAAAGATAAGCATGGCATGTCTACAGTCCTATTGTTGGTGATGAATGTGCCCTGATTTTATAATGGAAAACTAAAAGTGATGTTTAATATTAGAATGGGAACGGTACCTAGCAGTGTACATATAAAGGCATGGCATCTCAGAAGGGAGGAACATTTCCTGTGGGAAATTAGGAGAGTTTTCTGGAACTAATCATCTATTAATGACCCGTCAACACTGAAAATCCATAAATCATCTACAGCCTGAGTTCAGTTCAACACATCTGATTCACAGCCTTCCATATCTTAGCCCCCATTGAGAGAAATAGGTTTGCCAGAAAAGATAGAAGAGGTACTTTTTTGTTTTTATTACTTTATATAAAGAAAGTAAGAAGAAACTAGTCTCTCATTGTTTGGGTAGACAGGAGGGATGAAGAGGGGGGATACTATGGTTACAGAGAAGCCCCCACCATTTTCAAGCTTTTGAATTTTTTCATCTGTATTCATTGCTAGTCAGAAAGCTCTCAGTTTTAGGAACTCTTGTAAATATCAATGAGAACATTCTTCTGGCTTGGTTAAGAAAAAGCAGCTGCTGAGCACACAAATCACTTCAATTTTCCAAGTAGAATCCCACAGAACGAAGGTCCAATTGGTCGTTGAAGCAAAGCTCCCTCTTTTATATGGGAAGAGCCTAAATATGTTCTTATTACACCCCCGAGAATGAGGGGTGTCAAAGAGTCAACCCAGCTGTCCTTCATACAACTTCCAAAAGCACCTATAGAAAAAAATTGTTACACAATGAGAATCAGAAATGTCACAAAATGTCAGGCACCGAAGTCCCAAAGCCATTTCCTCCTCCACAAAGACCTTGAGGTATGGGACTGACCCAAGAAGGGAAGAGCAGGTCACGAACTTTGCAGAAGGAATAAGGGCACTGTAGGCTCAGGACCCTGTGAAACGTCTCCGAGATGACACCGTGGGGAGGGTTGATGGGAGAGCAAAGGAAGCAGAATTAAGTCAAAGAAGAATTCAGTTGTAATATAGTCACAAACCGTCACAGCAAAGGAGTCAGAGCCATGGGGCACTCTGAAGATAGGCTAGCCCAGCACAGTTTTTCCAAGTCGAGCTAAAGATAACAATATTTTATATGACAACCTGGTCTGAGGAAGGCAGCTTCCTCGTGGTTACTTTCTTGGAGAGACTCAGACTGTAAGTCAGACTGAGGAAATACTGTTAGCATCTGGAGCACAAGTGTCCAGAATGGGACAATATCAACTCTCTCTTAACAGTCTGTATCCTGTTGCCAAGGAGATCAAACCTGTCCTAATTGTTTGTACATTGCTGACACCATCATGCCTGACCGAGACAACTCAAAGAAGGGATGGTATGTTTTGGTTCATGGTTTCAGAGGGTCTCAGTCCTTCGTGAGGGGGAGGCATAGTGGAGCTTATGACAGCAGGAACATGTGGAGAGTCTCTTCACAGCACAGTGGACCTGGAGCAGAACTAGCATCTAGAACTAGGCACTAGCTATAACCTTCAGATGCTTACCCTTAGTCACCCACTTCTGACAGCCAGAGTCCATCTCCTAGAGGTTCCACAAAACAGCGTGGCCAGCTAGAGAACAGGTGTTTAAATACTGAGCCTGTGGGGCTGACAAGGTGGTAAGCTGGGTAAAGGTGCTTGCCACTGAGCTTGATGACCAGGGTTTAATTTCCAGGACCTGAATAGAAGGGAAGAATCCATCCCACAAGTTGTCTTCTGATCTTCACACGCACATGGTGGTGCATGCGAGGAACTCCCTCTCCCTACATGTAGTTTCCTGTAAATGAGTCTCCACACATGAATAACATATTCACTCTCATTCTCTATGGGACTCTATAAACTACGGTGCTAAGGAAAGGATGCACGATGGGGCTGTGTGAGTGGAGAAATGTAAGCCAAAGGGGAACAGGGTCCCAGGAACAAATGGGGAGAAAAGGAGTGTGGACCAGGCTGGAGTTGCTTAAAAGAGGAAAGCGAAATGTAGGCTCCTGTCTTTGGGGCTCACCTCAGGCTCATCCTCATTCCATATTTCTATCCTTCAACAGAATGGAACCAACCCAGGCTACAGGAAAAGTACTCAGAGCTCAGTCACAGCCTACTCGGGTAACTTTTTCAGAAACAAAACTGAAGTCACCGTAAACAAGAAGGCCGGATTGGCTTCCATCAAAGTGAATTTCATTCTATCTGTATTTATCTTTAATTTCAGCTCCCGCTGCCTCATAGAACCAGGGTACTGTTTGTGAAAGAAAGAAAAGGGGGGAAAAAAAGAGTTTGTGTTCTCAGGAAATGCCACTGGGCTACAAATCTTAATCTGCTCAGCCAGAGTGGAGGCTGGAGGCTTACTCGAGCACAGAGTGTGCACTGTCTCTCGTTTCCTTCTGCAGACAAACCAGTGATCCTTCTAGAACAGGCGTTCAGAAGCGGCTCTTGCTAATACCCAAAAGGAAGCTTGCCCAGCCGGGCGACTGCTCTCCACCCACCTGAAAAGCCTTCTGCTGGTGTTCCCATTTGAATGTAGGAGTCAGCCTCGAAATAGAACCTGCGGAGCAGCCTCCGCCATCATCCCTGCACATGGAGCTTGCCTCTTTCCAAAAGAATGAGAGGAAGTTAAGATAGTCTCCAGAATTTTCCACGGGGAAGGGGCAGCATGAGACACCGGACAGTGACTCTCTCCACAGGGTAGATGGAGCGGGAGAACAACGTTCCTCCACCCACGAGTTGCCTCTTCTACTTCCCACTTCGTAGCTTACCAAGAAGATGGCACCCGAGGCTGTATAGTGGTCTCAAGGTGCTGACTGACTTCAGGGCAGTCCTCAAAAGTGTGGCTTCCTGCACTGGAAAATTCTGAGTGTGGTGGCATTGATGCACCTCCTCTATGCTTCCAGACTTTCTCCTGAGTCATGATAATGTTTGTGGCTCTAGATCAGTGGTTCTCAACCTGTGGGTGGTAACTCCAACTTTGGAGTCACCTAAGACCATCAGAAAAAAACACAGATATTTACATTACAGTTCCTAACAGTAGCAAAATTAGTTACAAAGTAGCAACAAAAATAATTTTATGGTGTGGGGGGGGGGGGGGGTCACCACACCATGAGGAACTGTATTAAAGAGTCAAAGCATTAGGAAGGTCGAGAACCGCTGCTCTAGATGATTTCCTAACAACCAACCCATTCCTGTTCAGCTGTCAGTCTGTTTCACTAACCCTGTCACCCCCAATGGCAGTCCTACGCCATCCCTCATCTGTGGGGCTTCAAGCCCACCACAGTGCCAAGAAGACAGTAGATGCCAAGGATAAACAGGTGAATGCAAAATCCCTTCAGTGTGTCAGATAGAAGAATGGACAATGCGAGAACCTGGTCAACAGCTCTACCCTTGAAGTTAGCATGATCCTTGAACCCCACACGGAGCTCTGGGGGAGATTCTCCAAACTATAGTATGGGTGTCCATGACTCGTAGACTCCCTGTAACCTGCTCCAGATCAATCCTGCTGGAGGATTGCAGGCACAGGGGAGAATCCAACAGGCATCAGGCATGACCATAGGATCGCTTTGTTTTATCTTCCCAACCACAAAATGTGGGGCGTTTACCCACCAACCCCACAGTTCCCCAGAGTTTTCTTGAGTGTGAGCAGCAGGAAACATTAGATAGAAGGATTTATTGTGGAGAATCTTGCGGAGATAAACAGATAGAAAATAAAGGATAGCCTCGAGAGGGCCTGGAACCTTTTCCAACGGGCCCCGACTGTCTCTGCCCCAGGGTTTTTATAGAGACGCCAAGGGGTGGAGCAAAAGACCTCCTCCCCCAGCACAGCCAAGTGCAGACCATCTCAGACACCTGCACTCAGGCCCATGGTCCTGATCATCCTCTATGCGGACCTGCTGGGTAAAGCCACGAGGAACCCGAAAACGGGTTCCCACAACCAAACTAAGTATTTCCTCAACTGATGAGACATCAAAATGCCAATTGATGAGAACACGAATCTGCATGAGCAGTGCAAACAGGAACTGATGTCACTGGGAGAGACATTGACTAGAAAGAACTGAAGCGTGGTATCTGTTTCATGAGACTGGACCAACCTCTGCTCCCTACCAGCCCTCCACCATGGCTCTTCTGCGTGTCAAGCACCAGGCTAGGGGTATTGCAGCATTGCCATGCATGACTTAGAAAGATAGTATGACAGATACAATTTTGTATGCATATTATATAAATGAGAAAGCTTCCCACCAGAGAACTGAATATCTTTCCAAAGGTCACATAGCCAGAAATTGCCAAGCTGGGATTCAAGTTTATATTGTAAAACCTACAAGGTTTGGAATCAAGGTCCTGAGGGGACAGTGAAATGAGAGAGCCTTCAAAACCAACACTGAAGTTAATAAGAAAACCACACTGGTGCCCAGGAAGAGGGACTGAGCAGGAAAGCTTCACTTGACAATGAAGTGCTCAATTTGGTCTTTGTCATGATGGGTTGTAAGTGAGGATGAGAGTGTCCAGGAAGAGAGAGAGCAATGAACAGATAGAAATATGGAAGTAGAGACCAGAGAGTCCCTAGATGTTGAGATAAAAAGCAAGGGACAGGTGCCTGGGGGTGATTATAAACCTTTAAAGGAAGGGAAGGGGGTGAGTTAGGTGACCAACTGTTCCAGTGTGCCTACAAGTGCCCTAGCTTTTGCAAAAGAAGTCTCAAGAAACTCCTGGTAAAACTCCATATAAACTGGAAAAACAGTGGCCCTAAAAGAGACTATGGTAAGAGAAGACGTAAGCACAGAGTAAGGCAAGAGGGGACATTTCTGCTGCGAGGGGAACAAAAGCAAGGCAAAGGGGTGTCCTTTCCTTGCTCCAGCCGTAGGCCTGGAAGTTTGAGTGGAATGTGTTGAAGGGAGAAGTATCTATCAGACAGGACTGTGCAGGAAGCAGAACTTTCAGGCAAGATTTAACTTTCCATTGGGACCAAGGAGGATTCTCAGAGGAATTGGAAGATGCAAGCAGTTACATCTACAAGACAGTCTGGGAATGGAGAAGGGCTTGGCCAAGCAGGGAAGAGACTGAGATGAAGAACAGATCACAACATGGCTCAGAAGATAGAATCACGCTGTACCTCCCACCTAGAATCCTGTTCCCATCACTTGATAGCTGCACATTCTTGAGCACATTCCCTCTTGGACACTCAATATATGTATCTGTGAAATGGAGGTCGTGACAGCCATGACCTTGTAGGTGTAGGTCAGAATTAGTGCCAGTGGCCTGCAGAAAGCAGGCTCTCAATAAACATATCATTGTGGTGCTATCAGTTTGATTACTACTATTGTGAAATTGATCAGAACAATATCCAAGCAGCGGCAGACATCACTTGTGCAGAATTCTGTTCCTGAAGCATGTTTGGTTTCCACATTTCTGCTTAGTTTTACTGCTGGAATGATGTAGACCATTGGGATGCTCATTTCTTGGAGATGCTGCCTAAGAGTTAAGTGATAAGACGGGTCTAACAGTCAAGGTCAAATGATGTCATCATTGGGGGCAAACAGCCTGGATAGGTATAGGAGGATAAGCCTGCCTGTCCCTACCACACACCCTGGAGCTAAGTGCCTGGGGCTGGAAGTGTTGCCAAAGGAAGCACTTGGCAAAAGGTAGCATGCCTCAAGAGCAGGTGACGAAAACACCCACAAACAGTGAAAATACCTCAGAGCCCAGAATCCAGGCTTTAGACACCAATCTGACTTTTGAAAAGGAGAGTTAGTTTATATCCATTAGTGGAAAAACTCTTCAACTCATTCTTGTTATATTTGGGGCAGTATTTATTTTTATTCCAGAGTCCAGGTCTGCTCCCTACAAGGGAGAAGAGAGTTTGAAGAACGCCAGGGATCCTAGTGTCTCCCACATGTGGGAGCACAGTCAGTCACTTATTATTGCACAGGGACCCATTAAGGTTTTTACACTTTTTATGTATTTAATGTGTGTATGCAAGACATACATTCCCCAGTTCAATCATGGAGGTCACAGGACAACTTGTAAGAGTTAGTCCTCTCCTCCCACCATGCAGGTTCTGGGGATTAAACTCAGGCCCTTACCCACTTACCTGTCTCACTAGCTATCAAGTTTCCAATGGAACCATATGACATGCAGAGGTTCCCTATCTGTAGCTCTGTGTACCCAAAATGCAGAAAATACTCATCCCCCACATACCAAAATACACATCATCTGAGACTGTCTTGTCCTACATGTTCAATCCTAGGGAAGGGTAACAATATAGCTTGGTGTTTATCTTAGTAAGGGCACTATAATCCAATGCTAGAGACTCTGCTAAGGGACTTTATAACAACAGGAATTTACTCCTTTACCATTATAGAGCTTGGAATGTCCAGACTCTACTGAGGACCCACTTACTGGTTCATGGATGCCAGCCTTCTCTGTCTGTCTTCATGTGGTGAAAGGGTCTCTTTGGTAAGTGAGCTAATCCCGTTTATGAGGGCCCCACCCTCCTTGCCTAATCATCCCCCAGAGTGCAGGCTCCAAATAGTCTCACTGTGAAGATTAGGATAAACCTGGGCATGTGAATTTGAGGAGACTGAACAGTCTGCAGTGGGGGGGGGGGGGGTTGCATTCTGAATCTCTCTGTCTCATTTTCAGAGCAAAAACCCACCAGAATGAGAATGATCACCCTTTAAACCAGCTGTTGGTTTTTTTCTAATCAGGGCTTTGGAAGACGGAAAAAGCCTCCTCAGAAAGGAACCTGAAGAAGTTGGCAAAATTCCAGCAAATGGGAATTTAAAAAAAAAAAAAAAAAAAAAAAAAAAAAAAAAAAAAAAAAAAAAACCTTACAACATAAATCTGTTTGTTAGCAGGAAAGAAGATAGACTGCATTTTGAAGGCATAACTGGGGGTGTGGAGGTCACCATCCCGTTCACAGTCTGTGTGAGCCACACTCTCTGGAGCTACACGGTGCACAACCTGGGCATCCAGACTTGAACAGGTATGGTTGAGGGCATCTAAGTGAGCAAAAGTACCTACAGTGATTTCCACATAGAAGTCACAACCAAAGTCAAACTTATTGCAGAATCATGCCTGTGGTGGTATTGTGTTCCCCAAAATATTGTGTACCTTAATAAACTTATCTGGGGTCAGAGAACAGAAAAGCCACAAGATACTTAGGCTAGAAAATGTTAGCACACGCCTTTAATCCTAGCATTCCAGAGACAGAAATCCCTCTGGATCTCTGTGAGTTCAAGGCTGCATTGGAAACGGCCAGGCATGGTGACTCACGCCTTTAATCCCAGAAAGCAGCCTTTAATCCCAGGGAGTGGTGGTAGAAAGCAAAAAGGTTTATAAGGCGTGAGGACCAGAAACTAGAAGCATTTGACTGGTTAGGAGGCCATTTGGCTGGTTAAGCTTTCAGGATTTCGAGCAGCAGTTCAGCTGAGAGCCATTGGGATGAGGACACAGAAGCTTCCAGTCTGAGGAAACAAGACCAGCTGAGAAGTTGGCCAGGTGAGGTTAGCTGTGGCTTGTTCTGTCTCTCTGACCTTCCAGTGTTCACCCCATTACCTGGCTCAGGTTTGATTTTATTAATAAGAACTTTTAAGATTCCTGCTACACATGCCCTGAATTGTAACAAAAGGAGATGTCCTGAAGATTATTCAGGTACCATACCACCATGTTGCAAATGAGGTAGTTGAATGCCTGAAATGTAATGTGTCTTGCCCAAAGTCAACAGGCCTATAGGTAAAAAGTGAGACAGATTTCCCCTGCTTCCAACAGATGGACAAAATGGGCCACTTTGCTGTACACGCATTTAGTTTATCTGGACCTCAAAGCGAGTCTCCATCATTTACAACATGAACTGACTCTTTTCTAAATGCTGAGCCTGGTAAAAAACAAAGGGAGTCCTTCCAAAGGGCCTGGCCTGTGAGCAACAGCAGGACAGAGCTTGCCTCCATCACACACAAGCTTTGGTCCGGGAAATAGAGACTTGCCAGGCACATTTCCAGGCAGTAAAGAAGCACAGCCCTTCTCCAAAAACAGGCTGTTTACAGCTTATGGAACAAATGTGTCTTGTCCCCTTGGAGCTGACTGACTTCACCTGCCTTGACTTATTGATTAAATATATACTCATCAATGTATTTTAAAACCATATTATTTACACAATAGGTCTGGCACTATTCTGGACCATTGGAAATAATTATCTATTTGAAATCGGGCTGTCTAAGGCAAGAAAACCGATGACCATTAACAGAGAGAATGGGAAACTTACAGGTTACTCAAGTGGGCCTTTAATTTAAGTTTTATTTTTAGCACAGCAGCGCTAGTCTTCCTGATGGGAGTTTTATGTATATTGGAATGTGTGTGGTAAGTAAGTGGGAGGAGAGAGAAGCCTTTTTACCAAAAAAACCAATGCAATGAAACCACTTTACAAACGAGCTCCCTGCCAAATTTCTTACTGAAATCAAAGACACCTTTGAGCTCATTGCCCAACAGCAGGGCAAAAGGCACCTGCAGTCACGTCTGTTTCTCATTTGGTTCCCATGTAACTCAGATGCCCTGTGGATTAAATGAAACCTGCTCCTGAGGTTGAAATCATGTCCACCACGTGTCAGCTCAGCTGGAGTTTGGAAACAGGAGCTGAGAGAGTGCCATTCAAACAATCCACTCTGGTTTTCCCCCATGTGTAACCTGAAGAGGAGAGTCGGGTTCTGAGAGCCATGCCCCCGCTTCTCGGTAAGGGATCCCACAGGACCCTGTTTGCATCAGCGCCCACTGAAGCTTTCACAAGAGACAGCCAGGGCATGCCGCACAACGTGTTGAGGATGCTCTGTCAGCAGTTCTGGACCTGCACATGAGTTTGCAGCCACGTCCTGACATGGAGAAAAGAATGCAACCAGATCTCACCGTCAAACCCCAAGAAGTCGTAGCAGATGACTGTTCTGGACAGATGCTGCTGTGGGCTGCTTGAGAATGAAAAGGAGTGTGGTGATCAAAGAAACTGTATTAGGTAGAATAGGACCCCCTCTTACATGAAGATCCCAGATCAAATTCCCTCTTTTTTTTTTTTTTTTTTTTTTGGTTTTGGTTTTGGTTTTGGTTTTTGGTTTTTCAAGACAAGGTTTCTTTATGTAACCTTGGCTGTCTTGGAACTCATTCTGTAAACCAGGCTGGCCTATGTCTCCCAAGTGATGGGATTCAAGGCATAAGCCACCACCCGGTTTAAAGTAGCCTCTTAAATATCAGTCTTAATTGTGGATTCTGGGTCGTATCTCTTTGGTTACATTTCTGAACATTAGTCTCTCATTTGTCCCTTCCTTCTTCCCACTGATTCAACATGCAGTTGGTACCCATTCCGTGCCTTCCAGAGTCCGCATCCAGAAACCAGCCAACACATCAGTTCCGTGGAGTTTCTCTTCAGCTGGGGAGGGGGAGGTGCTGGCTTTAAGCTAGCACTGTGAATGTGTGCTCCGGATAAAGTCAAGCCTCCATGTGGTATTCCAGATTTACACGGGATAAATTGGGATGTGATAATGTGCTTCAAAAAAAGATTCAATATTTTACTTTAAAAAAAATGCAGAAGGATTCCCTTTAAATCTAAACTGCCTCTAGCCCCACACCCATCCCACCAAGTGTATTAGTCAGGGTTCTCTAGAGGAACAGAACTGATAGAATAATATAAATATATATTATATATATATATATATATATATAATATGTATATGAGAGATTTAAGTCTAAGAATACAGTCGTTCAGCCCATGAGGCTGGATGTCTCAGCTGATCTTCAGTATGGGCTGGAATCCTAAAGAAGTAGGCTCCAATACTGCTGAAGGAATGGACTTGCCAGTAAGAGTGAGGGCAAGCAGGCAAAGAGAGAAAGCTTCCTTCTTCCAAGTCCTTTATATAGGTTACTGCCAGGTGTGACCCAGATTAAAGGTGGATCTTCCCACCTCAAAAGGTCTGGATTAAAAGTGGTCTTCCCACTTCAAATGATTCAATTAAAAGGAAAAAAAATATCCCTTACAGGTGTGCCCAACCACTTGGGTTTTAATTCTAGATATAGTCAAGTTGGCAACCAAGAATAGCCATCACACCAAGTCATTTTATTTAAATTCTGAATACTCTGTTTATTGTTAAATGAAGCAACCCTGGACCATTCCTGGCTCATCCCTAGTCACCACCACAGGTGGACAGCCAGTTCCCCCGGGAGGAGGAGGCGTGCAGGAAGAGCCTGAAGATGGCATCGCCCACTCCCAACCAGAACAGGACCAGCTCTGGGAGAAAGCCAGCAGAAGGCCCCAGGCAGGCTGGAAAGAGTCCTGGGACTATATTCCACACTAGGGATGGCTTGCCCAGAGCTCCTGTGCAACCTCTTCATTCAATAGCTGAATCCAGGACAAAGAAGCTAGAGGAGGGCAATTTTCCTTCAAGTGTTTGTTTATTTGCCTGTTTGTTTGTTTGTTTGTTTGTGTTTGTTTGTTTTTCTCACTGGGGGTAAGACAGACCAAGAAAGCTCAATAAATATGTTTAAAAGTTGGACCTGGTGAGTTGATGACATCTCTTCTCTCTCCTGATAATTTCAACTGCTTAGATACTTAATTATCCATCCCCAGATCTCTCCTCACGCCTATGAGCAAGCTGGCCCATTACCAATTAGTGAGAACAGTTACTCCACTGAGCCTTTGTGTGAGAAAATAAATAGAAAGCTGCCATACACAAACACAGACTGAGGAGAGGAAAGAGAGAGAAATAGAACACCCCTGAGTTTACAACAGTCCTCCTGTCATGTGTCCCCATTGGGGTTTCATTGACCAGTGAGTGCATTTCTCCTCAGGATCTTTGTCCCACTAGGAAGCTTCCTGGCCCAGCTGCACAGTGGTTTAATTGGCATAAAAAAAAATTTAAAAAGAAAGAAACAGAATTAAAAGCAGCCTTACCATGCTGGTTAGAAACTGAATGTTAGCCAGGCGGTGGTGGCGCACGCCTTTAATCCCAGCACTCGGGAGGCAGAGCCAGGCGGATCTCTGTGAGTTCGAGGCCAGCCTGGGCTACCAAGTGAGTTCCAGGAGAGGCGCAAAGCTACACAGAGAAACCCTGTCTCGAAAAACCAAAAAAAAAAAAAAAAAAAAAAGAAACTGAATGTTATAACCACAGACTGACATCAGCCTCACCAAACAAGCAACTGAAGCCAGCCTTGGGTGTCTGCACAAAGCATTCATGGATCCTGGAAGGATTCACGCTGAAAGGGCTCAGGGTAATGAGGTTAGTTCAGCAGAAGTCAATCGAACTACTCTTCAGTGGGCACGCTCTTTCAAAACACAGAAGCATTCGTGATGCTGACCCTTTAGTTAGCCAGGAAGATGGGTCTTCTCAAGAAAGAAGTCCAGCTACAAAGAGAATTATCTTGGAGTGGAAATAAATTGAGTTGTCTTTTCATCTCCAATGTTATAACGGTCCAAACCAATGACAGCCAAAGACGCTGTTTCAACACACATCTGCCCCAGCTTGGCAAGGTCTCTCCTAGCCTGAGCAGCTGGATTTTAGCATGCTAGAGGTCAGGTCCAGCACCCACTCTGCATCACCTTGGGGTTCAGGGAGAGCATGCACTAACAGTCCTCTGACCATCAGAGAGCTACATTGGACTTGCACGGAACAAAATTCTTTTGGTTCTCCTTAGACACAGAACTCAAGTTCAATTTGGCTGGGACTTATAGAGTTGAGAAGTGATTGTTCAGACACCCCAGCAGAATGTAAGCTACAGTAACAGCATCCGGATCAGGCAGAAGAAAACTTGTTTAGCCTTTATCCATAGCCAACCCCCTCCCAACAGAAGGCACTGGGCAGTATGTGAGCTGAGGGGTTGGGGGGTGGGGAGGGCACACATCTGCCTGAGCTACTGGTAACAATTCACCTGCCCCCACACATCTTCCATTCATGCCCCATTTTCCTCCTCTTTAATTTATGTAAATGGAAAGAATTCATGGAAAATTTTCACAGAACAAAGTTTCCCCCAGAACACTCAAGTTACTAGCAACTACCAACATAAAAGTTAAGCCTTGAACTCTTGGTGCCCTGATTACAAAAGTGAAGCCTTGAACTCTTGGGAGCAGATAAAAAGCCTTTGGGGGGGGGGGGGAGGAAACACTCATCAAAGTCACGGCAGATTTGGAGTCCATCTGTGACAGTGCAGGATGTCAGCCAATGGGCTATATGACAACACCACGGTTATTTCATGCTGCCCTCCTGGTACCCAGTTTGGACCCACCCCAGCAGTGTGCTGCCAAATCCCACATTACAACCAAGCACTTAAGTCCTAGAGTAAGATCAGGTCTGGAAATAAACAGAAATGCAGGAGGTAACATCTGACGCCAGCTTGCCGTTGGAATCCCGAGGGAGACCCACCAAATGAATGGCAGAGAACACAACACGAACCATTTGGAATTCATGACAGAACTACGGAAGCCGGGAAGCAGCTCAGGTTTTGAGTAGACCGCACAGACACACGCTCCAGGCAGGCTGGCCTCGGCTTTCGCTTTCCTGTGCCTGCATTTCTTCTTGGTGGATTAGTGGAGACTGCTTCCCGAGAGCCTCCTGGAAATCATTTGTAGCCTTGGGCTCACCAACACCGTGCGTTGTTTTGCATCCCCCACCTTGTTATTTCCACACTGTTTTTTAGGGCCAACTCAGCATCAACTAAAATTCAAAGGTATTGTAGAGATAGGGCTGGGTGTGTTCTATAATAAAGGAATCTCAGGACCTTTTCCCTTTGTGAATTACTGTAATGTAGGATAACCATAGAACATACACACACACACAAACACACACACACACACACACACACACACACAATGGAGGTTTGGGTTATACTGCTAAGACTCAACATGTGGGTCTCAACTCCTTTGAGAACTGAATGACCCTTTCACAGGGGTCACCTAAGACCATCAGAAAACACAAATATTTACATTACGATTCATAACAGTAGCAAAATTACAGTTATGAAGTAACAATGAAAATAATTTTAGGGTTGGGGGTCATCACAACATGAGGACTGTATTAAAGGATCGCAACATTAGGAAGGTTAAGAAGCACTGTGCTGAGACATTCTTAAGAATAAAATTCTGGCCAGGAGGTGGTGGTGCACATCTTTAATCCTAGCACTCGGGAAGCAGAGGCAGGCAGATCTCTGAGTTCGAGGCCAGCCTGGTCTACAGAGAGAGTTCCAGGACAACCAGGGCTACACAGAGAAACCCTGTCTAAAAAAAAAGAAGAAGAAGAAGAAGAAGAATGAATGGATGGATGAAATTCTATTCTTTGAAAGTAATAACCAAAAACTTTTAGAAATATGTGAACTCTACTATCCATATTCATAACAATCCAACCTTAAGTATCACCTAGATAAAAAAAATTCTGTGTTATCACAATCACAGTCCTCAATTTTCCCCTTCCTCTACCTATCTAAAAGAAAAGTGGCCACACTCACTACCTCCATCTCTCATTTCCTGGCTCTAGTTTTCTGTCTCCACTGGGAATAAACACCAGCGTGTTGTGTCGTTTGAACCATTTTTACTTTCCCGGAAAATTCCATGCTCACAGTGAACATCATCCTCAAGGACTGTGAAGTGACTATCCATCCAGCTGACCTCCTGAATAAAGAGCCACTGCTTTCCAAGCTCCACCAGAAGGGGCTCGAGCCTTAGCTAATGACAGCCTAGGACAAAGCCACCTGCCTGCTCTGTAGAGGTTGTGACATTATTTACTGCACACGTTCTGGTGTTAACGTCTATAATCTGCTTCACACACTCTATGGTGCTGCCTCCAGATTTTGGCAGATGGTATGGTAGCACTAATTCCAGTATGCACTTGCTCGATGGTTTTGCCCTCTGTCCAAGAACGCTGAGTGTGATGTGATGTGTCATGAGTAATTCCAAAAAATTCAAACCTGCTAAAGTTTCACACATCCTGCTAAAAGTCTCATAATCTCAGTCTTAGATTCAATTTAGCTATATCACAATCTGATTTGACACTCAGAGCCAACCCACCCCCAGACAGACCAAGAGACCATCTCCTCAGACTCCTCCTTCCTTTAATCACACTTCATTAATGCTGCCCTCTGGATCTCCAGCATGGAACCCAGCAGTGTCCTGCCAAATCCTGCATTACAACCGAAAGTCCTAGAGTAAGGAGAGTTTTCGTTACCTTCCCCTAAGCAGGAAAACATGAGAGGATTTGATTTATGCTGAAATTTATGAGAAAGGCAGTTCCCAGAGACAATGACTGTTAGCCCATAGTCATTGGTTTCAGTAAAGGAACGCGTCCCTTTCACACAGTGGTGGTAGTATGGGAGGCTCAGTGCTTAGATGCTGGCAGGAGGCCTCCAGACCCCATAGCTGGGGTCAGCCTTCATGCTTGTATCCTCACAAGCTTCTGAGGAGCATCCCACACGGCATTACCCGATGCATGCTTACACTCATCTTATTTAGCCCATGATATGGGAATTAAAGGTGGTGACATGGTGCACAAGTTCTAAATGGTCTTATAATAAAAACCCAGAGCCAGATATTGGGGTGAATGCTGAAAGATCAGAGGAAACAAGCCACAGCCACTTCTCACCTCACCAACTCCTCAGCCGAAGAGAGAAGATCCTGTCTCCACAAATCCTCTGACTGAATGCCTGCGTCCTCAGCTGAAAGAGCCTTAGTTCCTGTCTCCTCATGCCTTATATGCCTTTCTCCGCCCAGCCATATCACTTCCTGTCTCAACCTTCCTAGTGCTGGGATTAATGGCGTGTGTGTTTCCCAAATACTGGTAGCAAAGGCATGAGATCTCAAGTGCTGGGATTAAAGGTGTGTTCCACCACTGCCTGGCTCTGTTTCTTTTAGACTGGATTAATCTCCTATAGTCCAGGGTGGCTTTGACCTCACAGAGAACCAGATGGATCTCTGCCTCTGGAGTGCCAGGATTAAAGGTGTGTGCCACCACTGCCTGACCTCTATGTTTAATGTAGTGGCTGGCTCTGTCCTCTGATCTTCAGATCAATTTTATCAGAGTCCAACAAAATATCACCCCAGTTACATCTCTCCTAACTCTGGTAATTCATCTTATGGAAACGGCAGCCCTTGTTTCGTTTCAGGACCTCTCCTAGGCATGGGAGTGAGTAAAGCTCACCTATTTGCTTCGAGATGCTCACAACTCCTTGTACATGGCTAACTGTAAGGCAGTGAATGAAATAAGGGAAAAGACAGAGGAGTATGGAAAGCAATGCATAGTGTGAGCTAAAAATATAATCAGCCAGCTTTGAGATTTACACAAGGTAAATGCAGTCCACAGGACGGTCACTTTCCGTACACATTTGCTTAAAAGGAAGAGGCTCTGCTTGCATGAGGTGGGGCAGGGAAGCTGAATCTGGAGCGCTGGTTTGCAGATATGGGAACGAAAGATCCACTCATGTAGATTATGAGGTCATTTCTTTTGAGGCCACATGCCCTCGTCTCCTCATTTCACCGATGTCTGAAGTGCAGCTATGAAAACTCGACACTTACAAGCTGTCCCGGCTGCAAAGATGAACTCAGCAAGCATCGGTGGCATCATCCCATGCGTGTGCCAATATCTTTACCTAAGTCTGATGGCTTCCATTGAAAATGCCATTCTAATTTAGGAGAATTTTATAAACTTATGTAAAGTCTCTGGGATATTCTTCCCTCCCCGGGAAAGACCTAAGAACATTCCTTCCTGAAAATCTTCCATTTTTCTCTAAACATAAAAGACCAGACAAAGGGGCTGGAGAGATGGCTCAGCAGTTAAGAGCACTGGCTGCTCTTCCAGAGGTCCTGAGTTCAATTCCCAGCAACCACATGATGGCCCATAACCATCTGTAATGAGATCTGACGCTCTCGTCTGGCGTGTAGGCATATATCAGGCAGAACACTGTATACATAATAAATAAATATTTTTAAAAAGACCAGACAAAAGATCAATGTTACTCATCAAAAAACATCCATTGATAGTTCTTTATCTGAAAACTAAAAGGCTCAACAGTAAGAAAAAATAACTCCCAATAAATTATATACATCTCCTAAAGAAATTGATTTTGAGCTTTTTTTCAATCTCAAGAAATGTAAGTCAAACAGTTTGTGGATAAACAAACACTATACATCATTGGCACCAGGAAAGTTTTTATTCCTTCACCTCAGTCATGCAAACCAGGAGGAGATCACCGTTGCCCTGAAGAACAACAGCCTAGCATTTTAACAGGCACTGAACTTTCAAGAGTAATAGAAACAATTATTCTTAGAATAATTAATGCTTAGAATAAACCTTAATTCATAATAGTCAAAAAGTAGAGATAACCTAAGTGTCCATCAGCTGATGAATGAACATAGAAAATGATATTAAGCCATCCAAAAGAGTGGAAGCCTGGAGATGGGGAGGTGACTCCATTGGCAAACTGCTTGCTGCCCAAGCCTAAGGACTCTAATTCAGATATCCAGTATCCATGCACAACTCCCACAGTGGGAGGCAGAGGCAGAAGCATCCCTGGGGCTTGCTGTCCAGCCTGTCTAGCTGAATCAATGAGCTTCAGGTCCGATGAGAGACCTCAGAAAGATAAGGTGAAGAGTGATTGAGAAAGATACACAATACAAACCTCTGGCCTCCAAGTGCACCCTCAAAGACATACACTTGCATAAACACATACAAGAAGATGGGCACATGTGCACATGAGCGTGAGCCCGCACGTGCGCACGCATACACACACACACACACACACACACACACACACGAATGGAATGCTAACACTTCTAACAACATGGATAGAACTGGGATCATTAAGTGAAGTAGCCAGGAACAGAATAATGAGAACCACATGATCTCATATTGATCTCTTAGAAGTTCAGAGTAGGGGTTGGGGATTTAGCTCAGTGGTAGAGCGCTTGCCTAGCAAGCGCAAGGCCCTGGGTTCGGTCCTCAGCTCAAAAAAAAAAAAAGAGAAGTTCAGAGTAGAACATGTCTGGAGAGAGGGGGAGAAAATGGAGAGAGGTTGATCGGTGGGACTAAGTTATGGTTTAAAAGGAGCAAGAAAGCCGGGCAGTGGTGGCGCACGCCTTTAATCCCAGCACTCGGGAGGCAGAGCCAGGCGAATCTCTGTGAGTTCGAGGCCAGCCTGGTCTCCAAAGCGAGTTCCAGGAAAGGCGCAAAGCTACACAGAGAAACCCTGTCTCGAAAAAAACCAAAAAAAAAAAAAAAGGAGCAAGAAGTTGTAGTGTGCTTTTATACAGTGGGGTGATGATAAATAAGCAATACAGGCTGTATATTTCAGAAAGCATAAAAAAGAATTTTAAATGACATCACCATAAAGAAATGATAAACGTTTGAAGAGATGGATACATTTAAACTAATTTAAACATTACATAATCCATACACACATCAAAATATCACATGGTATGTAGAGATTTTATGTCTTATGATTTCATTAAAAATAAATCTACTTTACATTTTAATAAACAATAAATGAGTCTGAATTTCACTCTAAACCAAAAAGTTGATTTAGCTATTTCCCAACATAGTGGAGACTTTTGTATCATATATTAAGTATGAAGTCAAAACATCAATTCCAGGAAATGTGTTTCCTGGATGACAGCTCAGCTGTACATAGAAAGATGAATGCAAAATGGAACTTCTCCTCCGATTACACTGATCGCCAGCTAGTGAGCGGTCTCAGGATTGATTACGCTTTCATTTTCATAAGCAGATGATGTCTATGATGATAGAATAAATCACAAAGAAAAACAATCAAAATATTTAAGCATTGAAGTTGTAAAAGATATTAACAAAGAAGGGATGAAGAATGAGGGGCAAATGGACCACGGCAAAGTGTAAACCACAGAACTGCACCATGATGTGGGGTATCGTCTGGCCTTTCAATCTTGAACTTTAAAGAGAATGATGTCCCTTCAAAGAACTTCTCAAGTGAGTAATATCAGAAACACAAAGAGGCAGAGGTGAGGGTTTTATGTAATTCTCATTTCCAAACTGCTAGTGTATAATCTGTTTGTGGTAAGAAATATGGAATCAAGTTTTCCAGTGCTAATTTTAATAAAATTGGAATTTTTCACATTTAAACTTTTGTCACTCAATGCCTGCTCAATATCAATGATTGATGTTAGTCTGGAAATAGGATCATTAGATAGTTGAAATCAACTATGCTCTTAACTCTCAACTACATTTGCAAATGCTATCAAATAAAAAGAAAAAAGTCCATGAAAAATGCGCTAACAGTTGACCTAAGGAAACACTAACATAGCTGGGCGGTGGTGGCGCATGCCTTTAATCCCAGCACTCAGGAGGCAGAGCCAGGAGGATCTCTGAGTTCGAGGCCAGCCTGGTCTACAGAGCGAGATCCAGGACAGGCACGAAAGCTACACAGAGAAACCCTGTCTCGAAAAAACAAAAAACAAAAAGAAAAGACTAACATGAATGCAGAATTCAACAGGTTTCTACAACATTTGTGTTTGTAAGTTACTTAACTGGGATTAAATGTGCTTTCCTCCTGTTTTCAGTCTAGTGAGTGGCTCAAGAGGCATCATGACCTGCTCCATGAGTTTGCCCCAGATCTTTTGATAGACTGACAATTTTTCAATTAGAACTTGGAACAAATGAGCCTGTTATATTAACCTTGAGCTTAACTTTGTTACAAAGAGGTAATTGTAATTGCTCTTGCCCTAACTGGTTTTGCTCTGCTTTAAATGGAAGTGTATTAGAAGACTTTAACTATTGAAACCCCAGAGAAAGGTCGACGAAAGATGAATGCTTAGCTTAAACCCCACAGTCAGATAAATACATGATGACATGTTTTAATAACCACCAAAACACTTCCTAACTGTTTCACACACCAGAGGAGAAGTGTGTGTGGCAAGCAAATCTAAGAACAAGTGCCCGGTGTTTCAGACTCGGCACTCAAAACAATGTGACCTCTTCCACATGTGGCTGTCATCATAGGCTCAAAAGCAAGCCCCAAACGACTCTACACCAACCGTAAACTCTGAAGAAGAAAATAACAACCCAAGCCCTTGAAGACATAGGAGATGAAGAGCAGTTGAGATAGAAAGAGCCATGTGACAGAAAGAAACAGGGCAGGGCTTCAGTTCTGGTACTGCGGGCACGAGGGCAGGGTCTGGAGACGTGGAGAGGCAGAAACGTGCAAACAAACTCATTGCAGCTCTGAGGAGGGAGGGGAGGTCCCTGACCACACATCTGTGGGCAGATTCCAAGATCTCTGCCAACAATGAAAAAAAAAAAAAAAAACCAAGAAGCTGGAGCTACTGGAAATGGCAAATGTCGCTTTTCCCCAGTTAAGTTCGTTTCCTGTTCTAACAAAAGAAATCAACTCCATTCAAGGAAATATGTAATACCCCAAGTTTCCACAGGAATCATTCATAATCTTCAAGCTGTAATACAAAGAGCTCAACATACAGAAAACATAGCCCCATCAAAAGAAACAATAAAAAGGTCTGTTAAGAGGTCAGCCCCAAGGTGGTCCAGATATCAGAATTGTGAGAGAGAGACTCAGAAGCTGCACTTGTAACTGCATTCAAGACATAAATAAATGTTTTGTTTTTTGTTTTTGGAAATAGGAAAATAGGAAAGGGGTAGAGTCCATTGCCACATAAGTCTGGTAGCCTGCGTTCTATCCATGCATCCCATAACAGGGAGAAAACTGAAAGTTCTCCTCTGACCTCTGCGTGCACACCATGACACTTGTGATTCCGTGTACTCACAAACACACCGTGCACACACATAATAATAATTATTATTATAAGAGTTATAATTATTATTATTATTGTTGTTACAAATTTTTGGAAGTTAGGAGCCACAAGTCTTGTGGATTCCATAAAAGACACAAATTTACAAGTTCAAGAACCCTGCGGTGCCCATACAAAGATGCTCACATTAGGAAGAAATCTCAGATTTGAGGATTAATCTCAGCCTCAGCGCAATAAGCAGGTGCTAGATGTCTGTTACTAAACAGAGCCTCTACCTGTGTCAGGTTTTCTGCATTTAAAAGATGCCATTTTGATTTCCAGATTAATTTAACGAAGATTATTGGTAAACCAAAAATTCCAGAGACTTTAGAAACAAAATATAAAATGGCGCCCAGCCATCAGACAATCCAGCGTGTACCTCCATTCTAAAAGTCACCTCCAAAAATCCCAGTTTTATAAAATGAATCCATGTATATATTTCCTGCTTTAAGTTTTTTATTGAACGTGTCCTTGCAAAACAGTGCAGTGTTATGTCACTGTGAAAGCTTTGTGCCAGCCCAATTTCCCTTCAAGCACGTCTGTGTAGCCTGCATTATGAAGGTACTAAGTAAGGTACGGAAAGCAACAGGTTTTATTTATGGCACCTAGAAATTTGCATTGACTATAAACCTAGATGGTTACCAAACTATCTCTGTGACATAACAAACAAAACAGAGTGTATGTGTATTTAAATATACTGTGTAGAACAGTGTTTCTCAACCTGTGGGTCATGACCCCTTTCACAGGAGTTGCATATCAGATATCCTGAATATCAAATATTTACATTATGATTCATAACAGTAGCAAAATTATACTTATGAAGTAGCAATGAAAATAATTTTATGGTTGGGGTCACCACATAAGGAACTGGGTCGCAGCATTAGGAAGCTGAGAACCACCAGTATAGGAACAGATGAAAGCGTGAAGCTCTCCATAGCTCTAAAAATGCAGATGCCAGAGGAAACATCAAGCTCTGCTGCAAGAGTAGTTCTAACATCTTCAACTTTTCCCATTCTTTGTTCCCCTTGCTTGGCTCCATACCCTGACAGATTGAGGTCAAAACTCACCAATGTTCCATACAGACATTTCTTTACCATATATGACTGAAATGTCAGCTAAGTTAAAATCATGAATTTTAAATAGGAAAGCTTTATCCTAAATCCTTCTTTTAATCATTATTGTTCTGGTGTCTACCCTGTCTCTACATCTTCCACCAAGCCATTGTCTGAGATAGAAATGATTTTAGACCTCACATTTGCAAAATGCTTTCCCACCCTGGCTACAAGAAGAACTTAGGACCAATTCAGCACTTGCTGTGATCAGTTCACCAGCCACTCCCTCTTGCCTTGACTCAGTGCCTTGTAGAATCAGACATTATTTGCAGCTGCGGTTGATAGTTCATGTGTTATAAGCGGAAGCAAAAGAAGTCAGAGTAAACACAGGTGCCTCGTCACACCCAGACTGTTTATCTAGCTTGTTCATATCTTTGGTAGCAGCAAAGGGATATTTATTGGCCATGTGGTCTTTGAAAATACTAATTTTGCAAAATGGTGACTAGAGCCATTCAAGACAGGCCAACTTTACCTATCTTGGAGTTTTACTTGGCCTACAAGTCCAGTGAAGACGCGGCCCACCAAAACCTTTTGTATTAATCTATCAGTGCACTTTCCTAAAAGCCCCTTTGAATTTAACCTTGGGAAAACGAAATATTGCGGTAATATATTTCCCCTTCATGTTTTGAAGAGCCAGCAAAGCTGACTGATCATCGTCCAAGAGACACAGACACCAGCAGCCCACTCTGCTTGCTGGTACACTCAGCTAGAAGTATGTTAGTGCTGGTAATTGCCCAACAGGCTGGGGCAGAGAAGATGAATTGCAGTGGGGAGCCTGCTTAACAAACACTGCAATTAGCACCACCTAAGAGCTTGAGGGTTAGAAAGGTAATAAACAAAAGGGTAAATTAATATGCATGTTAAGTCCCCAAAGATAGCCAGATGGCTGGCAGCAACATCAGATGTTTCCTCTCTGTCTTTGCAGGACCACTCCTCCGTGCAGTGAGCTGTCCCATTGACATTTTCTGGGAGTATGGGGAAGTGATGGAGAGTTATAGGACCCATAATGCAATGTAGCTAGGATGCACTGAGAACTTTGAGCTCAAGGCCACATCAGTGTCCCCAGAGGCCAGAGGGACACATAGACCAGCAGTCACAAAATTGAATAAAGAACAAATTTCACAAGCATGATGCTAAACACAGCACCAGGACTCCCAGGTCTTAAGAACGGAGAATGTGGCCAAGCCATGGGACTAGATAAGTTTATTTTCTCCCTACTTCTAGAACTCTGGGTAGCCAATGCATCTCATGCCATGTGGTCAGGCTGCAATCTGAGCCATACATGTAAAGGCCTGTCCCCATATCACCCTTAGAAAGCAAATATGTCCTTATTCTCAGTAAGCAACCACACATGCAGATTTTGTCAAAGTCCCAAACCAAAAGTTGGTCGTTTCGACTAAGCCGGAGTCCCTGGGGAGAAATCTCAGTGCAGAAGTCGGAGCATTCAGAATGCGTCCTTTCTAGCATCTTACTGCTCAGTGTTCCCTTTGTGTTCTTCCAAGATCTCTCCAACTAATGCCAGGTAAATAGCTCCAAGCAAAAAGATCAGGGAACAGCCATGGTAGGATAGGAGGTGAAATTTCTACTGCCCTGGAAGATAGAAAATGGTTGTCTACTGACCACCACCATACTATCCAGATTTTGGCTCTACACCTTACACTTAATGCTCTTTTGTGACTTGGGAGTCATACTCTCCTCATTCTGAAATAGTCATCAGGAAGTCCCATAAGCCATGGAAGGCAAACACAAGCATGCCCAGAACTGAAACACTTGATAAATGTTCTGAGCCTATTCCAGCTATCTAGTCCCTTCCAGATTTGAATAAATCTACTTGATCTGAGATCCCTGGGAGAGTTCTCAACCTACAGCAACATGACAGCATGATACTCTGCTGAGGCCATTCTCTAAAAGGATGTTTAACTCGTGTCTATGGTTCCAAAGCCTCTGTAGATAAAGTTCTGAGTACATGATTTTGGACATGAAAACATTCACTGTTTTTGGTAAGCACTCAAACTTTGTACTTTGTTCAGTGACAACTGTACGCATAAACCACAGTACTAGAAGTACTAATAATTTTGACACCAATTGACAAAATGTTTTTGTCCCAAATATTTTCAAAGCACATTACAGTTGTTGCAGATATCTCAAAATATCATATAAACTCATCAAGGTAAGAAATATTAATAGGAGACTACTTCCTGTTGCCTGCCTATCAAGATGTAGGACTCTCAGCTCCAGCACCATGTCTGCCCGCACACAACCATGTTGCATCATGATGATAAAGGACTGAACCTCTGAAAATGTAAGCCACCCCAATTAAAAGGTTTTTTTTCTTTATACAAATTGCCATGATCATGGTGTTTCTTCACAGAAATAAAAACCCTAACTAAGACTAAAGTTGGTATTGGGGTATTGCTGCAATTGGCCTGACCATGTTTTTGTTTGGAGAAATTTGGACTTTGGGAGAGTTTGGGTTAAGAAAGCAGTGGAATGCTTTAAGCACTGCTTAATGGGCCTTACCAGTAGGAGCATGGAAGACAGCGGTGCTGAGTATGACTCACACGGTGGAGGTTGGCTCAGGAGGTTTCAGAGGAGAAGAATTTTCATTCGTTGCCTAGAGATCGTTCTTGTGATATTTTGGTAAAGAAAGTGGCTGCTTTTTGCCCTTGTCCAAAGAGTCTGCCTGAGGCTAAAGTGAAGAGATTTGGATTAATTCCAATGGCATAGGAAATCTCAAAACAGCCTACTACAGATTCTGTTGTGGGATTACTAGTGTTCATGCTTATAAAGATTTATAATGAAAAGGAGCAAATTGAGGAGAAAAGGAGCACCAGGAAATGGAATACAGCTAAAACCTGTGTTCAAGGAGATAGACAGATTAGGAAAGGGACTAAAGGGAGTGGTGACCTCAGGGCAAGGTCCCACCCAGCTAAGTTTCCAACTTGTGAAAAGAAATTAAAGTTTAGAGCAAGGCAGCAGGGCGGTGGTGGCTCACAACTTTAATCCCAGCACTCAGGAGGTAGATGCAGGTGGATCTCTGTGAGTTTGAGGCCAGACTGGTCCACTGAGCAAGTTCAAGGATAGTCAAGCTTAAGCGGTGAAGGATAACATGGAAAACAGAAAGCTGCTGAAGATGTAATTGAACAAGGAGGCCATGTTCCAGCCCCAGCAAGCAGCAGAACTTGGCAGCTTTGGCCAAATGGTTCTGGCTTTAGAGTCAAGGATAGAAGAAAGGGGTTATGGAATATTCCTCTGTGACTAAGGAAAGCCACTAAGGCCAGGCATGTGTCAGGGGTGTCCTTAAACCGAGGCCCAGAGAGGCCATTGTGTGAAGCTGTAAAAGAGAAGTCTGGACTGCCTCGGAGACCCCAAGATATTAGAGATACCAGAACCATGAGATGCCTGCTGAGGAGAGCTGCTAACAAGGAGTAGAACTAGTCCAAGAGAAAGAAGTTTATTGCAGTCAACAAAGAGGAAAGGAGTTGGAGACCTGAAGAGCATTTTGACATCAGACATGGAGATGCAGAATTTGGAGTTTGCCCAGTTGGTTTTTGGTCTTGCTTAGGAACAGTATTTCCTCACTATGCTCCTGTTGCTAGAGTTTTCCTGCCTGGCCCACAGTCAGGACAAATCTCTCTCACCTGCCAGTCCCACAGCCCCTCAGACCCAACCAAGTAAACACAGAGACTTATACTGGTTACAAACTGTATGGCCGTGGCAGGCTTCTTGCTAACTGTTCTTACAGCTTAAATTCATCCATTTCCATTAATCTATACCTTGCCACATGGCTCGTGGCTTACCGGCATCTTCACATGCTGTTTGTCATGGTGGCGGCTGGCAGTGTCTCTCTGACTCAGCCTTCCACTTTCCAGCTTTATTCTCCTCCTTGTCCCGCCTACACTTCCTGCCTAGCCAATGGCCAATCAGTGTTTTATTTATTGACTAATTAGCAACACATTTGCCATACAGAATATCCCATAGCATGCTCCCTTCCCTATGTTTTGGAATGGTTATGTATATCCTGTACCATATGTTGGAAGTATATAATCTGCTTTTTATTTTTATTTTATAGGGAATTACAGATAAGAGAGACTTTGAACTTTGGATTCTTAAACATTGTTGAGACTATGACTGATTATGGGGACTTTTGAAGTTGAACTAAATTCATTTTGCATTATGACATTGTTACAAGCTGATGGGGCCTAGGGAGTGGAATGTGGTAGTCTGAATGTAATTGGCCTCCATAAGTTCATAGGGAATGGCACTATTGGGAGGTTTGGCTTTGTTGGAATCAGTATGACCTTGTATAAGAAAGTATGTCACTGTAGAGGCAAGCTTTGAGGTCTCGTGTATGCTAAAGGCATGCCCAGTGTTTGAGACCACTTCCTGTTGTCTGCCTATCAAGATGTAGGACTCTCAGCTCCAGCACCATGTCTGCCTATGTGTTACAATGTCCTGTCTCGAAAAACAAAAAAAAAAAAAAAAAACAAAAACAAAAACAAAAAAAACAAAAAACAAAAAAACAATGTCACACCGTGATGATAATAGCCTAAACCTCTGAAAATGTAAGCCACCTCAACTAAATGTTTTTCCTTAAAAAAAAAAAAAAAAAAGGAAATACTATTAGACCACCGGCAAACCTTTTTATTTTATTATGCTAATAATGAAATCTGTCTATTTCTAAACCATAGTTTTTTTTATTTTGCTGGTGACTTTATTTCAATAAAATTGGTTTCTCTTGTCATCCTATTGTTTTGATTTTTATATCTAAAATATTATTCTGAGAATTTTTGTGGGCTTCACCAAACTATCAAACACATCCTTGGAACAAAAATAGAGAAGAAAATAAAAAGATTAAGAATCCATGCTAAAAAAAATTGAATGATTCTCTCCCTCTCCCTGCAGACAGCATTCTACACTTTGCGCTATGGCAATTTCTTCTTTCAAAATATCTTTTTCATTTCCTTATAACTACAAAACAAAACCTTGCCTGATCCTGTTACCACCTTAAAATCATTTCCAGATTCCCTTCACTTGTCCTAATGGTATTTTCAATCCCTCCTTCCATATCATTATACCCCACCCTGTAACTATTTGTAGACAGTACATTCTTTATTCCACCCACTGAGATTGAAATTTGCTGTCAGGTGGCCCCAGGTAGCCAAAAGCAGTAGCCTTTTAAATTATTTTTTCAGCAGTAGCCTTTTGATAGGTCTGCTTACTATTATAGTGCCTCATTCTCTACACTGTTCCCTTTCATAACTTTTCTTACTACTGTGATACAATACCTAAAAAAAAAAAAAATGGTGGTGATTTGAATAAGAATGTCCCCCATAGGCTCATATACTTGAGTGTTTGGTCTCCAATTGGTGGAACTATTTGGGGAGAATTAGAAGATTAGATGGTACCTTGCTGGTGGAGGTGTGTTACCAGGGGTGGGTTTTGAGGTATCAAAATCCCATAGCATTCCCACCTGATCCCTCCATTCTTCCCCTCCAACTTACAGATAAAGATGAAAGTTCTCAGTTACTGCTCCAGTCCCATGCCTTCCTGCTTCCCTACCATCATAGTCATGGTCTCTAACCCTCTGGAACTGTAAGTCCAAGTAAACTGTTTCTTCTATAAGTTTCCTTGCTCATGGTGCCTCTTCAGAGCAGTAGAAAAGTAACTAAACATAACTTAGGGGAAAAAAGCATTTTGAATGGTTCATGAAGGGAGGATACATCCATCAAGGTAGGGAAAGTGTGGCAACAGTCAGGAGGCAGCTGGTCACACTTCATTCACATCAGAGAGCAGACAATAAATGGTCTCAGCTCACTTGTTATTCAATCCAGGACCAATCCTATGGTGTAATGCTGCCCACATTGGGGTCTTCTTTCCTCAGTTAAACTTCCCTCCAAACACCCTCATAGATACACCCATCGGTGTGTCCCTACGGTAATTCTAAACCCCAGTCAAACTGGCAGTGAAGGTTAACTGTATCAGCAAAATTTGTTGACACTTTTAAACTAAGAAATGTTACCATGTCACATCCCCATTTCTTCTGTAAAATAAAACCAAATTCCTAGATTCAAGACCCTTTCCAAATCAGATACCATCTACTGTTCAGGTCTTCTCCTTTTTGGCCTCTAAGCCCCACATTCTAATTATTCTTCAAACTCCCACATAATGGGAGCCATAAGCCTAAGTGACTCTTGACACACATGCTGCCATATTTTCTAGATCTGGGCCTTGCTTAAGTCTCCATAGCACCAGAACCTCTTCTCAGAAATCATGTGACCGTGCTGCGGCTAGGCAGTTAGGCAGGAATAGATAATCCCCATAGCAACATATCCTGTTGGCTGAAAGGTTCATGATTAAGAAAGTCCCCTCCCTGCTTGCACTCCCCTTTTCCCCCACCAATATATGCCTTAAGAGGAAAATGAAATTTTGGAGTTTGATCAGACATCCTGTCTTGCTCTCATTCTTTGTGTCTCTTGCCCCCCTCATTCGCCAGCCCTCTCTTCAGGTCCCCGTTGAAGACCCCACTGGCCGGGGCACCCACACAGTTTTATGCCAGCATGCTTTCATTCTTGATGATAATCCTTCTTAGAATGCTCTGTATCCTGTTTTTTACAGAAGAAAAAAATTATGGTCCCATTTCTGAACCTGCATTGTTTTTGAGGAGCTCCTGCATGGGTACACAGAGATAAGTGGAGCTGGCTAAAAAAATTAAGCCCAATTACTTGTTTTATTATTAAAATTTTTGTTACAAAATTCCATTCTGAAATGCCATGATTATATATTATCACTTTGTGACAGAATTATGAATATTTCAGAACCATAAAAACAGATTGAAATTGCTCATCCCCCTCACTTGTCACAACCTAAAATTCAAAACTGTTGTCAGAATATCGCCTCATTCTGCTCTAGTCCCCCCCCCATGATTTTCCTAAGGCCTAATCCCTAAAGTTCATCTACCTTTTACTTCCTATTTATGATTTTTATAGAAATTTCTTGCATACAAATGCCTCCGTCACAAAGGACTCAGATCGCAAAAATGCTAGTCCTAGATCCTGCATGGCCATCCCCAGGGGACACTGGTAGGCAGAGGGTCCCAGTAGTCTTTCTTCCAGCCTGCATTGGTCTTTCCGCTCCCAATGAAACCCCTTTCCCTTGGAAACACAAACCGTCCAGCTGTGCCACTTGCTGTGTTCCCCTGACACCATCAACCTCCCTGTGAGCCACTGACAGCTGGTGAAGATGAAGGTGCCTCTTCACTGTCTCCATGAGAACCTGCACCTTCTTCTGAGATAACTCGGGTCCCCCACCCCCTGTCACATATTCTTAAACCTGCTGGACTCCCCAGCTCCTCTGACTTGCGCATCTGCAACCATTCCTGTGATTGACAGAGCCCTACGTCCCCTAAATCACCAGTCCAATGCTCACTTTCTAAACATCCCCATATGTCCTAATACTCCTTTATCCAAATACTCTCTTCTATTTCATAGGATCCTACTGACCTTTTATATCCTTGCCTACTTTGAGTCTTCATTAAAAACAAAGACCAAATTGCTTCTTCAAAATATATTCTTCCATATAAAGCAAAATTTGTGATCCCATCTCCCCTTCAAGTCTAATATAAGCCATAAGCATCCTTGAATCCTTGATCTATAAGGACTAAGATGGAGCCTGAGAGGGGGATTGTAACAGGAGACATAATGCCTGGATTTAAGTGTGATGCTATCACCCTGCCTACATAGTTATTGGATCCTTTCCCATCTCCCCACTAGATGGTCCTCTCCCTGTGGCTCAGGGACTTCTACCTTACTTCCTAGGAAGTAAGAACTGTCCATTTCACCTGCAAGAGCTTGATCATGAGAGATGCTGAATAAATAGTTGTCCAGTAAATGAATTAACAAAGATTCTTCGTACACTTGGAACAATCAGCAATTCTGCATTTGGAGTATTTATTGCTAACTCTTACACATGCATTCTCATTCAGTCACATGGCTCTTCATGACTTTTCTTCCTAACAGGCTTTCTAGCTCCCATAAATATTCCAGTGCCACAAACACAATCTGCACTCGATAAATATTTGTTGGGAGCTTTTTACAAGCCTCCCTTATTAACATACTGAAGTTTTTATTATTTCTATTATCCCAGTAGTTGCAGGGTGACTCATCATAGCCCAAATGGTAACAGAAAGCTTTGGAGAGAAATAATAACAGTTGTTAGTAATACTTTATTTTTAATTTTTAAAATAAACTGTAGCATAGCTATAAAGCACAGTAGCTATTGTTTTTATTAGGGCAACTAACCTAATAGTTGAGCCTGGGCTAAGGAGTCAGAAAAAGAAGAAAATGAAAAAAAATAAAAGGTTTATAAAATATTATTTTTGAAACCCAACTTATGTATAGTTATTGATTATATATATTCTTTATATATTTTATAATGTATTATATATAATTATCTATAGTATTCCTTATATATAATATATATTCTTTATAGATATTATATAAGGTATATATATATGTGTGTGTGTGTGTGTGTGTGTGTATATTTATAAAGAATTAATAATAACCACCAGGCCACAACTTCTCACAGGAGGGCTGAGGAGAGATCTGAAAAGCCCATCACATCAAGTGACATCAACCCCTAATGACAGAAGGAGCCCTACAGGAAGACAACTTTGGATAGCAGCATGGAAATGCTTGCCTTGTGATACCTGCATGAGCTTCGGTAACTTGACATTCTATACCACAGAAAAAGAAACCCCTCGAGAGCATTTATACCATTGACACAATATCTTGAGGTCCTTTGAATTGCTGTCAATCAGAAGGGGCCCAGAGTGAGTCCTTCATTCCAGGAGAATCAGGAGAAGTCTAGCAGAGGGTGCACAAGTCTGTTTTGTTCCTGATTTTTTTTTCACAAGGTAATTTACATACTATACAATTTAAATTTAAGTACTATATTTAAATATATTTTATATACTATACAATAAACCCATATGCAGTTATTATCCCTGTGTTTAATATGCTCACTGGGCTGTACAACCATTTTTAGCATATTCTCACTTTTGAGCATTGTGTCCCATTCATAGTCATTTCCCAGTCCTTTTGCTCTGTAGCCCTAAACAAACACTATTCTACTTTCTGTCTCTACAGATCTGTCTGCTTTAAACCATGGGCAAATGGAGTCATAGTGTATCATCTTTGATGACCGGCTTTTTTCTCTTAACATTATGTTCAAAGTTCAACCGTATTACAGCATGTGTCCGCACTGCGGTGTATGTCAGTACTACATGGCTTTTTAAGGTCAAATAATATTTCATTGTGTGGATGTAACACATTAAAGTTATGTTTTGAGAATAACCACTCTGTGTCTGTTAGCACCTCCACCTAAATCTTCTCTATAAAGTCTCTGATTTCCAGATGTTTGGATAGATGAAAAAATAATTTCTGTCTGTCTAATTATTTCACTTCCTCACTTGGAAAGTAGACAGATTTGTACTTATAGAGTTCTTAGGATTATTATAATTGAAGAGCAGTGCAGTGCTTTCCCATAGGAATAACTAACTATCCATTAGGTATCACAAGGACATAAAATCGTTAACATCTTTCTTTTAAATTTGATTGGATTTTTTATTGCAAAGGTGATTGACATTTATTTTAACCAATAAAAAATATAGAGGTGAATTTTTAAGTTCCTCATCTTCTTCTCAGGTTTCTACCTGTCCTCAGGCCTCACCAGCTCACGGTAATTTATGCACTAGAAGACAGCACACAGAAAGGTTCCTTTTACATTTTCTCTGTTATGTGTTATACATATCAATCTACAAGTTACCTTTTCCCTTTTTTGTTTGGTTTGTTTTTTTGTTGTTCTAGGGTTTTTGTTTGGTTGGTTTGTGATTTTTTGGTTTTTGTTTTGTTTTGAACAGAGTCTTAATTTGTATCCCAGGCTTACTAGAACTTATTATGTAGCCAGGGCTGGCCTCAAATCCAGGTAAATCATCCTGTTTGGGTCTCCTAGCTACTGAACTTTAGGCATGTGCCACCATGCCCGGCAATTTACCATTTTTTAAACTGAAAGAAAAAGAATCATATAGTCATCTTTCCAACCAATCCATCTGTTAAGTCTTTCTTCTTAGCGTCCATGCAACACTCCACAGCATAAATGCACTCCAGTCAGTGCATTAAACTCTTCAACAATTGATGTGCATTCAAATGACTTTCACTGACCATCATATAATAGCTTGAATAATCCTTCTTTTAATAACATAATAAGTAATTATACCCATTGATCTGTTGTTACCATTCTGTCCATGTTCCATTCTCCTATCTTTTACATCCTTTACCTGGGCAAAAAAAACATGTTAGAACAAATATGCAGACTAGGTGATCTATAGTAAGGAATTTCAGGAGCTTCACAAGCATGCAGATGTGAGTTCAGATAACTAGCACCCCACATAAAAGTCAGGTACAGCTGTGAGTATGTGTAACTCCTTCAATGGGGATTGGAGATTCACAGATCCTGAAGGCTTGCTTACCAGCCAGCCTAGCTGAAATGGCAAGTTGCAGATTGAAAGACCCTGTCTTCTCTAAAAATACAGGGAAAAGCAGTAGAGGATGATACCTAATGTCACTCTCTGGCTTCTATACTGGTGAGCAGTCACCCATCCCTCCCCGCATGCCCCCACTCACCTACCCACACACCCACACACAAAATAAATAAGGAAATCCAAGCAGAAGAAATTTGAAGGAAAAGAAACTAATTCGGTGAATGAACAAGAGATGACTGGCCATTCTGGACAGGAAAATAAAGACAATTCCGAAGAAGAGCCGAGAAAATGATCAGGCCGGAAGTCAGGAACAGTGCACTTCCTGGGAAGACCCTGTTCCAACCAGACACCCAGATGGACAGCAACGGACCAAGTTTCTTCTTCTTAGTAAAAGAGATAACATTCTTCTTCAGAAAGCATCTCTTTTTCAAACATTTTTAAAACTTTAAAAATTAAAACTCAAGTATATGATTATGGCTTCTTCCTGGATTGTAAAATAGTATAAATAAAAACATATGCAAACTGATTCAAGATCTGGCTATGGGAGAATATGGTAAAGCCATGTGACATGCTTTTGGATCATCCTGGAACCTGACTTACGTCAAGGCTCTGTCCATTTCCTAGGTGAACGTGCTGCTGAGTGTGTTTGTGTTCAGGGAACCTTCTTGGTGAGCTCACTCCAAAGGACTGTAGGCGTTTTGTTTCCTGTGTCTTTTGTAAATGGTTTTATGTCGTTGTTGTTGTTTTTTAGACATGCTCTGGCTATGTAGCCCAGGCTGGCCTTGAATTCTCCATTCTCGAAACTGCAAAGTATTAGGATTCCAGGTGTGCCCCACCTTGCCTAGCTCTCCACTAAGTTTTCATTTCTAGTTTAAGATTAGGAAGCCCCCGTGTAAGGTGTTGTAGCCTGTTGTTCCCACGCCACGGGTTCTGTGGTATCTTACAGCTGGCCCTTGTGAGCATGGCTGAATTCACTAGACACCTCACACAGGGCTCTCCCTTCCCATGAGCCAGATTGATCTAGAAAGAAGACTGGGAAAATGATTCCCCTGGTTTTGTTTTTTCTGGAAATGCTGCATGGAAAAAGTTTTTATCCAGAGGGAAAATGTCTGGATTTTACTAGCTCACTAAAATATAAACCATTTAGTGGCTTAAAAAAAAAAACACTTGAGATTAAGCTTTCTTTCATCTGTTTGCACATGTCAAACAAAAATAGCAAAGTATATATAAGGAAAAAAAACTGTTTATGTGAAAAAGAAAATTTATACCTAATAGCCATGGTCTTCTGTTGCTAGTGTTACTTCATAGGATTTTTTTTTCAGGTGGTTTATCCTTTTTCTACAAGAACGTGAATGAGACGAGTGGTTGCCTGTCAACCCCAAGAATGCTCGCAAATTTTGTAAGGGACTTAGTGAGGAGGGATGGACATGGACAGTCAAGAACCAGAGATTCCACGGGATCCCAGTCAGGTACACAAATACGTTTGCTGAGATTTAACATTCTGTTACAGGATAGGAAAAAAAAAATGTATTAATTCCCTTCATTGACAGCCTTTTTATTTCCTTTTACCAAGCTATAGATGGTCCCCAAAATAACCTCAAGATGGATTTAATCTTAGAAGCACGCAGCTATTTCCTCTGTGGCCTCCAGGGCCCTGCCAGCCTTCATCTTCTACAAGGGAGCACATTTAAATCTTTCAAGGGGCCTTTTATACCTGGGGCCACCCTGTTTCTCTTCACAGTAGATCCTGAAAGCCTGTTTGTCAAGAGTGAGGAGGGGCCTATCAGGCCCTGCCACAAGCCCAGAGGAGGTCCACCTGCTCCGTTCCCAGACCAAATGACAAGTTACTTCTGTTGCTCCTGCTCCTTCCAACAGCACTGAAACCAATGTGTTTCATATATGAACTTCAAAAATATTATTTCACCTTTTCTGGTAGTGCTGGGCAAGCACTCTACTACTGAGCTACATCTCTAGCCCTTAACCCATCTATTCCAGGGAGAAATGGATTGTCATTTAGGAGCAAGAAGTTGTCAATTCGACACAAATTCACATTTCATTAATGATGTCTAAAAGAGCCTCTGTCACTAACTCAATATCATGCATTATTTATACAAGTCAGGAGTTGGAGAGAGTGTGGCCTGCCTTATGATCCAGCCTGTGATTTCGAAGGTTGAGTAGTTTGCACAGAAAGTAGTGGCTGACCCTATACCCCTGCTCCCCCAGCCCCTGCCTGAAGTCATGGATGCCCACACTGACACTCTGACTTCAGTACTTTCTATAGCGTCCACTAAGGGCCTGGTATTGCCATCATTGTTTAAGGCCTTCGAGAATAAGTCTACACACAGCCATCAGAGTTGGGTCATTTTCCCCCAAACACTGGTGCTGTGGAATAATCCTCTTATACACTGTAAAGATTTGTCACTCCAAATGGTTTCATAAAATGCTGATTGGCCAGTAGCCAGACAGGAAGTATAAATGGGGCAACCAAACTAAGGATGATGGGAAGGAGAAGGACAGAGAGAGGAGCCAGACACAGCGGGAGCAGGAGATGAACATGCCGTGCTAATAAAGGTACCACCATGTGGCAGAGAGTAAATAAGGAATATGGGTTAACTCAAAATGTAAGAGCTAGTTAGTAATAAGCCTGAGCTATTGGCTGAGATTAACAATTAAGATAAGCCTCATTTGGGAACAGGCTGGTGGGAGAGAAATGTCCAATTACACACAGATTTCTAAATACCTTTTTTCTATAGGTTTTGGATTCTTTGATTGTGGGAACTGTATCTAATTCCTATCCCTTTTCAGCTTTGGTGTTGGCAGGCAGCTTAGATAAGGGATGCTCAATAAAGTTTCATTAACAATAGCAGAAGAGTATAATTAGTCTCCCTTAAAGATCAAGAAACTGAGGTTCACAAAACTACTCAACCTCATACACACAGTAAGTAGTAGAAAACAGGTTGAAATAGAGCTTCATTGAATACCAGAGCCAGGACCTTATTACATATCTGATAAATGGGCATAAGTATTCATAAAATCATATTAACCCTTCAGTGCTGCTAGCAGTAATCCTGCAGAATGAGACCAACACCCAAGTCCTTGGAAAATTTTTTTTTTTTTTTTTTTTTTTGGTTTTTCGAGACAGGGTTTCTCTGTGTAGCTTTGCGCCTTTCCTGGAACTCACTTGGTAGTCCAGGCTGGCCTCGAACTCACAGAGATCCACCTGGCTCTGCCTCCCGAGTGCTGGGATTAAAGGCGTGCGCCACCACCGCCCGGCTCTTGGAAAAATTTTAAGCTATTGTAGTTCCTCCATGTCCTGGATGACTTGTGTATCAGAAGACTGCACTGACAGTGGATAATGTTATCCTGGATGCTTGAGTATCAGAAGACTGCACTGCCAGTGGATAATGTTACCCTGGATACTTGAGTATCAGAAGACTGCACTGCCAGTGGATAATGTTACCCTGGATACTTGAGTATCAGAAGACTGCACTGCCAGTGGATAATGTTATCCTGGACACTTGAGTATCAGAAGACTGCACTGCCAGTGGATAATGTTACCCTGGATACTTGAGTATTAGAAGACTACACTGCCAGTGAATAATGTTATCCTGGATCCTTGTGTATCAGAAGACTGCACTGCCAGCGGATAATGTTACCCTGGATACTTGAGTACCAGAAGACTGCACTGCCAGTGGATAGTGTTGCTTCTGAGATTAGCACATACCTATTTCTGCACTTGCAGGAGGGCACCAAACACTGCACTTGCAGTTTCACACTTTTTTCTTCTCAGGAGCTTCAATGCAACCTAAGCTTAAGGGACCCAGGCAAGAAACACAGTTACAACATGGTTCTAATTCATTCAATAATCATGAGGCCTTTCACATGCTGTTTACTTGGCTCCCATTTAACTCTCCTGCACAATCACCATCCATTTAGCTCCCAGCAGCTCTGCATGAAGAGCGGATGATGAACTATTTCCAGGCGCTAACTTCAACCTGCAAATGGCCCCATCATCACTTCCCCACACACAGCCTCTGATGTTCCCAGGTGTTATGTAAAGTTCAGTTAGCTTTCTGGGCTGAGAGCAGCCTGCCTTCCTGGAACCGTGTGAGCAGCTGAGAAAAATGTAAGCCATTAGCTTTGAGACATGAAACATCACCAGGCTTACCAGCAATTAAATGTGTTCTTATTTCAGCTCCTTCCAACTCCTGCCCCGGGGAAATGTCTTTGAGCACACCCTCTTCTTTCCCCATATCCCAAATCCAGTACAGTTTCCTTTCTGGGACTGAATCATAAATTACAAGGTGTAATCTGAAGGAAAACATTTATTTTGGAGTCTCATTAACAACTCAGAGGACAGTCATAGTGTTTATTCCAAACATGGTGGAGTAGATGTCTACAGATGTGAAAAGGTCCCTCATCCTAATCCTTAAACACACACACACACACACACACACACACACACACACACACACACGCACACACATAGGTGTGAACACACACACACACCACCACCACCACCACTACCACCATCCCCACCATCAGTAAAAGTGCCAATGACAGGCAGAATGAAGAAACACTTCACTGAAGACAGTCTACTGCAATTCTCTTCAAACACTGTGTCTGAAGCTCTATTTAAGGACTTAAGACACTGGCAACCATACTTAATTATTCACCCTGTAAACCAACTTTTAAGATATTGTCTCTATGCCCTCTCTGTGGTTCAGGGACTAAGACTCTGCAAACCACATTTTGCCTTTGCCAAGTGGTTCTATAATCAAATCCATCAATAGAGGATACGAGAAAGAAACTGCAAGGTAGAAAGTGAAGGAATCACATCTCCTGCCTTTCATGCTGATTCTCATTGCCCCAACAATAGTCCCTCAACATGGAAGTGACAGCCATTCCAATCTCCCCCAAAGTCTGGACCTGTACAGCCTTATGACAGCTCACCCAACTGGACTCTCTCTTAGCTACTGAGGCATCTGCACCAGCTGAGTGGTGGCCCCTTGTCTTAGGGTTTTCTATTACTGTGAAGAGACACCATGACCATGGCAACTCTTATAAAGGAAAAACATCTAATTGGGGCTGGCTTACAATTTCAGAGGTTTAGTCCATTATTGTCATGGTGGGAAATATGGTGGCATGCAGGCAGACATGGTACTGGAGAAGGAGCTGAGAGTTCTATATCTTGATTCGTGGGCAGCAGAAGGAGACTGTCACCCTAGGCATATCTTGAGCATATGAGACCTCAAAGCCCACCTCCACAATGACATACTCCCTCCAACAGATCTGCACCTACTCCAGCAAGACCACACTTCCTAAGTGTGCCTCTCTCTATGGGCCAAGCATTCCAACACATGAGTCTATGGGGGCCACTCTTTTCAAGCCATCACACCCTTCCTCAAAGGTCTGAGTCCCAGCTCTGCGCTGGTGTCCTTTGACCTTAGAGCTCTACCCACTGCTATGTACCCCCGGCCTGCTGGTGGGAGCTCCTTCCCAGAATTATTAGCTGTGTTACTTTGCACTCTCCTTCACCATTCTCAGCAGTGCCTCCTTTCTAAAATAGGGTGAACCAACTCCCTGTGCTCAGTATCCCCTTTTAGAAGAGCTATGGGGGGGGGGTTCTATTATTCTGTCCAACACTGAAGGGTAGGTACCGCTTTAATCACATTTTCCTCCAACTCAAACTGCTTCATTCCTGCAGCCCTTATCTTCTCCCTTGTCTTCTGGTCCTCATACTCTAATATCTGGATGGCAATTCATGTCAGTAATAGAGAGAGAGGAAGAGACAAGGAGACACAGCCTCAAAAACCCTACACTCAAGAAACAAGCAGCAGGATTGCTTGATAACTGCTCTGTTATATGTAATTTTGCTATGTTAAAGTTAAAACCTTCCTTTTTGATTAGACAGAAAAGGGGAAGTGCTGTGGGATGTCATTCTGTATGCTGTGAACGTGTGTTGCTCTGATTGGTGATAAATAAAGTGCTGATTGGCCAGTAGCCAGGCAGGAAGTATAGGGGGGAGAAGCAGACAAGGAGAATTCTGGGAAGAGGAAAGGCTGAGTCAGGAGTCACCAGCCAGACACAGAGGAAGCAAGATGACAAGGAAGAACTGAGAAAAGGTACCAAGCCACATGGCTAAATACAGATAAGAATTATGGGTTAATTTAAGTGTAAGAGCTAGTGAATAATAAGCCTGAGCTAATGGCTATATAGTTTGTAATTAATACAAGCCTCTGTGTGTTTACTTGGGGGACACAAGTAGGAGAAATTTGTCCCAACCACCGGCCAACCGGGACACAGAAAAACATCCAGAGCACAAACTCTTCATTGGCTCCCTTAGGGAATCGGGCTCACAGAAGTCGAACAGGTGCACACCTCCCAGTGGACCTGTTCTAAAGTCAAAGCAAGAAGGAAGATTTTGTTGTTTGAATACTTGGAAAGAGGCTTGCGAGCCAGTGAGCAGCAGTGACCTAAGTAACTGCAGACAGTGGAATGATGAATGACCAAGCTGCAGCTGACACCACTGGGATGAAACTACTGCCCTCTGTGACTCCCCACCCACTTCCATTCACCTCCGCGGGCAAGGGAATCCCACCACTTGAGACCTACCTTCTTGATTCATCTCTCTCAGCCATCTCCAAGGTCCCACTCTAGAACTTCCGTGAGGAGACTAAGTGGGAGGATCTCGGTTGGCACTCTCTTGAGAATTATATCCCAGCCACGCTTTACTCAGACTTGGTAGTTTATGGAGAGATGGTAGTTAATGATAAGATGGGGACTTCCCCCCCTTGCCCCCAAATTGAAGTGGTTTAATTCTGGAACGTTCCGTAGAACAAAATATGCAAACCATGTTTTCATCAGACACTCTTGACTTAAATTTTGGATTTACCTCTTTCTAGCTTGGGACTGAAGCAAGTAACTCAATGTCCTCAAGCTTCAGTGTCTTCCCATGTAAAATAGTGGTAATGGCCTTGCTGTCATTTTATGAGGGTAAGAGCTGAGGTACCCAACTCCCTTGATATAATATACCGGCAGCAAATCTACTTGACAGTGGAAGGTCTTGACTAAACCTGGTTTGAGGTGTTTTCATGTCATTCTCAGAACCTTGCAAACGTCTATCTTTTTTTTTTTTTTTTTTTTTGGTTTTTATAGAATAAGGCCCAAAGCCTTATTCCTGGCCTCTATTTCCTCTCAAAGGCCTTCATCATTCACCTCTGTCCTGAGGACTCCTCTCCATCCTCTTCTAGAATACCTAGAAAAGGAAGCAGTCACCCCAACTCTGTCACTTTATCACAACCTCAAAAATGCTCCTGTGGGGTCTGAACACTACACTGAAACAGACCCCCAAGGAAGCAAGATTGACAAGATGAGGAGGGGGCCTCAGAGACCACAGGAGCCTTCCTTTGGGCTGATAGTTTCGTGGTGTCTAGAAGAATGACCTTGGTCTCTGCCCTCTTGTTCTACCTGTGGCAATGGAAGTGTGGAATAACTAATGCTTTCTCCCCAGGCCTCTTCTCAGCCTCAAGAGGAAAAGCAACATGCATCAGTCTGACCTCCAGAAGAAATGACCTCTGTAAGGCTCTGTGGCAGGATGACAGTCAATCTTTTCACCAGGAAAAGAATTCAGATGTATGGGGGAGGCAATAAGGGTGTAGCAGACAATGGACTTTGAGAGATGACCAAGAGTCACTTAAGGTACCTCTGTTCATGGCTGCCACTTTCACAGGGACTGCTTATCCACTCCTTATCTAGAATGTCTTCTTTCTAACAAGCAAGGTACCAAGAGCACAGTACGGGAAGCGTTCAGCATGCTCCAGGCATATTCTAGATGCCTGTTTGCATTGATTCCCACCACAACCCAGAAGGCGGTGATCACTGCCCATTTTAAAGATGAAGGAGTTTGGATTTCAGTAAGGCAAATAACTTGCCTGTGATCCCATCCTAAGAAAGGGGCAGAGCTGGGATTTGAACAGAGCCTTCGGATGCACAGTCTACACTCTTTTCCACTTAATTATGTTTTCCCACCCAAGAAGTCCCATCCTAATCCTTGGCAGGATATCAGAATTTTTGCTATCCACTAAGAAAGAAGAGAGAATTCCCCCCAATGAATCTCCCCAGTTCTCTTCTTCTCATTCTAGCTAGAACATGATTTCAGTGAATTATGGCTGCATTTTTTAGATGAAGCATTTGGATGCCAATGATGAAATATAATCCCTAAAACTCATGCATCTTGGAACAGAAATCAAATTAGACTACGGAGATGCACACCAAGGTTGGGACAGTTGACTCACAGCCTCTCCTCTCTCCATATGACGTCTCATGGTTCAGACCCCTTCATGGAGTGCTCTTGTCTCTCAGCTGAAGAGTTGATGAAAATGTTTCCTTAGAGCAGGAAGTTGGAACCAGAAGTTGTAATAAAGGAGGCTGAACCTTCATTTTGCTTCTGATTTTTTTTTTATTTATTTTTATGCCTCTTGTCTACATACTTTTTTTTTTATTCCTGTGTTATCTTTTGGGTCTGGATACTTCTAATGAACCAACAATATCATCTAGTTTTAGTTCTCTTCCAAACTGGCTTGTAACTGAGTTAATGGGTAAGAGCTTCCTCAGATGCCTTGTCTACCATGACTTTGGGAAATAGAGGACATATGGATATTAACTGGATCATCATCCTACCCTCTCCGAGAATCCGTGTCAAATAACATCAAGAAGAAAGCTTAAAGAAGCTTCCAGTCCTTGGCTGCCCCCTCCATTTTAACATGCCTTTATGTTCTCTGCTACTCACACTCAATCAGAGATGGACCAAGAGCAACGGGTGGGGGGAGCACAACTTTTGCTTCTGCTCCCATGGAAACAAATGGCCAACTGAGACCTTGTTGATACTCCAGTCATGCCAAACTGATACTCTAATCCTGGCTTCACTTCATCCAAGTTCCTGTCTCTTCCAGCTTGGGCAGCTAGCTCACCTCTCAGCTTATGGCCCAAGTTAACTTCAAAGAAAAAAAAATACCCATTAAGACTTCATCTGCTTTCTCAGGCACTAAAACTGAAAGAACTCTCATTTTTTAAAAATAATTTCTCAATAGAACTAATTTGATGCAAAAAAATTGACATTATGATTTTCTCAGGCTTTTCCTAAGCCTATTTAATTAATACTATAATTAACACTTCTGTCTGATTGATTTCAGAAATATTTAGTGAGTACTGAGTACCAAAGAAAAAGGCACAAACTCTAATTGAGAGGAATCAACTCTCCATAGCAGACAAGAGGGTACATGTTTAAAGAATCCTCACCATATACAGCCCGATTGTCATCAATAACAGTTCCTAGATATAGTAAGCCATTCCTATAGCAGAATATTCACTTCATCTCATTTTATGGACCATATTTGGTCATCCCTGGTCTTAGCTACTTGAATTTCTCACATGCCCAGAAGCCAAATGGGGCTGAGAATGATGTTTGTGAAGACATCCTGGTGGAGTTCCCCGTCCCCAGTGGAAAATGTGGACATGTAGCCCTGACGCATTGCACATGGGCAGAGCAGTTGTTCTTATCCAAAGCAGCTGTGGCCCTGACAATACCGAGGCCTATCTCAATTTCACTTCAACACTGACTAAAAGGCCAGCCTCTGTGATGCCAGCGTTGGCACCCTCCCCTATATCTGTCACTGGCACCTTCTCATATGTCCCTGTTCTGTTTGCTTATGGACATCCTCATGACAACAGAAAGAGCCTGAAGGCAAAAGTCAAATCCAAATGGCCTGGGAAGCAAACACCAGTAGGAAGGTTCTCCAAACCTTGAGCCTCATTAAAGTGTCTGTCCTGTAATGGCTTTGGATTAACCCAGCTCTTCCTTTACACACAGATAGCGAATAGGTTTTGTTATGCTGACCGTAAGTCCTATGAAGGAGCAGGAAGGAGATATGTCACTAAGCCCATTTCTAGCCCATATAAGAAGCTCAAGTTGGGGAGTCAGGAGAGAGAACTTATTTGACAGGAGTTACAGTGTACTATACCTTGCCCATTCCTCAACAAATCCATGGCAGAGGCTTGAGGGGGAACTACTTGAGGTCTTGGTCTGCACTCTCTAAAGTCTTAAAGGCATAGAGATTAGTCTAGGAGTCACTATCCCATTAGATCTAGACCATGCAAATAGCAGGTGTCTAATAAATGTGTTAAATGATAGAGAGTAAAGAATATATACACGAATGACTCTACTAGTTATGTTTCTCACCAGTGTGACAATAAACAACAAGAGAAACTTAAGGAAGGGAACATTTATCTGGCTTGAAAGTTGAGGGTATAGTCTATGATGACAGGAAAGTCAGGGAGGCAAGACTGAAAGGCAGCAGGTCCCATTGGGTCATCAGTCAGGCAGCAGAGAGCCATGAATGCTGACACCCATCTCTCTCCTTTTCAGTCAGTCTGGAACGCCAGCTCAAGGGATGATGGTGCCATCCATAGTGAGGGTGGGTCTTCTGAAAACCCAGAGGTGTGTCCGTGGTGATTCTAAACCAAGTCAAGTTGACATTGAAGACTAAATACCACAATGAGCGATGAATATCTGAAAAGCATAGAAGGGTCTATAACTAAAATGAAAGAGAAAAAGAACATTGACTACATAGTAGTGAGAATGTATGTACACTCATGACTATACCAAAGCTCAAGAAATTAATGAATGCTGTGGGGGAAACCTAGGTTCTATTGGCCTTTCTTCATATTGGTTATTATGGTTGACAGATAAGCCCCAAGTGGCCCAGGACATCTTCCTGTCTTCCTATATGAGTTTTAACCTCACATTAATCCCAGAGAAACCACAAACACTCTAGAAGAAAAAAAATCTCATGAATTAAAAGTCATTTGGAGTCTTACTCTAGTGGATAAGAGAGTCTTGTCCCTGAGTAGTGAGATGGCTGTGTCTTCTGTTGTCTTCCATCCTTCATAGGTCCATTTTGGTCTCAGTCCATTCCAGAGTAACACTTGACACCAATAGGAAAGGGATGTTACTTCTAATAAGCAATAAGTATCCTTCATATAAGCTTCTCTAACCTTGTAGAAATCCTCTGTTCTGACTCACAAGTGAGATGTTTCTATGTATTTTGATGTTCCAGAACAAGGTCTTAAATTACAGGCCCTTTCTCTACCTGTTTCCCACTACACTATAATGAACAACATGCTTTCCCCAACATACTCACAGCAGCCCAATAATGAGATAAAAGTATGAATGCTCATGCAGACATGCATTTGAAATACTAAATCCAAATGAGAATAATGATGGACTCTGAAACCCCTTCACCCACAGAGATTCCTTAGGCCTCCCCACATACCTGGGGAGACTCAAACTAGGTTCTGAACCAAACACTACATACTTCTAATATACAAGTAATCAATGAAAGCAGCCAGAACAAACAATCCCAGCTATGTGACTTTCCATATCTACTTACCAAATCCTATTTGGAATAGGGAGGAATTCCAAGGCAAGGAAATTCCAGAAGGCCCCACAGGAGGAGCCAATTCTTTCATATAAAGTTCTGTTGTTCCTTGCTTCCCCCATGTAAGTCTCGCATCACTCTATCCAAATAACATTTCAGAACCACAACTCCCTATGTTTTTTTGCAAAGAAAACCTATACAGTCACAGTCGGATAAGCTTGTACTGAGTACCTCCCCTCCTCCCTGTCATATGGTGAAAAGGAGGTCTGAGTCCATCAACAGCTCAGTTCGGTTTATTACTGAACGACCATTCGAAGATCAAAGAACCATAAGTATCAATCCACGATGGTGAAAGCACAAGAATTAAATATAGAGACCTTGCCCAAATGATGCCTGAAGAGAATACAAATATTCATGTGTCTATGAAGGGTGTCACTAAACACAGCAAACTGGACTTTTGTCAAAGCTCTTTCTATGGCTGTAACTGTTGGAAACTAAAGGGAAAGAATGTCTGCCCTGAATATTATGGGAACTGTGCTTATATCAATTGCTGCTCTATAGAGGGAACTGTTCCCAATATGACTAGAGGCTGAAGCATCTACATTCTACTTTATGTGTGCTGGTTTGAATGAGAGTGGCCCCCATAGGCTCATATATTTGATAGCTTGGTCCCCAATTGGTGGAACTGTTTGGGAAGGATTAGGAGGTGTGGCTTTGTTGGAGAGGTGTGTCATTGGGGGTAGGCTTTGAGTTTCAGAAGACTCATGCCATTCCCAGTGTGCCTCTTTCTCTCTACCTCACAGCTGTTCCTTTGCTCCATCCTTCACATACTTAAACCCTCTAAATCCTCCTGCCAAGTTGAACACATTCCTTTAAAAGTTGCCTTGCTTATGGTATTTTGTCTCAGCAATAGAAAAGTAACTAAGACACCAGGTAACATTCCCATTTCCAATCCATTGCCTTTGCCTTTGCTTGGGCTTACAAGCATATGTGTATGTTTTAGCATTGCCCTGGCAAGTGTATTTTCTATGTGCTTTTCCCAAGTATTCTGTTGTCTCTGGTGTGTTTCCTACATGCTTCTATGCATGTATGTATTCCCCCACAGCATAATGGGGAAGTCGCCTGGTCTTATAGCTCTGATAGGCCTTATAGAAAAAGTGTACCTCCTTTGTGGTGAACAGGTAAGCTCACTGATGGTTACTTTAGGAATAAGACACTAGACAAAGGACCCACTACTGTGGTACAATCAGCGCCTGAAGCAGATTGGAAGTTCTGGAACCCAACTTCAGTGCTTCTTGCTCTCTCTAAGTTCTCTGGAGGGAATGCGGGTGGAGTCAGAGGAACATAATCAGAAAATGCATTTTACAGTTTTCTCTTGAGTCTCACTATACAGCAAGTCCTTCTTGAATTTCTAGATGGAAATAAGTATGTATGGTGAGAACAGCTTTGCTGAGAGTCTTTCAACACATTTATTCCCAGATGGTTCCAGTGCAAATGTGAAAATTATTATTTTTTTTGGGGGGGGGGAATGAAGACATTTCAATAAAGGTTTGGTTTGATTTTAAGCTAGAGATATAGGGACTTATGCTTTGGTTGAAAGCTCTTACTCAGTTCGCTGTTCTACATACAAAGAGCACTAAATGGGAAGTCTGTAAAGTTCAAATCCCTCTCTTCACGTCAACACTTGGAAGACTTTGGGTAAGTCAGCTTTTTTTCCTTAAGGAGAATTGCACTAGATAAGTAGCTTTTGTTTTTAACATTTTTTCCTTAGATAAGCAGATCTTCTTTTTAAATATATTACAAGATGTCTAATAAATTTATATTGGATGAAAATAGTCATTCTAGGTCTAGAGAGCTGGCTTAGCAGTTAAGAGTGCTTGCTGCTCTTGCAGAAGATCCAGGTTCAATTCCCAGCACCCATGTTGGGCAACTTACAACTTACAACCCCTTTTAACTCCAGCTCCAGAAGATGCCCTCTTCTGGCTTCCACAGGCACCTACACGCACATGGCAGACACAGAGATATACATATGCACATAAATAAAAGTAAAATACTTTTTTTAAATCTTTCTAATTAATACAAACTGAGTAGCCCAGACCTTGAGCACCCCTACTCTCTACAATAGGTCCTTGTCTCAGGAACTGAGGAACTTCGTGGAATATCACCCTTTCCAGGCAACAGGAAAGGAAGTAAACAAGGCAGCCATGATGCAACTGATCCCAAAGACCCTGCTAACAAAGAACATATAAACACAAATTAGAAACTGGTGGCTCAAAGTCTCTTTCAAGAATCAAAATTTGAAAAAAAAAATTAAGCCCCAAAAAAGACAAGTTTTATAATAGCAGCAAGAAAGTTGGGGTTGCTAGCTGGATATGGGAATGCATGCCAATGAACCCAGCATTTGGGAGGTTGATACAGAAGAACCACAAGTTTAAGACCAATAAATATGTGAAAACTCATCAACATCAAAAGCATCAAGGAAACACAAATCAAAACCATACTGAGATTCTATCTCATTCTGGTCAGAATGACTAATACCAAGAAACAAGGAATGCTGATAAGGACATGGGGGGAGGAGCTAGGGGAGGGAGGGGCCATAATGCACAGTTGGTGGGAAGGCAAATTAGTGCAGTCAGTATGGGAATCAGTATAGAGTCTCCTCCCAGCCCAGGAGGGAGAATGACACTAAACTTTTGCATGCAGCTCTACCATTCCTGTGCATACACCCAAAGAATCGAAGGCAGTATGAAGTAGAGGTACCTGCACAGTTGTATTCCTTACAGCGCAACAGATGACTAGAAAAACGAAATGTGGCATGCATGCAAAATGGAGTATTAGTCAAACAAACTAACATCATTTTCAAGAAAATAGATGGAACTGGAGATGATCACGCGACGCAAGATAAGCTTGACTTGGAAGACACATACAACACCTTTTCTCTCATATGTAGAGTCTATTTTTTTTTAACGTAAGACATGAAAAGCAGACTATTTGTGAAAAGGAAGAGGGCCAGTGAGAGAGGGAAGGGAGGGACAAGAGAGGGCATTAGGGATGAATAGCATCAATGTGCATGGTATGAATCATTAATATGCCATAATAAATCCTATTATTTGGTACAATAATGCCAAATATATATATACACAATATACAATATATGCCAAAAATAAATAAATAAAGGCAATTTGGCTAAGTTGGCATTCTGTGGTTGTCTCATTTCCCCATCTCCTCCCCACCCTTTTCCTGCTAGCTTTATTTCTCCTTACCCCTCTCCGCCTTCCTCACCCTCCAGACCAAAGCTTGACAGCATGTCATGGTATATAACTAAGGAAAATGCATGTGCAAAAAACTGGACTTAATAAAGTTGGAAGGTGTCAGAGGCAGGTCTCTAAATCAGAGTTCAAACCATCAAGGAGATCCTGTATTTTCTAGATTTTTGGTGCCAACAGCCTCAGATATTCATATACTGGCAAGAGATGGGGGATTCAAGAGAGCCAGCCCAGAGAAGGTGGAAGTTGTCCTCTGGAAGCACCCCTCCCATCGACCAGCTTCACAAAGAAAGGGACTGTTCATTGATCGCCCAGCTTGAAGACGGTTCCTACATCAGGGGACTATTGTATCAGTTAACTGAAAGGACACACAGCAGATGGCATGGTCAGTCTACCACAAATGGATCGTTCAGATATTCTTTTTTTTAATTTTTTTTTAATTTTTTTCTTACAGATATTCTTGCATCTATTCAATCCCAGGTACTAAAGGAAAAGACCACACACACATACACACACACACACACACACACACACACACACACACACACACACACACGAGTGCAGATACTATATACAACATGGGCATGTTGTGTCTTATGTAAAAAAGGATGTGTACATATATATCCTTGTCTACTTACAGAATATTCCTAGAAGTGTAAACAATGGTGCTGGAGAAATATCAAAAGAGGGATGGGAAGACACCTTTCAGAGGAAAAGGGCTCTCTTTAAAGAAACTTTAAAATGCTGATTCAATTTATTTTCATATATGCATTTAAGAGAAAACAAAAACAAGAGTATTTGCTAGGACAAAATCTGTTAACTGGATGTGACTTTCAACAAACCTTCATGCACTCTAAAAGTTCAAATATCAGCCAACTGTTATAGGAATGTGGAGTAAGATGGTGAGTCTGGTTTGGTCATTTAGAGTCCCACAGAAAGCCAGTCTGACAAGCACGTGCAGGAAGGAAGGTGTGCTCAGGAGGAGACCCGCTTTCTAGTGGCTGGCGTCTTCCCACCTCAGGCAAGTCACACGATATTTTCTCTTGCCTCTTTCTCCATCCTTAGCGTGACTGCGCCAGCTGGGTGGTCTTTAAGCCTCCTCTCCTGCAAGACATGCTGCGCCTGGCATGTCATGGTAGCAATCTTGAGCACTGGAGTTCTAATTCCAGCCCTGCCAACCTGCTACTCACGAGAACTGGGCAACACACTCAGGCTTCTAAACTTAAATTTCCTTATTTAGAAAACACAGACCCCAACCCATCTGTTTCACGGGGTCTTGTGGGAACTGAGCAGAATACTGGCCTAAATCACCTTCTCCGGAGTAACCTGACCCCACGTGGCCTCAACATTCTAAAGTTCGGTTTCACCTTCTGGGTGCACTGTCTGTCTGGTAACCTCCCTGTCATGGCTGTTTTCTGCTCTATCATCTTGCTTTATTCTTTTACACCACGAATCACAAAGTTTAATTAGCATAGTTGTGCCTGCCTGTCTTACCTCATCTAGAATGTAATTCTCTTGACATTGGGGACTCTATGTTTTCATGCTCAATCACTCTATCTCTAGCCCCTAACAATCTATTGAATGAATAAATGAAAGAAAGTGCTGTTGATCCTCACAATAACTCTGCACTATGGACAAATAATGCTATTCTCATTGAATATCTCTGAGAATGCTAATCCCACACTCCGTAGAGGTACAGTGCAGTTAAGTGATATGCCCAGGTTAGATAGCTACAAAGTGGCAGAGTCAAATTATTTTATTTTATTCTAAATTTTGTTCTCTCAAACACCAGACTTTTCTAAGAATTCCCTTGACTGGAGTTTCATACTTACAGTTCCTGCCCAGCTCCTAATTGCATGCCTCAGACAACAATCATGTTCAACCTTCCATTCTATGATGCCTAAATTGTCCCTAATGGGACATCCTGTAATGAATGGGAAATCTCACTAATCTATGCCACAGCACATTTATCCCCTGTGGTCCCCTCCTGCTGACCCTTTAAAAAGTCTTCGCTGGAGGCAGAAAACAGAAGATAGTCTTGCCCCATGCAACATTTTTTTAAAGATCCTGGTTGAAACCCAGAATTATTCATAATGACCAAATAGCAAAAGTGACCAATTGTCATTTAAATTTCACCAAAGTCATAAAAAGTGGTCATGAGGAAAGTCATCTTGCACTGGGAGAAGGAAATGGGAGCAAATGAAAAGAAACATTAAAATCTCTGGGGCCGATTAATGGCTCACTGGGTTGTCATTTTTGAGGTCATGTAAAGTTTATGAGTATTGTTTGCCTCGATGCTGCTATTAAAATGAAGCTATTAAGCACATGTAAATTTCTTGACTGTATAGCCCACAATAAAACAATGAGTCATAAATAATTCCTTTTTTTTTTTTTGATATACTTCTACCTCTGGCAAAGAGGAAACTCTTTTATACCCCGACCATTGGAAAGAGGAAGACTTAAACACAGCTCCAGCCATGACACCAGTGACAGGTAATACTGCCCTCAGAAGCACAAAACACAAAATAAGACACACAAGCAGCACTGGTAAACTAATCACACAAGTGTTCTAAGGAAGATGGCGTTGCCCTTGACTGAAAACATTTACCTAGAAAAAACTTCCGTGTTTCTGGTTTGATATTTCATAATGAAATTATAAGACCAACATTTCCTTGCTCTCGACACCCAAACATCATATCCAACCATTTAAAAAAATAGTTCCGGTTGCGCCGGTACCATCGCGGCCACTGCCACCGTTCACTATGATCCCGGGTCCCCGTCTGCTGCTGGCCACGGTGCTCTGCCTGGGGCTCGGCGCGCTCGTGTCTTCTTCGGGGTCCTCGGGCGTCCGAAAGCGAGGTCCCTCGGTGACCGCCAAGGTCTTCTTTGATGTGAAGATCGGAGACAAAGATGTGGGTAGAATTGTGATTGGCCTCTTTGGAAAAGTGGTACCCAAGACGGTGGAAAACTTCGTGGCTCTGGCAACAGGAGAGAAAGGCTACGGGTATAAAGGAAGCATCTTCCATCGCGTCATCAAGGACTTCATGATTCAAGGAGGGGACTTCACCGCTAGGGACGGCACCGGAGACTGTGGTACACTCCATAGAACTTCAAGCCACGGATGACCATGACCGCCCACTTACTGACTGCACCATCGTCAACAGTGGCAAGATAGATGTGAAAACGCCCTTCGTGGTCGAGGTCCCCGACTGGTGACAGACATGGTGGAAATCGAGGAACACACGCTGGCTGGTCCGTGTGTGCATCTGCTATCCACCAGGTGTCTTTCGACTCTTTAGTTAAAGTTGTACTTAAAACAACAACAAAAATTCTCTTTTAATTTCCCACTCCAGATTGCAACCAAGATTTAAAAGTCAACCACACAGCCAGATGTCCTGGCAAACACCTGTAATCCCAGCACTAGGGAGGTGGAGGCAGGAGGATTAGGGGTTCAGGGCCAGCCTTGGCTACATAGTGAGTTTGAGGCTAGCCTAGTCTGTGTGGAACCCTGTTTCAAAAACCATGCCAAACAACAATAAAAATCAACCAAAGCTTATTGTGCATGAATTTTGGCATCTCACCTGCTCAGGTACTTTAAACAGAAACAACATCTCCTTCTTTTCCAATGGTGCTATTTTGAAATCAGAAAACTTCGCATTGGCTATTTATTTTTAAGAACACGATCTTTCATTTGTTTGGTTTCATTCAGTTTCTTGTCTTCTCTATGTTGGGTGATCTGGAAAGTTTGTTTAAGAACGGTGACTAAGGCGAGGCTTAGCATTCTTTGTTCAAATAATTCTTGTCAGGTAAAGGGAAATTTGAGTAATATCATCTGTCGTATGTCATCAGCAGTTTTGGGCTTTGATGTTCTTTATAATTAAATACTTTTTATATGAAAAAAAAAAAAAATAGTTCCATCTTCCCAGTGAATAACATACATGGATTTATCTGTCCAAGTCACTTTGTTCAAAGTCTGTACGTAATTTCCCTCCGAAGTAACCTGTAAGAAAAGTAAAAGTGCAGCTCAGCTTATGAACATGTCAGTGGTCGTCAGTGAATCTACATCCATGAGTTTCACTGATGAAAGCCGCAGAATACACTGGCGTGTTGATTGAACGGCTTTTTCAGGGGGTAGAAATGACTAATATCTAAAAACAAAGACGAAAAGCAGCCAGTAGCACCAACACACCACAGCCGTGTTTTTTCAAAGTATGCTGTGTGATCCATTTTATCATAAATACCGGGGAAGCTTTGGAGGGCCCCAATTCCTAAGCCATCCCTTTGTGCTAGCATCTCACGGGTAGGAGGCATTACCGCGGTGCAGGGGCAAACAGTAACCCTTTCCAGATGAAGACTTCCCATTCTGAAGTTTGAGAAACAATGAATTACGCACCAGCTCTGGCCTTGGAAGCTAGGCTTCTCATACCGGCACACCGTAGAGCAAGGTTTAGACAGCAACACAAAGGGAGATTAATCTCACTTAATCAAAACTGTGCCACACAGGGCTGGAGGATGGCCCAGTCAGTAGAGTGCTAACCCTTTAAGCACAAGGATCTAGGGACCTGAGTTCAAGTCCCCAAACTCAATGAATATGCTAGGCATGGTGGCTTATGCCTATAAGTCACTTGTAATCCCAGCATTGTGTAGGTAAATAGCATTCCTGAGCATAACACTGGGGTTGTCCTCTGACTTCCATTTACGTGAACAACCCCCAACCTTGGGGAAAAAACAAACAAACAAACAAAAACCCTGTACCATCCAAGCATATCTCCCTACTTTTTCTTTTTTGATAAAATAGAGGGTCAAACACAAAAGACCTCAATTCCTCACGTTTGAAGGAAACCACCACCATTTCATGTAGAGAAAAACTAAACCAAGAAGAGAAGCAGATTGGAACAAACAGAAATGATGTGCTGAGTTCTAGGCATTGATCTAGAAGAGAGTTATTTGTTCTGCATTATTGTCGGCTTGAGCAGCAGAGAGGTACCAAGTAATTTTCCTGTGGGCAGCTAGATAGCCTGATCTCCAGTTTAAAGAGAGATCTAGAGCTAGCAACACATAGCAATATTGGCAGCCTCCCACATAGATGGCATCAAATGGTAAATGAGCAAATACTAAACCTTTGGGAGCATCATCAGAGAGAAAAGTCAATGGTAGGTGATGGCTCTGGAAGAATAAGAAATGATAGGGTGACATGAAACCATGGAATACATGTCCACATAAAAGAATGATCAATGGCATCAGATATAAGGGAAAACTATAAATCCAAACATTTCTACTTAATTTGGTAACTGCCTCAACCACAGACTGTAAGGCGTGTGTTCATGCAGTTCTGTAAGAGAAAGCCAGGTTATAAAGAACCGAGGACCAAGAAGGGCATGAGGAAGTTGGTCCTGGCTGACTTTCTGCTCTTTGGAGTGGCCCCTCCCATATCCAGTTTCACCCCCATCCTTGCTCCTTCAACACTACTGCCCTGACCTCCTGGCTTAGATAGGATTTCTTTCCTCCAAACCCCCAGCTACCAGCCCAGTCTTAGTCCTGTTTCTGGCAGTCATAGGTGCTGGATCCTGTTCTGCACTCACCATCCTTCCTTAACTGGTCCATCACAGGCTAAGCTCCAAACTTTTGTCTTCCTCTCCAGAACAGGATCCTGGTTGCTGTGGGATGCCTTTCTGCATGCTGTGAATATATGCTGCTCCCATTGGTTAGTAAAGAAAGCTGTTTTGGCCTATGGCAAGAAAGCTGACAGCCAGGTGGGAAATCCAAATGGAGGGACAGAGAGAAGGGCAGAGTCTGGGGAGATGCCAGCCACTGCCAGAGGAGCAGCAAGATGCCAGCAGACCAGTAATGCCACAGCCATGTGGCAACTTATAGATTAATAGAAGCGGGTTAAATTATAAGAGCCAGCTAGCAAGAAGCCTACCATAGGCCATACAATTGGCAATTAATACAAGCCTCTGGGTGATTATTTTATAAGTTGCTGCAGATCGGGCCAGACAGGACAGAAGAAGCATGGAGCATGGGGCTGAATGGGACCGGGAAAATTCCAGCTACACCTGATCTCTGATTAGATGTCTCTATAAAATGGTACTACATCCAACCAACAAAGGGCTGCCTCTGCCTGGTTTCCCGAAGTGCATTATTAGGACTCCTTATACAAAATTACAGATGCAAAGAGCCACAGAGTGTGCCCTTTCCCATACTCTACTGAGCTGTATAGCTTATTGCTCACACGAACCTCTCTGCTTCAGTCAGTCTTGTGGCATCATTAAGAAAAAGACTTCAATCCCACAATAATCAAGACATTGAATGGATGAGGGTTAGTGGCTCTAATATGAACAATTAAGTATTGGAAGCAAGGTGCAATTCAAGGGTCATAACAGGGACATTTAATTGTGTGGCTGTGCAAGGATAACATCTAGAATAGCGAGAGAAGCCTTCAGAGAGCAGATTTCCAGATTCATGGGTAAGACAGCAGCACGAACATAACATCTGAGGCTCTTGACAGAGAAAATAGATAATCGAGATTGGGAAATAACTGAAAAGCTAAATCACAGCCAGACAATTCCAAGTACATATCAATGTACTAACAAGCATGGAAGAAGAATGCAAGGAAGCACAAAAAGGTTCAGTCCTATGAACAACCAAAAATTAACTATAACAAGAAGGCATCATTTCATTTTTATGCAGGCAACTGGCAGAAAGTTTTAAGTTATGCTGATAAAAAAGCAAGGAAATCAGTGATGGTGTTCTTAAATGTTTCGGGAGGGGGCTGTGTTACCGTCTCCATTTTAGAGAGCAAACTGACAGAATGCATAAAAAAAATTAAAATACTCCATAGTGACGAGCAATAATATCTGAAAGAACAAATGCTATGGGGGAAACATGACATATTTGTAAGTGAAAAGAGTTTACAAAATGCTTTGCAGTGACAGAAGAGTGCTTATAGACATTTACATACACATATATACACGTAATATTGTATACAAATGTTTAGAAAAGGGGATGGAATGATAGGAAAGAACACATTGACATGGATTATACCTGGGTCATGAAGTTAAGAGAATATTTTGCTCCCTGGTGATTCCATCTTCAAATCTTTTAGAGTGTAAATTAATATTTATATACTAAGAAGAAAACAGTTCTCAAGTTGATTTTTTTTTTTTTTTTTTAGAATGGGAAAAAAAAAAGAGAGGTCCCTGCAGAGGACTGTCTGGATGCTGCAAAGGGATCTTGCTAATACACCCAGGCCTTTCAAAATAATTCAGCAGGGGAAGAGAAGAGGCCACAGCTAAAGATCGATAGAAAAGCCTGCAGTGCAAGGTTGGGAAGTTGAAGGCCAAGGCTGCTGGAGCCACGCACAGAATGGAATGACAGCAGAAAGGACCATGTCCACATGGAATTGAGTCTTCACTTGCCACTCACTAGCAATAACAAGACAAGCCATCTCCTAGGACAGCATTTGATAAATAGAAAGCAACCCTTGCCTCTCGGTTGTAATAAGGATGATCACAGAAAGATGTGAAAACATTTGGAAACTGAAAACTGATTGTCTGGTTGTTTCTCTTTAAGCCCTGTCATTTGCTGTCAATGCTTCTTGTAGAGCATGAAACCTTATCTCATTGATGGGAGGATCAGTCATGTGATTTGCTTTGGTCAGTATTGTATGAGATGGGACATATTTACATTTGAGCAGCATTTTGGGGAACTGTCCTTTGTGAGTTAGCAGTATCTATTTTTTCTTCCTTTTGACATGAAAAAAAGCATAACCCAGATTGGGATTTCTCCTTCCTCCTGGCCTTGTATTTACAATGTTGGAGCTTAGGGACTGGAAAGAAGACTCAGCGGTTAAGAGTACTGGATGCTCTTCCAGAGGACCCAGGTTCAATTTCCTGCACCCACATGGTAACTCACAACCATCTGTAACTCCAGTCCCAGGGGATCCAATGCCCTCTTCTGTCCTCTGAGGAACTAGGCACATGCATGATACAAAGATACACATTCAGGCACAACACCTACACACGTAAAAAGAAGTGAAATAATTAGAGATATTGGAGGTCAGAAAACAATACCCCAAAGTGAAGGCCTAAGGAACAGCCTCAGATTCTAACTTTCCCTCTGTCCTGCCCCTGATCTGTTTCCAGCTCTACTTTATTCCCTCAAGGCAGACTACAGATGCTAGAATCATTCTCCCCTCTCCAGCAAATCATAGGAACTATAATCTCTTTTCCCCCAAAATCCAATCATGAAGCCTAGACATATTACTCCAGTTTCCCCTGCCTCTCCATCTTGAGCCTGACCATAAAGAAATTATTTGTCCTCCCTTGTCTTCAGCAGATTGTAAGACCCACCTTCCACAACGAAAGGCTGCCAATTGCCATCCCCATGCTCAGAAGGAGGGAATGCTACAGTCTGCCTGAAGTTTTTGTCCAGGGTTGAAGTCCCATGCTAGCACATCTGCTGGTGGCACCCTTGTTAAAGTCATATTTAAGGCAGCCATGTGGGTGATACTTGGTGGGTGTAGCTTCCCTGACATTTCCAGGAGACGCAGTCTCACAATAGACATCCTGTTCCTCTGGCTCTTACATTCTTTCCACCTCTTCTTCCGAGACGTTCCCGAACCTTGATGCAGCTGCTGCATTGTAGATGGATCAGCTGGGGCTGAGTACCACATGATCGTTTGTTCCCTGCATTTTGGTCGGTTGTGGTTTTTCTGTAAGGGTCTCCATTCAATCGTATGTCTAAAGAACGACCAATGCTTCATCTAATCTAAGCAGAAAAAGCAGAAAGGTTCATAGCTCATGCCCAAGTGATTCTATCCTCCCCAAACTCCTAAAGTAATAGAAAACTAATAGCAAGTAAATTCGTCGTGTTTCACTGTTGTTGAGCTGTCTTTTGTTCTAGAAGTGCCCATTTGCAAACGTTTATAATTGGAGAGAAGGGGGTTGCCAGCCCTCCTTCCAACCCCACAAACACAATTGTAATAGCCTAACAGCAGAACTACAATCCATACAAATTACAAGTTTATTCCTTCATTACCAGGAGTGACTAAGGCTTGGTAATTATTTGTAACTACAATATAAAATAACCTAACTTTCACTAAGTTGTACACTAACCAAACTTAATAATGAATAGAGAAATATTAATGTCAATAATGGTGTCCCCGGAAACTAATTTGTAGAGTTTTTCTTCCTTCGTGTTTTTTCTGGCCAACTTTTCTTTTAATAGGTTATTTGAGGGAAGAAATTGCTCCAGTGTGCACATGAAAATCTTCAGATCAATAACTAAGGTTTGCATGAAGAACCAAGACCGAGAAAGAGAAGGTACATTTACCTGGAAGAAATTGAGTGCCTCGCAATATTGTAGAATATGGAAAATAGTAAGTCTAATGAAAACAGCATTCAGCTTTATTAGATAACTAACAGAATGCAGGGAGAGTGTAAAATGATTATCAAAAAAAAAAAAAAAAAAGAAGAAGAATCTGGCCCTCAGACTATTTTTTATAGAAATGTGATTCTCCAAATAGTTACCTTAAGTGACTTCATAACTGCAAGTCATTTCAATTTATTACATTTTGTGTTAAAGAATAAATCCAAAACTAAAAAAAAAAAAAAAAGCTGAATTTGATTTAACTCCAAAACAATGACTAACCTGTGAAATCTTGTACAAAAGAACAGAAGGACAATTTGGACAGACAGGAAAAAGAGGAAAAATTCAGGAAGTTGCCACTGTAGGAACATTTAAGTATTTGGATTTAAATATTTGAAAGCTTGTCTTCTAGAATAAGACCTAGATTTATTCTGCATAACTTTAAGATGCAAAAATGAAGGGATTAGGAGTGGATAAAAGAGGGATTTTCAATCAAGAAATTCCCCCTAAAATTGAATGAGTTCCTTTGAATTTGGGGTTGGAGATTCATGAAGGGATGCAACAAAGAAGAATTATTTCAGATGTAAAGTTTCTTCTGTATTTGAAGAATCAAAATTAATTTGCAGAGGGTAAGACTGGATTGCACCAGCGAAATGCCCTGGAGAGGGGCTATTAATAATTCACAACCTGCAGTAATGTTGGAAAATGAGTTTTACTTTCCAAAGAGGAGCACAAAACTAGTATTCCTGGTGTGATACTGTTCCCACAAAGGAGATCCATCATTGTTCCACCATAGTCAGGGCAGTCAATGCACATTTACGTTTTTAATAAGGCTGTTCTGTCATAAGTGGACTTGTTTTTTTTTATGTCACCAAAAGAAATACACCAAAACTGTATTTTGGCCCTGGCATTTCTATTTTTTTATTCCTCTAACAGAGGGGTTAAAATGACCACAGGAATACAGCTCTTCCCAACTGCTGAAGGGAAGGAGAGTAGCCAACACAAATATTACAGAGCAAGGCTGGACCGGTGGAGAAATAAGGGGAAAAAAATCAGTCCCTCCTAAAAGGTTCTCTGAAAATAAATAGCCATGCCAACCACAGCCACAGGTGCAACACCACAGCCCCAAGGAGAGCTTTAATCAACCCAAACTGGCTGCAGGCACACACACACGTGCAGCTTCCTACCTGCTGTTAGCACGCATTTTCTGAACGTGAAGGAACAGGGGGTTCATTCACAGCCAGAAGAAAAAGGCAACACACGCTTTCAGTGGCAGCCCGGTCGGGTTCACATTTTTACAGACATTTTCCTCTTCCTCTCACAAATACCACTCTATATTTTCTCCTGAGCCTCTCCTGCCCATCCGTGAGGTGATGTTAACATGCCTCCCCTAGTGAGGTTCTCCAGCACATCATCACAGCGGCAGTGGTTCAAGATGGTGATGCTGATGTCCAACCCAGCTACTACCAAGAACATGAGACCCTTGCACTTCAGTATATGTCTTCCTGAACCCTTCTCTAGCCAGTCTCCTCTTTGACCTTTCACTCCCCTCCCGCCAAAAAAAAAAAAAAAGCCTTCCTCATAAATCACTGTAAGTTACTGAATTATTTTTTATCTTGGAACCTTTGTACATTGAGTCCCTTCAGCCTGAAAAATCTTCACTCTTTTGCAGCAACTTGTAGCCAGTTAACTAGCACTCAAACTTCAACCTACTAGTAGACCTTGACAACTCCCCAACCTCATGTCCCTCCCCCCACCCAGTTCTTTATAGGCTGTCACTCATGCATACCAGCAGCTGCCTGTATCTCACTAACTAAAGGCAAATTTGAGTCAAGAGATGGTTCTTGGCTGAGTTATCAATGAGTCAGCATCCCAGGGACAGTTCTTAAGCAGTGAGGGTCAGACATTGCTGGGTAATGTGTGCATCCAGCTTGCCTTCTCCTCAGCTGGACAGCCCTGAGTTCTGTAGTACACAGTTCCTTAGAGGGGCTCCAGCAAAAACCTACTCATGGACTCACTTGCTATTCTCTCTCTCTCTCTCTCTCTCTCTCTCTCTCTCTCTCTCTCTCTCTATCTATCTATCTATCTCTATCTCTATCTATCTATATATCTCTCTCCTTTCTACTCCCTCACCATGCTTCCTGGAATCTGATCCTAAATAAACTTTTTTTTCCTCCAAATCTTCTTGGGAAACACCCAGATCGAAAGATGTCTTTCATCACTGTGAGGCTGTGAGTTCCATCATGCTCTACTGCCCTATCAGTACCACTCGCTGGTCTAGATCTCTCTTTAAACAGAAAATGCCTTGCAGTCTGACCTGCCTTTGTTCTCTCAGCACCTGTGGTGATTGCACACCAAGTATTTATCATTTAGTGAAATGATAAGCAAGGCCCATCTGGCCTCTTAAATTTTCATTGCTATTGTTACCCAAGTCTCTAGAAAGTGATACGTAAATTAATAAATAAATAGCATTGTTTTCAAAGTTAGAAAGCCTATGTTCTAATTCCATCTGTATGGCTGCCAGCAAGTTCCGTGAAAACATCAGGCTATACCTAGCTTGACTGCTTCAGCTATAGGTAGCTTATTTCAATTCTCTTCAGTTTCTTATGCTCAATATGAGTTAGGTAGTTCTCCTAAATAATCACTATGGCACACTATAACAATGGCTGTCCATAATTCTCTGATTCCCTTGGCCAGTGATTCTCAAAACTGTCTGTTTACCAATACCTTTCAAATCCAAACCAACGGAACCAGAATTCCAGATGTAGACTGTAGAATCTAGATATAATGCTAAGAAGTATTTGTTTTTAAGGTATAATCATCAAAAAAAGTATATGCCAACATTATTCCCTTTTATGATTTGGGCAATTGCACTTACCAACAACACCCAGGCAAAATAGATCATTTCAACCACAAAAGGTTCACTGTGGCTTTCAAATCACCCAACAGAAACTGATTTCTGATTTCTCTCACTCTAGATTAGCCTTTCCTTTCCTAGGGTTTAATAGGAAGGAAATCATTAGGTCTATAACATTGTAACTTATTTCATTCTGCACAGCGTATCTGAGATTCATTACTATTGCTGCATAACTCAGTAGCTCCTCCTTTTTATTAATGGGGGATACATGTGCCACAAAATATCTGTCTACTCCTCTGTTAAGGGATATTGAGTTGTTTCTGGTTTGGCCTTTTATGAATAAATCCACTGTGAATAATATTTTCACAAGCCTTTTGGAGTATGTCCCATTTTCTCTGGGGTAAATAGACTGGAATTACCGAACCATGTGCACTTAACTTTATTAGAAACCATCAAATAGTTGTCCAAAGTTATTGGGCCACTTTACCACACATCTCAATTCTTGTTGCTCCATCTCCTCAGCAACATTTACTATTTTCATTGATTTTAGGTACTCTAGTGAGGTTGGAATAGTATTTTATGTGTGGCTTCTTTTGTTATACTGGGTTTGCTTTGTTTTTGTTTTTGTTTTAACAGTAGCTCACTATCTAGGCCAGGCATGACTTGAACTCACAATCATCCTGCCTTGGCCTCTTGAATGCTGGAACTACCAATGTGTGTAACTATACCTGGCTATATGTTGCTTTATTTGCATTTATCTGATGGCTAGTGATTTTGAGCAGCTTTTCATGTACTGATTGGCCATCCATGCATCGTCTTTTATGAAATATCTTTCCCTTCTTTTGACAATTTTTATTGATTATATATCACTTTGAGTGCATAAAATATCTCATTACATGTTTTCCTGACTTTTGGGTTACTGACAAGAGATCTGATGTTAGCCAGGTATGGTGACACATGCCTTTAATATCAGCACTCTGGAGTCAGAGTGTGCTGGTTTGAATGAAAATGACTCCCATAGGCTCACAGAGAGTGGCACTATTAGGAGATGTGGTCTTGCTGGAGTAGGTGTAGCTTTGTTTGAGGAAGTGTGTCAGTGGGGGTGGGCTTTCATGTTTCAAAAGCTCAAAGCTAGGCCCAGTGTCATTCTTTCTAACTGTTGCCTGCTGATCCAGATATAGAACTCTTGGCTCCTTCTCCAGCACCATGTCTGCCTGTGTGTCATCATGCTTCCCACCATGATAATAATGAACTAACCTCTGAACCTATAAGCCAGCCCCAATTAAATGTTTTCCTTTATAAGAGTTGCCATGGTCATGGTGTCTCTTCACAGCAATGGAAACCCTGACTAAGACAAGCATCATTCACAATAACCAAGATGAGGAATCAACCTAAGTGTCCCTCTGTGGCTGAATAGACAAAGCAAATGTAGCATGGTGCCTCTTCACAGCAATGGAACATTCACTAAGACCCAGAGGCAGGCAGATCCCTGTGAGTTTAAGGACAGCCTGGCCTATATAGTGAGTTTCAGGACAGCCAGGGCTATGTAGAGAGACCCTGTCTCAAAAACACAAAACAGAGAGAGAGAGAGAGAGAGAGAGAGAGAGAGAGAGAGAGAGAGAGAGAGAGATGGTGTTATTCTGGCATGCCTGCCCTTGTAAGTGGGCTTGTATTTTTCCCTTGCAGTTTGTAGTATTGTTCCTTTGCTTTGTATTTTTGGCATTGTAACTATAATATGTTATAAACAAGTTGTCCTCTATTTGGAGTTCTAAACGTCTCCTGTGTCTATGTGTTCCTTTCTCTAGATCTGGGGAATTTTCTGCAGTAACTTTACTGAAAAGAACCTGTTTCCTTATGTTGTTCATGTCAGTGCCTTCCCCTACCCAGTGGATTCTTAGATTCTTAGGTCTGGTCTCTTGATGACATCCCAGAATTCCTGGTTGCCACAGTCATGTTCATGTTCTGTTTCTTTGTTGACGTCTAAATTTAGTTCTTGTTTACCTTGTCCTCTATTCCTTATGCTTTTTCCACTTTAATGTTCTTTTTATTTGATTCATTGAGTATTTCATTTCCAACATTTCCAGTTAATTCCTTTCAAATTCTCCATTTCCTTGCTGAAATTTTCTTCCATTTTGCCTAACATTTTCTTCCACGTTCCTGATTTTCTCAGCAATTCTACTGATTTTTTTCCCCTATGTTCCCGGTGTTCTTCACCTGACCCTGGGCTGAATTCATCTGGTTTTGATCATACCTCCTGGAGGTCCTTAATCATTTTTACCTATACTCTTGACATCTCCATTAGCGCTTTATATATTTGAGTATCTTTGAATTCCATAGTTACAGAGTTGTGAGCTTTAGGAAGTGTCACGCTGTGTTTTCTTGCTTCCTCTATTTCTGTACTGCAATTTGCGTATCTGTTAGTTTGGCTAATTCTTCCTGTTTTATTCGGTAGTCTTCTAACTAAAGCAGCCTACTCATGAAGACTCAAGTCCCTATACCATTCACAGAGGAGAAAACAAAGCACTGTAACAGCAACAAATGAGACAAAAGTACATTTAAAACTAACAGAAGCCCACTGATAGGTCCCCAGTGACCATTAAAACATAAAGCAGCAGAAGAAACTACAACAAAATTTTCTAGAAAACTTAAAATAACTTAGGATAAATGTAGAAATACTAAATGAGTGAGATAGAGGAAAGAGGCAAAAAAGAGGAGAAAGGGTAACTGAAAGCAGAATAAGAGTGAAAAGGGACATACGGATGGAGGGGAAAAAAATAAGAGGCTAGAATGAGGAGAAAAAGAAACAAAGCTTTGCCAATAATAAAAATGTCCAAATATAAATTTAGGTAAATATAAAAAGTGTGATTTTTTTTTTAAAAAAGATATGGCACAATCAAGATATTCCTAAATATTATAGAGATGGAGAAAAACAAAAAACATAAGGAGGAAGAGAGGAGGAAAAGGAAGATGGAGAGGAAGAGAAGGAAAAGGAAGAGGATGATGAAGAGGACAAGCAAAAGGTTGACTAATAATGACAATGTGCAAGAAAAATTTGATGAATGTATGAAGGGGAACAAAACGTAAAATTTTATTTTTAATGCAATGTAAACTAAATGGTGGGGAAAGGGGAATCCAGGGGCCAAACCCAGGTGAGAAGGCAAACAGTATAATACTGGAGCAGTTTTCTGGGTCCCAAAGATTTAAAGACTGCCAGTCATACTCACGGGGTTGTGGGTAGATGTCAACTGAACTTGTGGGTCTTGGCATTCCTGTGGTTTATGCTATCGCTGAGTCTGTCCTGGACAAGTGTTTGATGTCTGTCAGAGCTGTCTTCACTTTAGAAATGACCCCTTGTCTCCCCTTGAGTCCTCCTTGGTACCTAGCCTCTCTGGGTCTGTGGATTGTAGCATGTTTATCCCTTATTTTACAGCTGATATCCACTTATAAGTGAGTACATACTATGTTTGTCTTTCTGGGTCTGGGTTACCTCACTCAAGATGACTTTTTCTAGTTTCATCCATTAGCTTGCAAATTTCATGATGTCATTGTTTTAACAGCTGAGTAATACTCCATTGTGTAAATGTACCACATTTTCTTTATCCATTCTTCAGCTGAGGAGCAGCTAGGCTGTTTCCAGGTTCTGGATATTACGAATAAAGCTGCCATGATTGAACATGTGTCCTTGTGGTATGACTGAGTATCATTTGTGTATATGCCCAAGAATGGTATAGCAGTTCTTGAGGTTGATCAATTCCAAATTCTCTGAGAAACTGCCATGTTAATTTCCAAAGTGGCTGTACAAGTTTGCACTCCCACCATCAATAGAGGAGTGTTCCCCTTGCTCCACACCCTCTCCAGCATGAGCTGTCACTTGTGTTTTTGATCTTAGCCATTGTGACAAGTGTAAGATGGAATATCAGATCTCCCTGGGAAGGGCAAATAGAAGAGATTTTGTGGGTGGACTGGGATTAGGGAAGAAAAAGAACATGAGTATTGCGGGAGATTTGTTATATTGTCACTTTGAGATCCCCAGTGGAGTTGGACCTTGGTTCAGAGGGCAGAGTCCATGTTCACTTGGCTAGAATGGACCATAGAGTTCACTTGGCAAACTCAGAGGAGATAGAGAGACACAGAGAGGAAGAAGGAGGGACTTGGAAAAGATTTGAGGGTTTTTTGATCTGGGTAACATGGAGAGTAGGGTCAGCCAATAGTTCCTCCGCTGTTTGGATTTATCAGGTTTCTATCTCAATTTCTGACTGCTGGGTTTTTATTAATATTAGAACAATTAAGGTAAACACATTACATGAGGGATCAGGTTGGGGTAGGAGAGTACTGAAAGAGAGGATTAGAAAGGGAGGCATTTTGGGGTCAGGTAGAAACCTGCTGCAAGGGAAACTCCCAGGAATCCACAAGGATGACCCTAGCTAAAACTCTTAGCAATAGGGGATATGTAGCCTGAACTGGCCATCTCCTGTGACCAAGCAACTGTGCCCAATAGAGGTATTGGGACACCAACCCAGCCACACAACCTTTAACCTACAGGACATCCTGCCTATGGGATATGCTGGGATGAGGATGGCACAGAGACGGTGGGAGTGGCAAACCAATGACTGGTCCAGCCCGAAGAGACCCATGTCATGAGAGTAAGCTCAACTCTGCCTCAAGTGCCAGGACTGAGAAGCTGGATAACCCAGAGACCTAGGATAGAACCAAACACGACTGGAGAAAAAAAAATATCAACGTAAAGATGCTAATGATATTCCAATATGCTCGTAGGTTGGTCCCTAGCCCAATTGTCATCAGAGAGGCTTCATCCAGCAACTGATAGAAACAGATGCAGACCCACAACCAAACATCAGGCCAAGCTTGGGGAATCCTGCTGAAGAAAGGGAGGAAGGATTGTAGGAGCCAGAGGGGGCAAAGGACATCACAAGAAAACCCACAGAATCAACTAACTTGGGCTCAAGGAGCTCACAGAAGCTGAACTGACAACCAGGGAGCCTGCACGGGACTGACCTAGGCCCTCTGCATATATGTGACAGTTGTGTAGCTTGGTCTCTTGTGGGACTCCTAACAGTGGGAGCAGGGGCTGTCTCTGACTCCATTACTGGCTTTTGGGATCCTATTCCTCATACTGGGTTGCCTTGTCCAGCCTTAATACAGAGGAGGTGCTTAGTCTTACTGCAACTTGATATGCCATGTTTTGTTGATATCCATGGGAGGCCTGCCCTTTCCTGAATAGAAGGAGGAGGAGTGGATGTGGGGGTGGAAGTGGGGGGGGGGGGCTAAGAGTAGGTTGGGGGAGGGACTGGGAGGAGAGGAGTGAGGGAAACTGTGGTCTGGATGTAAAATAAATTAATATTTTTTAAATTTTATTTTCAAAAAATTATAAAAGGTAAATAAAAACTGAATAAACGAGAAAATATAAAACTGTGAAGAGTTTTAAAAAAGAAAGAAAGGTCCCTTTGCATACCAGAGGCCTCTGCTGGCCACACTTAGCTTTTCGAGGAGTGGGCTGATAGGGTTCTCTCACCCTCGTGAGATAGCCCAGATCCAAACCATCTGGGATGGCTGAGAAGCCAGAGGTTTTTTCCTCTGTGACTGTCGAAACCACCCTGGTTCTGAATCTGCACAATCAGAAGACCCGTCTTCATGTTCTCAAGACCCCCTCAGTATTAATCTCCTTGCTCATGGCACATAGTTGTGGGTATCAAACACATTATGGGACCCAGAGTAGCAAATGGCAGATAAGTGGTTTAACGGGTCAATCCACCCCTTGGCCTCAGATTTGTCAAACTCTGGGGTTATTTATTCTGTTATTTATTCTCCTGGCTATGAAGAATAAGGCCCCCTTTCCTGATGCACTTCACTGCTTGGGCTCCCTGCATTCATTCTGCCAGCATCTGGCCCTTTGGCTCTCCACAAGGGCCTCTTTGCACCTTCCCGAACCCCGGAGCTCTTGCAGGCCAAACTATGGCTCCCTGGCCTGTGACTGCTCCCTATTCTCAGGCTGCTTATGTAGGTAATTTTGTAAAAAACATTATCTTTCAAGATGGCACCCGGGGAGCTAGAGATATAGTTCAGTGGTAAAGAACACTTGTTTCTATCAGAGGGTCCAAGGTCTGTCCCCAGTACCATGACAGGAATCACCCATAACTCCAGCTCTGGGGAATCCAGTGCCCTCTCCTGACCTCTTTGGGAAACTTCACACACACACACACACACACACACACACACACACACACACACACACACACACACATACACACACACACATAGACAGACAAATAGATAAATAAATATATATATAAATAAATAAAATTAGGAAAAAAATAAATAAAATTAGAAAAAAAATCTTTAAAAAAAAAATAAAGACGATGCCTAGCCACTCCTCTCTAAGTCTCATAGAGGGACACAACAGGACCCCCCTCCACTGCTGGGCCATCATCTGCCAGAGGGCTCACCATCTCCACAAAACCCACAACTGGATGTGAGGCTTATGAAGACTGTGAGCTTGTCCTGAGGTAACTGCCTGCCTCTTGGCTGCCCCATCCTTCTGGAGTGCTTCTCCTTTCCCTCACCTCGCAAGTGAGCCACCTGGCTGGTGCTGTGTTGGCTTGGTCCCTCACAGACCATCACATGTCTTCCCCTCGGCACTTCCCGGGAATCCTGTCACTGGTTTCGTGGATCTCCAAAGCCCTCCCTCTCTTTGGAATGTTTTCCTTTCATTCCTTTTCTTTTTTCATTTTTCCCTTATCCTGACTCCCTCACCAAGTGACACAGGTAATTCTAAGCTGTCATCTTACCCAAAAGACTGAATTATACATCACTTAATGCTGACTGGGATATTCTACTATATTCTGTATCGTATGTCTACTATAAATACTTTCTCTCAGTCTGACTTATCCATTTTCTTTCTTTTGGGGGTTTAAAAATAACATTGCATTTTTATCAAGACTCCAAGGATTTTTTTTTTAATTATAGCGATTATATTTAAAACACGCTAGGGTAGGGAGAGGACTCAGTCAGTAGTGTTTGCTGCACAAGCCTAAGGCCCTGATTTTGGATCCCTAGTACCCATGGAGAAAGCCAGTTATAGAATCAAATACCTATAATCTCCACTGCAGAAGCAGTGGTGGGTGACCCATGGGGCTTGCTGACCAGTCAGCCTAGCCAAACAAGCAAGCTGCACATTCAGTGAGAGACCCTGCCTCAAAATATAAAAGGTAACCATAAGGTGGGGAGCCGGACAAGCGGCTCAGCAATTCAGAGCCCTTGTGTTCTCAGAAGGGACCAGAGTTTGGTTACCATAACCCACGTCAACAGCTCACAGCCACCAATAACTCCATATCCAGGAGATCTGGCTTCTGTGGGCACCTACACATGTGCATACACACACATACACACACAGACAGACACACACACACACACACACCACATACATACGAATGAATACAGAATAACCTGTAATAAAAAAAATAAATAAATAAAATGGAGAACAGTTGAGGAAGACAACTGACATTGTCCCTGGCCTCCACATACATGCACATGTGGGCACATGCACCCACACAGACACGTGCACACAAAAAAGTTTAGTCTTTTTAATATATTTTTTTTTAATTTGGAGTGTGTGTGTGTGTGTGTGTCTGTGTGTGTGTCTGTGTCTGTGTGTCTCTGTGTGTGTAGACATATGCATGTCACAGCGCCAGTATGGGGGGTCAAAGGACAACTCCTGGAAGTCGGTGCTCTCCTGCCACCTTATGGGATCCAGGGATTGAACTCAGGTCATCAGGTCGGGCAGGAAGAGCCTCTGCCTGCTAATCCATCCCCCAGGCCCCACTTTAGTCTTTTGACTGCCACAGTATATAACATGTGAAAGAAGCTGGAGAATCTCCACAAAGAAGAAAAATAAATGTATTCAGTTTCTTAACAGTGGCCTTAAGTAATCAGCAATTTCAAGTTTCAGTGAGTCCCAGTTTCTCAGGACATGTTCCTTTTGTACCCTGTCCAAGGAGTCTTGCCTATGCCACCAAGACAGCCTCTCTCGTTCTCTTGGAGATTTATGATGTGTGTTTCATATTCAGGCCTAAGAGCCATCAGAAAGTCATTTTTATGCATGCAGTAAGAAGTGGTTTCTTTTCTTTTTCACCCATGTGGCTCTCCAGTCTTCCTAGCAACAGTTGTTGGGAGGGCTGGTTCCTGTAGTGTAGTGACTGGACATACTGATCCGAAACCCACCAGTCACACTTGTATGGAACTACTTTTGGACATTCTAGCCTGCTGACTCTTGTTAATAATGTGCGACCTCATTAAAAATTACAGTGCACAGGCTAATTTGATGTGGCAGGTGAAGATCAAACCCTGAAGCAAACTCTTGAGCTGAACTAGCTCTCCAACTGTGTGTCTCCGAGGCTCCTCCAGAGATAGCCAGTTCCTTTAGCCTTCACGAACTTGAGACATTAAACCATGGTCACATGCTGTATATGATGTTCCCTTATTTGCCTGTTTTTAACCTTGGCTTGTCACTATTTCATACATGTGTGCATATGTGCAGTCTACTGTGATCATACCCCACCCCCATCACCCTCACCAATCCCTCTCCTGCTCCTGATGACCCCTTTCTTCCCAACAGTCCCCTCCCCACATCCATGATTTATTTTACTTTACTTCTATCACTGGGGAGTGTGAGCACTGTGGTGCACACGTGGAGGTCAGAGGACAAGTCTGTGGCATCTGTACAATCCTTCCACCTTTACGTGGATTCTAGGGATTGAACTCATCTCTCTACACGATAAGCACCTTTATCTGCTGAGCCATCTTGCTGGCTTTCCCTTCTATGTTTGTGTCGTGTCGTTTGTGTGTGTGTTATGTGTATGTGTGTGTGTCATGTGTGTGTGTGTGCACGCATGCAATGTGTACACAAGTCTTATACAGCTGTTGTCTGTTCATAACTGCAATGGCCATGTCATAGTAAGAAAACAGCTTCTCATATCACCTCTCCCCAGCCTCTGGCTCTTAATAATCTTTCCACCCACCTCTTCCATGATTCCCTGAGCCATGGAGGGGTCGATATAGCTGTTTTATTTGTCTAATTTTTTATGATCAAAGCTATGGATTTGGGGAAAGAGCTTCCTTCCTTCAACGTTAGCAGGGTAGAGGGGAGGAATGTCTAGCCAAGTGAGGAGCCGGCCAGCATCATCTGTAGTCAAGGTAGCCACGATGTCTAAATGCTAGAGAACACTGAAACTCCTAAGAAAGGCCGGAGGGAACTGTTCTGGGGTCTATTTTTAATTAATAGAATCAGCAGAGGTGTGTGCTACTATAATTCTGCTGTTTATATAGGGGAAAATAACTCTTTGGGGTTTTAATTATTTTTTATATTGCAACAATTTTAGATAAATAAGGTTGCAGACATAGAATAGGGATTTGCTGTAGGCTTTTACCCAGATTCCTCTAAGTTCAACCAGTGCACAGTTAACAAAACCAAGAATTAACATTGGGGCAAAGCTATTAACTAAAATAAGAGCCCTATTAGGATTGTAATAATTTTGCATCTAATGTTCCTTCCCTGTTCCAGGACACAGTCCAGGATGCCAACATGTTGGTCTTTCTGTCTTCCTGCTCTTCTCCAATCTGCAATGGAGTCTTTTCTTATCTTTCTCAACCTTGAGAATTTTGAATACCCCTTAAATGATGTTTCTCTATGACTAACTTGATGATACAGATTTGAAGGAGGAACACTATAGAGGTAAAGTGCCTGTCACCACATTGGATGAGGTAGTGCATGACATCAGTGTGTCTGATGATGTCACTATGGTAAGCTGGTGTCCGCACATGACATCAGTGTGTCTGATGATGTCCACTATGGTAAGCTGGTGTCTGCACATGACATCAGTGTGTCTGATGATGTCCACTATGGTAAGCTGGTGTCTGCAAACTCAACACTTGTCTTTTTCCATGCCTGATGTGTTTAAAGAAGAAGAAGGAGGAGGAGGAGGAGGAGGAGGAGGAGGAGAAGGAGGAGGAGGAGGAGGAGGAGGAGGAGGAGGAGGAGGAGGAGGAGGAGAAGAAGAAGAAGAAGAAGAAGAAGAAGAAGAAGAAGAAGAAGAAGAAGAAGAAGAAGAAGAAGAAGAAGAAGAAGAAGAAGACGTCATAAATCCATCCCATATCCAAGGACAGAGAAGTTGAACTGCACCTTCTGGGTGGAGGAATATTGGAAACTATATGGACATGTCTTAAAAACACTGCAATCACCAAGTACCTGCCTAACATCATCCACATTGTGCGGACATTCTGTGCTTTGAAAGTTGGTCCCCAAACTTGACCATTCATATGCAGATCCTGCCATCAGTTATTAAATTTGTTGTAATCTAATGGTGGTCTCCAATTCCTTTATCCATCTACATTTCATAATTGTAATTATTTTGTGTGGAGGAGTTATTTTTATCCTGTATATATTCATTTATTAATATCAGCATATATTCACAGGGGTTAATTTAATCCTTTAATGTTATATCCAAAATGTCTTTGGAAAATTCTGGATTTTCTTTCTAGAAGTTTCTAGGTTAAGTTGTGTATTTTCATATAAGCTGAGCCACATGTGTCAAGTTTAGTGTATTTTCTTTTGCTTTGTCTTGCATTTGGACACTCAGTTGTCCTTGGACCACTTACTGGAAGGACTATCCTTCAATGATTGGTCACTGACCCTATGTTCCAAAATAACTGATTACAGTCATGTGGGTCTATTTCTGAACTTCCAGTTCTGTTCTGTTGCTTTAGACATCTATTGTTTTACTAATCTCACATTGTTTTCCCTGCTTTAACCTCATGTTTTGAAATGAATCATGTAAATCTAACTTTGCTCATTTTTGCAGAATTTGTTCACATTCAAATGTACTTCCATTCCTACATAACTTTCACTTTTTTATAATTTTTTAAATTAATATAATTATATCATTTTCCCCCTTCCCTTTCTTCCCTCCAACCCTTCCCATATATCTTGCCTTGCTTTCTCTCAAATTCAGGGCCTCTTTTCCTTTAATTGTTGTTATCTATGTATATGAGTATGCATAAATACACAAATTTTTAAATATAAAAGCACAACATGATTAGTCTACATAATATTTCTTGTATATGTCTGCTTAAAGACTGACCATTTGGTATTGATTAATCACTTGATAACCCCTTCCCTGGGGAAGACTATTTCTCCTGCTCCCAGCATTCCTTAATGGCCTACAGTTCTTTGTCTAGGGTTGAGGCCTCCTCCTGATTTCTCCTTTCCACGTCAGCAGGTCTACTGGTGCCATCCTTGTTCAGGTCTTGTTTAGGTAGTCACGTTGGTAAGACTTCCTAGGTGTAGTTTCTCTGACTTTACTAGAAGACATGATCTCACAGCAAGCTTCCTGTCTCTCTGGCTCTTACAATCTTTCCACCTCACAGTTACACAATGATCCCCGAGCCTTGGGTGGAGGAGTTGTGTTAAAAATGTATCCAACGTGGTTGGGCTTCAAAATTCTGCATTTTGATTGGTTGTGGCTTTCTGTAATGGTCTCCATCTATTGTCAAAAGAAGTTTCTTTGATGATAGATGAGAACTACACCTGTCTGTAGGCATAAGGCTAAATCCTTTTTTTTTTTTTTTCCCAGAGCTGAGAACCGAACCCAGGGCCTTGCACTTGCTAGGCAAGTGCTCTACCACTGAGCTAAATCCCCAACCCCAGGCTAAATCTTTATAATGGAGTTAGGATTTATGCTGATTTAGTAAACTGGCAATTTTAGGTTCTCCTAAAAAAATCAATGACTTCACTAGCCTTGGGTAACTGACTAAGTTTCCAGTACCAGGTACGATTTCCCTCTTGTTGAGCAGGCCTAAGTCCAATTAGAGAGCTGTTTGTTAATGCCAAGGTATGTGTGCCACTACTGAACCCACAGGGTTATCATGTCATGTTAGTCATTGTCCCACACAACTTTTAGAACCAGTTTACAGAGTCAATTAGAAAATCTGACAAGCATTTCAATTAGGATTGTGTTAAATGTATTCAACAATCTTCTAAGTCATGAGCATGGCAGATCTGTCTGCTTATTGGGTCTTAGATTTTTTTTTTCTTTCACTATTTGTCTTTTCAGTTTTCAACATACAGATCCTGCGTATATTTTGCCAATTTTATATATAAATATTTTGGTGCTAATCAAAAGATTATCATCTTTAAATTCTCAAAGTCCAAATGTCACTGTTAACCTATAGAATATAATTGGCTTTTTTTTTTTTTTTTTTTTTTTTTTGGTTTTTCGAGACAGGGTTTCTCTGTGTAGCTTTGCGCCTTTCCTGGAACTCGCTTTGGAGACCAGGCTGACCTCGAACTCACAGAGATCCGCCTGGCTCTGCCTCCCGAGTGCTGGGATTAAAGGCGTGTGCCACCACTGCCCAGCTTATAATTGGCTTTTGATCACTGACCTTGCATCCCATGATAGCACTAAGTTTACTAAGAGTTCTGGGATCTTTTTATATGATTTGCGGGGATTTTCTGGGGGAATAAAAAATCACATAACCTCCAAACAGAAACAGTTTTATTTCTTCCTTTACAAACTACATGCCTTCTTTTCTTGCCTTATTGCACTAGTTAGCACTTCTGATGTAATCCTGAGAAAAAGTGATAAGAAAAAGCCTGTTTTCTTTCTTGCTAATCTCATAGAAGGAAACAGTTTTGAGTGTGATTTTACTTCATAATCATATGTTACTAAGACCAAAATGTTTGGTTAATTAAAGGAGAACTTACAATATCATTATTAGAGTAAGAAACGTGAACACATCTTCCTTTGTCTCTAGCAGATAAAGTTGGAAAGGCATTTTAGAGAATCTGAGTATAATAATCTAAATAATATATATATATATATATATATACACAAACATGTATCAAATATGTAAGTATTTTATAATATACTGGCCAAATATAATGGCCTCAATCTACCTCATGGACTCTGAAAGGCTCTCTAGTAAGAGTGTTATGCTGTACTGACCACATCACTGAACCCCAAACCTGCCCCAGGTTCTGAAAAACAATGTCCATAAACCCAGTGCTTTGACTTCCTCAGGTTTCTCTTGTTTACAGAAATACATACTTAGCTTCATAAAAATCAAGTACAGCCTCAAAGCATTTTAAAGAGAAAGGCTAGCACTTAGAAAGGAAATTAAATACTGTCTTCCTCTGCATTCAGTCCTTTCATCAAGAAGTTCCTAGTAGATAGATCACCCGTCAGTAAATAATGCACACATATGCACACATATGTTCAACACAGGACACACTCACAAATGCTTATAGCAACACTGTTCATAAATGACCTGTCTTATTTAGGGCTTCTGTTGTTGCCCAGGGGTGGCACCACCCATAATGAACTAGGCCCTCTCATATCAATTGTAGTTAGAGTTTTCCTGCCTGGCCCACAGTCAGGACAAATCTCTCTCACCCGCCAATCCCACAGCCGCTCAGACCCAACCAAGTAAACACACAGAGACTTATATTACTTATAAATTGTATGGCCATGGCAGGCTTCTTGTTATCTAGTTCTTATATCTTAAATTAACCCATATCTATTAGTCTATAAGTTGCCACGTGGCTCGTGGCTTATCGGTACCTTACATCTCGCTTTTCATGGCGGCGGCTGGCAGGGTCTCCCTGACTCAGCCTTCCACTTCCCAGAATTCTCCTCTCTCCTTGTCCCGCCTATGCTTCCTGCCTGACTACTGGCCAATCGGTGTTTTATTAACCAATCAGCGTAACACCTTTAACACACAGAACATCCCACAGCAGTCAATCATTAATGAAATTGCTCCACAAGCTTGCCTACAGGACAACTTGGTGAGTACATTTTCTCACTTGAGGTTCTCTCTTCCCAAATGACTCTAGTGTGTGTCAGGTTAACAAAAAATAAAATAATAATGATAATGATGGTGATGATGACATGACCCAAAAGAAACAACAAAAAAAATCTATATGCAACTCCCATCTCTATCTATGGAAGACATGGCTAGTACTTAAAGCCTGGGGTGGGGGGGGGGTGCGGGGGAATTGAAGCAGGGACTAAAACATGTAGTCAAGATAAATAATAATTTAATGAAATATTTTTAAAATAAAATTAATACTAAAAGTCCATGAGTAGTACATATTATCAGTTTTTAAAATAATGGCAGAATCAGCATTACTAACTTTTCTTCCTGTCTCAGGTTCCAAGATGGCTCAGCATGGAACTGCTAGAATAAATAAGTCCAAGATCATACACCACGGGATGAGCTACAGCAATGGGAATGAATTACAAGTTACATACATAGGATGTTAAGTACACGGGGCCAAACTCAAAGTGTAGACGCTGGCAATTCCATTTATATCAATTTCCAAGGCAGTCAATGCTAATATAGGAAAGGAGAATTTCGAATACTGTCTCAAGCAGCATGAAGTGGGTTCCAGAACTCTCAGAACATTCCATTTCTTAATCCAGATATTACATGGGTTTTATTGGTTCCATCCATCTGTTCTTTATTATTCATATACTTACATAGTGCAACATTTTGATAATTTTTTAAAATGCTTCCTTACAGAAGCTAAGATCTATAGAAGAAACTTTTTAAGGTAAGTCACCTAGAATAAGAAGAAGAAATGTGATCAGAGCTGTGTGAGGCAATATTTAGGGTACTACTTTATTTCAAGGTTTCTGTCCTTGACTAACCCTAAGGCCAAAATAAGTCAAGTGAACTCTCCATTAGTAACCATGGCTAGCCCCCAGCCAATACCATGTGTTGTACCCATTCAGAACATTGGGCTGTCAGGAGCAAGCCCTCCTGTAGATGAATTTCTAAATGGTCTTATTAAATAATAAAAAACACGGAGCAAAATATAGGGGTGAAAGCCTTAGAGAGATCAGGGAAATAGGGAAAGCCGCCAGCCAACCTTACCTCACCAACTCTGCAGCTTCCAAATGCAAGTTACTTCCTGTCTACCCACACACATATGCCTTGCTGTTCTGCCATCTGATTTGCTCTCCCTGTCTAGCTACATCACTTCCTCTTCCTACATAGCTCTGTCACTTTCTGTCTGTCTGTCCAGACCTCCAGACCTCCATGGTTAACTAGTGTTGGAATTAAGGCATGGCACCACACCTGGCTCTGTTTCCAGTGTGGCCTTGAACACACAGAGACCCTGCCTGCTAAGTGATAGGACTAAGGGCGTGTGCTACCACTGCCTGACTTCTTTGTTGACTTATAATGGCCTGCTTTTTCCTCTGATCTCCAGGGAAGCTTTATTTATTAAAGCACAAATAAAATATCACCACATTTCAGCACAAATAAAATATCACCACACCCTCCACTGGATGTGGTTTGCCAAATGTTAATTACAACTGTTGCTTGCTCAGGTTTTTCTGGGACTAGGACAGCACAAGCCAGATTTCATCCAAATCCCAAAGAACCTTTCCTCTGGAAACCAGACCCTGCCTATGAGACATGACAAGGCTTCCAAGAAGTGTGGAAGACAAGCATCCAGGAGCAGCCACGCCAGCACTAACACAACTGTCAGCATGACCAGTCCAACACCACCTAAAGCCCACGGCCAGATGCATGCATCATATGGTAGGGCAGGAGCCACTGGAAGTACTAAAACACTATCATCTCAGAATGTGAACTGGGACCAAACGCAGCAAACTGTGTCCTAGTTCCTATATGGGAGCAGAATCCTTCCTGGGTTCCAACAGTGCCATGTTTACAGAGACCTTCAGTAGGAAGTACCTGATGCTTTGGGTTTTTGTGGCCCACAACAGGGGGGAAGGCAATAGGCATAGAGAATGGCCAGCAGATGCTTTTTCCCTTGGGTATCAGGGCACACTAACAATGCTATCATCAGACTTCTTAGAAGGGAAATGACCTGGCATTCATTTTCTAAATCAGCAAGCTAGCAGGCAACTTGCTAATGGTGTTACTTCCAACACAATTTCCCAAGGCAGGCAAAGGCTACAACATGGATGATCCTTGAATATGTTAAATGAAATAAACAGAGGGCAAGTACCATAAAAGTCCATTTTCATGAGTTGCCTAGAGTGGTCAAATATAGAGACAGAACGATGGTTGCTAAAGACTAAGAATGGGGGCGGGGGGCGGTGGAAAGTTTTTAATCAATGGGATTTCAGTTTGGGAAGATGAAAGAGAAACCAGAGAGAGATGGTGGTGATGGTTGTGCAACAGTGTGAACATTCTTTTTTTTAATATTTATTGAGTAACAAACTAAATGAAACAAATACTGAGTTTGGCCCAAAGCTGAAAAAGAAATGGCTATTTTCTTTTTCCCCATATTGTGTGATTTTTCCATGTTTTTGATGTCTACTCATTTTACATAATCAGACTTCAACAAGAGCAACAAATTTTTATGGCACATCAAAGTGTACAATGAATAGACTTCAAGGTGATAACTATGCCGTGACATAACATACACACTTTCCCAATCTTCCACATGCAGTCCAGAATCCTTGTGTCACCAGACTGAGTATCTTTGAAGGATGTGACTCACTGTACCTTCCCCATCAATGAATGATGACATTAACCTCACAACTGTTCTACAGCTTGTAGTTTTAAGGTTAATGCTTGTAGAAATTATAACAACAATATACCTGATGACCAACTATAGACAACATAAGTGTGGGCATGAGAAAATAAATTGTGCTATGATTTAACCTCCATAAATAACTCTTATAAATTATGAAGATACATATAGGTTTATTTTTCCATCTATGCTAATAAATACAGTGTGAGCATTCTTAATGTCACTGAACTTTATGACTAAAAATGGTTGAAAATATGTTTTACTATATTCATTTAAAGTAGCTATGGGAAGTAACATTCCCAATCATTCCCCTCTCCATGCTGTGAAATCACCTTGTCCTCCAGCAATTCCACTGTGTCCTCACCTGGATCCACCAGGAGGTTAGCTTGAGTTTCTTCAAAATGAACATTTGAACCAAATGGGCTTTTCTCTACCCTTCCAACATAACTCCTTACCACTCACCTATTGAGAAAGTGACTGGCCATTAGACTCACATTGAAACACTGAACCAAAGTATAAAATAAATCATTCAGGGGGCAATCCTGAACAGTATGAAAGGAGGCTGAGTAGGCAACCCCAAGTGGAACATCAATGGTACTTTCTAAGGAAGCCTTCATCCCTCTCACTTTATTCAATCTTTTCTTTACCAAATGGTTCTTCCCCAAATTGGTCCTCAGGTCTCCTGACAAGGAAAAACTTGTATTTTAAGGAAAAACGTCCAAATCACACTCCCATAGAGGTGCAAAGCTAATGTTCTAATTCACCAGCTCTAGCAGGGATATTAACGCACAGATATTATCTAGAGCGTGGCCTGAGAACAAAGCTGCATGTGGGATTCATGGGTAAATAAGTAGGTGGTAGAGCAGGAGCTGAAAGTCCAGAATAAGTGTTTAATAGTCTTCTTCTCGTCTATCGCTGAGTTGGGCCTTTCTTCTGTAAAAAGTCCCGGAACCCACTTGTCATTGCTGGACAACAAATAGAATGGCTACTTCCTGGTATTTGCTATAGAGACTATAAATTCTCATCTAATCCTTACAACGGCCTTATAAAGAAGAATATTACCACTCACGTTTGGAAAATATGGGAACACATATCTGCTTGAAAGAGAAAACAATTGTTTGGTTTTCAATGTCTTTATAAATACATGATAATCCTGATCCTGCTGGTTCCCGTTTTCATTTCTAGGGTAATTTTGGTGGATTTCGCTTTTGTTTTACATTTTTACGTTGCTCTCTTTACATTTCTAATTTTCTCTTTTGAATCCAAAAGATCAGGATCCCTAGATGCCCCAAAAAGAGTATAAAATTTAAGAGCCTAGTACAGAGTCAGAAAGTGGAGTGTTGGAAACCACCACTTAGAGTTGGGACAGTGCATATGTGTAAATGTGTATGCACATGTGTGTGTGTACATGTATGTATGTGTTTACAACTTCAAGTCTTACACTTATGTGACAACAAACATTACCTAATAAATATCCCTAATATAACAAAATTAATTACCTTTAGAATCAAAATTTTAAAGTTGTCCAAAAATGTAAATCTGTACTAAGAGCTGCGAATGCCTGCTGGTTAGGTCAAAATCAAAGAAAATATTTTTGTAATCCCAACTGTATCTATGCTCCCAATATTTATGACTCAGTAAACACCCATTCAACAATAAATATAGGTTAGGCACTGCAATGAGATTGGAGATACAAAACTTAATAGAATTCAGTCTTCATGCTCAAGCAGCTCCCAGTCCTGTAAAGGTTATGGTCCAGTAGACAAGCATATGGGTAACCTGTGTAGTCACAGTGCAGAGATGGATGGGCACAAGGCGATGAGGTCACAAAGAAGGGTGTGCCTCACACCAAGAGACATTCCAAGCAGAAAGGAAGAACATGTTCAAGGACACAGAGGCCTTAAGAAATGTGTCACTGCAGGGTTCACCCAGTGGGTCCCAGCTGGGAAACAGCAGGAGGCGAGGCTAATCAAAAGCCAGGGCCACACAAGAATCCTTGTCACTGTCTACAGAGTGCATTTTACCTCGTGGGCAATAGGAACTCAGTGAAGGATTTTAACCCAGAAGCAATAGACCAATGCTGTGTAGAAACTGGACTGGAAGGAAGCGCAAACAAAAGACTCATCCAAGTTTCTGCAGTTGGTCAAAAGAGAGAACGGTGTTTGAACCACAGATGCCAGATGCTTTGTCAGGGATGCTGACAGCGTTGGGAATAAGAAGAACAGAAGAGGAAGGCATTGAAAGTGATCTCAGCATTGAGGGCTTGCATGCTAGATGCCTGGACACCAAAGGAAGGGTGCACTTCCTCTTGTGAGCAAAAGGGAACAGCATGGTAACACACAGGAATCTACAAGGTCAAGATGCCACAGCAATCAACCCTTAGTCCCTGCAGTTGCTCCCTGCCTGCTGCATCCCCTTTCCTGTTCACAAGGCCTCGGCACACAGCCCTTATGCACAAACTGCAATCTTCATCCACCCTCACCGCTCCAAGGCAGGCTGTGCCCGATTGCTGGATATGTGCTTGGAGGGCGACTTTGATTGGTTGCTCGAATGTCATTTCAAGCAGCTCGCCCTCACGGAGCAGCACAATAAGAACAGCTGGGCCTCTAAGACTCTTGAAACTCATAAATGTCCCCAACTGAGCTCAAGGTCAAGAGCTTCCAGGAATCTACCTGGGTCATCTGAAACACAGCCACACAGATCGCACACTCACTCCAACCCAAGCCACACAGTCATCCAAGGCCATCAGTGATACTCTCTTGTCTCAAGTGTCTTTGGGACTAATTGCCTGCAGGTCACAAACAAAGAGAGCCCATTTATTCTCCCTCCCTTAGGAAACTTTCCATTTCCTGAGGTTCTTTCTTTTCTCATTACAGCCTTTGTCTCTAACTGTACATGAACATTACTGTACATCAAATCATTTTGATAGCAAAAAGTTGCAGCAGATCTGAATGTCCAGCAATGGGACAATTAAACCCCACCTATATCACAGACAAACGAGACACCAAAAACTTTGTTTCACAAGTGCATCTGTGGATATGAAAATATACTGACTACAGATTCCCAATGAGACAGAGTCCCAGGAGGACAAAGGCTCTACTTTGTCCCGCAGAACACGCCCCAGTGTCAGAGCAGGACCAGGCACACAAAAGGTGGTCACTAAACACCTGTGCATTGGGTCAGGTAACAAGCAGGAAAAGTAATGACAAAGGATTACAGCACCATATTGCAGGAGAGAGAGGAGAGAGAGAGAGAGAGAGAGAGAGAGAGAGAGAGAGAGAGAGAGAGAGAGAGAGGAGAGAGAGGAGAGAGAGAGAGTTAGTTCTAGAAAGACATCATCAATACGCTATGAGTAGTTTTCTCTGGGTGGGTGACCATAGTATTTTTTATTTGTTTTGGTTCTCTCTCTCTCTCTCTCTCTCTCTCTCTCTTGCTCTCTCTCTCGCTCTCGCTCTCGCTCTTTCTATTTCCATTTTACATATTTTTCTTTTTCTGTGAGAAGCAAAAAGCATTATTATAACAAGGACCAAAACACAAAAGAAATTATTACAGAGAAAATATCCCATTATAAGCTGAGTGGTAGCTTCCCAGGTCACCTATGAATTGTCTAGCCTTTGTGTGCTACATTAACATGAAATTATCTGTCTCTAATCCTACATGTAACACAAAGCACTAATCTGTGTCAGCACAGTACAGAGTCCCTCTGGCCTATGTCTGGTTAACCTCTGGCTTTGACATTGTAATTCGCCTGGGTTCCCACCCAGAGCTAATTACTGAGTTTTGCAAAAGCATCCAATCTCCACTCCCCGCGAGGAAAGGGACCTTCCACTAGTCTCTGCACAGAAACAGATTGTCCATGTTTGCCGTTGGATTCCTCTCCTTATTTCACCAAGCATGACAGTGTGAATACTTTTCGCCCAGTTTCTTCATGGGCAATTGGAAAAGCACCAAAGACGTCACCAGCCAGAACCTTGTCCTGGTTAAGCTGCTGCGGCTGCCCTGGAGGGAAGCTGGGTACGCCGGAGCACAGAAACTTGGGAAATCAGTTTGCATGCATTTCCTGAAACCAAAGCTGAAGCACATAATCCATCCTGCCTGAGCGAGTTGGCTTGGCTTGCTGATGATTTTACAGTCCCAGAAACCATCCTCTGATTGCAAGAACTGAGTTGCCAAATAATCTTAAACCACAGTCGGGACGGACAAGTGCCGTCAGAAGAGCACTTGGGTGCAAGCTATTTTAAACGAGTGTGTGTTCCTGTGAGTGGAGGATCCTTCTTCTGTCTAGACTCTGGTAACAAACACCTGTTGCTCACTCTTCACGCCGCAGTCTACTTCCCCCTAAACAGCAATGCAGCCAAGACAAACCATGGCCACCTGACTGGGCCTAGAGACACGGCCATGTGAACAGCAGATCCAGGCTTCCCGGTTCTGGCACAGCCTGGGGTCCCCTGAAGGCTCCAATGCCAGGAGTCAAGGAGCATGTGTGAACAGAGAGCGGAGCTGGCAAGGCAACACCGTGAACTTTCAGCGCGGCCAGTGAAAGGAGACTCCTGCCTGAGGGTATCACGGCTTTGATTCTGCTCCACAGACCAGCTTAAAACAAGTATGAAATAAACTATGGAAGCATTCTGATCAACCAAACCCTCCAGACATAACCAAGTCCCCTTTACCACATCTCTAGTGTGTGTTTTGTTTTTTTGTTTGTTTGGTTGGTTTTTGTTTTTTGTTTTGTTTTTCTAGCCTGCTATTGAGTCCTTCAAGAAGCCAGGAAGCTCACCAGCTCATCAACAGCTCAATTTATTTGGAAGCAGTCTTCCTTAGACAAAGCTAAACCCCTTGCCTTTTTACTCCAAAAGCTACATAGAATAATTCTCACATCTGCCTTATGCAACTCAGCTCAACATATGTTTCAGTGCTAGGCATACAAAACAGATACAAATGGTAAATGAGCATAGGAACCATGAGGGAGTTGGCCAAGTCTCGGAAGCTTACACCTGGTTTTCAACAAGTCGGAGGCTTAAACAGGACTGAAGGTCAGATCTGAAAAGACTGAGGAAAGACAGGAAGCAAAAAGGAGGGTCCTCAAAGGAAACAGGTAATAGCTCCATACAAAAAAAAAAAAAAGTCAATAAAGATACTGTGCAATGCAATCTAGATTCTGGATCAAGTGAAGTTTTTGAGTGTGTGTGTATGTGTGTGTGTGTGTGTGTGTGTGTGTGTGTGTGTCCCTAAAACTTACCTAAATACAAGTTCACATTCTTTACAGCAAGAAATGCACAAAATATATAGGATCTGAAGAAGTTCCTTTAAAATGGCCCCAAATTAGCCATGCAACTCAAATCAAATCCTTTCTGATAGAACACACTTTGAACCCAAGCCTCAAAAAATGATTAGTTTCAACTAGCATCAACTCAATATCAAAATTTACCAAACATACAAAGCAAGCTGTCATATTGAGGAGTCAGAAGAAAGAAAAGGATACTACAAATTAGAACATCAATTTCAGATTATATAATTACTAGAACAGAATATAAAATAAATGTGTTCAGTATGTTTAAGGATGTTAAATTGTGGTAGCATGACAAAGGAAAAAAAGAAAGCTTACAAAAATTATTTCAGATTGGAGAAATAACAAAATAGAAACTCTAGAAACAAAAAGATGTAAATTGAAATTATAATCTTATTTTTGCTATTTTCTTGGATTTTTTTTTTTTTTTTTGAAAGACAGAAAGGCCAGGAAGTTGGAGGGCGAGTTGGTGAGAATCTGGAAGGAGTTGGGGGAGAGGAAAAAATATGATCAAAGCTCATTGTATGGAAAAATTTTAGATAAAAATTTTTAAAGAAATGATAAACTCAGTTGATTAATTAGAGCATAAAACTAGAGATAGAATAGCTAAGCTGGAAGGCTGCTTTGAAAAAACACACAAAATGTAGCACAGAAATCTATAGAATCAAAATTGCCAAAGAAACCAAGAGATGGATAAAAGAGGTCTGCCCTATGTTCAATCTGGATCTATAGAGAGGTAGCAGAAATGATGAGGTAGAATCAGTAAAGGCCGGGAGTTTTTATAGGGAGGAACCCACAGATTAAGGGAAAAGAAAAAGAAGAGAAGGGAGAAAGAGAAAAACCCTAACAGATTATGGCAAAGCTGCAGAACATCAAGAACAAAGAGATCTTTAAAACAATCAGCCATCATTTATTTCCTTACTTTTACTGAATGTCCGTTTTTCTAACCCAGCCCCTCATCCAGGATTCCACATTACACTTAGTGATTGTTTCCTCGGCCTCCTCTTGCCTGTCATTATGCTTTATTTAGACAGAGTCTCCTACATTGCTCAAGCATCTAATTCTCAATCCTCCTGCCTCTGCCTCCTGAGTAGTTAGGGATTACAAGAGTGCACTACCATGCCCAGCTAGTGTCCAGTGGCCTTGATTATTTTGCAAACCTGGTCAGGTATTTTCATACTGAATCCCTCAGTAAGAATTTCTCTATGGCTAAGCTGGACTATGTGTTCTCAGAGAATTCCACCACTATGTTAGCACATCAAGGACATCTACTTCAGCTTGATGTATCCTAACTGAGGTAGCATTTGTCAGGTTCCCCTTTCCACACTGTGTGCTTTTTTTTACCTACAGGGGCTCCCCCTTTTATCTGCTTATTCAGTTATTTATTTAGATGTCTACATACTTGAGTTCACTGTTGCTCACTGTATATTTTGAGTTGTAATCCAGTATGATTTTATATTTCTCATATCGCTCCAGGTTTATCCACTGTAAGCAGCTGTCAGTTACCAGGGGCATCTCATCTGACACACTCCCATCATCCTGTGGGCTTGATCAAATCTTCACTTTGGTTTTGTTGTGGTTTCTTTGGTTGGTTGGTTGGTTGGGTGGGTGGGTGGGTGGGTGGGTGGGTGTTTCATTGGGCTTGGGTTTGGTTTTTATGGGGAGTATTGATGTTGCTACTGCTGCTGATGCTGCTATTTTGAGAACTTTCTGGTACAAGGTATTCCAGGGTCATCTCCACCATATCCTTCCCTAAAGCCCAGCCCATCTCTTTCTTCATTTTTTAAATTTAGAATAATGTCCAATAAGATCTGAGTGTGATGTACACTTACTGTTCCAGCAGTATTCTTGCTCAGACCCCTTAGATGACACAAAAAGCAAATATCTATTTGTATAGCAATATCCTTAATGAGCTTTTAATTTGAATATATCCAGGCTCACTCCTTGTATTTTAAAATCCTATGGAACTTAAGAAATATATTTTGTCACCATTACATCATCTTACATCAATCTGATCTCTCAGGGAAAAAAAAAAAAAAAAAACTTCATCTATTCAACTCGCAGTCCCCACCCCTGAATTGCTAACAAACACTGATCTTATCATTTCTATAACTTTACCTTTCCAAAATGTCATAAAGTCTGACTCAGACATGCTACTTTTTCAGGCATGTTTCTTTAGCAATATACATTTAAATATCATGCATGAAGCCAAGAGTGGTTACACATGCCTGTAATCCTATCACTCTAAAGGAGTGGTTCTCAACCATCCTAATGCTGTGGCAACCCTTGAATACAGTTCCTCATGTTGTGATGACCCCTCAACCATAAAATTATTTTTCCTGCTACTTCATAACTGTAATTTTGCTACTGTTATGAATCGTAATGTAAGGATCTGATATATAGGATATCTGATGTGCAATCCCTATGAAAGGGTCATTCAACCCCCAAAGGGATCACAACCCACAGGTTAAGAACCATTTCTCCAAAGGGAGAGGGAAGAAGATCAGGAGTTCAAGGCCAGCTTTGTCTATATAGCAAGTATGAAGCTAGCCTGGGCTACAAGAGACCCTGTCTTGAAAAACAAGAACTGATGCGTGATTTGCATCTTCATAGCTCTTTTTTTTTAATCCATGACTACTCCATTGTATGGATTATACTACTATGTGTTTATCCATTCACCAAGTTAAGCATACCTTGGCCATTTCTGGTTTAGGGTGATATAAATAGAGGCATTCAAAACTCTCTTGTGTAGGTTTTTCTGTTTTCCAACTAACTAGGTAAATACCTAGAAGCATTCTTACTGATTGTTAGGAATATGGATAAACTTTCAAATATTTTTTCTCTCTTCCAAAGGATCTGCTTCATTTTTGTGTGTCATTTTTCTTTTCAAAGTGATCATATCAAATGGTATTGATGAGAATTCATCTTTTTGCGCATCCTTACCAGCAGTTGGTGGTGTCAAGGTTTCCAGACTGTGTCTATCCTAACAATATCTACTGTTTTAATTTAGAATTTGCTAACTGCCAGTGATGTCCGCATCTCCCTAGCTTATTTGGAGGTCTATGTGCCATTTGGTGAGATGTCTATTCGGACCTCTTGGTGAATTTTAACTGGCTGTTTTCTTACTATGGAGTTTTACAATCTATTGTACATTTTGGACACAAGTCCATTATCTGATATTTACCTTTCAAGATATTTTCATCAAATATATATTCTTCCCACATTTGGTTTCTCTTTTTGTCCTCTTAATAGTATATTCCATAGATCAGAATTCTTGGTTTTTCAAAAGTTCAATTGATCAAATTTTCTTTCATGGATTTTAACTTTGGGTTTGATAGCTAAAGTTTCATGGTCAAACATAAAGATATGTGAACTTCCTCTTATTTTTCTTTGAGAAATTTAATGGTTTTTGCACTTCAAAATTGGGTATATAATCTATTTTGAATTAATTTTGTGAAATATCTAAGGTATCTTTCTGTTTGTGTTTTTACACATAGGTACCCAATGATCCCAGCAGCACATAATGAAAGTTGATGCTTTCCCCATTAAATTTCCTTTGCTCCTTTGTTGAAGATTGGTTGATTATATTTTTATATTTGTGTTCATCTATTTCTATGCTCTAATCAGTCCCACTGGCTTCTGTAACTATTCATACTCTGCTATCTATGCCTTATAGACTTCATAAGCAAGTTGTCAATATCTACAAAACAGCTTCCTGGGATTTTAAATAGTGTATTTTTTGAGTCTACAGGTCAACTTGAAGAAAATAAAACCATAAGTCTTCTAATCTATGAAGATAGGAAGTCTCTCCATTGCATAAATATGGTGTTTTTTGACCAGAGTTTTGTAATTTTCTTAATATGCACGTCTGTCTTTATTTTGATAAATGCTAGAAATTAGGAACCCTGCAACAGAGTTAAAGAATGTCTTTGGCAGCTTACCCTTGGAGTGTACATCACCAAGAGAAGAATCCTTAAGTTTGAAAACAGGTCAATAAAAACTTCCCATACTGCAATGCTAAGTAAAGACCCATTTCCCTAGCCCAGAACTGATCACCCAGGTATAGTTGGGTTTTTTGGTTTTTTTGTTTTTGGTTTTTTTTTTTTTACTCTTATTCTTTGGGGGCCTGCCACTCAGCTCCCAAATAAATACACAAAGACTTATTCTTACATATGAATGCCCAGCCTTAGCTTGGCTTGTTTCTAGCCAGCTTTTCTAACTTAAATTATCTGTTTCTCTTTAACTACACTTTGCCTCTGGGCTTTTTACCTTTCTTTATTGTATATACCTTTCTTTCCTTCTTACCCCATGGCTGGCTGGGTGGCTGGCTCCTGGTGTCCTCCTCTTCTTTTCTCGGTCCTCCTCTTCTCTTTCTCTAGCCTAGATTTCTCCTCCTACTCCTACTTATTCTCTCTGCCTGGCAGCTCTGCCTATCTCTCTTCTGCCTAGCTATTGGCCATTCATCTCTTTACTAGACCAATCATGTATTTTAGACAGGCACAGTAACACAGCTTCACAGAGTTAAACAAATGCAACATAAAAGAATACAACAAATCTTTGCATCATTAAACAAACATTCCACAGGATAAAAGAGTGTAACACATCTTAAACTAATATTCCACAATACCCAGGACCTGTAGGTATCACACACCAAAAGGTGTGCCATAGGTATGACTGGAGTGCCAGGGAAAGAAAAACAGAGCTGAATAAGTAATGATGGCCAGGACTTTTTTGATCAATAGCATTTTCTGTGATTCTTCCTTAGACTCACCATTCATTCTGGACACCACTCTGTTTCTTCACGCTGTCTTAATTTTCCCACTGTAGCATTTCACTTGAAAAGCGTTCTTTCAGATTCTACAGTTGACAACCCTAGCATCTGTGTCCCAATGGTCACTTCATTCCTCAGCCTAGTTTTACTCTTGCTTTCGACAAGCCTTGCAATTTTATTTTATTTTGTTTTGTTGTTTTGTTTACAGGCATGTGCATTGGGGAAGAGGTCTTTAGTGTGAAGAACTTTGTTAATACGACTGAGATTGGTGCTTAATGTTTTGTATCACTGTGAGAGCCTGAGGCTTCAGATTCTTGTTTTGGTTTCCACTCTAGGCCTGGAGCTTCTTATTTATCTACCCAGAGAGGGCTTGGGTCATGTAACTGTTTCAGCTGTTATTACTCTTGTACTAGGTTCCTGTTAGTGTGGTGGCGAGGTATGGAAGGAAGCTAATTCTATGACTAAACCTGTCTTTGCTACACCTGTATTAATATTGTGGTTTTAATGTGTACCTCCAGAGTGACACAATTTCCCTGCCTCTTAAGTAAGAATGCAAGTCTAAAGGAGACTGGAGCAGATAAAGCACCCTCTTTGATGAGATAAGCTCTGGACAGTCCTTTCCCTGGACTGTAGGCCTTTGTTGGGGAGACTGTTCCAGGCACACATCACCTTCCGTGGCTGCTCCTCCTTCTCTCAGCCTCTAAAAGGCCTTGGAGGATCTTTCACAGATATTCACTTGAGGAAAGGGATGCAATTCCTGGAGATGAAACGCAAAGAAATGGGAAGGCTACATTGGACCGGAAGTTTCTCCTTCTCTGACCAGCCCACACTCCACCTTCATTGATTCACCAGACTTATCATTTAATTGCCAGATTATCAGTGGCTTCTCTGGGTAAGCAGATCTCTGCTAAAGCGCTTTGGGTTTGCACATCTCTCCAGACTTCAGTATTGATCATCCTTCCTGCAACTTTCTTTCTTTACTAAGTCAGAGAAAAATCATCGATTTTCAGGGAATTTTAAATTGAATTTCAGTTGTTTATGGCTGTATTGTTGTTTTAAATTTTGCTGTAATTGTATGAAGAAGGTTCACTACGACATTTCCATACAATATATAATGTACTTGGATCGCCGTCAACCCTCCCTTGCCACTTCCTAGCCCTGTTACTGCCTTATTGTTTTATCTCATTTAAGAACGTGAGTGATTTAAAAAAAAAAAAAAAAAAAAAAAAAGCTAAACACCAAGAAAACAAATAAGCCAATTAAAAATGGGCGATGGAACTAAACAGAGAACTCTCGGAAGATGAAAATACAAAAGGCTAAAAAATAGTTTAAGTGTTCATCATCCTTAGCCATCTCGGGAATGCAAATTAAAGCCACTTTGCGATTAATTAACCCCCTCCAGAAAGGCTAAGATTAAGAACACAAAAGACAGTAAATTCTGGTGAGGGGAGTAGAGAAGCTTCATGCACTGTTGGTGGGAATAAAATGTGGTACAGCCACTGTGTGTGCCAGTTCCTCAGAAAACTAGGAAGAGGTCTACCATGTGACCCAGCTCCACCACTCCTGAGCATAGAGTCAAAGGACTCAGTTCCCTACTACAAACATGCATGCTCACTCATATTCGTAGCTATTCTATTTACAACAGCTAGGACATGGAAAAAGTCTAGATGTCGATTAAAGGATGAGTGGATAAAGAAATTGTGGTGCCTCTATACAATGGAATTTTATCCCGCTGTAAAAAAAAAAAAAAATGAAATTGTTAAAAACTCAGAGAAATGGATAGAACTGGAAATAATCATTCTGAGTGAGGTAACCTAAACCCCAAAGGACAGACAGCACATGTTCTCACGCCTAAGTGGATCCTAATATAGTATCTTCAGATTTGTGTTTTTAACTCAAAGTATCTGTAAAAGTCAAGAGACCGGAAAGGGGCCAATGGTGGAGAGAGGGAAGAAAAGTCATAATGGATTGGGGATAGCAGAACGCAGTTGATTGAAGGAAAACGAGAGACCAGTGGAGGAGAAGGGTTAAGTAGGGAGAGGGATGGAGGGTTTGGGAGAGGAGGAGGATGTGGAGAAGGATAACTAACACTAAAGATGTTTAAAGGGACTGTATGGAAACATACTGCTTTATAAGCTTCCTAAATACATTTTTTCCATATGTAAGCATTCAATTGGAATTATCCTACACAGGGGCCAATACTCTTCCCAGAAGCCATAGATTGCCAATAAAAAACCCGGTGCCAGATGTGGGATACCTCACCTCAAGTTGTTTGGTCAGGGCTGTCCCCAAGAGCACCGAAACAATGCATGCTCTTGTCACTGCTGTGGTTGCCCACCAGAACTTGATGGTAAGACTCTATTGTTGAAAACACCAGACTTTTGTGAAGGGACATGGGGAAATCAAGTTGATAGTGACCAGGAAGCTTCTAGTTAGCTGCTGGCAAACTTTTATATACTGGAAGGTGCCATCGAGGCTCCTGAGGATGGGTAGAAGTCATCAACAATCTTACACCGCTGGGTAGGCTACAATAACAACCAGCCTGACAAGATATGCTCTGGGTAAAGAAGTGGCATGAGTGTTAGAGTGGTGACCAACCTCTCTCTAAATGGATTTAAGCCCCATAGTAACAAACTTTCCTCTAAATTTGTATCTCTCTACTCACAGATTAGCATGGCTCTCATATTACTTACAGATGTTCCTTTGTGCGGCACATGGTGGTTAACACAGAAACTCCCAACTGTTCCAAGTGCAGAGAAAGGTGACAGTAAAGTGCTCGTCCACAAATGGAACATCTGTATCACACAATACGGGCTATTATCACTACTCTTGGTGGCCCCAGGCTCAGAGCCCATAGTGGTAGAGCAGGGCAAAATGATTTTAAGAGCCAGAGACAAGGCAAGATCAGGCTAACACAGTGTCTTCTAGACAGGACGGAACTGCTACCCTCCAACTCCCAGCAGCTGTGGTTTCCTGCACAAGACCTATACCATACTAAGACAATCAACACCCTAGCATGGAGCATGAACAGGTTCACAAGCCCCAACCCCTAGCTGAGAAGCTATTGACAGTTGATGATGGCATCGGAGGACGAGAGAGGAGTCAGTTTTCTTTGAGGGCATGGCCATTGGGACGTTGACCACACTACAGTCAATGGCCCCACACCAAGGGGAATAGGAGTAGCACAAATTAGAATTAGTAGGCTCTTTGGGGGGGAGGGGAATGCAACATTGGGAGTGGTGGGCGTTGGGATGGGTCTGGGGGGAGTTAGAAGAAAGAATGTGAAGTGATATGATCAAAGTACATTGTATGCATTATGAAATTCTAAAGAAAAAAAAGGAATAAAAATATAAATTTTAAAGTATTTTTTAAAAGAATATGAGTGATGACTTCCAATCTAAGGAGATTTAAAGACTGAAAACAGAAGTCCAAAAATCAGTTCAAGTCAGTTCCTTCAATGAAAAAACAATTAAGGCAACATTGACAAAATATGGTGATCATTAAAATTAAATGATAGATTCATAGGAGCTCTTATAAAATCTCTACTTTGGAGCATACTTGAAATTTTCTCAAACTGCAAAGTTTGTTTTGGTTTTTTTTAAGGTGTTATTAAGGATCTGATGAAGCAAAGTTTCAAATAATAAGTCACAAAGAGAAAAAACTAATCAACCATATCTATTATCTAAGCTGAATAGGAGGGCACCAGCATCATTTGGACAGAAGGCTGAGTATCACTATTTCCCATCCTCATGGAGCTATCTGCATGTGGGGAAGGATTCACATTAAATAAAAACTTTAACTTAATCACTAACGGTAAAGATTATAGTGGTATTGTAGAAACAGAAAATTAAAAGAGAGAGAGAGAGAGATGCTAACCTTGCCTGGGGAGCTAAAGAGGTCATCTCAGACACACCAGAGGAGAAGACAAAGAACCCAGGCTAATAGCCTGAACATAGTCAGCCGCACCCAGGGGCTGACTCCAAAGCTGCACAGTATAGCACTGGCATTGCAGCTAAGAAGAATGAGGATATTTCTTAAGGCAGCAAGCTTTCCACAGGGTGAACTCTCCAGTCACCTCGTAAGAGAACGCCTGAATTTAGATTCGATACCAAATGCGATTTTCACCACGCATTCATGCTTGCTATAATATGGACCTTTACCATGAACCCATCTCCCTCGCTCATTCCAATTCTCCCGCATAGCAGTAAACTGTAGACTAAATTATAGTTTGCTTTTTTCCTAGAGTGATACCATAGGGAGGAGACTAGGACATCACACTGGACAGAGTTCAAGAGGCGGGAGCTGGGCAGAAAGGAAGAAATCAGGATTTAGATGTTCCACACCCAGATATGTCAGAATTTTAATATAAAAACTAATGAAAGTTGCACAGTCCTGTGTGTAATACTTTTGTCATTGAGAAAATAGAAATTGTACCATTTACTAATTCTGATGTAGACTATTATTAAGCAGGTTGAATAACTATGTCTGTATGTACACTTATTGATTTACTACATAACTAATGCTAATTAATGATGGTAATTAAAAAAATATAGATTGATATCAACATTTAGCGCAACATCCAAACTTCCCAAATTATGATTATCAATCCATAACTTTAAAAATAACAGCAGTTAATCATCATTATTATTGGGTCTAAATGATAATGATTTGTAATAGAGTATCACATGTTTTCTCCAACTCAGAGAAACACTAATCTATTATGGTAAAGATAATAGCACTAATAATGGAAGAATAATGGTTGCTAATCACTTCCCATTATCAGTATTTAAATGTCCAAATCAGCTAGAAGTGGGTACAATAAAACCTAGAAAAGCCATCCAGCAAAATAAGCAATCGATAGCCAGGAATCTATCAAATGAGGATCTGGGGCCAGTGGTTCCCTTCACTGTTCACAGAGAGCGTCTAGAGTAGAAATGACAGGGAGTGTTTTGTCTTGTTTTTTTGGTTTTTGTTGTTGTTGTTGTTGTTGTTGTTGTTGTTGTTGTTGTTGTTTTCAAGCACAGGCCAGGTGTGGTAGCTCACTCCTGTAATCACAACCCTTGGGAGGCCGAAGAGAGAGGCTCACAAATTCAAGGCCCAAGCAAGATGCTGTCTCAAACCATCAAACAAATGGCAAACCAAAAGCTCAGTCCCCCACCCCCCCAAAAGAATCTGATTTCATTGACCTGCAGTGTGGCTGGAGTTCTCTAAGTTCCCTGAGTGAGTGTGTCTCCCCACATGGAGAGTCACTGCTGCAGATGCGTGACTTTTGTGCTTGAAAATATGGCTGTATTGGCTCCTAGGGGCAAAACCGAGTTCAGACACCTACTTGCCCAGCCTCTGTCAATCAGAGCCATGTAGCAGAGGAATGAGCTGTTAGTTTTTAGTTGTCAGGGAATTTTCTTCATGGAAAAGAAGTACATTAAAATACCAAATTACAGTATTTACATATCTCATGTTTTTTTTTTTCCCCAACTGCGTTCCCATAGCAACTCAATCCATTTGCTTCCCACTTTCTTCTGAGTTATTTTCCATCATGAGCCCTGCTTTATTGGTGAGGCAAACAGTTTGCCCTCTGAAATAACTGTTTTGCTGTTTACTGTTTCTTTGCCAGGGAACTCAACTCCAGCTGCCTCTGCCTCACTCCTGTCCTCTCTGAATCTGATCAGGGTAGTGTCGTTGGTTTGGGCAAATTGTCCTTGATCACTTTTTCAATCTGAGCAGTTCTGGGGTTTTGTTTTTCTGATAAACTGGCCGAGAAAAGCCAAATGAAGAAGAAGGCTTCCCTGAGGGCACATTTGGTCAGAAAAGGATGCCAGGGATATTGATCAAATTTCAAACTGTGGCCAGTTCACCTCTATCAATAACAGACAATGCGTAACTAGACAAACACCTAGCATCTCACCAGGATGGATCAGACAGCATCACTAGTTAGAAAGACATCACAGCTTTGGAGACAGACACCCACGAACAAGCAGGAAGAAAGCAAGTCCTGCTCTAACCATGAAAGGATCCCTGTATCCCCCGAGGGATGGTCAGAGGGAGATCCAGGACACTGAGGTTTCTTTGTGATCTCACCCAGATGACTTGGCTGACTAGTAAGGGTTGGTCGGATGGTTGGTGGGTGGGTGAGTTGGTTTGAAAATATGACATTTCACTTGCTAATGGAACTGTGCTTTACAAGGAGAGAAGAACACCAGAGAAGACTGCGGGAGGCACCAGGCAGAAGCTTCAGGAAGCTCTCCTTGCTTCGGCCTAATGCCAGGATGGATCTGGGCTACCAGTGCTGCAGGAGAGACAAATGTCACTGGAGGGGAACTACCTGCTCTCATCTGCTGACTCAGAAGCCTCTTTCTGGGCCAGCAGTGCTCATGGAGAAGATGTGTTTCCTCCTCTCTCCCAGGTTCCAAGTAAAAGCCAGTGCTGTGGAGCAATGTTGCCTAGGCCATGGGCTAGTGACCCAGAGGACATCTCAAAATGCAGCAACATAACCCACAGGCAGCCAGAGTTTTGCTTCTCAGCACAAGACCTAGATGCAACTTACATAATATCCATTGCATTGCCTGCACTGAGGTCACCATCAAAGCCCTCAAGCACGCTTCTGACCCTTTATTTACTCAAGAATAATGTCCCTATCAGTTAGGGTTCCCACAGGAAACAGATGATGCTCTCAAGCCTGGTGACTGAGAGTTTACGATATTCTTTACAAAGATATGGGCAAGGTACAGTGCATTCTTTCAGAGCTAGTAATAGCAGAAAACAGTTCCCAGTCTAGGCCTGAAGGGTAGAATTCAGAAACAAAGTTTGGGGGAGCTGACAGGCGCTGGACCTCCAGCTGAAGGAAGCAGCAAACACATCAAGGAAAGTGGAAACGAATCCCCAGATACCATTCTCCTCTGGGTTTTCCATCTGCTGCCACTGTGATCCACCATCAAACCCAGACAGGTACAGGAGCCAACTGCTGTAGCCACTGAGGCTGGCCTTCCTACAAATATGTCAACCTAGGGGACAGAGGGGTGACCTTTAAATACTGGAGATGACTCAAGACTAGTAATACGTTTGTTCGGACATCGCCAGAGTTCCTCTACACTTCATACTCTGTCCTTTTTTTTTCCCTTCAGAAGATTCTGTTTTTTCCTGTTTGCTTATTAAGGCAGTCCATGGGCTGGTCATCTGAGAATCTCCTCTTCGTAATCCATAGCTATGGTGACTGTGTAAATATTGTCTAAAGTAAGTATCAAATATTTTCCTAAATAAACATTAAAGTTTACCACCTTGACCCATGCTAACCTGGAAAGCATATGGTCACCATGGCTATGATACATACAGAGGCAAACCAGTGGTAACAGCATCGAAAATACAGTCAAAAATAGCCTCTCGAAAGCCTTTCTTTCCCCCATGAACCTGTTCTCCAGGAAACTTGATTCTCGTGATTCCAGTGCTGTAGAGTCAGCTCAGACAAATGGAGGCATTTGTACTTCCCCTGCACTTTCACCCCTTGGCCTCCCCAGAGCTAACAACTGCCCTCTCCCATCCCCAAACAACACAGCAGAGCTGAGACTCTGAGCCAGTACGCCCCACTCTGTTCCCAACCCATGGAATCTCTCCTCCAGGTCACTGGACACAAACAGCAGTATTGTTTGCAAGTAGTCATTAACACTTTGCCCAGACAGCTGAGAGCACAACTGTACAGAAAGGCCCTCATCTCCCCCCCACCTCCATTCATCTGTTCTCCACTGCAGCTGATGTGACGGCCTCCAGAGCCAGAGCTGCCGAGTTCTTCTTCAAAGATCCAAGTCAGCCAGAGTAAGGGCCTGACCAGCCACCTGCTGTCTCCTGAGGCTGTAGTGTAGGTTTTAGGCAGGAAAAATAAGATTGGGTCCCATCAGGAAGGTGTGAATTGAGCATCCCCCATCCACTGGGCTCATAACTAGACACAGATTGCGTAGATCTTTTTAAAGGGATGTGAACTAATCAAAGATACCTTTGATGGCGATGTGAAAGATACAATGGGGAGGGGGCAGAAGATAAAAGTGAAGGGAGGGACATGAGTTGACAGAGATGTCATTCAGGCCCAGGTAAAGCAGTGGAAGTAGTGAATAAGATGAAAACAGGGTATCTAGAGTCTTCCCTTTTTTTTAATTTATTCATCAATCCATTTAATTTAGACACATTTTGAATTGCTTAATCTGTACCTATCCTTCTAAAATTCAATACAATTATGGTGTAATTTTAAAATAAAATTTACATACAAAACGTAAGTATTAACTATGCATTAGCTAAGTTTAGACAAATGTATGTGCCTGTGAACCCCAACTCCATAAACAGAGTACTCCAGCTCCTTCCCAGTCTCCTTGCCACCACTCTCCCAGAGCAGACAGTTCCCCCAATATAGATTTGGGTGTGTGGGGTGGTTCTCCATGTGTTTCCTCTTTTCTTTTTTTTTATTCAATAACTATATTTATGATATTCATTAATTACATTAATTGTATTGATTTATTACATTCATGATATTATGTCCTGATACTACTGTCAGTTTGTGGGGTTTTTCCATCACACAAAACAGAGATTCTGTACTTAGGAAATCATTGATCTATATTCCTTTCCTCTCTATCTTGAGATAACATCTGTCTCTATGAAAGATAACTTTCTGCCTCTATGAATTTGTATATTCTATACATTTCATGTAATACAATTCTATAGTATTTGTCCCGTTTTTTGAATGTAAAAACACTTTATGTACAACTGCAGGAGAAATAATACACAGATAGCTTGAACATAAAGATAGGTTATAACAGTCTTTCAACACAGTGAATGTTGCAGAGATGTTAGCGAGAATAAGGATTAGTAAGAGTCTATGGGATTTGGTGTTTTGACTTTGTCAGTGATGTTACAAAAGTTACAGGGGCATAATCCCTTTCTCAGAAAACTTTCGTTCTATTCAAAGGGCACAAAGTATCACTGAAGAGATCGCATTTGTAGCCACATACAATGTTTGTAGACTTGTCCCAGTGGTGTTAGAGTGAATATATATATTCATATATATATTATATATCTAGTAGATAGATACATAGCTAGATAGATCCTTTCTTGCCTCCTGTACATCCTCTTTTTGCTAGTGGAATTATTTTTTTAACATAGAATATAATAAAGCCCACTACTTAACCTGATAAGAGAATCAAATAAACCAAAGGAAAAAGAACATCTGTAACTTGGGACTCATACTTTAAATGCAAATTTTTTTTTTTTAGTAACTTTGCCATCTAGAAAGTACATACAGGTCTCTAGGAGATAATGGATAATATTGAAAGCTGAGATTGTAGCTGCATGGTAAAGTGCCTAGCAACCATGTGTGAAGCTCTGGGTTCAAGATCCAGGACCACACAGGAAAGAAAGGAAGGAGGGAAGGAGGGAGGGAAGAGGAGAGAAGAATGGGAAAGAGGAGAAAAGAAAGAAGAAATGAGGTAGGAGTACTGGATTAGGGATACAAGGGATGTATCTAAACATAATAAAGGTGATTTACAACAAATTCATAGCCAGCATCATCCTAAATGGAGAGGAACTCAAAGCAATTCTATTAAAGTCAGGAACAAGACAAGGATGTCTGCTCTCTCCATATCTATCTAATATAGTATTGGAAGTCTTAACTAGAACAATAATAAAACTCAAGGAGATCAAGGGGATACAAATAGGAAGGGAAGAAGTCCAAGTATCGTTATTTGCAGATGATACGATAGCACATATAAACAACCTTAAAATGTCCAACAGGAAATTCCTTGTCTTAGTTAGGGTTTCGATTGCTGTGGAAAGACACCATGACCATGGGAACTCTTATAAGAAAAACATTTAATTGGGATGGCTCCCTTACAGTTCAGAGGTTCAGTCCATTATCATCATGGTGGGACATAGTGATGAGCAGGCAGACACGGTGCTTGAGAAGTAGCTGAAAAGTCCTGCATCTGTAAGCAACAAGAAGTCGACTGTCTAACACTAAGGGAAGCTTGAGCAAAAGAGACCTCAAAGCCTGCCCTGACAGTGACACACTTCCTTCAATAAGGCCAAACCTACTTCAACAAGGCCATACCTCCCAATAGTGCCTATGAGCTTATGTGTGCCAATTACATTCAAATTATATTCAAACTACCACACTCCTATTGCGGATAAACTTTCAGCAAAGTAGCAGAATTCAAAATAAACATATAAAAATCAGTAGACTTCCTATATGTAAATAACAAATGGACTAAGAAAGAATTCAGTGAAACAACACTTTTCATAATAGTCTCAAAAAAATATAAAATATCATGGGGTAACTCTAACCAAGCAGGTACACACTTGTATGATAAAAACTTTAAGATATTGAAGAAGATGTCAGGAGATGGAGTAATCTCCCACGCTTATGGATTGGTAGGATTTGCATAGTAAAAATGGCCATCCTACCCAAAGAAATCCACAGATGCAATGCAATCCCCATCAAAATTCTAGCACAATTCTTTAAAGAATTTGGAAGAACAGTTTTCAGCTTCATATGGAAACAAAAAAAAAAAATCCAGGATAACCAAAATACTCCTGAATCATAAAAGAACCACTGGAGGTATCACCATCCCCAATCTCATATTGACCTATAGCAATAAAAAAACAACATGATATTGGCACAGAAAAAGACATGATGATCAAAGGAATAGAATTGAAGACCCAGAAATAAGACCACACAGCTATGGACATGTAATTTTTTTATAAAGAAACAAAAAAATACACACTGGGGAAAAGACAGCATGTAGCACGAATCTTAAAAGGTCTTATCAATAAAATTAAACCCAGGGCCAGGTATTAGGGTGAATGCTGGAAGATCAGAGAAGCAGAACAAGCCACAGCCACCTCACCTCACCAGTTCTTTAGCTGATCCTGTTTCCTCAGACTAGAAGCCTCTGTGTCCTCATCCAAATGGACCTCAGCTGAACTGCTGCTAAAAGCCTAAAAGCTTAACCAGCTCTAGTTCCTGGTTTTCATGTCTTATATACCTTTCTGCTTTCTGCCATCACTTCCTGGGATTAAAGGTATGAGTCACCATGCTTGGCTGTTTCCAGTGTGGTTTTGAACTCACAGAGATCTGGATGGATCTCTGCCTCCCAAGTGATAGGATTAAAGGCATGTGTGCCACCATTTTCTGGTCTCTATGTCTATCTAGTGGCTGTTCTGTCCTCTGACCCCAGATAAGTTTATTAGGATGCACAATATATTGGGGGACATAATATATCACCACAACAGTATCTTTGATAAATGGTGCTGGTCAAACTGGATAGTTGCATCTAGAAGAGTGCAAATACATCCATATTTATCACCCTGCACAAAACTCAATTACAAGTGGATCAAAGACTTCAACTTAAGGCCAGATACACTGCATCTGATAGAAGAGAAAGTGAGGAATAGTTTCGAAGTCATTGCCACAGGGAAAGATTTCCTGAACAGAACACCAATAGCACAGGCACTAAGATCAACAATTTAAAAATGGGATCTCATGAAACTGAAAATCTTCTACATGGCAAAGGACACCAACATTTGGACAAAACAGCAGCCTACAGAATGGGAAAAGATTTCTACCAACTATGCATCTGACAGTGGGCTAAAATCCAAAATGTAAAAGAATTCAAAAACTCAACATCAAGAAAACAAATAACCCAATTTAAAAATTGGATACATATCTAAACAGAATTTAAAAGACAAAACTCAAATGGCTGAGAAACCCTTAAAGAAATGTTCAACATCCTTAGCCATCAGGGAATTGCAAATCAAAACTGCTTTGAAATTCCATCTCACACTAGTCAGAATGGCCAAGATCAATAAAACAAATGACAGCTCATGCTGGCAAGGATGTGGAGTAAGGGGAACACTCCTCCACTGCTGGTGGGAGTGCAAACTTGTACAACCACTGTGGAAATCAGTATGGCAGTTGCTCAGGAATTTAGGAATTGATCTACCACGAGATCCATCTATACCACCCAAAAGATATTTCATCCTACTACAAAGACCCTTGCCCAACCATGTTCATTGCTACTCTATTCATAGTAGCCAGAAATTGGGAACAACCTAGATGTCCCTCAACAGAATGGATAAATAAAATGTGTCACATTTGCACAATGGGACATTCCTCAGCTGTTAAAAAAATGAACTCATGAAATTCTCAAGTAAATGGGTGGAGCTAGAAAAAAAAAATCATCCTGAGTGAGGTAACCCAGACCCAGAAAGACAAGTACTGTATGTATTCACTTATATGTGGGTGTTAGCTGTTAAGTCATTGATAAGCAAGCTATAATCCATATAACCACAGAGGTACAGAGTAAGGGACTAGGGGGCTGGAATGGATCTCTCTAGGAAGGGGAAATAGAAAAGACAGTTATGGATGGGTGGGGGTAGGGGAACGGGAACTGGTGGATCAAAAGGGGAAGGGAAGAAAGAGGAGGCAAGAAGGGAAGATGGGGAGGGACAGCTACAACTACAAGCCATTGGAGGGGTCCTATGGGGACTTAATACAGCAGAAACTTCCTAAAATGTATACATATATAACTCCAATGTAAATGAAACCAGTAAATAACAGGGGGGAGAAAGCCCCAACCAGGCTTCTCTCATCATGAAATGAAGATTCTGGTGCTGGGAATGGGTTACATTTAATTGAGTTGTTGTCCAAAGGGGTCCCACTGAAACCCCCAAAGAACCCAGGCTATTGCCAAGGCTGTTGGTTGCTTTCCACAAACTGACAGTTAGGACACTATTGCTGAAGACATCATCTAGCAACACCTTGAACATAGAGAAGTCAAGCTGGTGCCTACCGAGATCCTTCACCCCTATGGACTAATTAATGTTCATGATGCTGAAAGGTACTCTGCATACTACCAAAGGAAAAGGTAGACATCAACTCAGCTACAACTCCTTTGATCTACAATGGCGACCTGCCTGCAATATATGCTGGTGCAATGGTGGCACAAAGCTTGTGGGAGTCACCAACCAATATCTGACTTAAGACCCACTCCGTGAGATGGAACCCATACCCAACACTGCTTCAGTAGCTAAGAACCTGAGACCAGATAGGCCAGGGACCTAGGGGAAAACCAAATACTACTGTCCTGCTAAAGGAACATAGCAATAAATGACTCCTAATGACATTCTTCTATAGTCATAGATCAATGTCTTGCTCAACCATCATCAGAGAAGCTTCCTCCTGTTAACAGACAGGAACAAATACAGAGACCCACAGCCAGACAATGTGCAGAGAGTGAGAGACCTTGGAACACTCAGCCCTAAATGGGGTCTCCATCAAATCCCTCCCCTAAAGGCTCATGGAACTCTATGGAAGAGGAGGCAGAAAGAGTATAAAAGCCAGAGGGGATGGAGGACACCAAGGAAACAAGGCCCTCTAAACAGAGCAGGACTGACATACATATGAATTCCCAGAGACTATGGAAGCATGCATGGAGTTTGCATGGGTCTGGACCAGGTAGGGTCCCAGAGCTGAGAGGAGAAATGGACACATGCCACCATCCCAAACGCAGAAGCAATCTCTAATTGATAGCCACTTACAAATGAAAAACTAGTTTTCTCCAAAGGAACCTCACTGGGGGAAACAATTCCCTCTTTTACTCTTTTTTTTTTTTTTTTTTTTTTTGGTTTTTCAAGACAAGGTTTCTCTGTGTAGCTTTATGCCTTTCCTGGAACTCACTCTGTAGCCCAGGCTGGCCTCGAACTCACAGAGATCCGCCTGCCTCTGCCTCCCGAGTGCTGGGATTAAAGGCGTGCACCACCACTGCCCGGCAACAATTCACTCTTAAGTGTAGGCCCCATGTCCAGCAATAGATGGCCAACACAAAATGAGCTCAACGCTATCGTTGGAGGTTCTTTGTCTCTTAATGTTGTGTCAAAGCTTTTATTTTATCTTGCAGTCCTTTGTGTGTGTGTATATATATATATATATGGCTTCCAATTTTGTGTTTTTATGGAATTCTTTGGTATATGAATGTGTGTCTCCATGTCTATATACATTTCTCATTCATTTTCTTGGGCTCTTTTTCTTACTTTTTTGTCTTTTTGTTTGTTTGTTTGTTTGTTTTCTTTGTCCTATTCTGACTTGTTTATTTTGGTTTTATCTTACTATTTGTTTTATTATTATCCCTTAGATGCCTATTTGTTTTCTAGTGAGAGACAGAAAGGGTGTGGACCCAGATGGGAAGGGAGGGGGGAAAGAATTGGGAGGAGTAGGGGGAAGGGAAAACCATAATCACAAGATACTATATGAAAAAAATTATTTTCAATTAAAAAAAGAGGAGGTAGGAATTTAAAAGAAGGAAAAACGATGTTCTTGGGGCTGGGGGCATGGCTCAGTGGGTACAGTGCTTGCTGCACAAGCAGGAGGACCCAAGTTCAAATCCCAGCACCCACATAAAGATGGGGCATGATAGCATACATCCACTCTGGGTAGCAGAGACAAGTGTTTCCCAGGAACCCTTAAAAAGATGGGATCCAAGTTCAGCGGGAGACCTTGTCTCAAAAATAAGAAGAGAGCTATAGAGCAGTCGTTCTCAACCTGAGAGTTACAACTCTTTTGGGGGTTGAGCCTAAGACCATCAGAAAACACTGATGTTTACATTACGATTCATAACAGTAACAAAACTGCAGTTATGAAGTAGCGATGAAAATCACTTTATGGTTTGAGGTCACTGTTTTGCTTCTTACATCAAATTTACTTCTGGAGGAAGAGAGACAGCACCTGTGTCAGTGAACTCACTGACCTCTCAAGGAATAGAGAAATAAAAAGGTCAGTCCACCGGGGAGAAAGAAGATGAGTCCTAAAAAGGTGAACCAGATACCTGACTAATGATGGAGTCCAAGAGGACCCTGTGGACTGCAGGAACGACGCCACTTTGTTTTCCATTCATAGGTGCCTAGTGAGAGTCTGTGGCAGGGCAGCGAGGGGTGCACAGTTCAGAAAGCCCTTTGAAGGAGGAAGGGCTTGAGATCATGAGGGAACCGATCAATAAGGCTAGGAGGAGAGGTGCAGGTCACCAACACAGATGCTGGCTCCCTCTTCCCATCAAGTTCTGGAGAGCTTTTCTAAGAGAATGTGGTCTATCTCACTAACGGCACAACGAGAAGTTAGAACTCTAAAGGAGCAGAAGCAAATGGGTGGCGAGCCCATAGCAAAGATTTTGAATTTACGCTGTAAGGAGAAGCAAAAGAAACTGGCTATCCTGGTTTTTTAAAAAAACAAGACAAAACAAAAACAAACAAACAAAAAACCCCACTGTCCAGAAGTAAATTTTATATAAGAAGCAACAGTGAGACCCAGAAATAGTTAGAAAGGTGGCAGGGGAGAGATGAGAGAGTCAAGTAGGTCCCGAAAGCTCCGAAGTTTAGAATACCAAGATCGTTTGAAAAAAACCGGGGAAGAGGCAATCACACCTGGAACTGCAGAAAGGGAGGACCAAAGAACAGAATCAGAAGAAACCATAGGAAAAGAAGGGAAACGGAGAGACGCGGGAGGATATGACCCTCCAGGACGGCAGGCACAGAGAGGAGTGCAGGAAAACAGAGTGAGCACTCTGACAGAAGGTAAGGCACGCCCGCCCGCCCCACCTCCACCTCCCACACTCCTGGAATGAGAATAGAGGAGCCAGCACCTCACTAGGAACCCAGGCTGGGGAAGCACAAACAAGGCGGAGTAATGGGCGGCGGCTTTCAACAGAAGAGAATTGGTTGTCTTCAGAGGCACTTGAGCATCCAACCTCCCAATTAGACAGACAGGGGAACCTGAGAATGCAAGTCCCAAGGGTAAAATCAAAACAGGAATGTCTGGTCCCTCCATCTACAAACAGGTAGGTCTGAGCAGTGGGTTTTTTTTGTTGTTATTGTTTTTTTTTTGTTTTTTGTTTTTGTCTTCTCTGGTTACTGCGTGCTCCTTTGTTGATATGCAAAACAAAGTGGTTTGGGGATACTGTGGTGAAACAAAGCTCACTGAAGCAAACAAAAGACTATTAGAGGATTTAAAGAGATGAAATAATTTTTTCATAATAGAAGGCCAGGTTCACTTTGTTTGTTGTGATTTGGGGACCTGGCTTGGTTTGGCTTTCTCGGTTGTTCCTGTATGTGCAGAAATCAGTCTTCTGGTTTGATAGCATCACACCGTGAGTATCTCTGAACTATTATTACTGTTGTTGTTATCATGACATCATATATGTTGTTGTTGTTATTATTATTATTTAAGGGCATACATATGCCACAACATGTATGTAGAGGTCAGAGGACAATTTGTGGAGTCAGTTTTCTCCTTCCACCTCTGAGTTCTAGAAATCAAAAGCAGATAATCAAGATTCACGGCAAGCACTTTTTCCCCACTGAGTCATCTTGCCAGTCTCATCCTCTGGATTCCTAACTTAATTTCAAATAATTCCAAGTAAATGTTGAGTTCTCCTATCACTTCCTGAGGGCACCTAGGATAATCCTGTAGACCTGTACCCTTCTAAGAAACACTGATTACATCATACACATTTAAAATTTGTCATCATTAAAAGTTGGTTTGTAAAAATTGAGAAAATTGCTGATATTTTGTGATTCAACCAACAATAACAACAAACTCTGTCGTGGTAATATATAGACATGATTGACCATCAAAACTATCACATACTATCTCTCCAAATAAACTCAAAAAGTTAGTAAAATTTGGAAACAATATTACAAACATGCCAATCTAGATAAGTAACATACAAGAGGAAAAAACACCATATTTATCTGACTTCTGAGTATTGTCACAAATAGAAAATTGAAAAATAGCTATATAACTTTGAAGATAATTTAAATGTCAAAATCCTAATACTATACAAACAGCTAGGTAAACAAACACACATGGACTCAGAAAGAAAATCAACCTTGTGCCTGTCTTGAAAACTATTTGAAAGACCACTCCAGTACACTGAAAATTTATAAATGTTTAAACTCATCAACAAAACTTAGATATAAATATGTCCACATAAAAGCCCGTGATTGGCCGGGCGGTGGTGGGATACCCTGACAAAGATAACATAAAGGAGAAAGGGTTTCTTCCAGTTTGTAGTTTGAGGGGATACAGTCCATGAGAGCAGAGATATTTTGTGATTCAACCAACAATAACAACAAACACTGTCGTGGTAATATATAGTCCTCTAGGTCCTTTCTTTAGTGACTCCAGGTCCTATCAAGTTGAAAACCAACATAAACCATTACATAAACAAGATATCTCTTAATAAATAAAGTTGCCCGGGATCAGAGCTATTAGCAAGCCATAGGAAAGCAGGGCAGTGGTGGCGTACGCTTGTAATCCCAGCACTTGGTAGGCAGAGCTAGGTAAGTCTCTGTGTGTTCAGGGATACAGCCAGTATTGGATACACATGCCTTTAATCTCAATACCAATCATAGAAAACCTGGAGGTCTATACAGACAGGCCGTGACGAGGCGGTCATGTGGTTGGGTTTACAACCAATGAGAAGGCAGAACAGGAACTCTATATAAAGACTTTAACACAGAAAGTAGCTCTGGTTCGGAGAGGTAGGACCACCGCAGGAGGAAGGGTAAGGTTTTAGCTCTTAGCTCTGACCTCTTGGCTTTCTTCTTTGCATTGGTTCTGTGTTTCTTACTTAAAAAGACGGTTGGTTACATCTACAGATATCGATCTTTAAAAATTGGCAAGGAATGAAGGTGTGTTGTACCACTCTTAATGGAGGATACCACTGAGAATGTTTTCCTGGTAAATAAGTTGAAAATCCACCCATGGGCTGGTGAGATGGATTAGTGGATAAAAGCACTTGTGGCCAAAGCTGATAACCTAAGCACAAGCTCCGGGACTCACGTGATAGAACCAGCTCCTGAAAGTCATCCTCTGACCTTCATATGCGTTCTATAGGACTTCTCCCACCATAAACAAACAAATAAGTAAATGTTAAAAGCAAATAAAACCATTAGGAGACTAAAAAAGGAGGGGAAAGGATACAGTTAAATAGAATAATGTTGGAGAACCAGAGACTGGGGGTTTAGAAAAAAGAATAAACTAAAATGATAGACATATGATCGATACATATGAATAGAATAAAGCACCTCAAATAAAATAAAGAAGCATTCGACAAACAAGCAATTCTAAGGGCATACTATTTAAAAGGCATGTATTTGAAGAAAAATGATGGAAAAGGGTTTGGTTAAGAGTAACATAGGTCAGCAAGGCTATGCCAGAAAAAAGCAAACAGAGAATGGGAAGGAAAATATTAAGGGACAAAATGGCACTAACAGCAAGAAAAGTAACTAAATTAGACAAATGTATCATCATCCAAAAAAGGAAAATCCACAGCGAAGATATAAAGACAAAACATGCACTGACATGGTATTCTAAAGCTGCTTAAAAATGCAAGAAGAAATGAACAAGATCATTACAGTAGATTACATATTCCACTGGCACATCAAATAGTCAAAGAGAAATGGGAATATTTTAAAGTTAAATAATGTACCTATAATATTAAAAATTAAAAACACAATAAAAAAACCCAAAATACTGAAAACTAGAAAGTATTCCTCTAGTCTCTATTATCAAAGCAAAATGATACAGATAAAAGAGAATGTGGCAAGCAGCACGGCCCAGCCACCCAACATGTGTACTGTCAGGCCAAAGGCACAGTCGGTGGGAAAATCTACAAACTCAACATTGTATTATGAAACAATAAAGAGTAAAAGTTAATGAGTTAAGCACTGAAATCAGGATATTTGAAAACTCAATATATTAAATAACTGCAAGTGATTTCGTTCGAAATTTTGACAGCCCGACATTGTTAGCTAGGTATCGTGGCACAGACTAACAAGGCAAGTGGCAAAAGGATTACAATTTCAAGGTTATCCTGGGCTACATCAAAAAAAATCTATCTAAAAGAAATACTTTTTTTAGTAGAAAAAAAAATAAAATCCAGTATTAATGAAACTTTCAATTCAGTCCTGTTGCAATATATGCTGTCAGTTTTCTATCACTAAAATAAAATATCTGAATTATTAAGTTATATAAAGGAAAGCATTATTTTTATACAGTCTTGAAAGTTTCAGTCTATGCTCGGTTGGCTTTCTGATTTGAGGGCTGTGGCAAAGTCAGGCATTGTGGTGACATTGTGTGGTGGAGACAACTGTTCATCTACAACAGCCAAAGAGCAAATAGAGAAAGAGGGGACTGAGGCCACAACATCCCCTTTAAGGGCATGCCCCCAGTGACCTAACTTCTTTCTGCCAGCCCCCTACATCTTAAAAGACTCCACCAGTAACCTCCATGTAACACACAGGCATGATAAAGAGAAACAAGGCGCACATGTTTTGGGCCACCAACCAGCTCCCAAATCATAACACAGACACTTATTATGAGTTCTGAATGCTCAGCCTTAGTCTATGTTCATTTCTGGCTAGCTTTTATAACTTAAATGATCCTGTTTCTCTTCACCTATGTTTTGCCTCGGGGCTTTTTACCTTTTCTTTCCTTCTGTATATTTTACTTTCATTGCTTCTTGTGTCTGGCTGGCTGGTGGCTGCCTGGTTGGCCCCTGGTGCCTCCCTCTTTGCCTCCCATGTTCGCTCCTCCTTCTTCTCTTCTCTTCTTCTCCAGCCTACATTTTTCCTCCTATTTACTCTCTCTGCCTGAGAGCCCTGCCAATCCTTTCTCTGCCTAGCTATTAGCCATTCAGCTTTCTATTAGGCCAATTGGGTGCCTTAGGAAGGCAAGGTGAAACAAATGCCACACATCTTTACATAATTAAACACACATCCTTACATCATTGAACAAATGCAGCAGAAACAAATGTAACATACCTTTACACAGCTAAAGTAATATTCCACAACATATGTCTATTGTTTAGCATCCTCCTAGAACTACATAGCAGCTAAAAGGTATGTAGAAACTATAAGCATTAGAAGAGACAAAATTATTTGATTATCAAGATAGAAAACTAGAAGCAACTGAAAACAACATCAAGAACCAGTTAGATCACTTGTTAGGGGGGTACTTTAAACAATAAAATGATTTAAAAGCAATAGTTTTCTTATAGGCTCTAAATGAGCAGAATAATGAAGGAAAACCATTCATAAAAAGAGTAGATGGTGCTGAGATGCCAATGCTGATGCTGAGATGATTATGCTGAGCTATGGATGCTGATGCTGATGCTACTAATGTTGAGATGCTGAGATACTGCTGATGATGATGCTGAGATGCTGATGCTATGGACCTGAAAGTCAAGTTAATAAGAATCTAAAGCACAAGGATAAAGAAAATAGCAAAGTTTTGCTGAACAATAAAGATGTGGATAAATGAAAACATACATTGTTTCAAGATAAAATTACTAATATTGTAGATATCTCCTCTAAATTAATCTATAAAATTAATGAAATTGCATTTAAAATCCTATGAGACAATTTTAAGCTGACAACAACATTGTTGACCTAAAAGATAAATGGTGCAGATTCCAGAATAGCAATACAGAATTGACTCAGGAGACATCAACACTTCGCAAACATTTGAGGTGTGCATACAGCTCTAAGTTACATGGAAAGATGGTCACAAAGTGTTAGATTAATTTTAAAAATTGCAAAACTATGTTTAAGTCCAGTTGGGTATATTAAATATATAAATAGAAAAATTGAAGTTATATACAAAAATACCAAATTTTCTCTAAAAGGTTATAGACTTGAGTTCTTTTTAAGTGTTGCTTATATGGTTTTGTCTAATTCTTCTACAATGAGTATGTGTTATTTTGTGATTTAAACAAAAAAACATGGGCATATTTCCTAACCATGAACACTGTGGACTTAACTCCCTTCAGTCTTTGTAAGTCCATTCAGAAGCCACCACACTTTGTCCTAGCTCCTAGAATAATGACTGTCATGATTTTGTTATTAGTGTGTAACAGCATCCTTTTATTTATCTTGAAACTCCGTTCAGTATGCTTCCCTTGCTCTTATTTTTCTGAGTTGCTACTCAATTCATTCCCTGCATGGTAAAAAGTTTAGCACACCCCACTCTGCCTTTATCATCCCAGGTTTAGAGCACTGAGCAGTCAGCCGATCTTTATCAAGAAGCTGTTGTTTGTTCCATCTCTACTTTTCACAGTGTCGTTAAAATGACCACATGGCCAGAATTGAGTGGTATACTCCCACGTTATTTTCCCCCTCGCTTCTAGTATGTAAGAATTATTCCCTCAAGTGGAAAAAAACATCCACAGTGTTAGTTATAAGCACATTTACTGAGTCAACTATGTCTGTAGATTACTTTTATGCTATCCATTGGGAAAGCGGTCTCTCTCCATCAGGTCAATTCCTATGACAATATCTACAAAGCTGCAGATTTTACCTCCCAAATATACATAGATTTGACTAGAGTGCAGATTGATCTGTATCCAAATCCACAAGGAAGACCTTCTGTGATCAATAATGTTATCCTCTGGTCATTTTTCTTGCTGCCAAAGCATCATGGTAAAGGGAGGAAAGGTCCCAGCTCGGCCTATATAAACTGTTAGTTTTAAGCTCTTTCCATATTACTTTCTGTATACACATACACACACACACACACACACACACACACACACACACACACACACACACACACATCTTAAATGATCTAATAAGATATGCAGCATTACCAGGAGGAAATGGGAAATCTGCTGTTTGTGTCTAGGTAAAGGAGCCCAGAATGAGGAAGAGAAAAGACAGACATGTGGGGAGCATGGGAAATGGATTGCAAGGACACAACTCATCAGCTAACCGAGCAGTCAAAACCGTTCCTGTGTGGAGAAGGTAACTGTTCATCTGTGGCTCTCATTCTGAGTCCACCTACCCAGACCACTTATGTGTTCATTCTGGCACGTGCCACTTACTGTCACACAAGAAAGGAATACTGATATTTCACTTCTCCCTCCCTTTCTTCCCATCTCAAACTGCCATAGGCTCACAATATAGCTGTATTCCTCTCCACTACATCTTACACATCAGTGTCAGAATAAGATGCTTCAGGGAAGCTTTCATTATCACTTTTCTGTTTCTAAAATACATGCCTTTTGGAACACAGTATAGATCCCATCCTAGGGAATGTGAGGTCCCTTCCAAACTGCTTAACCGTACACACATTGCCACAGCTAAGTTCTCCCCACCTCATGGACACCCGTCATACTCCATCTTTGATGAGCATCTCTTCAATGCAGTCTTTGACATCCCACCTCCACCTGTCTAAATATCAACCACCCTTTCCCACCCTCCTCAATCCTTAACCTCTTTCTCTTTCTCTGTCTAGTATACGAATCAAAATCCCTTAGCACACTAATAAAATACAAACATTTACAGAGCATTGCTAAATGTTGGATAGGGTAACAAGTGCTTGTTTTAATTAGAGATTCTTTAGTTGTGGGAAACAGAAACTTCCTGGGATGCAATAAGAGGGCTCTATTATTGCAACTCAAGGAAACTAGGGAAAGATATAACAAGCTTCAAGGAAGAGTGGTTATAATCCCCCTCTCTCTTCCCTCCCAGCCCTCTCTTTAGCCCCTCCTGCTCTTAGCTCTCAGTTCTTTCAACTTCTTCCTGATGGTTGGGTGGTAGAGGGAAAACAGTTGTACAGAATTTCCCATACCCACACCCACCAGCCACTATGAAACCACAGTACTCAACTTCTATTCCATGGCATTCAGTAAATATTGTTTAGATGTGCCAATTATCTCATTTTAATAATTATTGACTGAGAGGAAAAGCAGATCATTCATACTACATCAATAGACTCTATTTAAGAAATACTAAAACACTGTTGATGGGGGAAATAACAACACTTCTATTAGATCATCAAGGAAGAATAAAGTCCTTCATTTGATTATTGTTAGGGAGATTTCAATTATAAAATATATCCTTATGTTTTAGAGATAATAGAATATAATACAATATAATTCTCAACAAGATATCATATACAGAAAATAAATAAATTATAGAATTACCTTTGTACAACAGCTAAAAAGGAGTCTAAGATCCAAAAAGGAAACAGTTTAAACTGCTTTCCAGCGTACCAGTGAGAATGCCCAGCAATAATTTGAGATTGCCAAAATTCTTAATTTTTGCCTATCACATGAGATGAAGAGAACATATAGTCAATTATTTTTGTGAAGTTTAAAAAAAGAAGAACACTCAACAAAAGTTGTTTGTGTTTATTTATATATATTTATAGATTATGTTATTTCAGATAATGTGTTTGGTTGACTTATTCTCACCCATAACACTGAAACAATGAAGTCTTACAGTTTCATCATTAAAAAAAAAAAACAAATAGCATCCTTTTATAGCTCCATATAGAAAAAAAAACCCTGAGGGAAGAATTGGCCTGATGAAATCCTGAGTCCACCCCTGTACCAATTGCTGTGATCAGAGGTAATAAACACAATTTTCAGTCTATCTGTGTCCAGCTCTGTGACCAGAGGGATAGAATGTTTCTATAAAGCATGGGGTGCCATCAATGGGTATGACAAGGTCAGATGGCAAAACATTGGGGAGTATTAATGGCCCTGAAAATAAGAAGTGGTAGACCTGGTATTCAATCCCAGATCTTCAAGATCCCAAAGCCTAGCCACTAACCACTTCAATTCTAGCTCCTATTGGATTATCATACTGTAATTTTTCTTAATTGTCATGTCATGATTTCCTTGAAGGCTGAGACCCTACTGTGTTTATCTGTATCCCTCTAGCTCCTTGAAAAACTACCGGGCACTTTTGAGATGTTCTGTATAATGAGGTCTCCATTTATAGATTGCATATTTAAACATAGTCTTACACCAACATGGATGTGGCCACATCTGAGACCAGCTGTGTAGGTCTTGTGCTCACAAGAGAACAGATGGAGATTTGGAGGGTGGGAAGAGTGGAACTGTTTAATTTCAAGAACATTTTAGCACCATAAAAGTTAGAAGAGAAACAGCAACACTAGAAATTTCATTTTGTTTTTTTATATGTAAGTATATTGTATTTATAACATTTCTACCCTCCTCTCTGTACTCCGACCAACTCTTCCTGTGTCCCTATATACACATCCCAGTCTGAAATTCATGACCTTTTGTAAAATAATTATTGTTTACATACACATGTACACAAACACAAGAGCTGAGTCTAGTTAGCATTGCCCATACATACACGGGTTTAGGGCTGACCACCCAGGCTTATGTAACCTACCATGGAGCTTTTCTCTGAAAAAGAGTTGATTCTCTCTCCCTTAGTAGCTATTGGCTGACTGCAGCTAGATCTTCAGCTAGGGGTGGGGCCTTGTGAATGGCTCTCTTGTCCATATTGGCATGTTAATCGGTGTGGTCTTGTGCAGGGATTCATGTTATTCAGAGTTCACAGGTACAACATCTCCGTCTGTTCAGAGTACCCTCACAGCCGTCCTTTCTGTCCTCTCTTCCAAAATGTCCCCTGAACCATAGGTGCAGAAGTTGTATTATATATGTCCTATTGGGGACTAGGCACTCCTTAGTCACTTACTCTCTGCATCTTAACCAATTGTGCTTCTCTGTAGCAGTCTTTGTCTTACGGAAAAAGAAGTTTCTTTAACTAGGGGTGAGAGTTGGCCTTCTCTACGGGTATAAGGATAATATCCACATAGGTAGAAAACTGTATTTTATTTGTGTAGAAAACTATAATTTAACACAATGATAGCAGTAGGATATATTAGGGTTTTTTTCTAATTGCTGTGACAAAACACAACTTTATAAAAGTTATTATTATAACTATAATAAACTATATTATTATAACTATAATAAAAGTTATAAAGGGTCAAGGCAACTTTATAAAAGAAAGTGACTGACAGTTTCAAAATTAAGTGTCCATGATGGCAGAGCAAAGGCACAGTGAGTGGCAGGGGGTGCCAAGAATGCACATCTTAATCTGCAAGCAAGAGGCTGAGAGCACACTAGGAATGCTGTGAATCTTTTGAAACGCCAAAGTTGCCCCCAATGCCACACCTCCTCCAACAAGGCCACACCTCCTAATCCTTCCCAAGTAGTTCCACCAACTGGGGACCAAGCATTAGAATGTATTAGCCTATGGGGTCCATTCTCATTCAAACTGCTACATAGGTCCTCCTCTAGGGTCCATGACCACTCTGGCTACAAGCTTTTGGCTAGGTTTATAGTTCTAGGCATGAGTTCCCTCCTAATGAATGGGCCTTAAGCCCAATCAGAAAGCTGTTGGTTACCCCTATGATATGAGTGTCGCTATTGAACCATTGGAGATATCTTGCCTGGCTGGTCATTATTGTAGTTTGCAGGATTTATAACTAGATAGGTTTATTGATAACTTTTTTGCATTGGCAGCTTACATAGCACCACTGTGAGAGCTATTTGTCAGTTCTCAGGAAGGAAGCTTTCAGGTCACTACTAGTTTGATTTCCCCCAAGTCCTGTGTCAAAACTACATTATGTCCTTAGCAATGAGGTCCTGCTGCCTCAAACTCTGACGGACACATGAGAGCAATGACAACAGCCTGAAATACTAGAAATTTTATATGCAAAGTAAAGCTGCCTGATGATCAGAAGTAAGCACAGTCATAGGAAGCAATAGCTGGTCGATGTCTTAACTGAGAAAATTATGTCCATTCAAGTTTATTATTTCTATCATACTTCCTGGTAAATTCTGTGGACAGAAACAGAATATAGTTGGGGGAAAAAAAAACACCTTTTCCTTGTCTGTATCATTTTAGTTATCTTAAAGGAAAATGTATCCATAGGATCATGGTAAATTTTGAAATAAATTATCACTGCCTAAATACATGTTCTAAGTGACTTAACCATTTTCGTCTCTCTGTAGGTTCCCCAGGCATGATATAAAGGTACTTCTCAAAAAATGTTCTGGATCTTATTTTCATCTGGGTCATGTTGTTTCCAGAACCACATCTTTTCCTAGAATTTGTCTTTTAACATTCCTTTCAGATGCTTAAAATACATTTTTAAAAATTCTGTATAAAAGGCAATCTTCTCATTTTTCACTCACTATTCATCCTGTCTTGTTTTGGAATGTTTCCAGTCTCCTGGTGCCACTCGATACACATATTTAAGCTGTTTGTGTTCATTTTAGTATCTCAACCCTTTGTTCTCCCTTCTTTTGACACACACACACACACACACACACACACACACACACATTCATTTTAAATGGTTTGCTATTATGTTGCTTCCTGACTTGATTGGCTCTTAAGATGAGCACAGTCTGTTAATTTAGAATTGTATTCTGTTTGTTAAAACTGCTTCTAATTTTGCTGAAGCAGCTGTAATTAATTTATTTTAAAACATGTTCTTTCTTGACCTCTGTCCACTTCTCTGTATTAGTCAATCTGGTATCCCGAAAACCATCACACTCTTATCCAAATTATGCCTTGTTCCAAATTTTAACCTGTTTTTTGTTGTTGTTGTTGTTGTTGTTCCTTCCTAGGAGATTCACAAACCAGTTATCGATCCACAGACTTTTTCACCCAAAGCCATAACATTGGTGTTTAGTCTGGTAATTTTGAAATGAGCTTTATCCCGAATTTAGTAGGAAAGGGACAACAGTTCTAGAGAAATTGAAAATAATCACTGTTTCAGTCATGGAAGCTTATACTCCTCACCGGCTGTGCACAGTCTTATGTACAGAGCCAGGCTCTCTGGTCCCTCTGTGCTACACCATCGTTTTGCCTATATTTACTTGTTCACACTGTAGGCTCAAATTAGGCCCAGAAAACCCTAACAGACAATCCTGACTCAAGGATTCTGGTCCCATCCTAATCCTTTTCCTTAACTTTCATTTAGCAAACTTGAGCTCCAAAGCTAATCCTTTAGGAATGGGGGAAAAAATAAAAAAAGATATACCATTCACTTTCTTCTTCCATGGTCTAATTGCTATAAGAAAATATCAGGTCACTGATATTTAGCTGAACCCTTCATATATGTTTTTAATAACATGACTTGTATGTTATCAGGTCCAGGGCATATTTAATTCATAAAATAAATGGTGCAGAGAGCAAAGAAAATGTGTTTTGGGAGAATAATTCAATCTCTCAGTGAGGGAGTGCTTATTTAGACACATTCTCATGTCATCGTGGAGGTGACCACGTCTGAGATCAGCATCAGATTCTCTGTTCATGAGGAGTATGGATGAATATGAGAGTATACCTGGAATATCATCAGGGATGGATGTTTAAATAATGACCACACCCACCATTGTTCTCTCCAGGCCACACACCAAATATGATGCTCCTGTAACTAGATCCATAGTGAAATGACTCCACCTCCAAAACTAATATCTGTGCCTCAGTTATAAGGACAGAAGTGTTGCACCCCAAATGCAAATGCAATAAAATGCATTCTCTGTTTCGTCAATCAGACTAATAGCAAATTTGGGATTAAAATTCCCAAAAATTCATTCTTCATGTATTGTGAAAGCATATGAAGGCCACTGGAAAAAGAGAAACTTGGCATTGGAGAGAAGTTGGGTCCTGACTAAAGAGCTCTTGTGATGTGTGCGTGACAGAAACTTGATCGAAAAATGTGTTTTCCTGTCTACGTGGGCACCAGACATTAGTAAAAATTGGATTAAGTTGTTGCACAGTCCGTCTCCTAGTCACATCGTCACCCCTACCATGATTCACTGGCCCAAGTCTGGAAATCCCAGGTACAGGACTAAAGCTCAGAGAAAACCCTGAACAGGTCCCTCTGTCTCTTCCAAGCAAAGCTCAAGCTTCCTGTTGGTTACAGCAGATGCCAGGAAGGCCAAGCCTGGAGCAGCACATCAGACAGTTTCCCACAGGGGAAAATCCTACCCCATAATTAGAGGCTAAACCTGTAAGCCTGGCCAGACATTTTGTAACCAGGAACATGTGAAGCCAGCTAATGTTTTCTGTTTCATTTCCTACTGCTTTAGAAAGGATACTGTCACTTGAAAGTTTGTGTCAGAAGCAGTCTTGAAAGGAGTCAGTTTCTAGAGCAAAGTAGTCAGGGGCCTCGGATGGAGAACAAGATGGAAAAGGATTCCCTCTGGGAAAGCAGAGAAATTAAAAGCAACAGAATCAGAAAAAAAAAGGAACCCTATGATTAAGGCAATCCAGAAGAAAATAGAGTCAAATTACTGTCCTATAGACAAAGGAAAGGTGTATGTCCTTGTATCTCTAAATTTAGGGATGAAAAATGAATTAGAATGATACCAACAGTGAACATCAGCCAGAGAAACCAGATCCTTTCTGCCCCCGCTGAGAACACTCTTGCAGCAAGCTCAGGACCCGCTCGCACGGATAAAGAAATGGAAAGCTGAGTGAAACTACCTGGGAATTGAAACCAAGATGAGGAGGGAACATCGTAATAGAAAATTATCTCACTCAGTGCTGGTGGGACTGGAAATCGTTACATTTCCGGAAAGCAGCTCGGCAATCTACTAAAGAAAATCCTTCAAAATGTGCATTACCTTTGGCACAGTGTCTGTGTTTGGGAGCATCTAAACCAAGAAAATGAGGCAAGTGGAGAATTGTGCAAGTGATGGAAGTATCTACAAAGATGAAAACAGTCAATTGGACAGAGACAGGAGAATCCATGATCTAGAGGGGTTATTTCGACTGCTACCTTTAACACCTGTCTTAAATATAAGAACATGCTCACATTATGTCAGTTTAAAAAAAAAAAAAGAACACAAATAGAGTTATTTGGAAGGAAACAGAATACTAATGACTAATGTTATTGTGAGGCAGTTCAATGAATTCATACTACCAAATTCACTAGTGAATCGGAATTACTTTTGTAATCACCAAAAAGTTACTTTGTAAAGGAAATTTAAAGCATATGAGCTACACACATACACACACACACCACTCATGCACGCACATGTGCACAAGCATATGTATGCACGCTAGAGAGATGGCTCAGCTGTTAAGAGCACCTGCTGCTTTTGCAGAAGGTCTGTTCCTAGCACCAGCAGAGCAACCCAGAACAACCTGTAACTCCAGTTCTGGAGGCTCTGGCACCCTCGTCTGCCCCCCCCCCCTGGTTTGGCACATACATGGTACACATAACTGCAAGCAAAAGACACGCTTAAGCCCAGAACATGCTTTCTATTGGCTGCTTTCAGACCAATCATCTAGAGCAGCCTAAACACCTAAAGACTTGGGTAGCAGTCACAAGGCTTACTCCTGACAACCTTGATAGAAGCGTGTTACTGTATGCCAAAGTCTTCCTTCCCTTTATCCCTGTCCCGGCACTCTTTTTCTTTACAAGCATCCCCGCCCCCTCCAATAAATTCCTTGCACATCAGTTCTCATTCTGGCATCTGCTTTCCTGAGGACAGAGACATTCCGTTCACCCACCTACAGAAAACCCAGTCATCAGACAATTCACCCACTTGTTGTGTGACAAGAACTTCCCTAGGGAGATACAACACATATGTCTCTTCAACCCAGACGAAGAGCCAACCACAGACCAAAGTGTGGATACCACCAAAGTCCAACTAGTGAACCAATGAGTTTTACTGTGGGTACTTATAGGAATAGGAGTGAAGGGCAACTTACAGGAGGAATGACTCACTGACAGCTACATTACCAAAGTCCACCCCAGCATAGGTAATACTTCTTAAAAGCTGAAAACCTGGTGCACATTGCACAACCTGTAAGCAGCTCAACAGGCTGAAGAATGTCCTTTCCAAGTGACTCAGTTGCTCTAAACCTCTTCTAGAGAGCTCCAACGGTTTATGATTTTTGCACACAGCTGGTGTGATCTTAGAGTCTGCTTTTGCAGCTTGGCTTGTCTGTGGATGACTCTCAGCAATCTTTATTGCTTATTCTGGGGAGGAGGGGCCTAGTAAATCTTGTCAGTTTCAGGGATTTCCTGAAGCATTGTGAGTTGTTTATCTTCTGTCTTAAGGAGCTTAAGTTCTGTTAAAGCTATCAGGAATAAGCTTCATTAGGCTTGAGGCTCCTCTGGGTGGTTGGTCGAGAATGGTTGGTTTCATTCTCAAAGGAAACTGCTACACAACACCATTCAAAAGATTAGGATGAATGTACAGTTAGCTGACTCCTTGACTATGAGACTTTTAAGGAACAATCTAGTTCAGTCAGGCCACACTCCTGACCTAACGCCAACTGCATTAAAGCAAGACGGTGTCTTTTTAGGTTAATTATGTTATTATTTTATATGTATGAGTGTTTTGCCTGCATGTATGTATGTGCACCACATGCACTCCTGATGCCCACAGAGGTCTGAAGAGGGTGTCAGGTTCCCTAGAATTGGAGTTACAGATAGCTGTGAGCTAATACATTGGTTCAGGGAATCAAACCTGGGTCCTCTGCAAAAAACAAGTACTCTGGCTTGCTGAGCCATCTCTCTAGACCACAAAAAGGTGCTTTTTAAGGCAGTAAATGCCCAGCAATTGGCAAAGCCGCAATGGGGAATTAATCAGAGGATATTTAGCAGTACATGTTTCATAGCAATAATCAGAGGAAGGTAAACCATCTTTCACCTCCATCCAATTCAGAAAGCCTAATAAACTAACTGCAAAAGCTTTCTTATCAGTTTATCTCATATCACCAGATGAATACATTCAAGAGTTCACAAATTACATCAAATATTATGCAAAGCAATCACTTACATTTCATAATAGCCTCTTTCTTTAAATCACAACTGTTTATGGCCAACTTGGTAATTTCCTATGATGTTGTTTTTAAACTACCATATAGGTGCTGTGCCTGGATTAGGAGCATAATTCTTAGAAGAAACAACTATTTCCACACTGTTAAATCTACACCTTCTATCAATATCATGGCATGGTGAGATGTTAATATTATAAAGCATTGCTCTTCTGAGGTATGCCTGCTCCCACAAGTAGAAAACAAAATGAGCCAAGTATGATGGCATAGGCCTATAATCCCCACACCCTGGAGGTAGAAGCAGATTATGAGTTCAAAGCCAGCCTTAACTACACAGGGAGACCCTGCCTCAAAAACAAAACATAACATAACAGAGCAAATCAAAATAAAAATAGGGCTAATGACTTCACTGTGAGCTACATATTACCGCAATAGACAGGTTTCCTAGAAAACAGATCACTGAAGTAAAGCTGTGTGTCACTGCTCATCTTCAAGTCCAGTCCCTGGACAGCAAAAGAGGAAAGTAAGAGTGTGAAGAACACGAGAGCAAGCACAAGGTAGGGCTCTGGTGAGCTGGCCTCAACACTGTGAGAAAGCACACCTGCTTTTGTCCTCATTCGGGACATCTGGACAAGCCACACGGGACACTAGCACCTTGCAATAGCCCGCTGCAGATTTTACTTGTCGGGTCTTTCCAATCAGCCCCCCACTGGTCAAAGGATGCCCTTTGCCTCTAGATGGTTGATTCCACTACACTGATGTGTTAGTATTACCATCCTCTACAGTCAGCTGCTGGGAAGTCAGAACTCATGCTAGCACCCCACATCTGAGCCTGGACAGGCCAGAAAGACCAAAGGGTGGGATTGCTGGAGTTCCCACCCAAGGGGCAGAGAGAGAACATGCAAAAGCAGAGCTGTCTCCCTGAAGGGTCTGGGACAGCGGGCAGTGGTAAGAGCTGAAGGGAAGGATGGCTGAGGGTTCTCCACCGAGCCAGTGGGTAGGAGGACCCAGAGACACACGGAGTTCGACAATCTGCCGAAGCATGTTAACTAAGACCCTATAGTTTGAAATCTGGTAGCTGGTACCGCACCTCACTTCCCTCCATGCTCTTATCTTGACAACTAGGTAATGGTGAATTCACCCTTCCCCCAGCGCTTCCCAGGGACAGCTACCTCTCTCCTTCCTTCATCCTCCTCCATTCTGGGCTCCTCCATCTGGTTTGTATTTGTTCCCAAACTTTTCTGTACACAGAGCTGTTTCTCTCTTGCTAATTTCTGTAACCTATTCTGGAAAACACACCCAGCGCCTGTGGGCTTCTGACTGCTCTGCTTTTCATTACTGAAAATTGCAGCACAGTTAAGCCAATAATGCCAAAAGTGTGTGTGTGTGTGTGTGTGTGTGTGTGTGTATGTGTGTGTGTGTATGTGTGTGTGTGTATGTGTGTGTGTGTTTTGTATGTATGAGTGTGCGTTTGTCTATGGTGTGTTTGTGTGTGTGAGAGAGAGATGTTTGTCTGTGTGTGAGACAGAGTATTGTGTGTTTGTGTGTGTTTGTCTATGATGTGTTTGTGTGTGTGTGAGAGAGATGTTTGTGTTTGTGTGTGTTTGTCTATGGTGTATTTATGTGTGGTATGTGTGCGTGTGTGTGTGTGTGTGTGTGTGTGTGTGTGTGTGTGTGTGTGTGAGAGAGAGAGAGAGAGAGAGAGAGAGAGAGAGAGAGAGAGAGAGTGATGCAGTCTCCTACAGAGTCTGAAAAGAGGCTTAAGACACACTTCATATAGTTGTGCCGTGTTTGGACAGCGATATGCCTGCATCTTTTGGAAAAAGAGTTAAAGACCTCAGCCTGAGTTCTAAGCCTTTTAATTTCAAAATGGAAAATATTTCTAAAATGGCTGCACTGAACCTTTATCTTCAGGGAACTAATCTTATGAGAAGCATGAAAAAGTTTTTAAATAGGCCATTAATAAATAAAAACATTTTCCCTCAGATAAATTGGTTGGACTTCTTTTGACATTTCTGGGATTCTTGCATTTATATTCAAAGTCATCAAAAAAAATTGTCCTCAAGTAACCACACAATCACTCCTTGTGGCTTTTCTCTTCCTTCCTCAGGATAAGTTTTCTCTTCAGACTTTTGGCTGACTTGCTGCCATTAGCACAACTGAAGTTTGTACCCCAGAAAAAGTAGCAATAAGTAGCAATGCTCTGCTCCCCTGTTTTCAGCCTGAGCAGGAAAGGACCGTTTACAGATTGATCTCCTCATCAAAGAACCATGTCACCCAATCTCTCTGCTCTGCAACCTGCCACAAGATTGATGGTAAATATAATATGTATGAAAATGAAGAAGGAAAATATATGCAGGGCTCCAACGATGGTTCGGGGGCTGGAGATGGGGCTGTGCAGTTCATCATTTGGGTGGAATTTCTCATTTTCAGGACATTGACTCTAAAATCACTGCAGTCACTGTGTTCAATGCCTCTGTGTTAGGATTCCGGGGGTTTAAAAAAAATTATTTGAAGCCAGAAAAAGCAAGGCTGACTTATTTGGACCTGTGCTGTAGTGTGACCAAAAAAAAAAAAAAAAAAATGCAAGGAAATAAATGCTGAGAGAATGTGGAGGTGGGGGATGGGACTGGAGTGGGGCATAGACTTACAGAGAGCTTTATACTCCGTTCGTTAGAATACCAAGTAGGTTGCTAAGGAAGGAGAGAATATAGTACAACAGGCAACTAATGAAGCCAAGGTTCTGAAGCCCCAGGAAGGATCTGAGAGAGAAACCTAGTACCTTAATCATAGGGGCTTTCATAAGGGCAAGTTTTATTTAGCCAAATGCTTTAAGATTGCTGTCTTTTGGTACTCCGATTTCCTTTCCGTATTGGGTGGCATTAAATAGCCCATTGATTTGTGGAGTACCCGACTAGGAGACAGTTGAGCTGAGGATGTAAGTCCCTTATGGTTAGTAAGAAAGTGGCATGTGTGGTTCTCTGCCACTGTGTCTCTCAGTGTTGCTAGTACCCCAGTGGAACAATGGCTTCCGAGAGCACTCCCGTGGCTCCTGAGCAGCACAGAGGGCCACAGCAAGGACACACACTGCTTTGCAATGTCCTTGAACTTAGTGCCAGGCACCAGTGGAGGCCAAAGGACAGGCTTGGAAGGTACAAAGCCAGGAACTAATCTACAGACAAGTCTTGTGCTGTGGGATATCTTTCTATATGCTGTGAATATGTGTTGCTCTGATTGGTTGATAAATAAAGCTGCAGTGGCCTATGGCAGAGCAGGATGGAGCCAGGCAGGAAAATCCAAGGGAGATAGTGAAAGGAGAAAGGAAAGGTGGGGGAGATGCCATCCCACCATCTGGGGAGCAGCATGTAATGGCACACGGGTAAAGCCACGGAACATGTGGTGACATATAGATTAATAGAAATGGGCTGAGTTTAGTTATAAGAGCTAGCTAGCAAGAAGCTTGAGCAAAAGGCCATGGCCATACTGTTTATAATTAATATAAGCCTCTGTGTGCTTATTTGGGTCTGAGTGGCTGCAGGAGCAGGCAGGACACTGGAAAACTTTGGACTACAGTCTTGTAGTCAAGAGATCTACTAAAACAAGGGGTTAAAATTTCGAGATTATCGGTGCTTTGACAAACTGAATGCTTTCTCCCAAGTAGAAATTTTCCCAACTTTGAAAAAATTCTTAAATATTCTTAAATTCTTAGACCAAACAAGCATGATACTAAAAAAAAAAAAAAAAAAAAAAAAAAAAAAAAAAAAAAAAAAAAAAAATTCTAATGAAAAATAAAAAACATGATAGACTAACAATTATCTATTTTCTGTAGGAAGGATATATTATAGCTTTTTTTAACCCTATATATTGCTTATATGTTATGTTTTTCAATATTGTGTTTTTAGGGGATTTCTGTGAGTGAACGTGCTACATTGAACATCCATACTGATGCCCTGGCCTCTGAGCATTCTTCATCTCCTGGACCTAACAGCTTTCACTTGTGGATCCCTCTGTCACCCTTGGCCATGATGACATCTTCTTTACTGTCTTCATGTGGAAACTACTCCATCTCCAAAAGCATCAGTTCCCAAGACTGCCTCAATCCAATGTGCCTTTTTCTCTTTTCCTTTATTTTTCTCCTGCTGCTGCTGCTGCTGCTGCTGCTGCTGCTGTTGTTCGTGCAGCCTTGGTACAGGGAGGAGGGGCTTGGACCTGCCTCAATGGAGTATACTGGGCTCTGCTGACTCCCCATGGGAGACCTTGCCTTGGAGGAGGTGGGAATGGGGGGTGGGAGGAGAGAGGACAGGGGAATCTGTGGTTGATATGTAAAATGAATAGAAAATCTTTTAATAAAAAAAAATCTCAAAACGTGCCCAATATCCTTATCAATTAGGAAATTATAAATTAAAACTATTGCTGGGCAGTGGTGGAGCACACCTTTAATCACAGCACTTGGGAGGCAGAGTCAGGCAGATCTCTGTGAGTTTGAGGTCAACCTGGTCTACAGAGCAAGTTTCAGGACAGCCGATGTTGTTACACAGAGAAACCCTGTCACAAAAAAATTTTAAAAAAAATTAAAATTAAAACTATTATGAGATTTCATCTTACGTCAAAATGGGTAAGATCAAGAAAAGAACTGGCAAGTACTGGTGAGGATGAGGAGAGAGGGAATTCACTGTTGGTGGGACTGCAAACTGGTAAGGCCACTATGCAAATCAGTGTGGAGAATTTTTCAAAAAAGCTAGAAAGAGACTTACCATATGTTGTGGAATAGAATATTTGTTTAACTATGTAAAGATGTGTTGCATTTTGTTTAACTATGTAAAAGTGTGTTTGCACTGCAGAATAATTGTTTAACTGTATAAAGATGTGTTGTACTTGTTTATCCTGCATTTAATTACATAAAGGTATGTTGCTTTTGTTTATGCTGAATTTGTTCAACTGTGTAAAGATGTGTTGCTGCTTCACCTTGCCTGCCTAAGGCACCTGACTGACCTAAAAAAAAAAGCTCACCAGCCAATAGCTAGGCAGAGGAGGGATAAGTAGCAGGCAGAGAGAAAAGAGGAGCCAGCCAGCCAGCCAGGGCCCAGACAGACAGACACGGAGGAAGCAGGAAAGCAGGATGGACGGTATGTAGATGAGGTAAACGAGCCTCAGGGCAGCACATATGAAGTTAAAAGAGCTAGCTGGCCTAAGCAAAGGCCGAGCATTCATAACTAAAACTAAGTCTCTGTGTCATGATTTGGGAGCTGGCAGTCCAAGAAAGCCTGCTGCAACCATATGACCCAGCTATAGCATGCCTGGGCATATGCCCAAAGATCTTACTGCCCAAAGATCTTACTGCCCTAAGATTCAGATGTTGCTCATCTGTGTTCATTGCTGCTCTATTTACAATAGCCAGGAAGTGAAAACAATGTAAATGTCCTTCAACTGATGAATGGGTAATGAAAATGTGGTACCTATACCATGGAATACTATTCATCTGTTTTTAAAAAATGAAATCAAGAATTTTGCAGGAAGATTGATGAAACTGAAAAATATCATACTGAGCAAAGTAACCCAGACCCAGAAAGACAAATGCCAAATGCCACATGTTCTTGCTTATTTATGGCTCCCAGCTCTGAATCTTTAGATTGGAATATATAACCTGAGGTAACCACAGAAGTCAGGAAAGTAGAAAGGGAACATGGAGTGGGAGGAACCATTTGTTCAATTTTTATGACTGCTGCCAAGAAGCTTTCAGAAAGTCTGAGACTGGGGGATAAAGCTCAGTGGTAAAGCATTTGCCTAGCATACGCAATACCCAGGCTTCAAATCCTAGCAGCGCGCGCGCGCGCGCACACACACACACACACACAAATAATTCACATTTCTACCAATAAAGTGAAATGAGGAATCGCTCCCCCTGCCTCCTCTACAGGAAAGATGTTATTGCACTTCCTAGTCCTTTCAAGTCTAGAGCGTATGCTTGATACCTGACTGTTCACCCTGATTTTCATCTCCCTAACTACTAGGTTTTGTTCTTCAGTGTGTCACCTCTTCCCATTCCCAACCACATGTGAGGGGCAAGCCATTTCCTTCTCTTGGATTCTCACTCCTGCTTGTATATTAGAAATAGTCACCCCTTGCCATGCTGTGGAATTTTCTTTTCTAGCTCCTCCATCCCCTAACTTGTGTGGTTGTCACAATTAGATCATCTATAATTTATGGTGGTTTCAGGCTTTCTTGGGCTGGTTATAATGGCCTATTCTCTCCTAATCTTTGGTTACTTATAATCACTTAGATTTTCTTCTGTAATATTAACATACTGCTTACATTTAAATTTTCAAGCATCTTGTCATTTATAGTCATAATTTTCATGAAAGATTTCAACTTTTTACAGAAGGATAGTAAACTGGCTTAATAATTACCTCACTCGTTCCCAACTACACTGAAGTACCACTTTTGCTACATAATAATTGCTCACATATGCTAAAATATACCCTAGATCTATATTCTTCTGATTTGTTTATTCTGTGTCAATACCATATTATGAGATTTTTTTTATAGTGGCTTTATAGAGTATATTTATATCTAATAATAAAAGTATCTACTATTTTTTTCTTCATACTTCTTTATTTTTCTCGCCATTTCCAGAAGGCATTTATTTTTACATGGATTTCACATGTTTTTATCCAAGAAAGAATAGTTGGAATCTATTGGTGTTATGATAGACTTATAAAATGGCTTTAGGCAATTCTAGATGTTTAGATGACTCTCTGGCTAGAACTTTGGCATGAGCCCCTATGTGTCTGAATTTATTTCATACTCCTCATAAGGAGATTAATCTTCCTTACTAACAAATATTTCATAGTTTTGTATAATTGTTTATCATGTTATTATGTTGAATAAAACACTGCCCTCCATTTCCATTTCTAGGTATAGTTTTTAGTATATAGAGGGGGGAAAAAAAGCTTTTCACTTTAAATTATTATTGATCCAGCCGTCTTACAAAAACTAATTTATTCTTAAGAATTTGTATTTGTGTCTCCATGGTTTTCTGGGTGTGCTATTAAATCATTAGCCAAAACAGGAGAGTGTCATCCATCACAATTATCTAGCACTGAACGCTATGTTGCAGATATTTCATAAATGTTGTAAGGACGGATGAACAGCAGAATTGATGGATCAATAAATGAGGTGGATCAGAGATCATTCACATGGAGCATCAGGGCTTTGTTACTGTTTGGATGAGAAAGTCCACCATAGGCTCATGTAGCTGGTCTGCTTTTGGTCGGCAGTTGACAGTGCTGTTTGAGGAGGTTATGGAACCTTTAAAGCTGCAGCCTTGCTGAAGAAGTTTGTCTCTGGGGGTGGGATTCAGGGTTTATATGCTCGTACCACTTTCTGCTTGCTCTCTCTGCTTCCTGTATACTGTTAATATGTGATCAGCCAACTCTGCTGCAATGCGTTCTCTGTCATCATAGACTCTAGCCCTCTGGAGCTGTAAGCCAGAACAAACCCTTCCTTCCTCCAGAGGTTTTTGACCAGAGTGTTTTATCACTACACAAAACACAACTAATACAGCTCTTAGTATCACAGCATCTCTCACTCTGGTGATTCCTGCTCTTCTGTGGAACACCAGTCATTGCCTTGGTCACAACCGCAGACATTTCCAAATCTAGTAAGGGGAGGTGAACACATGTAATGGCTAAAGAGAACATGTTCCTAATAAGCTAAAGATCGTCCTAAGTGAACTGTGTTGAGTGCTCTTTGAGTTCTTTTCATTTGAACAAAACCAGTCAGGGAGGGTTTCTATCCTGACCAAGAAGGAAGCAAAAAGCTGTGGAGGACTTGAATGAATTTGATGACTAACGCTTTCACTGGATTTGAAGAAGACACCACATGGTTTGTTAGCAGCAGCATCTCAATGAAGGGTTCAGAAGCACTGAGCAAAGCAAAACGAAAATACAACAACAGTCCCCACCACCAAGACAATATCAGTACAGAAAGTGGGTGGCCATGGGGACAGTAAAGGTGGTAGTAGAGGTTCATTGTAGTCTTGGCTCATACTTTACCTCTCACTTGGTAAGACCTCACAAATCCTGCAGAGTTGAACTGAGATCATGCACCCACCCTGAGACAGTCACTCATAAGAAGGGCCAAGCACTGGGTCTACGATCTCAACCACAACCTTTCACCTATGGTAGCTATCAGACTGGGAGGCATAATTCAGCTCTGATGGAATTTGCCATTGTCTCTGCTGCATACATGAAAGTCCAACTCAGCAAGGTGTCAATCTGAATCAGAAGTAATAAATAAGCCCCAAATGCTAGGGGCTTATAACTGATGTCCTAAGAACATTTCTTCTTCCTAGAAGAGTTTTCTCAAAAAAGAAAAAAAAAACCCATAGTAGTTCCCTGCTCTTTCACAAAGTAAAAATACACATACACACATTTATGAATGTGCATGAAGAGGTAACCCTTTGAGAAACACCTTTGTTTCCAAGAACAGATATTATGAACACCAGGTTGGAGGGCATGAAAGTGTTCCCCATAAATCGCCATCAGGAACACCCTGTACTAGGACAGCAAGGAGGAAAGGGCTTGTCCAAGCGGTAGAAATCAAACCAAACTCTGGCACAGACTACAAAGATGGTTCTCCGAAGGCTGACCAAACTGTTCTTCCAGGGAAAACAAAATGTTTCTATGAGCATCTAAAGGAAAACCCCTAGGGGGGCAGATAGAGTATCAGCTCAGTAATTGGCTAGCTAATCTGAAGCACTACATCCAAGCCAAAACCTCAGAGCCAAATGAGGAGGAGCAGCTTCCAGGCACAGCCCTGGCTGCTGGGGTGGTCTGCTGCTTTGAAGCATCTCTTCACATTTTTAGCTGATGAAAGGTTTATAAGGAAAACGTAGCACACTAAGTAAATCCAGTTTTTCAAACACACGCGTGCACTGGCGATGTGGCTCAAGCCTTTCATTTGCTTTGTGCAACAGCTGCTGCCCTGGTGTGACCATGCCCCTTGCTCACGAGGCCAGTCTGAAGTGTTCTCGCCCTTTCTCTGTAAGGCTCTCTGTATCAGCCTCATCCCCTCAGAGTCTATTAGACTTTTACAGTCTCTTCCTGGGGCCTAGCCATGCTTTAATTCTTTTGATGACAATGAGGGACTCTGAAGACACTGAGACTATCTTCTCAAGGACTTTCCTGTGACCCTAATTCCTAATCAAACATAATGCTAGGAATAACCCGTTGCTGCCCACCTTGCCACCCAGCCTGGCAGTGAGAGCTCCAGTCATCTAAACAGTACTAGAGCTGACATTCGTCAAATCAAAAAGGTAGGTAGGTCCAGCAAACAGAAGGAGGCTCATTACCCTCTATGGCAGAATTATAACTTCAAATTGATGAAAAACCTTATAGCCGACTCTCTTTTATGTACAGGTTTTATATTCATGGACTCAATCAAACTTGGGTCAAAATTATTCAGAAAAAACAAACAAACATGGGATTATGTGCCTATACCCAGCACTCAGGAGTCTGAGGCAGGAGAATCAGGAGTTCAAGGCCAGTCTGAATTACATGGTGAGGACTTGTTTCAGAACAAAGATTATAAAGAATGTATCTTTACTGAGCTTGTATAGATTTGCTCTTTTGTAAATCCCTAAGTAATACAGCATAACAGCTTACACTATATATTATGTATTGTAAATAATCTGTAGGTGTTTGGAAATGTATGGAGGGTATGTATAAGTTATATGGAAATACCAAACAGCTTTATGTAAGTAATTTGAACATCTGCAGATTTTGGTATCCATGGCAGGTGAGTGTAGCTAGTGGTTTTTCTCTCCGAGTCCCGCCAATCCCCGGCAGTCCTGTAGCCATAAACATACAGATGCTTATATTATTTAAACTGCTCGGCCATTAGCTGAGGCCTACCATTGTCTAGCTCTTACTCTTATACTCAGCCCATTTCTGTTAATCTATACGTCGCCACGTGTTCTGTGGCTTTACCTGCTGCCTTTACATGATGCTCCCTGGATGGCAGGCTGGAGTCTCCTCCAGACTTCCACCTCCCTGCCTCTCCTCTCTCTTTGTCCTGCCTATCCCATACTTCCTGCCTGGCTACTGGCCAATCGGTGTTTTATTTATCCACAACATACAAGACATCCCACAGCAGGTGAGGCAGAGAGGGAGCCCAGGGAGGGTGGTGTCCTGGAGAGATGAAGAACCAAAGCAACTGTGCCTGGCAAGTTCCATGTGAGCAGGCCACTATGGCTGGACTGGAGGGGAGCCAGGAGAGGGTGGCTGGAGGTAAGATCAAAGGTCAGAGAGCGAAGCCAGATCATGTAAGATTCTAGATTCTTCCCCAGATGAAATGAGAAATCATGAATGGTTTCCTTCAGAGGAGAACCATAATTATGCAATCTTTAAATCTCTCTGGCTGGTCTATGAAGAAGAGAACAGACAGCTGTAGTAAGTAGGGAAGGAAGAATCGCACTACTAGAGAAACTCAGGTGATAGGCAGGCATTTTCGACTAGGGTGATGGGCATGAAACTTTGGGGAGTGGTCTGATTTCTGAACTTATTATGAAAACATCACGGACAGATGCGAGAACTGATTAGATAATGTGCTGTGGGCAAAATGAGGGAGTGACTGGCGAGGCCTGAGTATCTAACCAGAGTTAACTGAAGGACTGGAGCAGGTGCTTGCCGAGAGAGAAGGGAATGAGAAACGGGAAGTTTGAGGAGGAAGGTCAAGTGTGCATTGAACATGCTAACGAGAGCTGCCTATGCAAACTCTGCACACACAGGAACCTCAGAAGAGGAGCTGGGAGGAATCTGTACAAAGAAGTTATTTCAAGACATGTGACAGGGTAAGGGGGTCAACAAAGGAGAGGCCTGGGCCTGGGCTCAAATACCACACAGTATTGTCCTCAGAAGCATTCTATCTGCACTTGAACTTGGACTTTCTGAATAGAAAACCACAAGAATAGTGCTCCTGATTCTCCTTCGACATCAGATGGACAGTTGACTGCTAGTGTGTCAATAAGGCTTGCCTTCCTATCTGCTTCTTTGGGGTCTGTTTAGTGCCCTTTAGTAAGGAGCAGGGGGAGCTTTCAAAGAAGCCAAGCCAACAGAAAGAGCCATGAAGGAGCCAAAGAAACACTACCACCCCCCAGACCCAGGGGTGCTGAGGATGCAGGGAGATGGGATAAGGAATGTTGCTACTTCCTGGATGTTCATGAGAAAAGAGATGTGACACCTCATGGGCCCTTTCCAGGCATCACTTTGAAAGCCACTCTCAAACAGAATGGGCCATGACAGAAGCAGAAGGCAACCCAGTCATAGTTAAGCAAACACAGATGAAAAGCACAACTCTTTTTTGATGAGAGAGAGTCTGAACATAACCCCAGGTACCAGTGATAGTGTTTTAAATGCTGTGAAGGATGGCTGGCTGGCTATAAATAGGAGTTAGGGCTAAGGGTTCACAGACATCATAAGGTTGACTCACTTTTGTGGCCAAGGACAGAGTAAGGGCAGCAGGTCCTGACACTGATCTGAGGCAGGAGGTGGGGCTGGTGCTCGGAAACCCCTCACAGGTTACTTAACTTCTTGGAGGCCTGGCTTTTTCTCTGCCATAAAATGGAAGTGATGTAGGTACCCACCTTTATAGGGGGAATTGTTCAGAAATAATGGATGAATTATTTTCCAAGTAAAAATAGCACCACTACATTGAGCTTTAGACAGTTAAAAATAGGCAAACTCCCATTGTGATGAACTCAGGGAAGTTGCCAATTATTTTAATGAAGTAAAATGGTACTAAAATTAACACATAGCTAGAAACCACATTTTAAAATGGGAGATCTGGGGAAGAATGCAAGCCAACATCCAGCTTGTGTTTAATGAGTCTGCAAGTAAAAGGGATGAATCCCAGCAGGAAAAAATAAAGGTCATGCATATGTAAATGCATACATCACCCCTTCCTCTCACTGGATGCAGGACCTTCACTAAGAGTGTTTGGTTTTGGTTTTGTTGTTTTGTTTTTTCAAATGAGGTAGTTGAAATATGAGATGACATGAACTTATGTGGTAGTTCTTCTAGCTGAAGAATAAGAGTTACTGAAGGATGTGGGACCTCAACCCTAGAGAGAGAACCACGAATAACTGGGGAATGCTGAGTAGGAGACATGGTCTTCCCCAGAGAATAGCCTCCCCTAATTGGTTACCATATACCAAGGGCTCAGCCCTGAAACATACACACAGGTAACATTATAAAGACCGAGCAGATGTACTTATATATTAAGGTATATGTGTGTGTGTGTGTGTGTGTGTGTGTGTGTGTGTGTGTGTGTGTGAGAGAGAGAGAGAGAGAGAGAGAGAGAGAGAGAACAATTAAACAAAGAAAAGGAGCCTGTGAATTTGAGAGTATAAAGGTGAATGGGAAGGATTGGGGGGTGAAGAGAAATGATATAAGTACATTATAATTTCAAATTTTAACTAATTATTTTTTAACTTACTGAAGGAAAACGATGTATAATAAAAAAAAATTATCAGAAAAAATCTTGCCCATAATTGCAAAAGCACACAATCTATTCTATTATTAGAGTGACTGATGGCTAGGGAGTAAATATACCAGTTTATTATTGTATATAACGGATTGAAACCTGATCAAAATTGCCTTTCTCCCAGAGCACTGTAGATTATGTGGTTGCTATGGTCACTGTAAGTGATCATTTTGAAGTGCAAGAGATCTGTCTATCCCAGCTCTACACAATTCCAGCTGTGCCACCTTAGGCAAGGTACTTTGCCTTTCTGGTTGTTGCTACTGTTCTGCTTTTCAGTGTTTTGTTGACTTGTTTGTTGTATCCTCCAGAAAATGAAGCTCGAATGTCGTTAGGGTTCTGAGGATTGAGTGTGGTGAACATAAATGTATAGCATTGAGCACATACTTCAAGGAGACTATTATTGTTAACCTTTACCTTTTTTTTTTTTTGAGACAGGGTTTCTCTGTGTAGCTTTGGTGCTTGTCCTGGATCTTGCTCTGTAGACCAGGCTGGCCTCGAACTCTCAGAGATCTGCCTGGCTCTGCCTCCCGAGTGCTGGGATTAAAGGCGTACAACCACCACCGCCCGGCTAACCTTAACCTTTCATGTGATAAATTATCCAAGATGCAGACTTAATTTTAACTGTCTAGAAACCTTTCTCATAATGGTATTTATCATTATTGAATTCCAATGGTACAGACAAGTACCCTATGTCTCCTTGACATAGCCCAGAGTCATCCAAGGTAGTCTCAATTGGGGGATTGCTTGGATCAGATTGGTCTGGGACTGAGTCTGTGAGGAATTATTTCAATTGTTGATGAATGAGGTTGTGCCCAGCTGTGTCCAACCCACTGCTGGTGATTACCCTCCTGGAGAAGGTAGTCTCTTGCTGTAGAAGACAGCTGCTATCTGAGAAGGAAGAAGGAAGGGAGGCAGAAATCAGTGTTCCTCCATGGTTTCTGCATCAGCTTCCGCTTGAGTTCTGCCCTGGCTTCCCATAGGACTTTAACCTGAAAGAATAAGCTGAAATAAATCCTTTCCTCCCCTAAGTTGATTTTGGTCTAGCCTCAAACACTTCAGATAATGGATACTCACCCCATACAGGATACTGCTGAAGCACTCCAAGACATATTTGACAACAGCGTTTTGTACAAACTTGAGTCAAAACCTAACTGGTGGCTGGGTTTCTTTGTTAGGTCACTGGAAGACTTCATTGGAAACCACACAGGACACAGGGATAAAGCTGACTTAAAGTTGTACAGATGCTCCTCGGGTTGTACAGCGTCTTACGATCTTCTAGACACCAGCCTTGTTCTGCTTGCCAGACTCATTCAAGTATTCTCTCACTCATTTATTCACACAGTACTTACCAGGACTTGACATTATTCTAAGTGGAAGAGTTACTACGAGGAGACAGGCAGACAGGTGTCTGCCTTCATGAAGTTTACCGTCTGGCTGAATAGGTAATGGATGAACCAGGAGGATGGCTCAATTGGTAACATACTTTGTACCACCCGTGTACAAAGTTGAGCATAACACTGTGTGCCTGTAACCCCAGCATTAGAAGGGAGAGAAAGGAGGGTCTCTGGGGCTTACCAGCTACACAGTCTAGCCAGATAAGCAAGTTCCAAATTCAACAAGAGACCCTGTCTTAAAAAATAAGGTGGACAGCCACTGAGGAAGATGCCCAATGTCAACCTCTGGCCTCTGCACACATGGAGAGAAAGGAGAGAGAGAGAGAGAGAGAGAGAGAGAGAGAGAGAGAGAGAGAGAGAGAGAGAGAGAGAGAGAGAGAGAGAAGCACATATACCACACAGCAAAAAAGAGGAAAAATAAAATAGAGAAACAAATAAAGATTAATAGGGTTTTTTTTAAAGAAGTATTATAATAGAGCAAGATTTCACTACTATCTTTTTATCTCATTATCTTCTTTTCACACTTAGTGCACAAAATCACTTTCTGCTGGATACAGTGAAGTGAGGAGACGCAGCAGATCATGCCTCAGTAAAGGTGACACATGGAGTGTCCAGCCTCTCCAGGTCTCTCTTGGATGTCCTGAGTGATGACAGTAAATCAACACATTTCGAGTCCCTGCAGCTCTCTCTCCAATATCTCACTGTGAGGCTCTGGGAAGTATTGACACTGTGATAATAAAAAGCAAAAGAGAAGACTCATGAGGCCTTGTCTCAAAAAGAATTGGAGAAGTTAGCTTAATGACGGAAGTTATACTGATTTGTCCTCAGTGTCCTGAGGGGGAATCAGACCCTTCCAGCCTGTTCCTGTTATAGGTGGCAGCAACAATGGGTGGCAGGCTGAGATGAAAGTTGTGTAGGGATTTAAAAAAAAAAGATGCACATGTTCTAATATACGTAACCAACATGTGAAAATTTTTTCTCAATGTTTAGGGGGGAAAATCACTATACTGGAGAATCCATTGGCAATTTTGTTATAAATCATGCATGATTGGGGTTTTCAGATATAGCAAATAAAAGCACAGCTGGGCAGCAGTGGCACAAGCCTTTAATCCCAGCACTCGGGAGGCAGAGCCAGGCGGATCTCTGTGAGTTCGAGGCCAGCCTGGTCTACAGAGTCAGATCCAGGACAGGCACCAAAACTACATGGAGAAACCCTGTCTCAACACCCACCCACCCCCCCAAAAAAAGAACAGGTTATCCAGTTAAATTTGAATTTCAGGTTAGGATCAAATAAAACTTTAGTGTGTGTCCCAGGCAATATTTGCTAACTCTAATTTGTTGCCTTAGCAGGACCTGATGCTAGGAAAGACGCTAACCCCCTTCGAGTTGGCAAAGAGCACATTTCTGTTCGACATTTTTGCTCCTTGTTCTGAGGAAGGCTCTCATTATTGATCACTTTCATTGATCTAGCCCAGTAGTTTTCAAATACACACACAAAGAAAAGCTCTTAAGAGAACAAATTCTGATGCTGAATCCTAATATTGAATCCTGATTTTTTTTTTCCTCTCAAAAAATAGCAGAATCTGGCTGGCTGGAGAAGGCAAAGGCAAGCTGAGAGTGGAAGGGGACTGGTGTGCTTCTGTCCACTGACTTCCTACCATCTTTGTCCCAGAACAAAGGGGTTCTACACAACAAACAAGAAACATTAATATTTCAGACATCCCCACCAAGTCTTGCCTAAGTAAGTGAGAATGCCCATATAATCCTTATATCATGTCAGACTTTCTTCTGACTGCAGACATTATACTCCAACTCCCATTAAAGAAATTCTGAGGCTAGGCATACTGGTACATTCCTTTAATCTCAGCACTCAGAGGCAGAGGCAGGAGAATATATATAGTTTGAGGACAGCCTGATCTACATAGCTAGTTCCAGGCCAGCCAAGGTTATAGAGAGAGATACTGTCTCAAAAAAATTTTTTTTGAAAATGATGTAATTCTATTTCAATTAAAAACATTAAATTTTTTTAAAAGGAAGACTGGAAATCTATTGAAACAATTCTTTTTTAACAAAAAGAAAAATTTCCATCAAAAATCTAACACCATTCTTCAAGGAATATAATTATTTTGAAGTCTTAAAATGTATGTGGAAACACAAAAGAGTCCAGATAACCAAAACAATCCTGAGCAAAGAATACTGCTGGAGATATCACTATACCTGACTCTGAGGTACTCTGCAGAGCCGTGGTAATAAAAGCAGCATGGCATCGACACATGTCAATCAGTGTACTAGACTAGAAGACAAGGTATAAGTCTATGTAACAACAACTACCTGGTGTTTTACAAAGATACTGAAAGTACACATCGGAGAAAAGACAGCACCCTCAGCAAGTGGTGCTGGAGAAGACATATCTTCATGGAGGGAAGGAACCAGAACTCTATCTCTTACCTGAACAAACATCAAATCCACATGTATCAAAGACCTTAACGTAAGATGTGAAACTCTGAAATGGCTAGAGAAAAAAGAAACAGAGAAAAGCACTACAACGTACAGGCATACATAAGGACTTTCTGAATAGAACTCCAGTCACTCTGGAAATAAGGTCAACAATTGACAAACAGGACCTCGTGACATTTAAAAGCCTCTATATCACAAAGTAAACTGTTAAGCGAGTAAAGAAACAGCCTATAGAATGGGAGAAAACCTTCGCCATCTGATAGAGGATTAATAACCAGAATACACACACACACAAAAAAAAAAAAACAAGAAAACAACCCCATCAAAAAATGTGCTAAGGAGTCAAACAGGATTCTCAAAAGAAGAAATACATGGCTAAATTTCAAGTGTTCAATGTTTTTATCAGAGAAATGCTTATTACAACTACCTTGAGATACCAGCTCACCCCATTCACAATGGCTTTCAGCTAGAAACCAAATGATAATAAATGCTGGCCAGGATGCAGAGATAGAGGGAACACTTATTCACTGTAGGTAAGCTGTAGACTGGTGCAACCACTGTGGACTTTAGGGTGGAAGCTTCTTACAAACTAAGACTTGATTAATCATATAACCAGCTATACCGCCTCTGGGCATATACCCAAAGGACTCCATATCCTACTACAGAGATAGTTACTCACCCATCTTTATTGTCATTCTTCATGATAGCAAAGGAACAGAATCAGCCCACATATCCATCAGCTAATAAAAGGGTAATGAAATGTGGTACAAATACACAATGGAATTTTATTTCATGCTAAAGAAAAAATTAAGTTATAAAATTTGCAGGAAAATGTATGGAACTGGAAGATACTATATTAAGTTAGATGACCTAGGCTAAGAAAGACAAACAGCACATTTTTCTCTCATTCTAGCTTCAAATTTTAGTAGAAGGGTATTTATGTGGGAACGGGTATATGTGGAGTCGAGGAAACCACAGAGGGGCCAATCAGAGAGGGAAAAGGGCTTTGAGAGGTAGTTGAGTGAATGATATGAAAGTGTAAGGGGAAGGTGTTAATGGACTAGACATTGTTAATGTAATTCTTGACTATAACCTTCTTTTATAATTTTAGACAAAAAAGGGGAAATGTGGTGATATTGTGTTCCCCAAAATATTGTGCACCCTAATAAACATATCTGGGATCAGAGAACAGAACAGCCACTAGATACCGAGGCCAGAAAATGGTGGCACACACACCTTTAATCCTAGCATTCCAGAGGCAGAGATCTGTCTGGATCTCTGTGAGTTCAAAGCCACACTGGAAACAGCCAGGCATGGTGACTCACACCTTTAATCTCAGGAAGTGATGGCAGAAACAGAAAGGTATATAAGGTGTGAGGACCAGGAACTAGCCCTGGTTAAGCTTTTAGGCTTTGAGCAGCACAGTTCAGCTGTGATCCATTTGGATGAGAACTCAGAAGCTTCCAGTCTGAGGGAACAGGATCAGCTGAGGAATTGGCAAGACCTTCTAACAATTCATGCTACAGGAAGGGCTGAGTGGAAAGATTAAAGTGGAGAAAGGGAACAGAGAGAAGAGACACATGAGTGGAAGGGTAAACTATGTATGAAAAGACTTGAAAAGCTGATCCCTGAGGAGCTAATTATAAAAGGCTAAGGGTGGTTCTGTGGGGAAAGTGTTTGCTGTGCAAACACATGAACCTGCAAAGTCCCTGGATCTGGATTCCTAGTACCCATGTCCAAATCAAGCCTGACAGTGCATGCCTGCAACTTGCACCACTAGAGTCAAAGATAGAGAAAAGTGGATCCTGGGAGCTTACTGGTCAACCAGTCTAGCTAAAATGGCAAGCTCTGGGTTCAGTGAAAGATCTTGTCTCAGAAAAAAATAATAGTGAAGCTACCTGAAGTCAATTTCTGGCCTCCACACGTACACTGACAGGCTAATGTACCCAGGCATACATGTGCCCATGTGTCGTGCTGTGTAGCTGTGTGGTTGGCCCCTGATATCTTCCTCTTTCTCTGGCATGTGCACACGTGCACACACATATACACACACACACAAGACTTTGGATGTAGGCACACTGTATAAGTGAGTAAACATGCTCTCAGAAACCATGTTATTAAATAAAAGCTCCAGTATCAGGCATGGGCTCTTTCCCTACATTTGTTGGTCAAGAAGGCCCCTGGCACTCACAAATCAATACTAGCAATTGGCATTGCTGTTGGTCGTCCAGCAGAACAAAATGGTAAGATCCCATTGTGGAAGACACCACTCTGCAAGATATACAGAAATAAAGCTGGAACGGGGTTAATGGCTTCCTCCTTGTAGGATAGCCTCCCATTCCCAAAAGGTAATATTAGGACAGGGAGTGTTGCAGAATATTATTTTAAGGTGTGTTACTTTTGTTTATGCTGCATTTGTTTTAACTCTGGGAAGCTGTGTTACTGTGCTGTCTAAAACACCTGATAGTCTAGTAAAGAACTAAATGGCCAATGGCAAGACAGGAGAAAGGATAGGTGGGGCTGGCAGGCAGAGAGACTATATAGAAGGAGAAATCTGGGAGGAGGGGAAGAAGGAGCCAGAAAAGGAGGAGGACATCAGGGGCCAGCCACACAGCTACACAGCCAGCCATAGAGTAAGAGTAAGATTTACAGAAGTAAGAGAACAGGAAAAGCCCAGAGGCAAAAGGTAGATGGGATAAGCTTAAGAAAAGCTGGCTAGAAACTAAGCCAAGCTAAGGCTGGGCATTTATAAGTAAGAATAAGCCTCCATGTGTAATTTATTAAAAGAGCCAAAAAACACCAACAACAATGAAGGGAAAATTGTCCTCCACACTCTTATCCAACTGTGGATTCTGTGTACAGTACTACTATAATTGGACATTTTTTGTCCTGACCGGCCAGTCCCAAATAACCAACTCAAAGACTTAATATTACTTATAAATGATAGGCAAATAGCTCAGGCTTGTTACTAGCTAACTCTTACATTTAAATTAACCCGTATTTCTATTTATGTTTGGCCATGTGGTGGTACCTTATTAGCATGGACACATTCATCTCCTGCTCCCTCTGCGTCTGGCTGGCAACTCTCTGACTCTGCTCTTCCTCTTCCCAGAATTCTCCTAGTCTGACTCTTCTGCTCAATCTCTTCCTGCCCAGCTATCAGTCAATCAGCTTTATTATTAACAATGAGCATAATCCATAGCATTTCCCCTTTTTGTCTAATTACAAAGGAAGGTTTTAACCTTAACATAGTAAAATTATATACAACAAAAACAGTTATCAAGTAAGAATTACAGTTACAATGTCTATTTGTATTTGGCAAAATTAAAGAAAATACTCTATCATTTATCTTATCTTTGTGAGTCCAAACTTTTGTATCTAATTTACCTTTTATCATAACTAAGGAAAATTATAACTATCTAGTCTTTAATTCCATCAAAAACTCCAGAAGGATGAAATGTTACCTAATGACAAGGACATCAGGCTGCCTAGACAGTCACCCAAAATTTCTCTGTAACATTGGGGCATCCAACTCTGGCCTGTAGTATGTTTGACAGACTTTTCTGTGAAGCAGGGAATTTTGCAGATCTGCCCTACCTTGTCTTGGCCAAGTTTGGCAGTTACCTTTCTTACATCCTGATGGTCCAGTTTGGACAGTAAATGTCAGCAATTGAGGCAAAGGCAGTTTCTTTGCCCACATGGCTAGATTTGTCATAAAGAAAGCAAACTCCATATGGAGTTTCTTAGATGCCCATCATCCTCTTTGAAGTAAATTGGTACTGCCAGGAGCAGACATGTCTCACTGTCATGAAAAGTCTTTTATTAAAACATTTTAAATGCTATATTCTGTAGGTCTTTGAAGTGTTTGAATATTACCTATTTATCTGAAATATATCTTTGTATACGTTGAAAACCTAACTAACATGACTATAAGTTTGACTATTATAGATAACTATTAATTTGTATTTCTTTATTATACATTTTTAATTGAGCTGCATAAACACAATACCTTAAACAAGAGTAGAAATATACAGAGTATAACAAAAATAACTTTAAGCCGGGCGGTGGTGGCGCACGCCTTTAATCCCAGCACTCGGGAGGCAGAGACAGGCGGATCTCTGTGAGTTCGAGGCCAGCCTGGTCTCCAAAGCGAGTTCCAGGAAAGGCGCAAAGCTACACAGAGAAACCCTGTCTCGAAAAACCAAAAAAAAAAAAAAAAAAAAAAAAAAAAAAAAAAAAAAAACTTTAAATTTATATCAATATACCAAATTCAATACCAATGTAAAATATTTAAGATTAATAGTTGTTTTTTTGGATTAAAGTAAGTTCAATAATCTATCCTTTTATTCTATCATTTCTATATCATATCTCCCTTTTTTCCTTTAGAAAGAGATCTTTGAATTTAACTCTTTTGTTTAGCTTTTTTTTTTTACTATGACCAGTAACAATTTGTAACCAACCCCCCTTAAATGAAAACAAATATTTATAACCAATATTTTGGGAATGTGGGTGTAGTTTTCTAAACTGCTGATTGGTGGGTGCTGGTAATCTTTGGGGGACTCTGAGAATATATAGGATTATGGTCAAGTCCTGACTGGAGAATTCTGTGATGCTGAATCATCTCAGCCAGTTACCTTGAAGCTGTTCTGGATGCAGAACCCAGAGGAAACTGCAACAGAGATGCTCTGAGATATTGGATCATCTGGGCTATCTGCTCCCATCAGAGATTTTCCAGGGGGTCTTCCTCAATCAAACCTGATTTTTCTTAACCCAGAATGAATCCACAGCCTCTCTTTTCCTGTGGAAACAAAAGCATAACCTCTCCCCCAAAGTAACATATCTTCTGACTTAAATTTTGAAGTCAAAGTATTTTTAAAATATATAGGTCAGTTTAATATAGCAGTTTCTATAATCCAAGGTCTCTTAGAGGCCAAAAATTTTAGAAACAACACAATAATATACATAATCCAGACTCTCTGTGTATTTTCCATCTTTATGTGGCTTATTATATTTTTTACTACTCTATTCCTTTTTTAAGGACTTTTTCTACCTTTCTTCTTTTCTCTCCCAAGCCTACATATATTTTTTAACACACTGTAAATTGTTTACAGGTTTTTTGTTCTTTTTATCTAAATCTGTCTTTATTGCATATCTCTATCTTTTTCTGACCACATGAACCTTTAAACTGCTAAGCAGCTTGGCTAGAACCAAAGCGAGGCAGCTGGCTCCACCATTTTTTTGTTCCCTGAGTGCCTACCCACTACTTATAAACCCTATTTAAGTGTTTAGTAGCAGGGCCTCTTAAAAGAGCTGTGTGGTTTTTGCCACTAGCACTGAGTCAGGAAACCTTCTCTCAAAGGAGCTGCCCCTCTGCTTGCTGCTAGCAAACAGAGCCTACCCAAGAAAAAGTAGCTACCAAGAAGTCAAGTTTGACTCCATTTTTATATATTTAAAATCCTTTTTAAAGGTTTTTCAATCTTTATGTGGAAATTCTTCCCAAACGTTTGGGCACCATATGTAATTGAATATTTTTGGTCCCAACCCCCACCCCCAGTCCCAAATAACTGACTCAGAAGCTTAACATTACTTATAAATGCTCAGCCAATAGCTCAGGCTTGTTACTAGCTAACTCTTACATTTAAATTAACCCGTATTTCTATTTATGTTTAGCCATGTGGCAGTACCTTTATTAGCATGGACACATTCATCTCCTGCTCCCTCTGCGTCTGGCTGGCAACTCTCTGACTCTGTCTGCCCTTCCTCTTCCCAGAATTCTCCTAGTCTGACTCTTCTGCTCAATCTCTTCCTGCCCAGCTATCGGCCAATCAGCTTTATTATTAACAATAAGCATAATCCATAGCACACTACTGACAAGCTAGGCAAGATGTTCCCACTAATATAATAATGGTAAGTATGCTACAAGGTACAAGGGTAACTGGACTCTGATTGGATCTGAGGTCCACTCCATAGGCGGCAATCTCCATCTGGTACTGTAAAAGTTGTCAAACACCTATGTCTGGGGATGTCATGGACCCTGATGGGGAAGATACAACTGTTATTTTGCTAAGCAGATATGATGCATCCATCACACTGCCATCTAAATAACTATGTTTATACCCATAGATTACTGTTGCTATCAGTTGATCGGTGAACCTTCTTTTCGCAGTGGGCAACGGTAACTGTAGAGACTCATAACTGGTCAATGTGATGGGAATAAGTGGAAGACAAACGCTCACCCATAAACTGGACATCTCTATTACCCACTCCAATGCTCAAGGAATATCACAGAGAAAGAAAGAATATAATAGCCAATATGATCAGAGGGCAGGGCATGATGTAGAACTGTGACGGCTGAAAAGAACGTAGCAGTTACCCTCTTGAACTGTGGTCATCTGCACAATATTGGGCATCTCCAACATCCTTCCATATAGTAGGAGGATTTATATGCAGTTAGTGGGAGCTGAGAGGAGAGACAGCTTCTCCAGTTAGTGTGGTCACTGATAAGGTTCCCATGCTACTGTGAACAATGCCTCACCTACACTCCTATAAGTAATCCTAACTATCTGGGTCACATAAAAATAAACAACTGTTTAGATTGTCATTTTTTGTTGTTTGGTGTTTTTTTAGAGATAGGAGAGGGAGAAAGAAACATGAAATTGGGTGGGAAGGGGGGGTGGGGAGGAGTTGGAAAGAGTTGGGAGAGGGAAAAGGATATAATTAAAACATTGGATGAAAAAAATTTAAATAAAAACACAGACCCAAAGGGATGAAAGAATTAGGAAGACACATCAGAAGAAGACGACAACTGATGGAGTGGGAGGAAGAGAAGAGAGGGTATTAGGAAGTAAATATGATCAAAGTATAGTATGTATCTGAAAATGTAATGAAACCCATTATACGTTATGAACATACACTAATAAAATCACAAAAAAAGGCTAAGTTAGAGGAGTGACTATTTGGGAAGAAGAAGGAGCGAGGGGAAGGAGAGATCAATATTATCAAAGTCTGTTTTATACACATATGAAAATGTCACAATTAAGTCCATTACTCTGTATATCTCATATGTGCTGAAACAGTTTGTTATTACATAAGGCATAAATATGTTTCAAGTCCATATTAAACACTGTTTTAAAACATGTATACCATAATGAATCTACCACCATAACATGCTATTTTTTAGGTTATCTCTGCGTCTCTGTGGCACCAAATAAGCAGGGAAAGCAGATTAAGTCATCCCCAATAGTTCATCTAAGCCAACACACCAACCCACAGATGGAAATTAACTTCCAGGTGCTTCATCTAAATTCTCCAGTTACTGCCCAGATGTTTAGTATCACACTGACTTAGTAAACATGCTTCCCATTTCAGTCCTTCCTCTCTAGGGATCAGGAGATGTTCTCACCACAGAGGACAAGAGCAATGTGCTGTGACAATTCACAAGTGGTGGTGGCCATCTCCTGCAGCCATGTTTCCATTTGGTATGCATGGAGTGTCCTTAGACATACTTCACAAGTTGATTTAAATCCTTGTCATTCTTGTTCATCATAGGATATTTCTTCGCATGCTCTCCCATAGCTCCTGTCCGTAAATAATCATTGATCCTCATTTTATCCAAACTCTTCCTCCATTAAAGGCCTTTGATTCCAGAAGAGCTGTCATGAACTCACTCCCAGAGTATGAAGAGTAGCCTCTACCAGATTGAAGAGCCAACTTCAAGACCAATGTAGGGACAGGCTAGCTTTTACCTGTAAGCATGTATCTGTCAAGTTTGCTCTTTAAAAGTCATTTCTAGGGCTAGAGAGATAGCTCGATTGGTAAAATGCTTGCCTTCAAAAAAACCCAAGTAGGCACAACAATTTTAAGAAATAAAAAACAATCCTGGATGGAGTGTAAAACTTAGTCTCAAATTATAGTTACAGAGTCATAGTAATAAAAAAAAAAAAACATTGCATAGTACTGGAACACAAGCAGGTCACAGACCAAGGGAATAGAATAGGGCACCAAAAAAAAATCTCACAGCTACCACTACCTGATCTTCAATAAAGATGGCAAAAACACAAATTGGAGAAAAGGCAGTTTTGTTGCCAAGTGGTACTGGGAAAACTGGCTAAGTTCATACAGAAGAAGGAAACTAGACACATAGCTCTTGCTCTGCACAATCATCAAGGAAAAGTAGATGCAGACCTGAATGTTAAGACTGAAACTCCCACACCTTATAGACAAAGACATTCTGAGAAGGATTCCAAGAGCTCAGAAATGACATGAATTAATGAATGGAATTGCATGAAGTTAAAAACTTTCTACTGGCCAAGGAAACAATCAGCCAACAGACTAGGAGACAATCTTTGTCAACTGTATCTGACAAGGGATTAATATCAGGAATCCATAAAGAACTCCAAGCATTAAATACCAAGAAATCCAAATAATAACGGGCTTATGAATTGAATAGACTGTCTCAAAGGAATAAATAACAATACTCAATGGATTTTCTTTTAATGTTCAACATCAGCTAGTAGGAAAATGGAAATTGAGTCACCTCTGAGATTCTATCTCTCCACCCCCATTTGGCATGACTATCATCAAGAAAATGAACAAGTGCAAGTGAGAATGTGGGCAAAGAGACGCCCTTATATACTGCTGGTAAGGATGTAAACTGGTGCAGCCACTATGGAAACCAGTATGTAAGTTCTTAAAAAAAAATAGAACTATCATATGAGCCAGCTACCCCACCCCTGGGTGTACACCCAAAGAAGTCTAAGTCAGCCTACCACAGAGAACCTGCACATTCACATATCCGAGTCAAGCATCAGGGCACATGCCTATAATCCCAGGAATTAGAAGTGCAAGACATAAGAGTTGCTATGAGTTCAAGTCCAGCCTTGGGTATACTATGAGTACCAAGACAGTCAGAGCTACATAGCAAGACCCTGTCTCAATGAAGTAAAAGCAAAAAGACATAGAACTAGCCTATATATCTACCAAATGATAAATGGATAATGAAAATTCCAGACACACAATGGAATTTTATTGTACTGTAACAAACAATGAAATTATGACATTGGCAGAAAAATGAATGAAACTAGATATCATTGAGTTAAGCAATCATTAAACAATATAAGCCAGGCTCAGAAAAACACACATCACATTTTCTCTCATATATAAAATCTAGATTTATAAATAACAAAAGTTCATAGGACATGAGAGTAGAAAAGAAACTATGAGAAGAGAGAAAGAGATCTAAAGGGGTGGAGGTGGAAATAAGGGCAATGGAATACATGATATGAGAGCATGAGGGGACTATTTGGGGAAAGGAAGGGACCAGAGAATGGGGTGAGGGAGAGCATAAGCAGAGGCAAGATTGAATATTGATAGGTATCAAAATGTATATACATCATAATAAACCCATTTCTTTGTATACTAACCAAAAAATAACTGAAATAAAATTTACCCTGGTAAGCAAGGGACAAATCTTAGTAATAGAATAAGTAATAGAATGTTCATAACCCTTGATTCATTCCCAGCCCCAATAAATAAATACATCAGTCAATTAAAACTAGTAAGTGAGTTATTGAGGTCACAGGAGTTAAGATCAATACGTGGAAATCAATTGCATTTGTATATACTAGAAACAAAGCATCACAAGTTTTCAAAAAGTATCATTTTTAAAATGCCATCCAAAAGAGTGAAGTATTTAGAGATAATCTTAACCAACGGTTGTATAGGACCTACATGGAAAATGATAAAACACTGCCAAGACCAATTTCTGAAAAACATAGTCATGAGATGGAAGACCAACAACACTGGATGCTAATGTCTGCCAATTGATCTACAGAATCAATGCAATACAAGTCAAAACCCCAGTAATTAGCAAACTGATTCCAAGATGTATATGAAAATGTCCGGGACAGAGCAGCCAAGACAGTCTGACCAAAACAAAACAAAACGAAATTACAATGGAAGGCTAACAACACCTAATTTAAAGACTTATAAAGCTGTGACAATCAGGACACTGCGGTATGAGTATCAGGACAGACAAGTAGATCAATGGAGCATAATAAAGAGACCAGGAATGAACTCATAAACGTATGGATTGTTTTTTCAAATGTGTGAAAGCATTCTAGTGGGGAAAGACTAGCCTTCTCAATAAATGATGCTAGAACTAATCAATAGGTAAGCGGGGAGGAGGAGGAAAGAGAAAAAGGCCCCTAATTCACGTCATACTTCTTACAAAAGTTGAGGTTTGCAGGCTTAAAACTACATAAACAAACTCAAACTATAAACTTTTCTAATAAAAAAAATGATAAAAATCTTTGTGATCTTGGAATATATCAAGATTTCTTAGCTATGACACCAAAAGCATAATCCATTAAAAAATTAATGAACTAAACTTTATCAAAGTTTAAAACATCAACTCTGAAAGGCTCTGTTAATTAAAAGCAAAAACAGAGACTGGAAAACACGTTTTTAAATCTGTTAAAAAGCTTGTGTCTAGACTACATAAAGACCTGTTAAAATCCTCTATGGTAGCACAGTAGCTCTGTCAACAATGGGCTAAGGGCGTGCGCAGACACCTCACCAAAGATGTATTGGCATCAAATAAGTATGTGTTCAACATTGCTAATCATCAGGGAAATAAAGACATGATGTTCCTGCGCTCCTATTCAAATAGTTAAAAAATATGAACAGACCAAGTGTTAGTGAGAAATTCACACAAAGCCAACACTTGTGCACTTCAAACGGAAATGTAAACTGGGACAATAATTTTGGGAAATAGGTTGGCAATTTCTTAACTAGCTAAACATAACATCTACCACATAATCCATCTATTCACTTCCAGAGTATTTACCCAACAAAACTAAAAGACATGACCATGAATTTACACACAGCTTTATTATAATGGCCAAAAACTGGGCACAATTCAAATATCTATCAATGGATACATAAGTACTCTGTGGAATATCCATACAGTGGAATAATACTCAAGAGTGAAAAGGGCTAAATTATGGATACACATACACATACACACACACACACATGAAAGAAAAGGAAGGAAGGAAGGAAGGAAGGAAGGAAGGAAGGAAGGAAGAAAGAAAAAAAGAAAGAAAGGAAGGAAGGAAGGAAGGAAGGAAGGAAGGAAGGAAGGAAGGAAGGAAGGAAGGAAGGAAGGAAGGAAGAAAGGAAGAAAGAAAGAAAAACGAATTTCAAAGTAATTATTCTGAGTAAAAGGAACCTGAATCTCCCTTGTGAAAAAAAAAAATAGTGTAAGTGTGTGGAACCCCGTCGCAATGGATACATTTACAAAACAACCCCCAGGGGACATCGCAGAAAGGGGGTGGGGAGATTATAAGAGCCAGGGGATCAGGGAGTTTGCTATGAGACTGAGTTTCCTAGTAATGTCAGAAGCTACACCCATAAATTCTCACCAGCATGACTGTCTAAACACTAGCTGAATAAGGATAACAACAATGGACATGCCAAAGTGGACAGGAGAATACTCACTAAGGTGAGGCCTCAATCCTACACAAAAACTACAAACCACTAAGGACTACTGAGAGCAGAACAAGCAGCCTTCCCCAGGAAGAGCATACCGACTGGTTATCCATTATCAAATGGTCATCCCTGAAAACATATATACAATTAACATTATACAGACTGAGCAGCTTATATTTAGAAATATGAGCTGGGCGGTGGTGGCGCACGCCTTTAATCCCAGCACTCAGGAGGCAGAGCCAGGCGGATCTCTGTGAGTTCGAGGCCAGCCTGGGATACAGAGTGAGTTCCAGGAAAGGCGCAAAGCTACACAGAGAAACCCTGTCTCGAAAAACCAAAAAAAAAAAGAAAGAAAGAAATATGTATATGTATATATATAGAGAGAAATATATACATGTGAGAACAAGTAATGAGGAAAGAGGACATGATTTGAAAGAGCAAAAAGGGGTATGTGGAAGGGTTTAAGATCAGAAAAGGAAGGGAGAAATTATGTAATTATATTATAATCTCAATTTAAAAAATAGTATGTTACATGATTCAATTTATACAAAATTCTAGGAAATATTAATGGATAATTACAGAAAGCATAGTAGTGATGGCCTGGGGACAGGGGCATGGGGAAAGTCAAAAGATGGGAGAAAGCCTTTAAGAGCCTGGAAGCTGCCTGGTGGTGGTGCACACCTTTAATCCCAGCACTTGGGAGACAGAGCCAGGTGGATCTCTGTGAGTTCGAGGCCAGACTGGTCTACAAAGCAAGTTCCAGGATAGACTCCAAAGCTACACAGAGAAACCCTGTCTCAAAAAAAAAAAAAGGCATGGAATCTACTCACTGTCTTGATTGTTATGATTTCATGGGTGCACATTTTTCAAACTGTATGCTTTAAATATATGTAGTGTCTTATATATCAATTATACCTAAACAAAACTGTTCAAATGGATCTAAAAACTCAAACAGAATTATATAAGAATGATAATTAATCATATCTGGTTGAATCTCTTCACAGTGTCATATGTAAACAACTGTTTGACAGCCAAGAATTAAAAGACAAGAGTTTCCATCTTCAGTGAGGCTACTGAAAAACATCCAGTGGAACCCAGTTCAAAACCTACAGTAAACACCTTGAATTCACCATCGTTTTACCTCCACAGGTGCTGGGAGCCATCTCAAAGACGTCCTTCTTCTCTCCTAAACTCTTCAAGCCCCATTCTTCCTCATCATTGTCCAAGAGTCTGCCCAGAGTCACCTCCCATATTCCTCCAGCCCTCTGTCTAAATCCTGCATGCCTTCTTTCATCCCACCCCTCACCTAGGACCTAGATTTCTTCTCAACTCCAAACCCCACCCCTTCCAGCTCAGTATTTTTTTGTTCATTATCTTAAGCAGTGTAACTTAAACCCCAGAAGCTAAAAAATAAAAAAAGTCTCTCTAGGAAACAGAAGTAGGTGCAGAGAAGAGCATCCATGCAGTAATAATTATTTAATCCATGCAGCAGGATGGTGACGAAGATTTATTTTTTTTGCTCTTTTTAACATATTTACGTGGTGGGGGTGGGGAACACAGCGCACATGTAAAGTTCAGAGAACAACCAGCAAGAATTGGTTCTCAGCCTGGCAGTGGTGGTGCACACCTTTAATGCCAGCACTCAGGAGGCAGAGACCAGAGTGGATCTCTGTGAGTTCGAGGCCAGCCTTGTCTACAGAGGGAGATCCAAGACAGCCAGAGCTATATGGAGAAACCCTGTCTCAGGAAAAGAAAAAAGAAAAAAACAGAAACAAACCAAAAGAATTGGTTCTCTTCTACTACATAGGTCCCAGGGATTGAACTTAGGTCATCAGGCTTGGCAGCAAGCACCTTTACCCACAAGCCACCAGCCTGGAAACAAATATCTTATTTTAGAAAGGAAAGTTGTCCCCTCTTTGCCTGGAATCTCAACTCACCTCCCTCCTCCTTCGTTCTCCCTGGCAACAGACTCTAACTGGCCATGTCTATTCCTGACGTAGCCATCTTCCTAATTCCCTTCTACTCTCCCTTTGAGCAGCAGCTGCCCTGTGCCTCCTCTCAGCCCCTCTCCCAAGCCACTAGAAAAGATCAGTTTCATCCCTTTAAACAGCTCTCTCTTGCACATGGATCTTTTCAGCTTGTAGGTGAAATTCTTTACCAGTCTGAGACCTCTGTGTATTCAATGTGCATGCATTTGTCTGTAGGTAATTAATAGAACTGTTCTGTCTGCCTGCAAAATTGCGCTGCAGAGACTGGGAAGTTCTGAAAGGCCCCAGGGTCCTGCTGTTCAACCTCATCACCCAGGGCAGTGAGCCTGGTGGCCGTGGCACTGGCTCCTAATGAACACACCAGAATCTTTCACTGCTCTACCCCAACTCCCCTCCCACACCGACCACAGTGCCCACTCTGTGCCTGTTCCACATTCCACCATTATCGAATCATTTGTAGTCACCAGCCTCACTTTCACAGCACACTGCCACTCTCCCCGATACCCAGCTGTGTGCTTCTTTCTGCCTAAGACAGAGCTCAGCACATCTCTCTACAAAAGTCCAGAAAACAATTATCTCAGCCTTCAGGTGGTCTCCGTTCCAACGGCTGAATTCTGCCACTGTGGTGCAAATAGTGAGTAAATAAACCTTCCTTTCCAGAAACAGGTCACAAGCTAGCATGGACATTTGCTAGACCCTTGTCTAAAGAATCCTGTCTCCTGGCCTCCAGGATTGAGCTCCTCTTGTTTCTTGAGAGACTCGGCCATTTCTCTTCTGGAAGGTACTCTCTTCCATCTTTGGCCACAGGCTCCATTTCTTTACATTCCCTTTCTATAGGTGTCGATATACTTTTTAGAGGCAGAGAAAGGCTGCTCCCAAGTCTCATGCCTCCTCCTACATGGAGGAAGCTATATGATCCTAACTCTGGCCTTCCTCTACTGCCCTTATTCTTCCCAAGAGACATGAAGCAACTTGGAATAGACTAGCCCATTCTCACTCACTACATCAAATTGCCTACGGAGAACACATGAATTCCCCCATTCACACATGCCATCTGGACCACACTGCCAGCCCAGGGAAAAAATCTGCTTGCCTACTGTTGCCTGTGCCTGGGTGGTGAGTCTGCTTCCTCCACAGTCCTCCCTTTTCAGCTTATTCAGAAACAACTGTAATATGTTCATCTTTATCTGACTTCTTCATTGTCTCTTAGTTGGTTCGGGATTCTAGAAGGAAACAAGCATGCTACGTATTAGAAATCACTGAACCCTGAAATTACACCAGCAGTCACAGCTTCGGAATGTTGCTCAGGTATTTTCTTTATGTATCTTATTTTGCCTCAGTTTTGTGATTTTGAGTGGACCTCGGGCATCTGAAGAGTTCTTCCAGTTGTGAACAGATCCTGGAATGCAAGTCTTTCTTCCATGCATAGAGAAATGGAAACATCAGGTCCTTCCTCTAAGTACAACCTAATGTTACTATTTACCTGCTGAGTGGGTTAGCAGTAATTTCTAAGTTGAAAATGTCAATAGAGTTAACTGTGGCTTTAATTCTGTTCACAATAAGCCCTGGCAGTCCTACTTTTGGAAATCTTATAGAACTTTTGCTGAGCAGGAACCTGAGGTAGCATTGCAGTCACTTTTAGCAAAGACAAACTGAAACTAGTGTGCGGTTGGCGCTGACTGGTCATTTTTAACTACTCTATTCACAAACATTCTACCTGTTCTCAGTGGAAAGGAACTTCAGTGATAGCAAAGAATTAACCATCATGCCAAGCATGATAGCATATATCTCAGGCAGGAGAACTGTGCACTCCAACCAGCCTGGACTAAATCATGTCTTGAAAGTGCTTAGGGATCTATGTGAAAGAGGTGGGGAGAGGCTGTGAGAATTAGTGGTGGTGTTTTCCAGACACCAGACACAGGGAAGGTACACATATGATCTCACAGCATGCACATAGGATCTCACAGCATATACAAGCTCAAGTCAGGCCAAATCCCAACTGGAGGAAGGGAAGTGGGCCCAAAGTCCCCTCCCCCTAATCAAGAAGCTATTTGTAATTGGTAGCTGCTGGGAGAGAGAAAATCAGTTTTCTTCCATGGAATGACACTAGGTACATCAACCACATTCCACAGCAGATCCCATGCTCAGGAGTAGTTGGCCAGCACAAATTGAATTGCCTAGGGTATTTTTTGGTTTTGTTGTTGTTGTTGTTGTTTTTGTTGTTGTTTTGGTCTGGTGTGTGTGTGTGTGTGTGTGTGTGTGTGTGTGTGTGTGTGTGTGTTGGTTTGGGCTTTGGTTTCTTTTTTGTTTTTAAGAGAAATAAAGAATATGACATTGGATGAATTGAGAGGTAGGGAGGACCTAAGTAAAAAAGAGGAGGTGGGAATATGATCAGAATATATTGTATGAAATTCTCAAAGAATAAATAAAAACTTTAAAAAAATAATAGTTGAATAATCAAATGCATTTTAAATGGCCCAGAAGTTTTGGCTCCACAGACACACCAAGAGAAAGTAGAAAAATCCAATCAGCTGCCTTGTACAAGGGTTTCAAATCAGCTTTGTGCCTAGTAACTAAACGGCAGAATGAACCCAAACATCAGCAGGGAAGAACACCACAGATGAGTCCCTCGATGGAACGTCAACAGACAGAGCCAGATGCAGAGGATAACTAACCCACTCTCAGGTTTCTCTAGTGCTGTGGCCATCACATTCACCCCACGCAGGGGATGACACACTGCACGGTCCCATTTACGTGAATATTCAGCCTACGTGAATTTGTGTGCAGTATATCAACTGTAGACAAAACCGACCTGTAGATCTAGACATCAAAATATTGGGCATGGTTGGATGGAAGGGAATGTGGGAAAGCCTCTCTAATGTGTAGGGAGTGGCCTCTTATCTTGATTTGGATGACAATTCACTGTGCATGTATATATTGCTGCATGTATGAATACAAATGTAGTGAGTTGTACAATTGGGACACATAGACTGTATGTATACTCGCACTTAAGAGGAATAATTTCTGTGCATTTCACATTAATCCGGTGGACATGGTCCTTCCCCCAGGGGAACACAAGCCTGGTGCTAGCTCACTGCCTTTGCTCAGTACACAGTGAGTGGCCTGAACCAATCTCTCTTTCTACACACTATTTAAAATGCACACTATTAACTATTTTTAATGGCAACATTGGTACTTCATATTTCTTCGGTAAACACATTTTGTGGCTTTTTTTTTTTCAGTTCAAGGTCATCATGATGCCTCCTTATGGAAAAATCCCAGAACCTTTTCTTCCCTCCAGCAAAAGAGCTACAGGCACTTTCATCCTGCCGATTTCAAAATTGATTCTCCATGCTGCTCATGTCCTCAATATCCCATGGAGATGTGCACTAAAATCCAGAGCAATGAACACACCTATGAAAAATGATGCTTTCAAAGCTGCCTCATGGTGTAGTAAATTTGAAAGTACTCTTAATAATAAGGAGAATCAACATTGACTTTAATAGTCTTCAAACCCATCACGTAATTTCATTAGCCACCCAGCACAGATGCAAGCAGGGATGATGTCATACATTTTCCCCTTGCTCTGAAACCTGAGTCGGGCGCCAGGGATGGAAACTGGTTTTACAGACTCTAATAGGATTAAAGCTTCTGGCCACTGCTGATCAATAGAGGGTAGCTGGAGGAATCCCACCCTGCGCATCGCCCCTCCTTGGGTACAGCCTCACTCAAGTGGATGAGGGACTCAGGTGGTTGTTATCTGCAGATGAGGAAGGCCAGGATGATGCATCCTAAGGCACTGAGTTGTTGGCCGTTTTCTCCAGGACTCTATTCTGGGAGAGAAGGCTCATCATCTACATGATGGCCTCGAAGGTTCTCTCACAGTGGGAACTTTAGTCCGCTCACACAGCCACCATGGACAGTGACGAATTATGACCGTGGACTCTGAAGCCCGGCACAGCCTGATTGAAACCTAGCAATTCCACTGGCCCCTGAAACAGTCTCAAATGAGTGACCCTACCTTTCTGAGAACCAGTTCCCTCATTTACAGAAGAAGGATAGTAGCACTTACCTTACAGAGGTGAGTGAGCACAAAGAAAGTGCCTGTGTGGATAAGACTGGGACTCTCTGCTCAGCAATGGTAGCTGTACCTAGAAGAAGTGATAAGCTATGATTAGTGGCCATCGGTTACCAAAATCCTGAAAATTATGAAATTCCCCCTGACAACTAGAGAGGAATGGATTTTGTTTTTTGTTTTGTTTTGTTTGGGGTTTTTTTGTTTTTGTTTGTTGTTCTTATTGTTGTTATTATATATGGTTTGGGAATTTTGTTACATCTGAGCTTCTTGGGTTTCTTGTTAATTTTGCCTTTATCATCTTAACATACCTCAGTGTTTCCAGCAAGTCAGTCTTAGCACAAAAGGGAGCCAGCGCCTAGATGGACTTATGACATCCTCCAAGTTTCTCTAATGAGAATTTCAATAACATGGCAAAACACAATGACCTCATCATCCCAGTGCTGCAGCCGTGAAAAATCAATGCTACTTAAAAAAAGCTTGACAATCAATCAAGGTCTAGCCAGATATCTGTGGAAGTCAAACAGGTCCTTATTAAAATAAATAAATAAATAAATCAGAAGCCCGATTCACCTAGGGATCTCATTAGAGCTTCGCAGCAGTACCCCTGATGTAAGCTGGAGGTTTTCGTGTGAGTTGGCTGAGAGTTTTTTGTTTGCTTGTGTTTTTGTTTTGTTTTTCAAATACTGAATCCCAGTGAGATCAGGGGCTATATGTCTCCCCAGCAGCTGTCCCCAAAGCACTTTTATTGGCTGGATGTCCTCATCGGCATTAGCAGTGAAAACAGTCACTCACACATCAATGTTATGCTACCCTCCCATGGTGACATAGACCTTCTCCCAGTGAAAGCACATGCTGTTTTAGTCCAGAGTAAGCTCTTGAAAGAGCCATAAACACGTTTTATTTTTATTGCTTATACATAGTACTGCAGGGGTTATGGAGAGCCTAATTTTAAGATAATGCATTTCTATTCTGTGAGCCTTCTCCTAAAGCCTCATAACTCAAATGTTAATGCAAGACCATATTCCCTCTCAGAGCTCAGGTCATTTTAAGAAATTACACCTGCTCAGTATCAGGCATCCTTCACGGCAGTGGAGATACAAAAATGGGTAAGGGATGAGCCTGCCCTTCACCAGCATCCTGTGCCACCTGCAAGCACAGATATTCCCAACTCCTTAACTAGCCCCTGCCAAACACAGCAACCAAGTGAAGCATCACAGTGAAGCACACGGTGACGCTCAACACTGAGCTAAACTCTTCACCTTTAGCAGTGAAAACAAACTGACAGTGAACTATCCCTCCATTCCAGAACAACCAGTCTAGACTAGAAACTCTAACTAGGTGACCCTGGCCATAGTCCCCAACACCACTGGTGACTGATTCACTTAGAAACTCAGAGAAAGCTGGGCGGTGGTGGCGCACGACTTTAATCCCTGCACTCAGAGGCAGAGGCAGGTGGATCTCTGTGAGTCTGAAGCCAGCCTGGTCTACAGAGTGAGTTCTGGGACAGGCTCCAAAGCTACACAGAGAAACCCTGTCTCAAAAAACTGAGAGAGAGAGAGAGAGAGAGAGAGAGAGAGAGAGAGAGAGAGAGAGAGAGAGAGAAACTCAGAGAATATCAAGGCAGTATCCAGATCCTGCCCCTGCATCATATTCATGCATGCATAATGAGAAAGAGTTCATACGTTACAAACTGCCTACAGTTCCTCAGGAGCATCCTTAAATGCCTTTAGTCTCCCTATTTCTAAGAGTCAACACCCACCTTGTGAGGGTTAGATGTAGCCGTATACACATATGCAAGTGTCTAGGAAGACATATTTTAATGTGTTTCTATTTATTTAAAATTTTAAATACCTAGCATATTGCATCCTCATTGAATGAATTAAGACAATGAAGAAAACTTAATTTCTAGAGAGACAGTGAGCTCAGGTGGTAAAGTACCTGCTGTGCAAGCATAAAGACTTGAGTTCGAATCCCCAGCACCCACATAAACAACCAGGTATAGTGGCATGCACCTAGAGACCCAGCACTGGGAAGGAAGACGACACAGAAGAACCCCTGACCCTCACTAGCCAGCTACTCTTACCAAATTACTGGGCTCTAGGATCAGTGAGACAATCTGTCTCAAAAACATATGGTGGAAAGGAATTGAGAAAGACATCAGATGTCAACTTCTGGCCTTCACACAAGCATGTGTGTGTACACACACACACATACACATACACACACACACACACACACACACACACACACACACACACACACACACACACAATTTTTTTAAATAGAAAAGGAAAGTCCAGTATCCCGGAAAGAAAACCTTAAGCTTAGCTACCAACATCAGATTATTGGAGCAAAACCCCATCCTTGGCCAGTGATCCCCAAACAAAAGCAAAAGGATAAGATACTGCTCTTCTCAACACTGGCCGACAGGTTAAGTTCCCTTATTAAAAAATAAGAATTTTCAGGATAATTTTTTAAATAAACTAAATTATATGTCATTTACAATAAATACATTATTTGCAAGAGATAATATAGAAAGACTGAAAATAAAGATACCCCAATTTAGAACAGGTTCAAATGTTTATATAGCCCCCTAAATTCATAAAATTGAGTCCTAACACCACAGTGATATTGTTAAGCAGCAATGGCTTTGGGAGATGATTGGGTAATAAGAGTGGAGCCCTCGAGAATGAGGTTAGTGCCCTTAAAAAGATGTCTGAGGGATTTCATTGTCCCTTCTGCCATATGAGAACACAACAAAAAGACGAAACCCATCAACAGGCCTCACCAAACATTAAACTGCCAAACCTTGATACTGGACTTATCAACCTCCAGTCTATGAGAAATAAAATTCTGTTGTTTATAAGCCATTCAACTTTCCCAACACAAAAAAACAATTAAGTGTGTGAGGTAAGGCATATGTTCAATTTAGACATTCCATAATACACACATATTTCAAAATATCACATTATACATAATAAATTAACAAAACATATTTTCTATTATAACAATATTAAAACTGAATAGAAGTCATACAGATCATACATAGTATGGTCATCCCTCCATATTTATGAGTCCCTCATCCATGAGTTCCACCAAGGACTGAAAATATTCAAAAGCAACTGTATGTGCTGAATACATTCAGGCTTTTCTTTTTTGACATTATTTCCTAAACAATACTATATAACAACAATTTATATAGCATTAAGTTCATATTGGACATTGTGAGTGGTCTAGGGGTAAAGTATACAGAAGAATGTATGATTATCCATATATACATATATGATTATATGTAAATACTGTGCCCTCTTCTGCAAGGAACTTGAGCGTCTGCAGGTTTTTCTATGCTTGGGACTATTAGAAATAATGTCTCAGGAATACTGAAGGACAATTCAGATGGACGTCATTAAACAAATACAAACAAAAATAAATCAAAACAGCAACATTAACATCATCACAGACAGAATTCAATGCAAAAGGTGCTATGTGGGACAAAAAAAAATGCTTTATATTGATAAATACACTGGTCAAATATATAGCAACCATGGGCCCCGTAACTCTATCTGAGCACCCAACGCATGGAGTAGTGAAGTGCTCACCACGTACCAGGCACAGTCCTGCATCAACTCATGTCTTCATCCCAAGTGTATGGGATTATATAGTTGAGGAAGTTTGCCCAGGGTCCACAGAGGGTGAGGGACGAACTATTACTCACACCAGGCATTCCAGGGCCGTCACCAGTGCTCTTAGGTTTTTTACTGTACTTTCTCCAAAAAGTAAAAACTAGTATCAGAAACAGAAATAAAGATTTTCAGACCTATAGGGACAACAAAAAGGTTAGCAACCAACTCCAAAAACATGTTTGTCAAAGTGCCAAAATATATGTATATATGTAATATATAAAATAATGTGGGGGCTGGAGAGATGGCTCAGAGGTTAAGAACACTGGCTGTTCTTCCAGAGGTCCTGAGTTCAATTCCCAGCAACCATATAGTGGCTCACAACCATATGTAATGAGATCTGGCGCCCTCTTCTGGCCTGCAGGGACACATGCAAACAGAACACTACATAATAAATAAATAAATCTTTTAAAAAAATTTAAAAATTTTAAAAAAATTAAAAATAATGCACATTAATAACATTCCCTTCATGGAAAATCATGATTTAACTAGAATGCAGACATTCTTTCAAAAATAAATAGACTATTTATTTTTAATGTATATAAAAAATCATTTAATAGGCCACAAAATATCTCAGGAGTTTATACAGGTAGAATTCTTATAAATCTCTTCAGATTAAGATATAATTAAATATAAAACCTAATCTTCTAAATAATTTCATAGCCTGGGCTGGGCAGATGACTCAGCATGTGAAGGTGCTTATTGCATGATCTAGACGATCTGAGTTCAATTCCCAGAACCCACGTACATGTCACAGAAGGGGACTGACTCCCACAGGCTTTCCTCTGACCTCCATACACACAACATGGCTCTTGTGCACACACAATAAAGAAAGAAAGAATAGTAAAAACTGGTAAAGTGAATATCGGAAAAGGTTTTTTAAGATAATAAATTGGATAATGTAAAGCAAATTTTTAACTTACATAAATATTTCCAAAATATTTGATAGTTGTTAGACATCCAAAAATCTGCCCAAAGAAAATAATTAAGCAAGTAGGCAAAAAATAAATAAAATGTTCATTATATCTCATTGCAGAATTGTTTATAACTTTTTAAAATTAAGTGATCAATTATATAAGCCATTGCCATATAACTAAATGATAATAAGCATTTAAAAATTAAGCAAATAACTCAGTTATGTTATGTTATGTGCACAGAAAGATATCTCTGAGATGTGTTGACAAAGATTTCTATGTATGTGAGCATAACATGCCCTTATCTGAAAAGCACTAATAAAAAGGTCTAATACCTGCATTTATAGATGCATAGAAATGTTTCTGGAAAAATAAACAATTCTATCTGTAAGATACAATTATGGGGACTTCCTGTTTTTTATCTGTACTATTTTATTTTTATCTGTACATATTTTATAACTAGCATATGTATTATATTTTCAATCAGAACTATGACAATACCGGTGAGTTGTGGAGAGAAAGAGGACACTCTGTTCTCTCTAATAAAAGCCACGTTCATGTTCCAGCTCCAGGTGGTCCCCTGGGGACACTCCACAAAGCTACCAAGTGAGGGTGAAATAGCCACAGAGAAATCGTCCTGGAGTCAAAGACTGTCCCCTTTTAAAGCCAGCCTTATTGCTATGACAATAACAGTTTCTCATATCTGGGAATAAGAATGCATTCCTCCTGAAGAAGTCCTGCTGTAAGTTGCCACCCTGGTTTCCCATCAGCTTACACACTTGGCCTCTTGTGTCTGATCCAGTGAACAGCTCTCATTGTTTTAAATTGTCTCTATGCACAGATTCAGAGTCAAGGGCAGCAAGAATGTCCTGAGTCTCCAAAATCAATGTCTCTGTAATCTATTTCCCATGTCCTGTCCTGTGAATATGAGCATGATTAGGGTGGCCTAATCATCCAACACCTTTGCCCAGAAGACAACGCTTTACAGCAGGTCTTTAGCAGGAACAGGCTATTCAAGCCAGAGACTAAGAGGGCCTTTCCCAACATCATTTCAGGTGGCATAGAGCTGTGTCTGGGTGCTTCACACACTAAGGGTTACTTGGATAAAAAGTCTAAAATTCTGGTCAAGTGAGGGAAGATGGACTCTGGGTAATTACATGCAATAGCTTGACTGTGGATGGGGTAGGGTAATTAACAATCCATAAAGTCCTGAGTGAGTGAGCATACTCAGTTATTCCATCATTAAAACCCATGGCAATGTGAATGTGGTTCCTCTGTAGGGTTCATTAACTGGACAGAGAGTCAAGTCAGGGTGGATTTATTTTTCCTTTCTTCCATTTATTCTGTATTTTGTTCCCTTCCATTGTTCATAAACTAAAGTGGCAATTATGGCATTTCCCAATCTTTTACTGCATCTTGCAGAGAGAAGGAGAAATAATATGCCTCTGGTCACTTTGCCAAGGCTTCAAGAGAAGGGTGTGTAAGCCAACAATTAGCTAGAGATTTAGAACGTTAAAGAACGGCGAGAAGTACAAAGTTCTAAACATTAAAAAGCTGTTATTGTTCAACTTACACTGTTTATAACTGACCTCATAGTGATTTCAAGCTAGGAAAAAAATCATTGCACTAGGCGATCTGAAGACTAAAAAAAATTCTCAATTTGCCTTAGAGGACTGCAAGTGACTTAAGTACATGTTGTCCTCGCCTCTGGATACCCCAGGCTGAGAAAAAAATGCACTGTGGTATGAATGAATACCGGTGTGGGAAAATGGATGCAGGAACAAAGAGATGGAGAGAGGAACCGGGTAGAAAGACAAGCAGATAGGTAGTAGGTAGGTAAGCAGGCAGGCAGGAAGTAGTGACCTTTCTCCCCATCCCTCCTCCTTCCACGGACATCCAGGCAGGGACCAGAGAGAGCCTCCCATCTCAGAGAAGACTACTGATGCTTCTTTCTACACCAAGCTTTTCTCTTCTTCTTTTATACAGGTTTAGCGTATTTATCTATGTATTTATTTGTGGGCAGGGGTGCACATAGAGGTCAGAGGAAAATGTGCAGGAGTCGGTTTTCTCCTTCCAACGTGCCGGGATCAAACTCGGCTCATCAGGCTTGACAGAGGGCGCCTTTACTTGCTAAGCCATCACTCGGATCCTCGTTTTGCCTCATCATAGCCTTCCCAATATCCTGCTCTGTCGTTTCCTTCACGTATCTTTAATCTCTTCCTCCCACATACTGATAAACAAAGCATACTCCCTCCAACCATATTTCCCTCAAACAAGTCTCCACTTCACTCTCTCACACATTTCTTCTGGACAGTGCCCTCCACAGTTCACCATCCCGACAGTCACCTCTCGCTCAGAGCTCACCCACTCACTGCAGCTTGTGTGCCATCCTCCGTTCCACTCCTCCTCAGATGTTTCCAGCACTTTCCCCATCCCAGATCCCAAGTTCTCCTCTCACTGCGGGGTGGCGTGAATGAAAATGGCCCGCATGTGCTCAAAGGGGATGACACTATTAGGAGGTGTGGCCTTGTTAGAGTGGGCGTGGCCTTGTTAGAGTTGGTGTGGCCTTGTCAGAGGAAGTGTGTCACTTGGGGGTGGGCGTGAGGTTTCAGAAGCTCAAGCCAGTTCTCTGACTGCTGATCCAGAAGTAAAACTCTCAGCTACCTCTCCAGCACCATGTCTGCCTGCATGCCACCATGCTTCCTGCCATAACAATAATGGACTAAACCTCTGAAACTGTAAGCCAACTCAATTAAATGTTTTCCTTTATAAGAGTTGCGTGGTCATGGTGTATCTTCACAGCAATAAAACCCAAAATAAGACATACTGTAATATCTGACCTCTGTTAGCTTGCCTGGAAACTTTATCTTCTATGATAGCTTACTTCATTTTTTTCTTCTCCAACAATGTCTCCTGATTCCTTTATTTTTTTAATGTATTCAATAAACATTTATTGAGAATTTATTTTTGAACTAGGGATACAGGGAACATAAAATGACCATTTATTTTTAAGAGCCTAATGAGATAGATGGCAATACCCCCAAATCCATTATCCAATGAAACAGGATAAATGTGACCCTTTATTTAATTCACAAGACTGTGAAGGGTTGGAGAGAGAGTTTAGCCAGTAAAGTGCCTGAAGATCTCAGTTTGATCCCTAGAACCCACCAGGCAAATTATCAGGTGTGGTGCCGTGTGCCTGTAATCCCACGACACGGGAGAAGAATCCCTGGGACTCTCTGGCCAGCCACCCTAGACTAATGAGCAGGCTCCAGTCCATAAAATAAAAAAGTGTGAATGGCTCCAGAGGAACCTGCCGCCTGTACATACACAAGCACGGACACACACACTAAATAAATATATCTATAGTTGTTAAACATATGCTAAAGAGCAGGCTGGGGAGACGGTTCTGTGGATAAGGCACTTGCTGCACAAGGAAGAGGTCCTGAGTTCTGATCCCCAGCACTATGTGAAAGCAAAGTGTGGTAGTGTACATCTGTAACCCAGCACAGGGGGAGGTGGAGACAGATGAATCCAGGAGGGTTCGTTGGCTAGCTAGTTTAGCCAAAGAAACGAGAAACTAGTTAAAGACCTTAGGGACAGAAAAATCAGCAGAAGGGTGTGATAAGCAGAGCTTAGTGGGCCATCCTGATGGGAAGTATGGAAGGCCAGAACACCAAGAGACATGTAGGCATTCTGTTCTGGCTCATAAGGTCTCAGAAGGGAATGACAACATTTTTAGGATTTGAACTAGAAACTCATTCCTGTTATATTCTGGCAAAGAACCCGGCTACATTCTGCCCATGACCTGAGAACTTCTGTGTAACTGCATGCAGAAGCAATTTGCTTGCTGGAGTCCATTTCAGAACAGCATTGCATGGAGGCTGAGTTATGGTTACTTCCCATTGTTTTAATCCAGGCTTACAGTGAGAGAGTGGAGCAAGGGGACCAGAAAGATGGAGCATGTACAGCTTGGGGAGGAAAGTGATGTGAGCAAGTTTGAAGTGGCCAACAAGGCAGGTGCCGACCAAGCATTTGTGACTGTTAAGGAAATCAACACGGTTAAAGAAGAGCCTCTTAGTCTGAACTGGGACAACAGAAAAGGTGTTGTGGGAGGGGGGTAGGTAAAATCCCACCTATCAAAGGCTCCAGCTTGTAAAAACATCAATTCATTTACATCTCTTTCCAAAGAGAGTAACTGAACCGAGAATGCCTCTGAATGAGTTCTCTGATCAAGAAATAACTTTCTACAGAAATGTTTTTCCAGGTCCCTCCACTAACGCACACAAGGGCCACTATAGCTGCGGTAAAAGGGGACCACACTAATTCTCAAGCGAACAGAAGAACTTAGCAGCATTATTCACATGGTACTGGCTCTGTAGTGATGGAAAATGCAAGAGTTACTAGGTCATGGAGGTAATGTCAAGGTTCCAGACAGCTGCTGAGGCCAAGCAACATGTGACAGAATCAGATTCCCCGCAAGGAGGCACTGAAACTGTAGTGTCAGTAGAGCCTAAGTTACAGTGGAGATCCTGGAATCCTGGAAATGCCAGGACTACGGAATATCAACTGAAAAAAGCTACGGGCACAGAGTTGGGACAGCCCAGAGAGCTACACGTGCTGCAGTTGGCAGACTTGGGAGGGTGGTGCCGGTCAAGGCTGTGGGAGCCTAAATGATGTCACCAACAGCCCCAGATGCCTGGTTTGAAGCTACAGAATTTGGTTCGTCCTGATGAATTTTGGTTTTGCTTCAGTAAATATCCCTTACCATGCTCCATGAGTAGAAATACTTACTCTGTGCCATTGCATATTGGAAGTCTATCACTTTTTCACAAAAGCTCACAAGTAGGAGGCTGCGTGGAGTCTCAGAATAGAGTTGGGACTTTGGAACATTATCAATACTCTGACATTGGACTGAATGTATTTTGCATTGTAAGATGACCGTGAGCCTTTAGAGGTCAGGGATAGAGTGTTATAGAGATGTGTTTGGGACATCAAGTTGACAATGGGTAGAGCTGTAATGATTAATCATCACTGTCCATTTGCTCAGATTTTAGAATTAAAGGAAACACGATTCTGGGTGCATTGATGAGGGTGTTTTCATAGATGGTTAACTAAGGATGGAGTCACCATCAGTGTAGGCTGAGTGCCTAGACTGAGTAAAAAGTGGGAAAGGGATCAGGAAATCTGATGAATATCTGCATTTATCTCTCTTTCTGCTTCCTGACTACACAGGCAATGTAACCAGTTATTTCACCATCCTGTCTCCATGCCTTCTCTGCCATGATGTACTTTCCAACCATTAACCCAAACAAATCCTTCTTCTCTTACAAAAAAAAAAAATCTTAAGATTCCATCTCACCCCCTTCAGAATGGCTATCATCAAGAAAATAAATGACAACAGATGTTGGCAAGAATGTGGAGAAAGACGAGCACTTACTGTTTGCTGGTGTAAATATAAACTGTGGAAGCCTCTATGCAGATCATTCTGGGGTTCTGTAAAACAATAAAATTATAGACACTCCTAACTATAACCCAAAGGTTCTATGTAAATAGTCCACAGAGATACATTCACCACCACACTTACTGCAGCACTCTCCACAATAGCTATGAAACGGAACAGCCTAGGTGTCCATCAACACATAAATGGATATAGAAAATCTGATTTTTGTACACAATGGAATTTTTCTGCAATAAAGAACAATGAAATCATGGCATTTGCAGGAAAATGGGACTTAATGAAGAAAGAGACATGTGCCCAAAGACTTGAAGGAGGTGAGGGGATAAGCCATGTAGGGACCTGAGGACCAGCCTTCCAGACAGAGGGATCGAGGAAGCTTGAGGAAAACACTTGTCCACAACATTCTGGTGGCTGGTGAACCATAAAAGAGGAGGCCAAAGAAATAAGACAGGAGAAGGGAAGACCATATGACCTGCAGTCCATCCATGGACTTGGAGTTTCCCTCTGAATGAGGTGAGAAACCATCAGAGAATGTGAACAAAGAAACAGGATCTGGACTATGCTAGCAGGATCTCTTCCCAGTATACTACAAAGACAATGAACACAGGCAGAGAGAGAGAGAGAGAGAGAGAGAGAGAGAGAGAGAGAGAGAGAGAGAGAGAGAGAGAGAGAGGCCAGTAGGCAGAAAACCAACACAGGAGTGTAGAAGGGAAGCTTGGAGCATAGAGAGTCATGGGAGAGATGCTCAGATTCAAGATATTTCCTAGAGGAATAAATAATAGATTTGGTAAAAGATTGAAAACAGGAGACGTCCAGAAGTGGCAGTACCAAGAGCTCCCAGAAACACATCTCACAGAGAGCAGGTTCCCAAGGCCAAAACAGCCCAGGCCTGTTGCTGCCTATCAATAGCACTAGTCATGTAGCCCTGAAATGACTTGACCATGTTCTCCTTCTGCCTTGATGATCCAAGATAATGGCCAACTTTTGAGAAGTAGGAAGATCGGGAACACCATGGGAAAAAGAATTGGAAGTCAACCACATTTCTGTTTGCCAAGTGCCAATGGCCAGCCTTCACCATGCCTGATCCGAGGTCAGGGGAGCATTTGCCTTTAATCAAATATAATTCATATCCTATTAATCCACCAGCCTGGACTGCTAACAAATGACCTCCTGTTAACTAAAAGTCAGGAAAAAATGTTACCATTTGCCCTACATTTTCTCTTTCATTCAGATGTAGGAAAGGAGTAGATCCATTAAATACAAAAAGCTAGACCTGACATACACCTGCAATTGCAACTAGTCAGCAAGATAAGGCTTGAGGATTGCAAGTTCAAAGCCTGGTGCTGTAGAGTGAGTTCCAGACCAATCTGGGCAACTGGTAAGACTGACTCACTCTCTCTCTCTCTCTCTCTCTCTCTCTCTCTCTCTCTCTCTCTCTCTCTCTCTCCCCCCCCCCTCTCTCTCTCTCTCAAAATAAAAGATAAAAGAAGTCTGAGACTTGCCTAACATGTACAAGGCTCTTGGTTCAATTCCCAGCACCTCCAAGTAAATAAAAATATGCAGGAGGAAAAGGAGGAGGAGCACAAAGAGATTACAAAAGAAAAAGGTGAAATGAAGCTATTTTTGTTGTAACAAAACCATGCCTGTTCAATGAAACGCTTGCCTTGGGAGGTCAAAGTTGAAACAGTCAACAGCTGTTTATGGAAAATAGGTAAATGAATCTAGTTCATGTCCCATTGACAATATACACTGCCAACCCAAAGCAGAACTTGTCGGAACCCTTGTTTTAAGGTTAAAAATAAACAATTAGAAAGCAATGCAGTCCAGTGAAAGAGCCTGTCCACCGGGCATGATGACCCAGAATCCCAGCACTCTGGAGGCTGGCAGAGGATATTCATATATTTGAGGCCAGCCTGTGCTATATAGCTGGACCCTGCCTCAAAAAGAAAAAAAGCAGCAGCTTGTCTATTACACACAAAACTGCTAGAAACTGATAGAAAAACAAAGGTTTTTGCTGTGTTGTTGTTCCTCAGCAGGAACCCTTCAGTATGGGGAAGAAACCCTGGACTGAATTCGTGGCTTGCCTGGAAACTTCAGGAATAAAGATAATCCCTCATTTGACATTTCTTCTCCTGGCTGTTTTTTCCACGCTGTTTCCACCAAGTCTTGCTGCTTGATTTATTCTTGCCATAATGCACTCGTACAATTGCTGTTTTGATTATTATCTCCTACTTAAAGCTGAGTCGGCACTTTCTTCCTGGGACCTCGTTTCCAGGAGCTTATAAATTTTATGAACAAATTACTTTTTATTTATCAGCCTCTTCTTCTGCCCAGTAGTGAATTTTTTTTTTAGGTTGACAGAGAGTACACAAATGCTACTTTTCAAATAAGAAACCCTAATGATGAAAGCTATGGTCCTTGTGGGCAAAATTAAACCAAGATGGTTCTTTCTTTTAAATTATTACATCACTTCAAAACAAAAAATACATAATATATGAAAATAATGCAAAGCAAAAATATACATGCTAGTCTTTCCAAATCAAAAGTAATTCCTTGAAGGGGTTACTTTGAAAGACTCTCCTTTGTTCTGATGCATAGCTTCTATCTGAAATGTTTCCATAACACTTACAAATCCCTAGCCTCATCAAGTTATGCAAAACGAAGTTGATAAGTTCATCGTGATTCCAAGAGAGGTGTCTGACTTACACAGGACTGGAGAGCTGTCAAGCTCTGGATTGACAACATCCTCTCCAGTAACACTGTACACAAAGATGCTGAACTCACCAAGAGGAGACAGGGGATGGTGAACACAAACCAACTGCTGTGGAAGAATGGGCCCAACGCTCACAGGCTACTTTATACAGAACCGGAAATTTACAACTTGATCTCCTTTAATCTCCAAAGGCGAGGCAAGCAGTATCGTCCCCACCTTGCACAGAAAGACACCAGAGCTCAGGGAAGCCAACCACCTTGCCCAGGTTGGCATATGGCATTTTAATTCTGGATGTTTTGGAGACCACTTATCTTGCCTATCAAAGTCTACTGCAATGCTTTTAAAAATTATAAAAATAGCCAATTTCAAAGAGCTATAATAAATACTGAAAACAAAAATTTATGGAGTTGATATCTAGATGATGGTTTGGGAAATAAAAAGAAAGAGCGGAATCTCGCAGCCAGGAAACTCTGGGCTCCTTGTCCATTCTGCCTCTGATCTCCAGCCATTTTCTCAATGACCCTTCTAAGGCCCAGTTCAAACTAAGATGAATACTACCATTGATTTTTTAAAAGTAAAGTAAGAAATATAATTTTCCCAGATTTGTATAGTCAATGCCATCCTAACTTCTTAGTGACTAGATAACAAGCCAAAATTAACCCATACACAGAATTCTAAATCTCACAATTACCTAATGCTTAAGAAAATTTAAAAGTGGATGTCAGAGTCTAGGCACACACACACACAAAAAAAAAAATCACCTTATCTTTAGCAGACTAGGGGTAAAATATCTTCCTATTCTGCAGGACCCACAATGGTGATAATAATTAATAAACCCCATTGACCTAAAGCAAGTAGCTCTGGGTTCTAAAATAAGAAAACATTTTAACTGTGCCAAAAACACAAATTTCAATGGTAATAATATTGAACAATTTTACTGCAAACCAACACCCGAGTGGATGTGAGTTCTGACTCAGAATCACATTTTAGACACAAAACTCTATTCTTCACCTAGCAGTTGCACAGGATGACGTCATTTTCTTTTTTAGTGCATGGGGAGGTATATGATGTGTTCATGGGGTAGCACATGGGCCATGTCATGCATATGGAGGCCAGGGGACCACTTTGTGGATTTGTTGTCTTCTTCCACTTTCCCAGGGTCTCTGGGGATTGAACTTGGGTCTTCAGGCTCACTCAGCAAGCACCCCTACTGGTTGAGCCATCTCCCTGACCCATGCACTGCACTTTTTGAGCTTTTTTCAGAACATGTACCCCCCAAAAAGTAAATGCTATAACTTGGCATAGGATAGAGTACACATTTCTTTTTTCTTTTTTTAATTTATTTATTTATTATGTATACAGTGTTCTGTCTGCATGTATGCCTGCAGGCCAGAAGAGGGCACCAGATCTCATTCCAGATGGTTGTGAGCCACCATGTGGTTGCTGGGAATTGAACTCAGGACCTCTGGAAGAACAGCCAGTGCTCTTAACCTCTGAGCCATCTCTCCAGACATTTCTTTTTTTTAAAGTTTTTTTTTTTTTTTTTTTTTTTTTTTTTTATGTATACAGTGTTCTGTCTGCATGTATGTCTGCAGGCCAGAAGAGGGCACCAGATCTCACTACAGATGGTTGTGAGCCACCATGTGGTTGCTAGGAATTGAACTCAGGACCTCTGGAAGAACAGCCAGTGCTCTTAACCTCTGAGCCATCTCTCCAGCCCCCGTAGAGTACACATTTCTGATAAATACCCTTATTAGTTAACTTGCCTGGATCTGAATTTAACCAAGAGGCACGCCTCTGAGTATGTCTGTAAGGGTATTTCCTAGAAGAATCTTCCCCAAAGTGGGCAGCATCTTCCTTCTAGTGGAAGCCCAGATAGAAAGAGGTCTGAGGAGAGAAGGTTTTGATTTGTAATTGCTTGCCTTTGCATCCTGTTGGTAAGTGTATCTGCTGTTGCTGCTGCTACCACCAATGATGATGATGATGAATGATGATGATGATGATGATGATGATGATGATGATGATTCCATCCTTTTGCTCACATCAGAATCCATCTTCTTTGGCCTTTCAATGTGGAACAAAGACCAGGTGCTCTCCGGGAATTCTTCAGGCCTTCAACACCAGGCTGGGACTGCTGAGACCTTCATCCTCATGGACTAAGCAGCTACCAGAGTCTCAGTCCTCCATCGTGGTGTCAGCCACTGTTAAACCACCCAAGCTGTACTGTGTAAGTCAATCAAACAAACCTTTTACTACACATTCGTCCATTGGTCTGCTCCTCCAGAGAACCCTGACTAATGCAATGATATTCACCTTGCCTTTCCAACTTGTGCACCTTGAATTCTTTAAGTCTCAGTAGAGAGAAAGGATAAACTGTTTCCAACTATGGGAACTGAAAATGTTAGTCCTTTACCACAAGGGCATATCTGTGAAGCAAAAGTCATCAGGCAGAAAACTATACTAGACTTAGTACAGAAAGCTCTCTGCCACTGAAAGCTCTTTCTTCATTTTCTTCTCTGTTTACTCCTCACTTCTCTACTCTCCCTCTCTTATGATAAAGGAAGTAGCAGTAGTTACAAGGCAAAACTCATGGTACTGAAGTTTGAACTGCCTCTCAGTCCAAATATAAAACCAAACACATAACGAATTAATATCCAAATAATATTAGGAAGTTAGAAACAAAATAAACAACCCAATCAAGAATGGACAAAGGACCTGACAGATCTATCCCCAGAAAGGACATTCTAGTAGCCAAAGGTGATGAAAAATGCTCAGCCAGTCAGAGAAATGAAAATCAAAGTCGTGACAAGCCACCTGACATATGTTAGAATGACATTATCAGAAAAATGAATGATACCAAGTATAAATCACATAACAAGAATAAAAAGAAAAGTGAGCTTTGCACACTGCTAGTGAGAACATAGGCTACCACCGCCATTATGGAAGAAAATAGCATAGAAGGTCTTCAAAAATTAAAAATGCAGTGGCCACACGACCCATCCATTGCACTTCTGAGTATATCCAAAGAAATGAAATCAGCATTTCAAAGAAATACCTCCATCCCATGTTCACGACACTCCTACTCACTACAGCCACCAGTCTAGATATGGAAGCAACCCAAGTGTAGATCAGTGGATGAAATATTATACAGACATGATACAGATATCAACACAGACACATACACACAGTCTTGAAATACTATCAGCTTTTGAAAATGAGGGCACCCTGTCATGTGCAACACCCTGGCAAACCTGGAGGATGTTCTGCCAAGCAGAAGGCACCAGGCACAGAAGGTGAACACTGCAAGAGTTCATGGAGAAGACAATGACAGTTGTCATGGGGGAGGGGTTGGGTTAGGAGACCGAGTCATGAAAGATCGAGGGAGGAGATGTTGGTAGAGGTAAACTACTCAGTCACACTAAGTTCGAAAGTTCTAGATCTGTTATTCAGCATGGTGAACATGGGTCATAATCAGGAAAAGTGATGTTTGTGAGGTGACATGTGTGCCTTAACCCATCTGGTTTAATTATTTATAACGTTTACACATATCAAATCACATTGTATGTAAGAAAGAAATACAATGTTTATTAGTCAATTACATTTTAGTGCAGCTGGGGAAATTAATTTTAAATAAAACTATAATGCCTTGAGCAGGAGAGTAGCTCAGTGGTAGATCACATGCCTAGCATCTGTGGTCCCTGGTTCAATCCCCAGAACCACAAAAACAAAATGAAACACCTACCTAGTCTTAGTCCTCAGTGGGCAGCAGTGATGCGTCATTCCAAGTCCAGGCCTGTGACCAGTATTTGAGCTTTTTTTTCTGGAATATTACCCTCAAAACTGGACTGTCTTCAGCCTTCTATACATGTCTACAAGCCCCTCCATCCCTAATTAACACAAATCCCACTTCTACAGCTTACAGCCAAGAAGTCCAATGTAGTTAAACTCAGTTCTAAAAGCACCTACCTGCACTACCTACCAGTGTTCTTCAAAGGATGACCTATGTCATTAACAAAAAGTCAATAATATTTTATATGCTCTGATTACTAAGCTATACCATGTATATTTTAGAAAAAGTTGAGGGGAAAATAGTTTTGTTACTCACATCAAATTATCCAAAACAATAATTCTATGGTCTGGACGTCTGTGTGCTCCAACCCTGCTTTAAAAAAAAAAAATCATCTATTGAAACTTAGTCACCAGTGTGACATATATTAGGAGAGGGGAACTTGGCTGGTGATTATGTAATGAAGGTATAGAACAGTGTTTCTCAACCTATGGGTTATGACCCCATTGGCGGTCACATTATCAGATATCCTTCATATCAGATGTTATATTGTGATTCTAACAGTAGCAAAATTATAGTTATGAAATAGCAACAAAAATAATCTTATGGTTGGGGATCACCACAACATAAGAAACTGTATTAAAGGGTTTCAGCACTAAGAAGGTTGAGAACCACTGGTATAAAGTCATTACAAATAAAACTGGTGCTCATATATAAAAGATCCAGAGAGCTGCCTTGGCCCTTGGCCCTTGGCCCATATGAGGACGCAGTAGAAAGTGTTATCTGTGAGGAAGAGCACCTCACCAAACAGTGTCTTGGTCTTCTCAGCCTCTGGGACTGTGAGCTATCAATTTCTATTGTTTATGAGCTGCCCAGTCTGTGACATTTCGTTACAGCAGCCTGAACAGGCAAAGACACTCAAGCACTTTATGCCCAGCTATCACATGCTCCCATGGGGTTGCCGTGACATGATGCGCCATGGCATAGAAGGTATACTTTGTATTAAAGAACTGTTCGGAAGCGCCAGGAACTTATGTGCAAGGCATGCAGTTTTTATGTGCATCTATGTCTGGACTTGGGGGTGTGAAAATGCAAGACGTAGAGGCAGGAAATAGTTCTGGGCTCCACCACCACTCACAGGAGTTCATGTGGAAGATCTCCAACATTTCCAGACTCAGAATTCTAGCAAAACCATGTTGTGACTTGTAGTCACTAATAGCTAATTTAAGGGCCAAAGTGGGACAGGGTTGAGGCAAAATATAAAAACATCTATCATTTACTAATCACTCTCAGTTCTTAAAGAAAAAGAAAATGTTTATCAGCAGAATTTGATTATTCAAAATAACTGTCACTCAAGGATAAAAACTGTTTTATGAAATTATTTCAGTGGTACACAAAGACACATGTAACTTTTTTTTTTTGCCACAATCAATTCTAGAGGACCAGAAACAAGGAAAACTCTTGTTTATCCCCACAAGCAAAGGAGTCCAGAACATAATCTATAGCAGTATCAAAGAAAAGCACACGCCTTCACGAGGCAGAGATACCTCTGAAACTTGAACAAGAGGAGGAGGAAGGACGGACAGCGAGGGGAATCGGCGAGCTTCCTCAAGGCAGGAGGCAGCCAGGTCAATACTGACGGCTGTTAAGTCTGAACTCATTAATCAAATTGATCGCACAGCTCAATGTCATCCAAAAAAAAAAAGAAAAAAACACCTTAATGTGTTTAATGGAACTGACCAGATAATTAATTAAACGGATGGCGATGCCAGACAACACGCAGTCCGAGCGAATGTATGTAGAAGCTAGCCGCCTGTCACCTCCAAGGGGAAGATCCAAAGGTGGTACAAACCCAAAAGACCCCAGACTGAGAAAACAATGCCGACGAAGAAGGAAGCTCCGGAGAGATGGAGCGGTCGCTCTTCAAGGCTGTAACTTGCATCAGACAAATGAAGGCCCTGATTAGCCCCCGGCTGCGCTGCTAATAAGGTCGAATTCTTCGGATTACCTGTGATTGCAGCAATTTTCAAAGCACTAGAATGTACAAAAGGCAAGTGGGTGGTGGGATCGAGGGGGTGAAAGAAGGAAAGGAATTTACAAGGCATTTTTTAATGAAAAATGAAGGTGGGAATCAGCCATGGGATGTCACCAAATAAAAAATGGGGTGACAGAAGGAGCAACCTGCAGCCCAAAAAAGGAAGCAGATGACATCCAGGCAGCAGTAAATAATGGCTCCCCACGAAAAGCCGCCGCCATCCCTTCCCCTCCATGTTTCAGAGCAAACACTTGCAAACAGCGTTTTTGAAATGAAGCACATCACGCAACAGTATTTTCTGACGATGATTGTGTGGGGTTGGGGCACTGTGGTGGGGTTGGCACTGCTTCCCCAATCTGTTCTGTGCTGTGACCTTAGCCGACCTGAATTCCTCTAATGTGGATAGTAACAACCAGCAATGAGCAAACAAATCTATTGCCCACAAAGGAGGGCAGTTGGTTGTAAATGGAGAGAGAAAAGGGCCAGGGCAAGAGGATCGGGATTGTGGAAGAATTGCCTTAGAGTATTCCACATGAATATCGGTGAGCAGCTAAGGGCTGGAAAGATGAGCTTGGGTCCTGGGCTCCTTCATTTTTTAATTATTTTTAATGTTTTCATTAGCATATAATAACCAGAAATAATATTGGGCTTCATTATGACATTTTCATATACGTACATAATGTTTATCTTGCAAAACTGAACACTCTAAGTCTCTAGATCTCCTCTCTCCCACCCCATCCCCAGGTCCTGATGACTAGCATCCAACTCCATGTCTTTATGAATTTGACCACCCTGAGGGCCTCACAGGTGAAACAGGTCAGGTCCTGGGCTTCTTATAAATATTGGAAATGATCAAGTAGATAGCGACATTACTCCTGCAGGCCTCAAGATACAAAGTAAAATGACTCTCAGTTCCAGGAGGGGACAGCAATCTAGGATCCTTCACTGCTGCTGTGTGGAGGACCCCAGTGTGTTCCCGGCTCTCAGGCTCCCTCTCAGCAAATGCACAAGGTGGGAGCAGAGAGGTGGGAACCTTCTGGCCTGACACAGGTGAGTTACCAGTTCCCTCCCTGATTGACTGACCTCCAGCTGGGGCAGCAAAGGGAAAACATTCCCACAAAGTCCCACATGGAGTGCATCCTCCAGAATTTTCTAAAGGGGACTCAGTGTAGTAAGTTGCAAAATAATGCAGTGCTAGAAAGCACATCAGGATTCAAGTCCTGGCTCCCATCTGGCGTCTATGTATCCCTTCTTTCTGAAAGCCTGATTTCTCTCTCCTGCCTAATATGAGTCATTCAGAACCCTTTTTTTCAAGCAGGAAAAAACACCAGAAACTTGTCTTAGTGGGAGGGAAGAAAACAAAGACTCCAACTCTCCCTAAGAAAGTATCCCCATTTAGGTTTATAACAATCATTCAGCACCACGCTGAGAGACAGGTCTCCTTTGCAGCCTTGAAAACCCCAGTGTGGCCCCTCCCATAAGGGAGCACAGACCTTCACATTGAGGCAAGGACTCTGCTCCAGAGGTCTGCTGCCTGGGCTCTGCTCTGTTCCTCATCTTCTTGACCCACAGCCACTGCAACCAAAAGGGATCAGAGCTGACTCTCCCACCCACCTGACCCACACACATTAGCATTCTCACACACATGGAAGCCTGATCAGGCCTTCCCTGGACTCCTAAGAAATGTGTCAGCCCAGATCATGGCCGCAGAGCCACAGATATTAAACAAGCTTCTTACTGGAGAAAAACCGGACATGAGAATCGAAATCAGTTTCAGGAAAAGTCGCGCCCTATGTCATCCCCTTTTGTTTTGCTTATCTTTGTATCTTTAGTAACTCTGCCTTGTGATGGTGGGTCTTGATTATTAACTTGAAAAGGTTTATAATGAGCTAGTACAGCAGTTCTCAACCTGGGGGCCAAACAACCCTTTCTCAGGAGTAGCCTAAAACCATTGGAAAACACAGATACCTAAATTATGATTCATGACAATAGCAATATTACAGTTAGCAACAAAAATAGCTTTATGGTTGGGGTCACCACAACATGAGGAACTGTATGGAAGGGTCAAGCATCAGGAAGGTTGAGAACCACCGCTCTAGGAGACACATCTCTGAGTATGTCTACGAGGGTATTTCCAGAAAAGACTAACACAAAGGGGAAGACCCACCCTCAGACGGGGTGGCACGTTTGAACAGACCCCCCCCCAGATATAAAGAAATCCAAAGGAAAGTGGGGTGCAGCTACCTGCCTTCACTTCTTCCTGCATGAGCATTGCTATTGCTGTTGCCTCCATCTTCAGCTGATGTTAGACTCCAGCTTCTGCGTCTTTCTAGTATGGACTCAATCCCAGCATCTCTCCAGGGAGGTCAGGCCTTCAGCACCAGACTGCAACTGCTGAGAGATCCACCTCTGTAAACTGGGCAGCTGCCAGGTTCTCAGCCTTTCCAGCACGTACATAGCTACTGTCAGACTCTGTAGGCCCTATCCAGTCAATCAAATCCCCCTTCATTATATACTTATAACTAATACATAATAACATGCACACACGCACATTCTTGGTCTGTTCCTCTAGAGAAGCCTGGCTAATAAAGTACATCTTCTGAGTTATACCCATTTAGTAAAATTAGAAAATACAGCTATGAGAACAGAAAGGTAAAGGAAATCCTATCATTTGGAGTTAATCATTGTATTTTTACATTTGGTCTTCTAGATTCTTATGTATATTACTACATAAACTGCTATAATAAAAATAAGCTCAGCTTGTATTTCATCATTATTATTATGACTACTTTTATATAGACATATATATTCATACTTACAATTTTATAACATCCTCTTTAATGGCTGTATTTTAATCCACCAAATGGGATACACTACAAGCCATCACCAATTCTCTATTGACTTTTCCTGTTGCTTCCAACACTATTATTGTGAAAGGAGTTTTATAACAGGCTAACTTCAGGCATGGCGTGATTCAAGCATTAACGTGACATCGTGAAGAATTAACCTATCTCCAAATTTTGAGTTCCCAGTGGACTCCTTTTATCATTACCTGGGATCCATGTGACAACATGGTCACCTACAGTTCCTGCCCTAAAATATCATCACTTAACTAGTGTCAGGGTAGACATCCATTTAACTGGTTCAAGTCACAGGTCTTGCCTCACTGAGTTCTGTGGTCAGAGACTATAATACTCCAATAGTCAAACCTCAAACACAAACCCATCACTGCTTCCTGGGAATAAAGTCAGTCTCATCCACACTACATGGACATAGAATTGAGGAGGAAGACGGAGGATAGATCCTGAAGCCATTGCAGCCAGCTCCCTCAAAATACTTCTCTGTTCTTTCTATGATTAAGCTACATCCCCTCTATAAGTCTCTGAGATCTGAAAAGTCAAACTTAATTGACTCTCACTGAAACTGAGCAGCACTGGAGCAGAGAAGGAAGAGGAGGGGTAGGAGGAAGAGAAGAAGAGGAGGAGGAGGAAGAGGAGAAGAGGGAGGAGAAGGAGGAGGAGGAAGAGGAGGAGGAAGGTGAGGAAGAGGAGGAGGAGGAGAAGTCATTGTCATCTTGTTTCTCTGTCCTTTGAATTCGCAGTCAACCTTCACAACCTCAGGCCCAGAGGGAACCTTGCCAGACATCCCACTCTGCTATGACCATCCCTCCTCTGTGTCTGCAGCTATCATCTGTTCTACCTGACAATTAATGATGTAACACTCTGTTTCAGGCCCTAGATGGGTTTTATTTATTTTATTTTATTTTATTTTTACTCTTTGGTGATTCTAAGTGTATTTAGATAATTTTCACCCATTATCCTTGCTTCTCCTCCTTGCCCTCCTTCTGAGCCTCTAATCCCCACAAGTCCCTTTCCTGCTTTGATGTCTTTGTTTCAGATTGGCCTTTGTGACTTACTAGGTTTACTTTGGGTTGCTTTCATGAGCATCGATAGCATAGCATCACTGTAGCATGGGCAACTAACAACCTGCTACACCACTGAAAAAAATGACTCCTCCCCAGCAGCCATTAACTGCCAATAGTGCCTCAGGGAGGGGGTGGGGCCTCTTGAGCCCCTCCCTACCCATGATGGAATGTTGACAGCCCTCCTCTTCAGTAGGTCTTGGCCAGGTAAGCACAGTTCATGTGAATTTATGGGTAAAGCAGCCACGTCCTATTGAAAAGACAACATTTCCCAGTACTCTCCCACATTCCCCAGTCCTTACATTTCCTTCCATTCTTTCTTCTGCAATGTTCCAGGACCCTCTCTTCAATATATATGTGAAAATATTGAAATCACTCTCTATATATGAGTCTTGCCTCCCCGGGCAGTCTATAGCATTCAAAGTAAAAGGAAGGCAAGGAGATGGTCCAGTGAAGAAAGCATGTGATGCTCAGCATGAAGTTCAGATCTTCGGTACCCGTGTAAACCCGCACGTGATAGCACGTGTCTGTAATCCCACTGCTTTTTTTTTTTTTTTTTTGGTTTTTTCGAGACAAGGTTTCTCTGTGTAGCTTTGTGCCTTTCCTGGAACTCACTCTGTAGCCCAGGCTGGCCTCGAACTCACAGAGATCCACCTGCCTCTGCCTCCCAAGTGCTGGGATTAAAGGCATGCACCACCACCGCCCGGCAATCCCACTGCTTTGATGAGAGACAATAATAAGAGAATCACAGGAAAGCTAGCCTGGCATACACAGCAGTGAATAACAAGAGCTCCCCATCTCAAATGAGATAGAAGCAAGGACTGATACCTGAGATTATCAAAGATACACACCCATACACATACACACACACACACATACACACACCCCTTTTAAAATGTAAATTTGAACTTTTTAAATGTAAAACATTGGTTTCAAGAGCCAGAGAGATGGTTTGGTGGTTAAGAGCCCTTGCTGCCCTTCCACAGAACCCAAGTTCAGTTCCTTTCACCCTCATTAAATAGCTCCCAACCACCTGAAATTCCAGCTCCGGGAGAACTGGCACCCTCTTCTGACTTCTGCACTGCACCTATGTGCACAAACCCAAGCTCAGACACATACATATTATACATAATTTAAAATATAAACATATAAATAAATAAAAGTAAAAAGAGAGAGAGAGAGAAAAAACACAGGTTAAATCAGTCAGACATGAAATCTTCCCAGTCCCCAGTCTCTCTCTCTTTCCCCTTTTCCATTGCTTCCATAGGATGTACTAAAGTTGGCTCTTACCAGCTCCTAAGAGCTAATTGTTACATAATGACAAACTTTTCAAGAAGTTTGCTAAATCATTGGTAGCTTGGAAATGGCCATAGTGGGGATATTTACACTACAGAAATTGGCAAGCATTGCCCAGTGCATCACTAACTCTTTCTAAGGTTCATCCTGCATGTATCTGGTGTTTTAGATTTCACAAACCCTCACATGCCACTCCCATCAGAGCCTGTGTGTTATGAGGCAGAATAAGCTGAGGCAGATTACAACCAAGAAGGATCCAAAGCTCAAAACAAGAAGTACTGGGAATTGCAATAGGGTTCAGTTGGTAAAAGCACTTGCCACCAACACTGATGACCTGAATTTGATCTCTGGTACCAACATGATGGAAAGAAAGGACTGACTCCTACAAGTTGTTCTCTCGCTTACACGCATACTCACACTGTGCCATGCACACACACATACACACCTACACACACCTACACACACAATTGTAAACAACAACAACAAAGAAAACACAAGCATATATGAGAAACAGCCTCAGGCAACCAATGGTGCTAAGATTTGAATATGTACCCCAAATTTAATGTGTTGGAAATTTGCTCCCCAAAGTTATATGTTGATAGTATTTGAGAGCTGGGACCTTTGGGAGGTCTCTAGATCAATTCATTTATGGGTTAATAGTTTACACTATAATGAGTGTCTTTGTTATAAAAGTGTACTCTCTCTGTCACGATTGGTGTCCCACATTTGTGGCATCGCCCACTACGACATGAGGTAGCAGAAAGGCCCTCTCCTGATGCTGAGCCTATGATCTTGGACTTTCCAGCCTCTAAACCACGGGTTAAATAAACTTCTAGTCTTCATAAATCACCTGCTAGAGTGGATGGAATGTGAAATGTCCCTCCATAGACTCACATATTTGACCCCATAGTCCCCTGCTGGTGGTGCTGAGTGGAAAGGGTATGGACCCTTTAGGAGGTAGGGCCTTCCTGAAGAAAGTGGGTCACTGAAGGGGGACCTTGAGGCTTTCTAGCCCAGCCCCATGTCTTGTTCACACCCTTACTTCATCAGTTTGGATGCAATGGGACCAGCCAGCCTTCTGCTCCCGTTACCAACCGTCCCTGCCTGCTGTCTTTTCTTCCATGATGAACTTTATCCCTCCAGAACTGTAAGCCAAAATAAGCCCTTTCTTCCTTAAATTGCTTTTTTTTTTTTTCAGGGCATTTTATCATATCAACAGGAAAGTGAGACCCTCAGTATCAGGTGATCAACAGAAATGAACTAAGACAGTGGGGAGTAGAGGCCAGAGGCATTTCTTGATTGAGAGGGCCTTCTCCTTTAATGGCCAGGAAAGGTCTTTGATGACCAGCAGAGCCAGGCCTGTGTGCCGTCAGCGCTGACGCAGAGCTGGTTTCTACAGGCTCTCTCTCTTTCCTGTTCTTTCTTAGGCTTCTTTTGATCTTCCTGCAGGCAGTTTCTAGTTCCAAGCTGCACATGTGGAACATTACTCGAGCAGCTCCATGTCAGCCTGGATTGTCTTTATAGTTCCTTCACTGGAGGTATGGATTTTCCTCAGTATAAACCTATCCCTTCCTCAATCTTTGTTCAGTAATCTGAGACTTCAACATGTTTCCATCTGCTCCATCCTTTCCCTTTAAATACGATCACGTGGAATCTTATCAGAACCCTGGGAAAACTACAAGGCGAAGGCCTGAAATAGAGCTCAGTTGCTAGTGTGTGTGTCTACCGTGCATGAGGCCCTGGGCTCACACCCACCATCCCATAAACTAGAGCATGGTGACCCGACCCACTTGTAAAATCCCAGCACTTAGGAGGTAGAAGCAGGAAGGTCAGAAGTTCAAGGTCACTCTCAGAAACACAGTAAGCTGGGGGCTAGCTTGCGGTACCTGAAAACTTGTCAAAAAATAAAATAAGGCAGTCTCAAACCAAATATTGAGACTGTTTGACAGGTAAGGAAATGAACCTCCAGACATTGACTTAGGCTCCCACAAGTACTTAATGACAAAGCAAAGACTAGAACTCAGCACTCTTGATACTTCATTCATTATTCATTGATTCATTTACTCAGTGATATTTAGTGATGTACTTTAATGGCTGTAGTCTTTAGCTAATAAGAAGTCACTTGGCTTTATTACAACAGTCTGATTCCTAACTGCTGAGAAAAAAGATACATATATATGCATCACACATATTCCATAAATACATAAAACTACTATGTGTCAGTGGAAGAAAGAAAGTCCCTGGCCCTGTGCGGAAGGAACTACTCCTCTTACAAGGCCTGTGAGTATTCCACATCCAGAAAACCTGCTCTGGAATCCACAGGCCAACAGAAGGCAGGAAAGCCACGGCAGTGCCAGGCTCCCACTCAATCCTGAGCCCGTGTGCTTTTAGAGTATCCAAGGTGTTTTTAGAGCAGCTTGGTCACCAGCAATAGAAAGCAATTCTGAGAACCTCAGGGAAAAGGGACTCGCTTGGGGGCTGTGGGATAACCCAGGGAATCAAAGCAAGCTGGGAAACCAGACTTGAATTAGGGCAGGTCCAGGACATGGTACTCTTGCCACATACCTGGACTCTAAACATTTTCAATGATGATTTCACAGAACCTGTGACCAAATCTCGGGGTGCCAGTTCATGTGTGTTCCCATAGGGGAAAGAAATTCTCAGGTCTAGAGCAAAATTGGGATGTTGCTGATCCAGGAGAGGGCCCGGCACCACTCACGGCAAGAGCCATTAACATCTGTATGTTCTTTAGAAGCCACAGATGGGAGAAGGCAAACAACATCTTTCCCAAACAGTGTCTTCTAAAAGGTCTCGTTGAAGTAGGCTACACAACTGGTACTTTCTCAGTCTTACAGGATCGAAGGTTTCGGAGAAGTTAAGTGTCTTTGCCAAATTCTCTTTCCTTTTCTCTTTTCTTGAAAGATTTCAATTGAATTAGCATCTACCAGGCTACAAAAATACACAAGTATTTGTAAAGTTCTAGCACGTTGGCCAGATTACTGCAATAAGCGTCTGTTGATCTCCTGGTTGACCTCCTTTTTCTCCTAATAGCCTTTTCTTCATACCTGCTATTTATACATCAAAGATACTGGAGAGATCAGTGGTTAAGACTACTTACCGCTCTTGCAGAGGACCCAAGTTCAATTCCCTGTACTCACATCAGGCAGCCCACAACCTCTTATAATTCCAGCTTCAAGGGAGCTGATAACCTCTTCAGGTACCTGCACTCATGTGCACATACCCATACACAGACCCATATATATATATATATATATATATATATATATATATATATATATATATATAATTAGAAATAAAGTAAATCATACACACATACACACACACACACACACACACACACACACACACACACACACACACACAATCACAGTGCATCAGTCTGGAGCTCAAAGCCTTCCTAAATAAATGCTTCTGTGATCTGACCCTTAGATCCTTCTTCTACCTCGTCTGCTGTCAGCCCACCACTTTCTCCCACAGTTAATATGCTCCAGCAACACTAGACTCTTATGGACTTCTGCGGGCACTAAATGATAGACCCTTACCTTAGGACCTTTGCACATGCTGTCTGGGGCACACTTCCTTAGGTGTCCAAATGGCTCTGCCCCTCTCCAACAGAAGTCTTCCTACCTTCACAAGTTAAATTGTATGTCCTAAGGCTCCATGACATCCTACCTCATGAAAAACTTAATGTTCAAACACAGGCTCTGTAGAGGCTAGATAATTAGCTCAAAATGAGGTAAGGTCATTTGAACTAACTGATTGTCATGGCATTTACCAATATTCATAATATCATATATCTATTTATTTGTTCACAGACAAATTTCTCCATTAAAATGCTGTGCCTGGATACCAAAGCCTCTGTTTCATTCATTTCTGTATTTTAGAACATAGTATGGTCCCAGTGTATACTTATATATATATAAACATTTAGAAAATTATACAATTCCAAATTGGATGGTACTGATCATAGGTCTTAGTAATGATCAATCTCTGAGTTGTCACTATTAAACAATTGGATTTAGATAAAGGAGAGAGAAACATGGCTATCTCAAAGATGATACTTTAGAAAGATGAGGTTCATGCTGGGATTCAAAGGGCAGGTGGATTTTAAGTAAGAAAGAGGAAGAAGAAAATCTCCTCAGGTTGTTAAACATACAAATCAACAGGAGTCCCACCCCTGAGCTTTTGTCCCTCTACATAGTCTCTCAGCAGTTCAATTTGGGGTGTGTTGGGTTTGAAATGCCTGTGTAATACATTACCTTCTATTGGGAAATTTGAACTTGGAGCTTGACTTGAAGTCCAGAATTGGAAACCTCCATAGAAAGTTAACACTTGCCACAAACACTATCCAAGAGGTCAGACCTTCCTTAGACCTTGGCCTAAAACCCTACAGCTTTGGTGCATTCAGACAGAAGATGGCATTCACAATGAGAACCCACACATTCCATTTCAATCTCGACTGAGGAGCCACATTGCAAGAGTGGGTACATCCGAGCTCTTCACTGAGGTGTGCATACCCAGTCTCGCCCAGGAGGGGACCAGCAGATCTGTCTGACATGTCAGACAGTTCTGGTTTATTCCTATGCTCCAGCATAGTTATTAATCATGCCCCATTCACTCTCAAAATCACCCCAGTTCAAATGACAAATGAGTCAATTCATAATTCCCCAAATGACAAACTGCCCAAATAGCCAATTTCTTTAATGACCCATTCCCCCAAATGACCAATTTCCGTAATGTCATTATGTCCTTTAACTTGCCAGTTTAGTCAGTTTTTATTTTACTTTCATAACACCACTTTAAAAAGGTTTAAATGGTGGCTAGGGCGATAGTCCAGTCACTAAAGTGCTTTCCAAGCTAGCCTAAGGACCTGAGTTCAAACTTAAGCACTCACACCAAAAAAGCTAGAAGTGGTGGCATGCACTGGGGACACCAGTGCTGGGAGGCCGAACAGGCAGACTCCTGGAATTCACTGACAATCTACCCTATGTTGTCATCTCTAAGCCAGTAGAATCTGCTGTCTCAAAAAACAAGACATATAGATATATCTATATAGATATAGATATAGATATATATGGTTTTTATTTTAAAATTTTCTTTCCTTTTACATACTAGCCCCTGTTCCCCCTTCCCCCTTTTCTCCCACTCCCCCCACCTACCCCATCCCACCCCATCCCCTCCTCATAGAGGGTAAGGCCTCCCTTGGATAGTCAACACAGGCTGTCACACCATGTTGGGGCCAAACCTAACCCCTTCCCCCTGCATCAAGGCTGAGTAAGGCATCACACCATAGGGCATGGGGTCTAAAAAGCCAGATCATGTACCCAGAATAAGTCCTGGTCCCATTGCCAGGGGACCCACAAACACATCAAGCCACACAATTTTCATTCACATTCAGGGGGCCTAGTTTGGTCCCATGCAGGCTCCCCAGCTGTCAGTCCAGAGTCCATGAGCTCCCATTAGCTTGGGTCAGCTATTTCTGTGGTTTTCCCCATCATGATTCTGATCCCCCTTGCTCTTAAAACCCTTTCTTCCTCTCTTCAGCTGAACTCCAGGATCTTGGCCAAGTGCTTGGCTGTGGGTCTCTGCATCTGCTTTCATCAGTCACTGGATGTAGGCTCTATGATGACAATTAGGGTAGACACCAATCTAAGTGCAGGGGAAGGCTAGTTCAATCACCCTCTCCACCATTGCTATGAGTCTTAGCTGGGGACAGTCTTGTGAGTTCCTGGGGTCTTCCCTGGCTACAGCTTTCTCCCCATCCCCTTAATGGTACACTCTGTCAAGATACTTCTTTCATTGCTCTCCTTCCCGTCTCTTTCCCATGTTCCCACCTCCCATCCCCTCCCATCCCATCCCCTCTATTCCCCCCTCTCAGTTTACCCAGGAGATCTTAACCCTTTCCCCTTCTCAGGGCAATCCATGTGTGTCCCTCTTAGTGTCCTCCTCTTTACCTAGCTTCTCTGGGGTTGTGGATTGCAGCCTGGTTATCCTTTGCTTTGCATCTAACATTCACTTATGAGTGAGTACATACTGTGTTTTTCTTTCTGGGTCTGGGTTACCTCATTCAGGATGATTTTTTTCCTAGTTCCATCCATTTGCCTACAAATTTCATGATGTCATTGTTTTTTTACACCTGAGTAGTACTCCATTGTGTATATGTACCACATTTTCTTAATCCATTCTTCAGTTGACGGGCATCTAGGTTGTTTCCAGGTTCTGACTATTACAAATAGTGCTGCTATGAACATGGTTGAGCAAATGTCCTTGTGGGGTGGTTGAGCATCTTTTGGGTATATGCACAAGAGTGGTATTGCTGGGTACAAGATGTATACTTCTTAAGGAATAACATCCAAAGTTTCCCTCTAGTCTCCACACACACACACACACACACACACACACACACACACACACACACACACACACATATATATAGAAACTTTAAAAAACAAGCCAGGGCCTAGAGAAATGGTTTAGCAGTTTAGAGCACTGGCTTCTCTTCCAGAGGACCCCAAGTCAATCCCTAGCACCCACATAGCTAGGGGATCTGACACCCTCATACAGACATACATGCAAGCAAAACACCATTGCCCATGAAATAAAAATCAATTTTTAAAAAAGTCACCCAGCTCTCTAATGCTTGAGTTAGACACTTAAGCCTCAATCAATTCCCAGCCCTCCCGTGGCCCGATCCCTGCCACCTGAGGGCTGAACTGAGCTATTGGTGAAATTATTAAGGCCACTCCACGTAGTTAAAAGATTTATTTAACGGCGTAACTTACAAATTAAGGGATAGGTAGGTCGCGGGGTCTGGGGAAGGTGTATCGCAGTCCAGCGGTGTTCTCTGGAGCTCTGCTTGGCCCACCTCCACTGTCCAGGGTCCCGGAACAGAGCGAGAGTGCAGGCCCATCCATATCTCGGGTCTCCAGGCGCCTCTCTTGGCCCCGCCTTGTAGGCGTGACAGTTGCCGAACTCTCAATGGGGGTTAGAACTTTCCAGATCAAAGCTGGAATGGCTACCCACTACACTGAGCCCTGCATACCTTCTCCAGCAGTACCACCTACTCCCTCTACAGCTCCCAATCCCTGCTACCCAAAGACCATCCATAGAACCCACGAGCCATCCACAGACTTCCAAAAATATAGAAGATCGCAACTCAACAGAAAGTTTGCTACTGTGTCAGCAGTTACATCCAGCCCTAGCTGAACTGGGACTACTTCTATAACCCACTCATACATCAACACTGAGTGACTCTAAGATCGAACCCAAATACTATCTGGCTGGTCCAAAATGGGACAAATTGGTGTAGACATAAACAGAGATCCAAATGCCCAATCAACAAAAGGTGGGGCAGATACTCACAGAAAGAAACACCACCATTGGCCATCCTCTAGATGTGTAGGTCCCATCATATAAACACAGGCATGAATAACCAGAGTAATGTGTCTCATCCAGAAATTAGTACTCCTTTATTAATGTTCCCTGAGAAAAGCATCTCCCATGATGCACAAGACAATGAGTTCAAAATAGCCGTTATAACGGAACACAAAGAAGAAATGAAAAAGAATGCTGGAAGGAAGATCACAAAAGCATAAACAGTTGAATTAAATAAAGAAAAACTCAAGATATGAAAATAAGATTTAATTTTAAAAATTTATGAGAGTAACTGTGGAGGCTTGAAAGAGAATGACCCCCACAGGTTCGTGCATTTGCCTACTTGATCCCCAGTTGGTGGAACTATTGGGGAAAGATTAGGAAGTGTGACCTTGTTGGAGGAGGTGTGTCAAGGGAGGAGGGCAGTGAGGATTCAAAAGCCCACACCATTTCCAGTTAGCTTGCTTGCCCTATCTACCTATCTACCTATCTACCTATCTACCTATCTACCTATCTACCTATCTATCATCTATCTATCTATTTATCCTCTATCTATCTATTTATAATTTGTCTATCTATCATCTATCTATCATCTATCATCTATCATCTATCATCTGTCTATCGATCATCTATCTATCTATCATCTATCATCTATCTATCTATCATCTGTCTATCGATCATCTATCTATCTATCTATCTATCTATCTATCATCTATCTATCTATCTGCCTCACCTTGTGGATCAGATCTAAGCTCCTAGCTACTACTCTAGCTCCACACCTTCCTACTGCCATGATCCCTGCCATGATGGCCATGGACTCTAACCCTCTGGAACCATGAGCCCCCAAATTAAATGCTTTCTTTTATAAGTTGCCTTGGTCATGGTGTCTCTCCACAGCAACAGAAAGGTAACTAAGACAGTAACCGATAACTTTATGACTGGATTTTAGGCCCTCTCCACCAAATGGAACTCATATCTGGCACCATTAACAGGACCAAGAACCTATGACTAAGTAGGTCATTTTCCCTAAGGGAGAACCTACTACTCTTATTCTGCTAAATGAACATAATACTAAATCACCTCCTAAGTATTTATCTTTATACCCATAGATCAGTGCATCCCTCAGCCCACATAAGAGAAGCTTCTCTTTGTAGATGACCAACTAATGCAGAGACCCCCAACTGGTCAATGTGTAGATAATAACAGACTGCAGAGTGTTCATCCTTACATGGGATATCTGTATCAGATCATTTTCTCCCATGATTAAGGTACCAAGATTATAAGAGCCAGAGATAGTAGACTACAATGCAAAGATGTTTCCTGGACATGAAAAGTTGCACGCATATGCTCAAAGCAGCTGTGACTGAATGCACAAGACTGTGCAAGATGAAGCCGTACAAAGGCCAGCAGAGTTAGGAAGGAGGTCACAAAGTCCCACCCCTAGCTGAGTTGCTGTAGGCAGTTGATGGCTGCTGGGAAAAGGAGGTGTCGGGTTTTTTTAGAGAAGTAGCCCCTGAAAGGCTACTCACGCTCCAGTAGACAGCCCTACCCACACACATACTGGGGGCACTGACTAGACCAGTGGGTTCCAAAGCCAGAGCACATGAAATTGGGAGGGAAGAGTGGCAGGAGGAATTAGAAGAGAGGGAAAAGGGGACTGGTTTGATCAAAGTGCATTATATGCACATATGAAATTTTCAAACAATAAAACAATTACTAAAAAAAAAGTAAATAAAAATAAAATTTTTAGAAAAGAAATTTAAGCCTCTCGGTTTTTCTCTCTGTTGGTGCCTCAATTTCTCTGTCCTCTGCCTCCAATCATCCAGCAGTAACAGTGAGAAGCAGGGCACAGAAAAACTGAATGTGTTCTCATGAATATATTCTCCTCATGAATATACCATTTTATGAATATATTCTTTATAAATGGTGTCTTCTTGCATATATCCCTAAATGTGAAGAGTTAATATGGATGCATTTCCCTTATGAATGATAATAACAATAAAAATTATATCTCAAATATAATCTCCCTGTTTGAGTATGTACCTTTGTGAATATATTTTTGCCACAGTCCTCAGGACTCTCTCTCTCTCTCTCTGCCTCCCAGTTTCCCCTATTTCTTATCCCCCAGGCTAATAAACCTGACTAGAAAAAAGCTGCCAAAAAGCCCTCAAAATACTATTAAGAAATCAAAATGAAAACCAAAACTAAATGATACAGATGACACAAATTGGGAATGAGTCTTTCAATGAATTGGGCTACAAAATGAATCCACTCTCTGGGAATTGGCTTTCAACTAAGTGACATTTAGTAACCTTACCTATTGCCTTCCTAACCAGCTCGTTTAAAATGGGATTTCCATTACCTATTCACGACCCCCAACAACACCAAAACTCTCTAACCAATGGACTTGCTTCTTCCACAGTTTTATCAAAACCAAAAATACATATATTTGCTCATTACTGTCCACTGTTCCCATTTAGATTATCCACATGGGGACCAGGTCCTCTTGAGCTTTGTTCACCAGGTTTATTCGGCCCTATCACAATCCCCAAGAATGAGCAGATGGTCAATAAATATTTGTTCAATACATGGTCAAGAATGAATGAATGAATGAATGAATGACCTTCCAGGTTCAAAAAAAAAAACTGCATAGCAATCCCTACCTCAGTTCCGACTAACATCATTCCAAACTACACAACCTTTCCGCTGCAAAAATAAATAGAAGGTTAGCAAAAGAAAATTTAATAGGGTATAAAAGGAGGAGAATTTCAAGAAATAAGCAACTGTAAACCAATTTTTAATCAGATCGAACCTGTTTGAGCACCTCAAATCAGAATGCACTGAAGAAAATTTTATCCCAGATGTTACAACATTGCCCGTTTCTACAGCACTACTTGAGAGCAGATGGCATTGAGTCAGGATTTTACAAAGACTTTAATGGCTCTCCTGTCAGCCCTTGGGCCATCATTTGCATAGGAAGCAGATATTGCTGGACTGCCAATGGTGGCTGCCTATTACCCACTTGGACATGACCTCATCTTCATGTCTCCATTTTCCATTCTTACCACGTACAGTCATAACCTTCTGGGAAAATCTGTGCACAAAACATAAAATCAAAGCAACACCAGATCACTCTAAGCACGGTGTTAATTATGATTTGACTGACAAGCATCCTCATTCAAAATTCATCTCTAATCAGTCTAACACATTTGAGTGAGTGTGACGTGGCTTCCCTTTCACCCATTTAATATCTCAAGTTAAAAGTTTATAGCAGTTGCATCAGAGCAATTATATGAAGGGAAGCCATTTTTAAAGATACATATAATTTTATTGTGGATCTGCACTGATTATGAATTAGGTTTGTAGGCTCATCTCACCTCTAGAGACACTTACAATCATTATGGGAGCGACAAGAGACATTCCACAATGAAAGAATAACCTCGTCCCCATTTGGAAACAAATCATGTAATTCTAACAAGCATGTGAGCACTTTATTCACACTCAGACAATTTACCTGGGGCCTGGAGAAGGAGAATAAGTTCTTCGTTTATCTGCCATTTCCAATCACTGAAACCTAAACAGCACATTTCCTCAGGAAAGGCAGGAGACAAAGGGGCTATGGAGTGGTACATTCATTACTCATTCTGGGAGCAAGAGTTCGCCAGGCAGAGCGGGGATCTTAGAAGGTCCTGCTTTCTTCCTCTGCTCTCCAGACCTTCAGAATTCCCCAACCCTTCCAGGAACCATCATTTCTGCAGCTTTCAAAGATGTAATGGCCCAAGCCAAGCCCTTGAGCATTAGCCTATTTCTTCCTTTGATTCTAGAAGTCTAATTTACCGAGTGAGGGGAACAGATGAAATTACAAACATTTAAATGAAGTCTCCTATGCCGTAGCATTGCTGTTCAGACAATTGCTGATGTTTAGGTTGGATTTGGTTTGGGGCTTGTTTGTTTTTGAAACAGCATTTCTCTATATACCTTAGGTTGGCCTTAAACTCAGATCAATCCTCCTGCCTCATCCTCCAACACTTTCTAATCCTAAATGCTGGGATTACAAACAAGAGCCACTACATTCAATGAAATTCTATTTTGACAGTGTAGTTCAAAATCCAATTAAAATAAAACTCGAGAGATGATGCCATAGTTAAGAGTACTTGTGGCTCTTCCAAAGACCCAGGTTCAATTCTCAGCAACCACAGAGTGGCTCACAACATCTGGAACTACAATTTGAGGGAATTCAATGCCTTCTTCCGGTCTCCAAAAGGCACCAGGCACACATATGGTACAGAGACATATATGCAGGCAAAACACCTACACACATAAAATAAAAATGAGTAAATTTTTAAGAACATTAAAAATTGGCTAAGTATGTTTTAGAGAATTGAAGAATAAAATAGAATATATCTGTGTGTATTACTCATGATAATTTCTCTTTCAATTGTGTAAGTATATGTATATAGGATCAAATATAGAGACATTATTAGCTAACACATATATAATGCTTAATATTTGCCAGGGACTGCCAAGTACTTTCACACACATTAATGCATTCAGTCTCCATGATCATTCCATGAGGTAGAAATACTTTTACACCAGTTTTATAGTTGGAAGAACTGACACATGAAAAGCTTACTCAGTGTACCCAAGACTGTCCAGCCAGCAAACAGCAGAGAGAGGACTCATGTTCAGGCAGTCCAGGCTATACTCTATGCTCTTAATTACTGAAGTATCCTGTTTCCTAAATACATTTCTTACACTGGGTTTTATAGTTATGAAAAGTTTGGTGAATATAGATTTAAGGGGATTATGTATAATGTATATCCTATGTTAGTTCCAATATTCAAATATTCCAATAGTGGTCTCCACCAGACCGTATGAGATAATGTTTGACTCAAAAAATGTAGTCCCAATGTCAAATATTCTAGTGTCGCTAACAACACCACCCTTGCCTCCAACCATAAACTAGAGATTTCCAGCCTTGATCATCTGTCCCTGAAATGGTGTCACTTCTTACATGGGGTACTCTCAAACCCACAGCGCCAAGGTTAATAAAAAAAAATATGTGCTTATATTCTAGAAAAGCCATTACACCATTAGCAATGAAATCTAAAGCTTTTGAGAAACTTAGTCTTTGGAGGGGGTGGGGTAGCTATAGAATTACATCACGAAATAGCCATTGCAGAGTTTATTTTCCTTATCCTGGTTTACAAAGGACTGTGCTAACTACAAGGAGATCACATAATTCAATGAAAACATCCTTAACTTCCAGTCATGATGTCCAACGTTCACCATGCCATAGTTAGATAACCTGGGCAAATCATTTCTCAACAACAGCTTACATTAGTTGGGATTTCATGAGTTCACATTCATCGTTTTTAGGTCCAACAACCACTCTCTGAGGAAGGTACAGGGAACTATCAGAGAGACAAATACCACACGATTCTGCTCTCTACTTGCCTCCCTTCCTTCCTGTCCACAGACTTTCCTCTCCCCAACAAGGAGAAGCAACCATTTGAATCAGAGCACAGAGCAACCAATCATTGGTGAAAGGTGAGAACCATAACACGTCCCTCTTTCCCACCTATTCCCTCCAAGCGAGGCTTCTGAAACTCCTCCTTCCTTATTATGTATACCCTCCATCACACTGTGCATCCTCTCCACTCATTTCAGTTCCCTGTACAGCTCTGAGCTCCACCCCACCCCACCCCCACTTCTCTGGGCTGCATTGTTCCTAACAGATGAGTCTCCCTCCTCCTTCAGATGATTAAGCTAGAGACACCTCATCCAAACATAAACAGAGACATAGGAGCTGATCCCTTAGTTGATGTCCTACCACACTGCCCCTGACCCTGATCAAGCCCTAGCCAGTGGCTGAATGTGCAGGAATATAAGAGCACAACACCCTCCCCTCTGTTTAAACCAGTTCAGCAATGTCAATCTGCCCTCCAGCTCCTTACAAGACCAAGCCTGATGCATGCAGCTAGAACTACACCTTTGCTTGCCTTTTTCACCTTGCCTACGTTCTCCCTCTACTGCTGTGTGGGTTACCCTAAGGGCCTTTCCTTAATAAATCACTTGTAGCTGTCTCCTATCCCCCACATCTACCGCTGGAAGCCTGGCTTAAACTCTCACCCCCACCACACCCTCTATTGCAGGCCGAAACCTTTTGAAAAGACTGGCCTCATCAATTTTTCTCTCTAACATGTTTAGCACATTCCTCATATGCAGCTAGGTTGGGGCCAGGCCAGCTCCACACCTATGGTGGCCATCTTAAATCCAAAGATGGGAAGATAGGCACCTCGTGCAAGTCCTCTGGCCTCAGGTGGACTCTCGGCTTCTACCAGGGGCATTCTTTGTCAGAGCTGGTAATCACTGGTCAGCTATTGATACAGCAGGGCTTTGGTAGCCATTTAGATACCATTCTCAAAAGCCCTTTCTGCTAGAAAACTAAAAGGAAGGGTGGTAAATAGATATAGGTTTTTCTGGTTACCAGGCCCTATGACTATCATGGACACAACAAAGATCCATCTCACAGCTATCTATACTACAGGCTTTCAGACAAAGTCATCCCACCCATATAGCTTAAAAGCCAGAAGAGATCTTTTGAGTTTTGTCTCCTGATACTTAAATAAAGGTTTTAGCCTTAGGTTACTGTAACATATATCTGGGAGAAATCAATTAATAAAGAGGAAGATTTATCTTGGATCTCAGCTTTAGAAGTTTCAATAATCATTTGGCCTGTTGCTTTGGGGCCTAGATAAAGCAACACATCATAGTGGGGTATAGATGGAAGCCACAGCTCAGCATCCAGGAGACAAAGAAAGGGATAGGAAAGGGCTGTGTCCGAGATTTCCTTCAAGCGCATGCTCCTAGTAACGTGATTTCCTCTAAGTAGGCCCCACCTCTTCAAGTTCTAACATCTTCCAGTAGCATCGTGGTTTGGGGGCCATGCTCTTAACACATGGGTCCTTTGGCACATTTCAGATCTAAACTACAGCAGCAATGAAGCCCAAACCAGGCATTTCCCCAAGGTCACACTGCTCACAGTAAATCTTCCCATGAAGTCTCAGTCTGTTGACTTGGTGTAAGGGATGTTGACCAGCCTACAGGCAGAGAAGAGAAGTAGAGAGTTTACCGCTGTCATTTCAAATCTGGCCTCAGAGAGTCTCTGGTTATCTCCAGACTTATTGGTGGCAATTGATTGGTTTGAACTTCTTGATCTCCCACCTCTGAGACAAACGGTATGAAGAATAAGCTAATGTTCACCATGAGTCCGGAGGAAATCTAATCAATACAGTGAATTCCTTAAGAAGCTTTCTGTGTCATGCCACACTCACACCCAGACCTAGTCTCCTGTCTGCCACACCCGAAGCAATAGGTTCTTTTATTCTAATCTTAATAATTGATATGAACTCATATTGCACACTCAACTATGACTGCAAAGACTCATTTATAATGTTACCAAAAGATAATGAAATATGTAAATGAATCTTCATAAGTACATGTATATATTAAGCATACTTTTATATTAATTTGTGTTATTTATATATATATATATCAATTTCAATATATATTGAATTATCTCATAAAGAATAATTTAGCCAACAGTAAAGTTTAACTATAAGATATATGCATATCCATATATTTAAGAAATAGATTACAGGCTCTGTGCTCCTCCCCGATTCCAGAGACAGATGCATCTTCTCGTACAGTGGCAGCCTTGTCCCTGAGACATGATGGTGAGGATTGGAGTAAACAGATTTGGCCGTATTGGCCACCTGGTTACCAGGGCTTCTTTCATGTCTGGCAAAGTAGATGTATTTGCCATCAATGGCCCCTTCATTGACCTCAACTACATGGTCTACATGGTCTAGTATGACTCTACCCATGGCAAGTTCAACGGCACAGTCAAGGCTGAGAATGGGAAACTTGTCATCAGCAGGAAGGCCATCACCATCTTCTAGGAGTGAGATCCCACCAACATAAAATGGGGTGATGCTGGTGCTGAGTATGCTGTAGAGTCTATGGCATCTTCACCACCATGGAGAAGGCTGGGGCCCACTTGAAGGATGGGGTCAAAAGGGTCATCATTTCCGTCCCTTCTGCTGATGCCCGCATGTTTGTGATGGGAGTGAACCATGAGAAGTATGACAACTCACTCAAGATCCTCAGCAATGCTTCCTCTACCACCAATTGCTTAGCCTCCCTGGCCAAGGTCATCCATGACAACTTTGGCATTGTGGAAAGACTCATGATGACAGTCCATGCCATCACTTACACCCAGAAGACTGTGGGAAGCTGAGGTGTTATAGCCATGGGTTCACTGGCAAGTCCTTCTGTGTTCTTACCCACAATGTGTCCATTATGGATCTGACATGCTGCCTGGAGAAAGCTGCCAAGTATGATGACATCAAGAAGGTGGTGAAACAGTCAATGAAGGGCCCAATAAAGGGCATCCTGGGCTATGATGAGGACCAGGTTGTCTCCTGTGACTTTAACAGTGATGCACACTCTTCTACCTTTGATTCTGGGACTGGTATTGCTCTCAATGACAACTTTTAAAGCTCATTTCCTGGTATGACATTGAATATGGCTACAGCAACAGGGTGGTAGACTTCATGGCCTCCAAAGAGTAAGATGTCCTGGACCACCCACCCCAGTGAGAACACAAGAGCAAGAGAAAGGTCCTCAGCTGCTAAGGAGTCCCTGTCCTAACTCTGCCCCAACACTAAGCATCTCCCTCACAGCACCATCCCAGACCCCCAGAAGATATGGAGGGGCTCAGGGTCCCTACTCTCTTGAATACCATCAATAAAGTTCACTGCATGCCCCCCCAAAAAAAAAGAAAGAAAAGAAATTGATTGCATGCTAAATTTTTGAGGACTCACTTCATAAATACACTTTCCATTTCATTTTGCATACCTACTTACCAGCTTGCGCCCTCTAGCAGCAGGACAACTGAAATAGTTCAATGAGAAATGTCCACTGTGGGCTTCTGTATTTGAACACTTGAACCCCACTGCGCACCACTGTCTGGGAAAGTTGTGGAACCTGTAAGAGGTAGAGTCTGGAGATGGCTGAAGGCAGGCTTTGCCATGCTTTCCCTGCCTATTGCCGTGTATGCCTTCCCCACCATGACAGACTCCATCCTTCTGAGACCATAGGAAAAATAAACCTTTCTTGTGGATAAAAAAAAAAACAACCCACTAATGATGCTCTTTTGTTTTAAGTAAAAATGATGAATGGTTTTCCCAATTGAATTTTCCCTTCATTTGATTGTACTGTCACAGTAGTTTCTTTTCTGTTGCAGGGATAAAATCCCCTGGTAAAAAAGCAACTTAGGCAAGAAAGGTTTATTTTTCCTTCCTTGCTACCTTGGCATCTTAACTTAGAATGATTTTATAAACCGCATATACACGCCTAGCTATGTGTGCCCTAAGAGTTCATATCAGTGGTTAAGATTAGAATAAAAGAACCTGCCTCAGACAGATTACCAAGGTAGCCTGGATTATGTGATAAATGGTTGTCATTGAAACCACTGGACCTTGTGAATGTACTGCTATTCAGGACAGTGTAGAAAGACACAAATGTGTCTGTCTATGTTGCTGGCATATCACACTCACAGAAGGTTTACAAGTCACTTTTGAATTAGCAGGTCTAATAAGGTGCGCCATGGATGCCAGTGTTTAATCTAAGTTTTGTGAAGCTAATCCTTCAGTTCTCCTTTCTGAGAACACATCCATGAAGCTGAGAAAAACTCAGGAAAACGTTCATTTTTCATGTGCACCTTACTCTGCGCAGGTCTTCAAACATCAGGGCACTTGAGGAAGAAGGCAGTCAATAAGCTAACTAGCCACCAGGTAAAATCATGTCAGATGTAGTAAGCACCACTGAAGTGAGTGTTAAAGGTTGGAGGAAGAGGAAAGATAATGGGATGGGGAGATATTCATTTAAATGGAGTGTCTCAGAAGGCTTCTCTGAGAAGGGGACATGATTATAGGCACAAATCATGACCTTTTAAAATCTAAGATTGGTCTTGAGGCTAAAATTATGCCTCCTCCTGCCTTCCTGAAGAACTCTTCCCCACCCCCACCAAAGAATCCTTAACCTGCAAACACACAGTCTGCAGGCCCGTCTAACTGATTCAACAGACAAGCTCTGTCATGTCCTGATTCGCTTTAGACAAAAGCTATTCTCTCTGTGACAGCAGGAACATGAGTATCACTCACATTGCTATCACTGCACACCTCCTTACCAACTGCCCCTGAGAAGGGACAGAGAAACCAGGCAGGTGTTTGAGCCTCCTAGAGCAAAGTAAATAAAAGTGAGTTTGGGGAAATCTGAGGTAGGATGGATGATGGATTAGAAACTGCTTCCGTGTGGCCCTGTGAATGAGAGCCGGATAACGGAGAATAATTCTACTTCAAAGAGAAGAAGACTGGAAGAACATCTGCAGTCGCAGAGAAGAAAACAGGACAGCTGAAAAGCGCCGAGGAACAGAAGGGTAGTGCAGCCAAGAGCAGCAGAGCATGGAATTCACCAGCGGGTGGAGGGGAACCAACCACCCCATCCAAAGGGAAGCTGGATGGTCTGGACGAAAAGACAAGCAGCCACACCCACAGAACAGGCCCACGGTTCCTCAAGCCTCCGATCCTGATGGAGGTCTCAGTGGGACGGTGACTCCTGCAGTGTCAGGGGTCACCAGGAGGGAGAAGGTTCATTTTGTCAAAGCCCATGTGAGGGCTGTGGCCGGCTGCCACTTGGAGAGGGAATCTATTATTTCAGACTGACCCACCTTGGAACTGGGCTTAGAGGGGGACTGGTAACAAGGAACAAGCACCAATCAAGGGTCCTGACCTATCAGAGCCCCAGGGTGAGAGAAAACCATGCACACCTGTGTGCAAGTACATGGGCATGGGGGGTTGCGGGGGAACGACAACAGTGTAGCTGAAGTCCTGACTGGGCCCTGCAGTCCAGTGGCCTGCTTATAAAATAATCACACAGAGGCTTAATATTATTTATAACTGCTCGGCCATCAGCTCAGGCCTACCACTGACTAGCTCGTACACTTAAACTCAGCCCATTTCTGTTCATCTATATGTCGCCACATGTTCCGTGGCTTTACCTGTGTGCCTGTTACATGCTGCTCCCTGGATGGCGGGCTGACATCCGCTGACTCAGCCTTCCTCTTCCCAGAATTCTCCTTGTCTGTTTACTTCCTGCCTGGCTACTGGCCAATCAGCGTTTTATTTATCAACCAATCAGAGCAGCACATTCACAGCACACAGACCATCCCACAGCACAACGGCACACATGCAAACAATGAAGTCCAGCCTGTAGGCTATTGAGTTAGTCAGGGTCACTACTGCTGTGCTGAAACACCATGACCGAAACAACTTAGAAAGAAAGAGGTTTACTGGGCTTACACTTCTGCACTGTAGTCCATCCCTGAAGGAAGTCAGAACAGGAACTGAAACAGGACAGGAACCTGGAGGCAGGAGCTGATGCAGAGGCCATGGAGGGGTGCTGCTTACCGGCTGGCTCACTCCTCATGGCTTGCTCAGCCTGCTTTCTTATAGAACCGAGGACCACCAGCCTAAGGATAGCTCCACCCACAATGAGCTGGACTCTCCCCCATCAATCACAAATTAAGAAAATGCCTTACAGCTGAATCTAAGGGAGGCATTTTTCTCAACTGAAGTTCCCTCCTTTCAGCTAACTCTAGTTTGTGTCAAGTGGACATAAAACTAGCCAGCACTGCTCTATGGTATTCCTCCTAGGAGATCTGCCACACATTAGTGGTCCTTTATGACTGCAGAGAACTCAAATGTCCCCCTCACGCCAGGCCTGCCACGTTTAAAAGGCAAGAGGTACACTGAACAGCCAAAGGCACCCTACTCATCTGACAGCTGCACTATCAATGTGGTCTCAGTCCTCTCACCTATTACTGTATGTGGACTGGGCTCTAACAGTGCCCTCCTAGCTAAGACAAGACTCGAAGGCAGCCCAGAACCCTACCTGAGCTCTAACAGAGCCTGCTTCCTCAGGGTGGACGTTCTGTTCTGTTAGTGAAAGACTCCAGCCCCTGTGGCTGAGGCATTATTACGGGTGCACAGGAGCCCTGGGGGAAGCTGTCTCAGGGGTTAAATGTGCTTCCGGATCAAGCAGGGTGCTCTAGCTCCCCTCCACTCCCTGCTTCTCCCACTGCAGAGAAGCTGCTCTTCTCAACTCCCCACCTGATCACCACTGGGGGAGCGTGAAGGAGAGTTTGTTTCTGGTCCTTTCTTAGGAAAAAGTGTCATCTTAAAGATCTGGATGCAGACTCCCAAGTGGTCCCTGGTGTGGGGATGCTTGCTTTCCCATAATCCCAGCCTCTGGGGGCCCTTTCCTATTCCATCGTCATCCTACGCAGAGCATGTGGCTCAAAGGGTTCTGGTCTAGCCTTCTTTTTTTTTTTTTTTTTTTTTTTTTTTTTTTTTTTTTTTTTGATTTTTCGAGACAGGGTTTCTCTGTGTAGCTTTGCGCCTTTCCTGGAACTCACTTGGTAGCCCAGGCTGGCCTCGAACTCACAGAGATCCGCCTGGCTCTGCCTCCCGAGTGGTGGGATTAAAGGCGTGTGCCACCACCGCCCGGCTGGTCTAGCCTTCTTATCCTAAGGCTAAGAGGATGACCCAGCCTAGCCAATGAGAGGACCAATCCCCTTGGCCCAGACATTGGGTCAGGGGTGACTATTTAACCCCAAGCCCCATCAGCAAAGAGACTCCTGGGGCTCTGGTTAGAGATGTCATAAAAGAGGCTTGCTGGCAGACAACTCTACAGAAACAGAAAGTAGATTAGTGTTTGCCTGGTGCTGAGGTGTTGGGGGAAACAAGAGATGCTGCTAATTGGTATGAGGTTTCCTTTGGGGTGATGAAAATGTTCTAATGTTGATTGCGACGATGGTTGCACAAGGCTGTGAATATATTAAAACCACTTAATTGTATGCTTTAAGTGGGTGAATTGGATGATATGCAAATTACATCTCAGTAAAGCATTTTTAAAACATGCTTGCTCTCTCCTTCTCTGGAAGAACAAGAGGGAAGGATCATGTAAACTTGGATCTGCCCACAGCTCCCTTCATCCTGTAAAGAGCCTAAGAATGAAGACAAGCAGGCCAGAGATACCAGCTACAAGGAGAACCACTCAACTACTGGATCCAGCTTTGCATAAAGCCACTCCCACCCTTAAATTTCTCAGTTGCATAACCCTCTCCTCTCCCCTGCCCCCCAAAACCTTCTTTGTTTAAACCAGTTTAAGCTAAGTCTCTGCCTTACTCAGAATTCTGCTAGGAAGCAATCCAGAAACCTGTTCAAATTCATTTTGCTAGCAGCTATGAATGGGGGTGCCCACCTCTCTGAACCCTCGATGCCACCAAGATTTTACTTTACTCTTTAATTTGTTCCAAGATATTTCCAAAAATTGCAGATTTTAGATTTCTATGGCAGTTGAACATTAGTATTAACTCATCTTTGCCCTTCTGCAAATTGTCTATTTTTATATGAACTATTTATAGAATGATGTTAATAAGTCTTTTGTCTATGAATATTTTCCCAGTTTATCACTTGTCTCTTCATGTTGATCTTGATACACAGAAATATTTTATGCATAAAATTCATCAAGTATTTCTTTGTAGCTCTCCATCCCAAGATGAAACAAATCCTCAATTCTTTTCACATAGATGTCTGATACTTCATTCTGTGAATGGGGCCTCTTAATCCACCTGGTATTTTAGACTACAGTAAAGGCTTATGTATATCTTTTTACCAGAAATACTTCAATGATTCTTCCCAGTATTCATTAAATATTTCTTTTCCAATCTTCCTTATGATGGCTTTATCAGGTATTAGATTCATTAATTAGCATTTAGCATTTCCTTGACTGTCTGTATTGAACTAAGCGCCAGTCGTGAGCAATCACTCTGCTGAATTACCCTCTAGACCTCTGATCATCGCCAATCTTGATTATCAACTGGGATTTAGGAAACTAGATCACCTAGGAAACTAACTTCTGGGTCTATCTGTGAGGGTATTTCCAAGAGGTTCAACTGAATAGAGAAAACCCACCCCCGTGAAGATCTTAAAAGTCTCAACTGGCTGGGCGGTGGTGGCGCACGCCTTTAATCCCAGCACTCGGGAGGCAGAGCCAGGCGGATCTCTGTGAGTTCGAGGCCAGCCTGGGCTACCAAGTGAGTCCCAGGAAAGGCGCAAAGCTACACAGAGAAACCCTGTCTCGAAAAACCAAAAAAAAAAAAAAGTCTCAACTGCATACTCCTGCCACACAGAGCCACCAGCTGTCAAGACTTCACCTCATGGTGAACTGTGTACCCTCAAGCTGTGAGCCAAAAGTAAACCCTGCCTCCCTTGCTGTGGATATCACTCTGTATAAATAAAATGCTGATTGGCCAGTAGCCAGGCAGAAAGTATAGGCAGGACAAGCAGAGAGGAGAATTCTGAGAAGTGGAAGGCTGAGGCAGAGAGATGCTGCCAGCCGCCACCATGACAAGCGAGGTGTAAGGTACTGATAAGCCACGAGCCACGTAGCAACTTACAGACTAATAGAAATGGGTTAATTTAAGATATGAGAACTGGATAACAAGAAGCCTGCTGCGGCCATACAGTTTGTAATCAATATAAGTCTCTGTGTTTACTCAGTTGGGTATAAGCGGCTGTGGGACTGGTGGGTGAGAGAGATTTGTCCTGAGCCTGGGCCAGGCAGGACCAGAAAAACTCTAGCTACAAATGGCGCCCAACGGGTTGGTAAGAGTTTCCACCTAAAACCTGAGAAAAAAGATTTTAAAACAGAGCTAAAAACAGCTTCCTAGTTGTCTCTCTCAAGTTAGTGGCAGCCTGGGTTTGAGCTACTCCACGGCAGGTTCATGGCATGCGTGCGGGCTTGACCTATGCTGTTACACAGAGGTGACTCCAAGCTGTGCACTATGCTGTCTGTGTGTTGGATATAGTTTTTGCTAGTTAAAAAAAAAAAAAAAAAAAAAAGAGGTTTCTGGGCTACACGATACTTTGATAAAAACATAGACCTACTGTTTCTAAGAGTTGATGGCTCCCAGAGCTGGTGATAAATGTGCCACTGCCATGTTGGGAAACTGAGACGGTCAGAGTCAACAGCCACAATGTCGTTTCAGTCTTAGAATGCTGCAGTTTAAGCAATAGGTTCACAATAAGACAGTTTCAGATGGAAGAGTTTACAATGTGTGTAAATATACATAGGCTTGAAAGAGGAAAAAAGGAATATATACAGTTATATAAAGAAATACATAGTTTTTAAAAATAAAGTCTTTAAAGAGACAGTAAAGGTAGTATAAAAATAAGCCATGTAAAGATGGATATTACACAGAGAATCTGGATTGTGTTGTCTTTGGGATTCTTAACTACAAAAAAAACATTTGATCATAAAAGCTGTTGAGTTAAGCCAATATTATATTTTAAAGATACCTTGACTTCAAAATTTGGATATAAGGATATGTTGCTTTGGAAAAGAGGCTCTGCTTTTGTTTCCACAGAAAGCAAGAGGCTGTGGATTTGTTCCAGATTAAGATACATCAGGTTTGACCAGCCAAGCCACCCTGAAAGGTCTCTGATGACACCATGACCCAGATGATCCAACATCCAGAACGGTTTCAAGGCAACTGACTCCGACGATACACCCTCATGGACTACTCCATAATCCTAAAATTTTCTTTGTGTCCCCATAAGATACAGTGCCCCCCTCCAGCAGGAAGTAGTAAGAAAAGCTATGCCCGAATTCCCAAATATACCAAGCTGGCTTTGGAGATGGAATTGGCTCACTCCTTCTCTAAACCCAGGCATATTGTTAAAAAAAAAAAAAAAAGTTAAGAGATTCTTGTGTCCCAAATCAGAAGAGTCCTCTGGCGTGGGACAGAGCAAAACTAATAATTTTATTTAAAACAGGTTGATTATAAATGTGATCTCTTTCGAAAGAAGAATAGGGGATATAGATAGGATAGGATAAATAGTAACAACTTGTTTAAAAATGTTTTACATTGCTATGGATTTTAGTTTACTGATACAAGTTTAAACTTAATTTTGTTATACTGTATATATATATATATATATATATATATATATATATATATATATATATATATATATTTCTATTCTCGTTTGAGATATTATGTTTATGTAACTCATTTAGATTCTATTGGATAATTAAGAAATACAGATTAATAATTAGTCTTCTATGATAGTCAAACTTGTAGCATGTTAGTTAAGTTTTCTAGGTATACATAGATATATTTCAGATAGACAGGTAATCTTCAAACACTTCAAAGACCTACAGAATATGGCATTTAAAATATTTTTAAAAATTTAGACTTTCTGGACAGTGAGACATGTCTGCTCCTGGCAGCACCAATTTACTTCAGAGAAGAGGATGGGCATCGAAGACACTCCATATGGAGTTTATCTTCACCTTGGCAAAAATAGCCATTTGGGCAAGAAACTGTTCTTGCCTGGACTGCTTTATCGACTGAACATGCAGGACCCATAGGAAGGTGACCACTGAACTTTGCTTGGCGAAATGGTCCTTCAGGTTCCTGCTTCACAGAGGAAACTGCCAGACATTCTACAGGACACAGAGAGAAATGACTGAGAGACTCTAGGCCTGTGGGTTGAAGACAGATGCCCCAACTTTACAAAGGAACATTAGGTGACTATCCAGGCTGCCAGCTGTCTCTGTCTACCCTGAAAGATGCCCAAAAGTTGCTTGCATCCTTCTCCCGTTTCTCAGGTAATAATATATCCTTCTGGGGCCTCTGATGTGGTTGAAGACTAGATAGTTATAATTTCCTCAGTTATCATAAAAGATAAGTTAGATATAAAACCTTAGACTCACAAATATAGGATAGCTAGGATATCTTCTTTAATATTGTAACTGTAATTCTTGCTTGATAATTATTTTGTTATATGTAATTTTACTATGTGAAAGTTAAAACCTTCCTTTTGGAAAAAAAAAGAAAAGGGGAAGTGCTCTGGATATTGCTCTGTATAAATAAAATGCTGATTGGCCAGTAGCCAAGCAAGAAGTATAGGCAGGACAAGCAGAGAGGAGAATTCTGGGAAGTGGAAGGCTGAGGCAGAGAGACGCTGCCAGCTGCCAGTCGCCGCCATGGAAAGAGAGATATAAGGTACCAGTAAGCCACGAGCCACATGGCAACTTATAGATTAATAGAAATGGGTTAATTTAAGATATAAGAAGAGTTAGCAAGAAGTCTGGCATGGCCATACAGTTTATAAGTAATATAAGTCTCTGTGTTTACTTGGTTGGGTCTGAGTGGCTGTGGGACTGGCAGGTGAGAGAGATTTGTCCTGACCATGGGCTAGGCAGGACCAGGAAAACTCCAGCTACACTCCCTGAACTGGCTTCTTGTCAGGCATTTGGTCACAGCAAGAAAAAATAGCTAAAACAACTCTGCAATACACTATTTAGTTGTTTATTGCGGTAAAATACACACCAAGGTGAGAACTATTACCAGTCAACTACTTTAAAGTATACAGTTCAGGAAGTAGCATCGAGTCTATTTATACCCTTGTCCGAGCATCCCAGCCATCCATCTCTAGCACTTCAGCCTCCCAACTGCAACTGCATCCAGTGAACACTAACTGTCACTCTCCCCGCAGCTGCCAAACACCGCCCTTCCCCTCCGTAACTCTTCACGTGAGAGGGGTCATGCATCTGTGAGGATTCATTCCCCGTGTGTTTTGTTGCCCAGTCATTTTGTTTTCTCCTGTCTTAAGTTTTTGCTTCCTGCTCCTGGCAGGATTGGACCTAGGACCTCCTGCGTGGTAAACAAGCACTCTGTCACTGAACTATATCCCCAGCCAACTTTTAAATTTTCTTTTTAAACAGTATCCATAAGCTGTCCAGACTAGCCTTGCACTTCTTCACTAGGCCAGGCAGACCCTAAAACTTGCAATTCTCCTGCTTCGGCTTCTATACTATCTGGGGTTATAGGTGTGCCTCACTGCATCTGGCTTTAAGGCTAAAAGCTATTCCATGGCTTGGATATACCATATGTTGTTTACTCATTCCCTCTGTGCAATTAGTATATGTGCCCAGCAGTGAAGTGCTAAATTGAAGAATAATTCTATGCTTGATTATTTTTAAGTGGGAGGAAGAAAGTATCTGGCATGATGAAAGTGAGAATATTTGGTTTTGTATTGTAAGTTTAGAATAGAGAATGTAAGGAGTGGGAACACCCCGTTTTTGAGGGGCTGGCACATCATTTTCAAGAGAGCTGCACCACCTGACACCCTCACCAACAGAGCCTAAGTGTTCAACTCTTCTACACGCTTACCCACATTTGATGTCTGGGCTTTTCGTGTCTAGACTAACGACTGTTGGTGGTGTAAATGCACTTCCATGTGTGACAGCACAGGTGCTCTGCCATTCTGATTCTTGGTCGAGGATTTGGGGGGGTAGGGGGCATTCTCTGTTTTTAATGCCACAACAATTTTTATTAAGTTCACAAAATAACTTAGGCAGGTTCTGTTCATTTATTTTGAAAAGAATTAATAAAAGTCATGTCTTGAAGATATTTGCTACAAAACATGGAGTATTCTCTCGTTTTCCTTAGTAAAGCTTTATGGTTTTTCTCATATTGGACAGGAGCATTTCTGCAAAGATTATTCCCAGGTATTTCATATTTTTGTATAATTGTAAATGGAATAATCAGTCTCATTTTAGAAAACAATTTCAGAAGAAGTCCTATAATCAACAATAACACTCAACTTGAAATACCTGCTATTTTAAGATCTGTGATAAAGGTCAATGGTGCCTGTCTTCCACGTGGAAATTTACTGTACTGGAGTACGAAAACATTGGTTGAAACTCCATTGGATTGTCTCTTTTAAAAACCCAGGGCACTTAAATCACTCCCAAGGAGATAAGTGAAAGTGTGGGTAATTTAATGTTTAATCAATGTTTGTTATAGCTATCATTAATTTTGGGACAAAATTCATGATGCATAAGTTTTCTAATTTCCTACACATGCCTTACATTGGCCTCCCCTTGTGGACTTATATCAATTTTATTACTTTATTAACTTACCATCTAAATTATTGCTGAAGTCCAACTTGTATCCTTCATGTGTGATATATCTGTAGTTCTGTGATTTATTTATTGTATAGCTCTTCACTTAAAAAAAAGCATCTTGAATTTTAATATAACTCCTAGAAGGAAAGATGAAGCACTTTGTGACAGTATGTAGTTTAGCAAGTAGTTTTTGCTTGTTGCATAGAAAGGCTTCTATTGGTGATAGATAGATAGATAGATAGATAGATAGATAGATAGATAGATAGATAGATAGATGACAGACAGATAGATAGATAGATAGATAGATAGATAGATAGATAGATAGATAGATAGATATTTCCCTTGTCAAGTGAAATAAATGTCAGTTCTGATCTAGGTGCTAAGTGAGGAGTAGGTATATAATAGTGTACCCTAAAAGATACATATTTTATAACTGAATATGCCTAGAACTGGGAAATGTATAACCATGTCCCTGACCTCTTCCAAAAATGCCTTAAGAATATGAAAACCAACAAGGGGGCTAGTTAAAGTATTGTCCTCCCTGGTATTTTTCCTGAATAGAAGAGTTTGGCAACAAGTCTGCAAAGCCATGGATGGCATCACTTGGGATCTGAGTACTCTGGAGATGGAGGCAGGAGGATCAGGAGTTCAAGGCCAGACTCAGCTACAGTAATAGGTTTGAGACCAGCTTGGGCTCTATGACACACTATCTCAAAGGCAGTAACCAGGGTTAGGGGATGGCTCACTGAGTAAAAGCATTTGATGCATGAGCATAAAGACCTTCGTTTGGATCCAGCACTGAAGGATAAAGCTGGTTGTGTTTCACATACCTGAAACCTCAGGGCCTGGGGTCAGAGGGAGGGAGACAAGAGATCTCTGGGACATGCTGGCCTCCTGCACAGATAAAAATGGGGAGCTCCAGGTTCAGTGAGAGACCCTGACTCAAGGGAATACAGTGGGGAGTGCAAGAGATAAATATTCAATGTCCCTCCTGTAGCCACTTCATGCACACACAAGCATGCATACATACTTGTGTGTGTGTATGTGTGTGCACATGCAAATACACATCAATAAGAAGATAAAGGCAAGGAGGAAGCAGATGAGAATGAGGAAGAAGAGGGGAAGAGGTGGGTCTACAGCATTTGGGGTCCTGGTGGGGGTGTGCACTCCAACCCTATTTCTCCTCATCACCACTGTCACTTAAGAGACCATGAAAAACCCCTTGGATTGCAGCTCCTATGTTTTTAAGATTCATACTTTGGCCACAAAAGAATACCAGAGACTATTTTTGAACCATTGGAAACAGAGCCCATCCATGTACACAGTGAACCTCAGTCAGGTTGTTATAAACCCCTGTTTCTCCCATCTAATACTCCACTCACTTACCACACCTTTGTTTAGTCACACAAGCAGGTCAGAAACAATAACATGCATCCCTCAGATGTGATTTAAATACTAAGGTGACTCACCAGTAAAACTATCCCTTTGGAATTTGAAGGATAATTTCTAACTCAAGACAGCTCAGTTGAATAAACCAGGGGGGAAAATACCCAAAAAGTACAAATACATCTGCTCAAGCTCCAACAAGTCCAGTGCACAAAAAAAAAAAATTATGTTTGCTAAATTACATTTCCATGTTCTGTTCTTACAGCCCAAATCCAATCAAAGGGTGGTATCATAAGATGATTGGGGCACTGTGTAACTTAATTTATCTAAAAGCATAAATCAAATAGTAAAAGAAAGCTCAGCTTGAAAAGGGAGAGCAAGGGAGTGTGGCTTTTAAAAATAAATAAATAGGCCAAGTATGGTGGCACATGTGTTTAACCCCAGCACTCTGGAGAGAGAAGCAGGTGGATCTCTGTGAGTTCCAGAACAGCCAGGGCTACACAGTGAGACCCTGCCTCAAAAAATACATAAGTAAAATAAAGAGTATATGTAGCCTTGATGCTCATGCCCACCCATAGCCTATAACTATGTTTAAAATTCAACATTCCTCTTTTTTAATGCATGCATATGCAAATGGAGTTTTCCTGTCCCTACCACCCATTCCCAAATAACTGGCAGTCACTTCCAAAATAACTGACTCAGAGAATTAATATAAATTATAAATGCTTGGCCAATAGCTCAGGCTTGTTACTAGCTAACTCTGACACTTAAATTAACCCATACTTCTTATCTATGCTTTGCACATGGATTGGTACCTTTTCTCAGTACAGCATGCCCATCTTGCTTCTCCCTGTGTCTAGCTGATAGCTCTCCAACTCCTCCCTTCCTCATCCCATCATTCTGTTTGGCTTTCCCACCTAACTTTATTCTGTTCAGCTATTGGTCAGTCAGCTTGTTTGTTAAACCAATCATAGCCACATATATTCAAACAGTGTACAGAAGGATTATTCCACAGCATGTGTATGTGCATGTTCATGTATACAGGTGCACATGAAAATGTGTGTGTGCTAGACAACAATCTGGGTGTCATCCTCAAAAATGTCACCAATTCCCCTTTGAAACATGGTCCCTCATTGGCCTAGAGCTCACCAATTAGGCTAGAGTGGCCGGTCAATGAGTCCCAGGGATCCTCTTGTGTCTGCCCACCACCACTCAGATTACAAGCCTAGGCTACCACACCACATTGAGGATTGTTATGTAAGGATCTGGGGATTAAACTTGGGCCCTTATTCTGGAAGACAAGTGCTTTATCAACTGAGTCAGCCATGCCCCCAAGCCTCAATATGAGACCAGTCTGCCTCTGTCTCCCACATGCTAGGATTAAAGGCCTGTGCTACCACACCTGGCCTCAACATTTTTTCTCAATAAATATTTCTTACAATCAGTGACTGTGTCCAAGTGTCCTGAACCATCTCCGTATGTCACCAAAAGCTAAGCTCTGATGTGGTGACAAGTAATCCCTCAATCTCATTCACTGACAAAAATGTAAATTAATTTTGCTCACATTATATGTCTATCTCCAACAGCTATGCCTCTGCCGGGCTGAGAGCATTCCGCCATGGGATGGTGGACTGACTCTCGATAGAAACGCTGTAGTCAGGGGAAGCAAGTATTCCAAAGAGGAAATGAGAGTCTCCAAGCAGGAACGGACTTTGAAAACTTCAGCCCTAAAGTCACACTTATCACTCTGGCTTGCATTTCATTGGCCACATTGTGTCACCTGCATTCAAGATAGTCAAGATAAGCAATTCCCATCCTATAGCCTCGCCTCTTAATTGGTCTCTTGTAAACTACTTCCTGTCAAAACCATCGCTATTCCTATAGCATCCTGAGGGGGCACATCAAATCTGACCATTGCTGTGGGATGGTCTGTATGTCAAGTGTGTTGCTGATTGGTCAATAAATAAATCATTGATTGGCCAGTGGCTAGGCAGGAAGTATAGGCGGGACAAGGAGGAGAATAAAGCTGAGAAGTGGAAGGCTAAGAGAGAGACACTGCCAGCCGCCACGATGACAAATAGCATGTGAAGACTCCGGTAAGCCACGAGCCACATGGCAGGGTATAGATTTGTAGAAATGGATTAATTTAAGCTGTAAGAACAGTTAGCAAGAAGCCTGCCACGGCCATACAGTTTGTAACCAATATAAGTCTCTGTGTTTACTTGGTTGGGTCTGAGCGGCTGTGGGACTGGCGGGTGACAAAGATTTGTCCTGACTGTGGGCAAGGCAGGAAAACTCTAGCTAAAGACCATCTTCCTCCTCTGCCCAGAAACTTCCATAGCTGAGCTTCTCCCATTGCTATACATATCACAACTGAAGTAAGTATGTAGTAATGGGCCAGAAGTTCAGAATAAACATTTTTCCATTAAGCCAATTTTACTTGAAGATATAGAAACATGGATACTTTTTAAATAAAATAAATCAAGTATATTTGGGTACAATATGGAAATCAATAGATGTCTCAAAGAAAGCTGGTATTTGAAGGCTGGGATGGTAGCCCAATGGTGACAGCATTTGCCAGGTAAGCCTGAGGACTGAGGTTTAGATCCTCTTAATCCTTGTAAATTTGGGGTGGGCATAGCAGCTCATTGGTAATTCAGCTACTTGGAAGGAGGAAACAGGGGATTCCCCACAGCAAAATGGCCAGTGAGACTAGCCATGTCATTTAGTTCTGGGGTTCAACTGTGAGATCTTGCTTCAATGAATAAGGCAAAGAGCAATCAAGTAGGCCTCTCAACCGATCAAGCTCAGGCCTATGCACATGATAAACACGTGTACACGTACTCATGTGAACCTACACACACACACACACACACATGCATGCAACACACACACATATACTAGAAAAAAATTAAAATTAAAAAATATGAAAGCTGGGATTTGAATTATTTCTCACTGGGCTTTTCCTGGGTCTCTTGATGCTGTGCTGCAGGATCCTCCACTCTCAAGAGGTTGTTCCCATGGAAGAGGGTGAGAAGAGCTAGGACCTCCTAGGCTGACATTATCTACCTTTCCTGGGCAGAGTTGTCTCTATGGTTACCAACAACCACAAGTGCCTCTGGCCCTTGAATGGTGGCTTTATGTGGATAGTAATATTTTCACTATATTTTCACCTGTGCTAGGCAGAATAATGTCCTTCCATTGGTCATCCCCTAATCTTGGATTTTGGGAATATGTCATATTACATAGACTAAAGGACTTGAGGCAGCATTCGGAAATAAAGTTGCTATCAGTCGACTTTAAAATAGAGCAACTATCCCACATTATCAGTTGGGCTCAATATAATCTCAGACGTCCTTAAATGGATAAGGGAGGCAGAAAACTCCATGTCTGGGTGGTACTGTTTAAGACTCTGAGGATGAGGAAAAGATATAGACGAGCAACTAGAAGCCTCTTGAAGTTTAGGAAAGGCAAGAAAAATGGTTTTCCTCCAGATTCTCCATAGCAAACCCAGCCCTACTGGCGCCTCTATTTTAGCCCAGTGGAGCCTGTTTTGAACTTCTGACCTCCATAGTTACAGCATAGTAGGTCTGTATTATCAGAGGTACTGATTTATGGTAACTTTTTTACAGCAGTAATAGAAAACAAACACAACACCACAATTCTAGAAGAACACCTGCACAGCCTTGCTGCTGCAGCTCTAAATTACCTGCCATTCTCAGGCACTGCTCAATCTATGCTGGACCATCTGCCTGGAGTCCTGTCCCAGCCCTCTGCATAGGCAGCCCTTGATCATGTTTGGTAATTCTCCCAGGTGTCAGATCCTTAAGGAATCCTTTCATGATATCCTCCAAGGTCAAGTATGACTTTTTCATTCTCTTGAAGTCCATATATAAATAGCTTTGTAATGAGAAATCATAATTTAAAATAACACCAAAATGCCCCAAATCTGCAAGTTTTCAGTGCCATGGTCCACAAGTATAAAGTTCCACACCTGACTTCATATGACAAGTCACAGCCAAAAGCAAAGCACACTAAAAATGTACATATAGTTGCTTTCATCCAATATATAAGGTGAATGTGAAATGCAAGTGATCCTGTATTTATAGTCCCCCAAATATTTCATTATGCAGATGCAAACATTCTAAATTTTGAAAAAATACTTAAAATTGGAGACACTTTTGGTCCTAAGCATTTCAGATCAGGGATTTTTTTTTTTTTTTTTTTTTTTTTTGGTTTTTCGAGACAGGGTTTCTCTGTGTAGCTTTGCGCCTTTCCTGGGACTCACTTGGTAGCCCAGGCTGGCCTCGAACTCACAGAGATCCGCCTGGCTCTGCCTCCCGAGTGCTGGGATTAAAGGCGTGCGCCACCACCGCCCGGCTCAGATCAGGGATATTAAACTTGTTGATATAAATTTTAGCCAAACTAAGCCATACCCAAAAAAATGCCAGTGTCATCATTTTGCTGAAACTGAATTTAGCCTAACCCCTAGCATACATCCAAATGCACTGGCCGAAACCTGTCTCAGTTGAGCACGATCTTCTCTTCCTGGTGCTGCACCAAGACCTCTCCTCAGTATCCTTCTCCTCATACCAGTTAGTGACTGTCAAGATGCTACCATCTCCATCCTTAGGGCATCTCTTCCATGCATGGTGTCCTGAAATCTGCAGCCAGACAGATGAAATACCTTACTGTGGTCCAAGAGCCTCTGTCTGCATGATTCTACCTAGCATCTGGAGCAGCTGCCCTCCTTGAGGAGCAGCTGCCATGTCCCATCTGATGCATGTCCAGCATCTACCAACCTCTTCCTAGTCCCTGTTCTCTCTGGGTCTTCACTCTAGTAGTCATCATTTAGAATTTCATGAAAATGCAAGAATATGGGGCAGTGAGATACCTCAGCAGTAGGGAAGCTTGTTGCCAAGCTTAACATCCTCAGTTCAATCCCAGGGATCTACATAGTTGAAGGAAAGAGTTGGCTCCTGTGGGTTATCTTCTGACCTCCCAAGGTGTACCATGCACTCATGCAAGTATGCATTTGAGAGAGAGCGCGCGCGCGCGCACACACACACACACACACACACACACACACACACACACACACACACACACACACACACACACTCTAAAAGTTTTACAAACTGTAACAATACAAAAAGAGAGGGAATGATTCATACAACCTTCCCTGAAACAAAGGAACTGGAGATGGGCTCAGCCTCCTGTTAGAATGTAAGATCAGTTAAAGACTGGAGGGAAAACACTACCCGTGCCCCAATAAAACATCTTAGTCCACCTCCATTAAAAATGGTATATCAGCCGGGCGGTGGTGGCGCACGCCTTTAATCCCAGCACTCGGGAGGCAGAGCCAGGCGGATCTCTGTGAGTTCGAGGCCAGCCTGGTCTCCAAAGCGAGTTCCAGGAAAGGCGCAAAGCTACACAGAGAAACCCTGTCTCGAAAAACCAAAAAAAAAAAAAAAAAAAAAAATGGTATATCAATATATGTTCTGGCTGTTGTTTAGCTTGGGGCTCTTGTGGGACTCCTAACAGTGAGAGTGGGGGTGTCTCTGACTACTTCATCTTCTCTTGGGACCCTTTTCTTCCTACTGGGTTGTCTCATCCAGCTTTGATGTGATGCGATGTGCCTACTCTTATTGTAACTTGCTATGCCATGTTTGGTGGATATCCCTGGGGAGGGGGCCTGCTCTTTTCTGAGGGGAGGTGGGGGGGGGCTGGAAGGAGAGGAGGGAAAGTGAGCTGCAGGTGGGGTGTAATACATGAGCAAAGAATAAATAAATAAATAAATAAATAAATAAATAAATAAATAAATAAATAAATAAATAAATTTTTAAAAAGAAAAAAAGGATCTGGTTGTAGCAAGCCTTGAGGGCATTTTCTTAATTAATGATTGATGTGGGAAGGTAAAGTATTTACCCTAATTGTTCTAGTATTAATAAGAACTTGGGAGTCAGAAATTGAGATTAAGAACCTGATAAATCCAAAGAACAGCAGAGGAATGACCCAACTCTCCATGTCTTCCAGACTGAAAAATCCACGAATCTTTTTAAGCCCCTTCTTCCTCCCTGTGTCTCTCTCTCCTCATTTTAGTCCACCAAGAATTCTATGGTTTGTTTTAGCCAGCTGAACATGGACTCTGCCCTCAGAATTAAGGTTTAATTTTATTGGCAGTTTCCGAATAGCAGTGTGAAGAATTCTCCTACAACAGGAAGACCCAGGCTGTTGTGGGTGGTGCCATCCCTGGGCTTGTGGTCCTGGGTTCTATAAGAAAGTAGGTTGAGCAAGCCATGCTAATCACCACAGTAAGCAGAACCACTCCATGGCCTCTGCAACAGCTCCTGCCTCCAGGTTCCTGCCCTGTTTGAGTTCCTGTCCTGACTTCACTCTATGATAAACACTGATATGGAAGTATAAGTCAAATAAATGCTTCCCTGTTGCCGAAGGATTGTTCACACTGCCACTCCACTGTTCCAATAAAGTTTACCTTGAATCAGAAGGTGGAGCTAGCTATTAGCTAACCAAAATTGGCCATAGAGGTTCTGGAGGACCAAGGACATATAGAGAGACACAGGAAGTACTAGAGAGGGTCTTAGAAAGATGAGTGGCCTTTTGGGTCGAGGAAGGAGACAGAGAGGAGGTCATTGGTTGCTTCTCTGCCACTTCTCTGATCAATCAGGTTTCAACCCCATATCTGACTCCTGAGCTTTTATTAATAATAGAATAATTTAGGTAATTGTTACACACCCTCCACAAAAAAAAAAAAAAATGGTGCCTCAAAGAAAGCATCCAACAGAGACCACTACAGAAAACTACAACCAATCAAAATACAGAGAACAAGTGTTCATATGGTGCCCAACCCCAACCTACACACTTACAACACAAGTCCTGTACCTAAGGCTCAGGGAACGCCACAGAAGAGAAAGCAGAAAGATCATAAAAGCCAGAACAGGATGTCTGCTATGAGGGAGTATCCTCTAGAAATACCATGAAGTTACGCCCATGAGTCTCAACAACATGACTGCCTAAACAGGACCTGAACAATGACAACACCAGCAGACATGCTAACATGAAAGGGGAACTGTTATGGGGCCCCACCCCCTAGATAAAGAACTACAGTCAACTAAGGAACACTGAGAGCGGGAGAGAAAGTCTTTCCCAGGGAAGAGCCACCCAACTGGTTATACAATACCAAATGGCCAGCCCTGAAGTCATATACACGCAAATAATAACATGCAGGCTGAACAGATTGTATTTATATATTTAGGAGAAAAAAAAAGAGAGAGAGAGAGAGAGAGAGAGAAAACAATTAAAGAAGAGGCAGTGAATTTGAGAGAGAGCAATGGATGTGAACATGGGCGTAGCTGGAGGGAGGAAAAGGAAAGAAAGAAATGGCATAATTATATTCTAATTTCAATTTTTTTCCAATTATTAAAAATAGTACTGAATTAACAATACATTCAATCAAGAATTACAGCAGCTTCTATGGTAACATAAGACCAGCCTCCTTTAAGGACTGACTTGCATTATCTTAGTTCATCTAACACTTGAACAAATTCATGAGCAAATCCTAAATGGTCCAGAGTTTGATAATTTTGCCCAAAGCCATTCAGTAATAAAGGGTTTCAATCCTACATCAGAAACCTGGTACCGAGCGTGATGTGGTGACACATGCCTGGAGTTCCAGCTACTGGGAAGCTGAGGCTAGAGAATTGTTTGAGCTCAAGAATTCAAAGTCAACCCAGACAACACAGAGAAATCTTATCTTAAAGCAAAAAGAAACCAACCCGCCTGTTCTGCCTTACCTGTTACCTTGAACACATAGCACATGAGCACGTAGCACAGGCATGGACCAGTTGAATCCAGCCATGCTGACCCACATCTACAAGCACAGCCTACATTCCCTCCTGAGTCTGCTTGCTTTTCCTTAGTAGAACTAAGATAGGTAGTGACATTTACTTTAAAACCAAGATGCTAGGGGAAATAAGTGAAGAAAATGCACCAGATCTGACAGATCATCAAGGAATCTGACCCAACAGCTTCAATAATAGTAGAAGAGCTGTCTATAGACCCCGGTAACCATTCCTGAACCAACACCAGTCGGTACACCACATACTTATACCATCCAGGGGGCTCCTTCTCTCCCTGTCCCTGAACCAGAGTGGTGGTGTAATTTTGTTGTTTTCAAAATTTGAGGTCTCTCTTTTGATGTACTCTATCCCGGGACCATGTTCTAAGTTAAAATTAGAAAAACAAATCTAATTTGGGATTTTTTCCCCAGTACACAGTGGTTCCCCCAAGATATGAACCTCCAGAGGCCACATACCCACTCTCTAGACCTGTGTCTCATTCCAAAAGCACCCACCCTTCTGCCTTCCCCAGATGACCTTCCCTTCAGGGAAGTGGTCTTTTATAATTACAGTTTTAATATTTAAAATTAGCTTTTACATACGGTGACCATAACACAGAGTACAGTGGAACATTCTCTTGCAAGGCTTTTCCTGAGTGTTTGTGCAGGTTCTCTACATATAATAGTCTATTTAATAAGGGACCTAGTGTGTTTTACCTCTTTCATCCTTATAGAGCACCTGGTGTACAGTGGAACACACATCCCACCCATTTCTACAGAGTTTCCCATCTGGCAGTAATGCAAATAGGAGAGGGAAAAAAAAAAACTTTACCAAAAGCAAATAGCAAAATACACTCAAATACTATTCTTATTTTTGCATACAAAATACATTTATTTCAATTGTTTTTGCTAAATTGACTTATTTTTTCCTCATAATGAAATAAAACTGATTATTAACACATACATACAGAATCTTACTGGGTTTAGATCATTTTAAAAAGAGTTGAGCATCTGTACACTAGCCCATAATGTCAAAGCCACAGATTGGAATTCCATATGAATGCATGAATCCATTAAGGACTCATTTTCAATTATTAAGAAGCAAAGATCTGTGCTCTTTATAGAAATTAGAAATGGCAGAAAATAACATCAACATTCATAACTGCTACAATTAGTACCAATAAAAATTTTAAATCGAATTAAAATCAGAGTGATGATAATAAGAGTAATGAAATTTATGGAGCACCATGTGGCTCTATATTTCTTCAGAGAACCCTGGAGTCCATTATTTCAGAGGAATGAAGTCGTCACTGCTTGCTTTTTCTAAAAACTCACTCCCACGAATGAGAATGTCAATCTGGGCAGCTTCTCCATCCTTCGTGACAGCCTCTCGGCTTCCGTACAGTTATCTGGTTCTACGAAACCTCATTGCTTCTCTGTAGACCCAGCATCCACGGGCTCTGGTGTGTCCACATTCTGAATAGCATGACATGACACCAAGAGCAAGAGTCCAAAGAGCTTTGAAACTGGAAAGCCAGATCTCTATAATTTAGCACATCTATGATGGCTAAATACTTGTTCTTAAAAGCTTATACTGAAGAGCCCCACCCTGCCCAGGTATTACCCGCATTTCTTATAATCCTAAAACCTAAAATCGATAGTAGTCATTAATCTGCTCATGGCCACAAGTAACCTGGAGAATGTGATGGAGGGTTCTCATGAAACATATGCAAAAGCACTTGAACTTTTTCATCAAATTCCAAGAGGTTCACAAACATATTAAAGGTCAGCCAGACCTTCAGAGAGTCTATGAACTCATCCCAAGCTAGTAAACCTGCCTTATGGCTATTTTGTTTTCCTTAATATTTGGCATTAAAATTAACTGACTTAATTTTAAGCCCGGAGTTAAAGTGCTAAGTTGACATGGGCTATTGCTTACTAATGCTATTGTATATATCAGTGTATGTCAAGACAACCAGAACAGAAAGAAACTAGCACTGTGGCATTACCTATGACCTGACAGCTAAGAATTTACTTTCTAATAAGGCTGGATGGACTTTCCTCAGGGTTTTCCTGACATGGTTACAAATATGCAGTCTTAAGTAGGGAGGGAGAAAAAGACACCCATGGATAAACAGCATGTACTCCAGAGAGTCCTTTTTGTCTAGAAATGGGAACACAAAAATAGTATCTTCTGAAGGCCTGGAGGTATCATTGGTTCTTAAGAAATAAACATAATCCTTATCCTAATTTTACTCTTAAAGCATAAAGGAATCAACATTTTTAATGGTACCTGCGTGTTGTGGAGTCAGTACAGACCCATCACATGGGTTTAGGATGTCTCAACTGGATCCACCTCAGAACTAAGAAGCCCTGGAAAGCCTTGAGTAGAGAGTCACAGAGGCAGAATGAGGAGATGGGACTGTGGGTTTTAACCTGGGCTGTGTCCCAGACCATGGTTACCTATGAATACAGACATATGGAAAAAAAATAGTCACCAAGCCACAGTAGCTGCCATCTCATTCCAGTATGAATGGTGGAACCTGCCTCAACCTCAGCACCCAGGAATCAGAGGCAGGCCAGCACTCCCAGAGGCAGAGGCAGGCGAGTTTAAGGCCTGCGAGTTTAAGGCCAGCCTGGTCTACACCGTGAACTTCAGGGATCCAGAACTACATAGTGAGAGCCTTTCAGAGGGAGGAAAAAAAAAGATGAAAAACAGTAAGTGCTGGTGAGGATGTAGCGAGAGGGGAAATCTCCTACAAACTGCTGGTGGGAGTGTGAAAATAGAGTACTCAGTATGAAAAATGGTACAGAAGATCCTCAAAAACCTGGAACTAGAGGTACCACACAACCAAACAACCCTGCTATTGCATATATATCCCCAGGTGGCATGATAAGAATGTTAAAGAGAGGTCTCGATTCGTGTTTATTAGAGCCCTTTTCAGACTAGTCAAAATAGGGGATCAACTAAGGACTCATCAATGAGTAAATAGACAAAATGGTGTGTCCACATGGCAAAGCATTATTCAGTCAGAAGGATTTCATTAAAGGTGAAATCCTTCTGTATGCTACATGCGTGGAACTGGATAACACCATTCTAAGTGAAATAAGTCAATCACAGAAAAACAATGTTGCACGCTCTCACTTCCATGTGGAAGCTAAAAAGTTGATCTCAAAGATGCAGAGAATCAAACGGTGGTTGCCAGGACCTGGGGAAAGTATGGAAGAGGAAAGAAAAAGAGGAGACAATTGGTGGATACAAGGAAAGGAGAAATCACCTTTTGTCTTTTGTTCCTTCTTTATACCGAGGGAAAGTTTTAATGTCCCACGGCAGAGTAAAGTAGCTATGTTTGATAAGAAATAGCTGAATTTCCAAAGTAGCTAATAGAGAGAACTTGGAATGTTCCCAACACAAAGACATGATGAAATGTCTGAGGTGTTTCTTGTGTCAATTAAAATCAGTCATTACACGCCGTGTACTCGGTGGCAGGGAGTGCTACCACCAAGATGTCTCAGTATCCCAGTGTGTCGATGTCAGAGGTTCCTTTCAACCACCAGTTCTTTCCAAATGAGTTCTACAAATGGGTCCTTGTGGACTTTCAAGCCATTTGCAAGGAAATGTTACCTGCATAGGCGAGAAATTAGACATAAGCCCAGAACTGGAGAAAAGGGGCATTAGGAGAGTGCTCAGCAGGAAAGCAGGTGTGACCAACAGGGTTACTGGAAGTAGCCATCCCAATCAGATTCATGAGTGCTAAGGGTTAAATATAAAGTGGAGCCACTATGAAAGAATAAGGCTCATCAATGGCCCTCAGGTACAGACTCCAATTAGGCTTCATAAGAAATTGTATACCGCCGGGCGGTGGTGGCGCACGCCTTTAATCCCAGCACTCGGGAGGCAGAGCCAGGCGGATCTCTGTGAGTTCGAGGCCAGCCTGGGCTACCAAGTGAGTTCCAGGAGAGGCGCAAAGCTACACTGAGAACCCTGTCTCGAAAAAACAAAAAAAAAAAAAAAAAAAAAAAAAAGAAATTGTATACCAAATTATCAAACTAAGCTCACTTTTCTTCATCTTAATCTTAGGAATAAATGTTAAAGTTTTACATGCTTTCAATTAGGTGGTGTCATTTTTAAAGTAAATGAAAAAAGGAGGCGTTTGCTGCATTTTAAAAGAACTTAGACTTCCTCAAGAGAGGTAATCAATACTTCAACTGTGTCTCAGGATCTCCTGGGACACACTTCTCGAGAGTTCTATTTCATTCCGATGCCTGAGCATTAGGTATCAGTACTGTGAACGTTAAAAACTCAGTTCTAGAAGCCTTTTAATAACAAACATACACTTAAATCTGTTTTCTCTTAATGCCTCAAAAAACTATTCTCCCCTTCCTGCTGCTCTTGACATCTTACATAAGATTTCTGTGTCCTCAAGCAGTCAGTGTAAAAGACGACACTGTGACATCTTACCAGGCTAGTCTGAAGGAGATGATGGGTAGGACAAAGCTGAACTATTTGGTCCCTCTCCTTCTACATCTCTGCTCATACCTGCCATAGTCTTGTGAAAAGGATATGATGGCCAAGACACCTACATCCTCATTATCCCTGCATCGCTGTTGTTTGCAAACACCATCTTTCTTTAATTACCCCTACCTAAAGATACATGAAAGCAAGGAGAGACAGAAAAGGCCAGTGTAATATTCCAGTAGAATCACAAAAGCAGATGCACGACTGTCTTATTAACTTTGTTGTGGTGATGTGTTATAAAATGCAAAACGCAGAAAGGGGGCAGTAATTTGTTAATAAATATGTTAATTAGGCAGAGTAAATGTCTTTTTGGCATGCAGGGGGAATCACTGATTGTAAACCCCGTGCACAGCACATTTCAGAGGGCAGGATGCAGTTAATAAAACCACCTTTATGTTTTATATTGCTGCTCTTTAGCAGAAACAGCTAATAACCAATTTACATTAATGGTGTGGGCACAAATGTAAATTAGCCCCTTTTTTGGTTTATATTACTGCAATGCAATCCTAATGTTAAAGTGTTGTATTTGGAATTTCATTAAAGGAAAAGATCTGAGAATCCAATACAGACCTAGGACCCGCTTCAAGGAATTTTAATATGAAACCAAAATTACACTGCACATCCTTGTTCACCACATGGGAATTTCCAGAAACCCCTGCTATCAAATGTTTTCCCTAGCCATGGCAATATCCACAACCCCAAGCTCCTGTGGGTGTTCGGTGTGTCCTGCTGGCCAAAAATATGTCTCCCAGCTCCACGGCTGCAACAATATGGTCTTGTGCAACTGTAATCTGGACTTCTGGTCAACTCTCTTTGCTTACCAACCAGTGGCAGCCTTAGCTTGTCAACAGACAAAGAGATCCTTGTATCAGATGGGCTTTCATAGGTCCAGGTGGCCGGAGGGCAGAACAGGGAGCGACCTGCAGAGCCTTCTGTGACTGGGTTCCCAGTAGCCACAAAGAGCCACTGCAAATGTTAGCAGAGCCTCACAACACTCATTTGTGCTGTCCAAGCTGGCAGAAGTTTTCCATTTCTGCCCTTACTCATCTGCGACCTCTCCTACTACTCACTAGGTCTTTCTTTAGTCACGCTGTGCCAACAGCTACTGTCTGCACCAAAAGTTAATTTCACTACACCCTTCAGTGTGTCGCTGGAGGTGCAATAAATCACAAACCAATTTGCAATTTTGCTATGCCCTACTTGATAAGGCCGTGAAGCATTCTTTCCCCCCACGATATACATGTTTTTAAACATGAAGATTAGAAACAGGAACACGTCTCTGGATGCACACTGAAATTTTAACCTTCTTTTTGAAGAGACGCTGACCCCCTCAGGTCCTGTTGGAATGAAACATCCACTTGTGCTCACTCTCTTGAGTTTGATTCTTGGATCCAGTAGCTGCCTACAGGCCCTGATGCTGCAGAACATCTTAAAAGAAGCTTTTTTTTTTTTTTTTGCAACTTCAGCAAATAAATTCTGTATTCAGACAAAATACAAGTTGTTAGGACTGTGTTACTCTGAATTAGGCTAAGCACTTTAAGGGTACAGAGTAAAATTTATGCATATTTAAAAGTTTGATGCATCCTATTCCTGGAGGTGGATAAAGAGACTTTATTATTCCTTCTGTACTTTGCACTTTTTTAATTGACAAGTACAAGTTGAATATCTCAATAATATAAATTACTATGATATTTTGATATTGATATATATATATATATATATTATGCTATATGCTATATACATAATATATATTATGGATTAGCTACATCAAACTACTTGTAATATGTATCATTCACACTCCCAAGAACAGTTAAAATCTATTCTTACATGGCCTGGAAGATGTCTTCATCAACAGTGCTTACTACACAGACATGACGATCTAAGTTCAGCTCCCAGTACCCTGAAAAGGAAAGCTAAGCCAGGCATGGCAGCATACTGGTACCTTAGCTCTGGGAAGGCAGAGACAGGAGCATCCCTGTGGCTTGCCAGCCAGACCGTCTAGCCAAATCGGTAAGCCCCAGGTTCAGTGAGAGACTCTGTCCCAAAACATAAGGTGACTGTGCCAATAAGATGGCACAGTAAGTAAGGCATTTGCTGCCAAGCCTGAGGACCTGAGTTCGAGCCCTGGGACCCACAGGGTGGAAGAAAAGAACAGGCTCCCATACACTGTCCTCTGACCTGCACACATACACTTTGGCATGAACTGCATAAGCACACGTGGCATAAATAAGTGTGCAAAAAAGAAAAAGGTGAAGAGCAATTAAGCAACACACCCAATGTTGACCTCTAGCCTACGCACATGCATACACATATACACACATGTTCATCTGCACCTGCATAGGTGTATACACAGATGTGCATGAACACACTGGCAACTCTACTCTTAACTATTTCAAATACATGGTATCTGTTATCGGCTCCAATCACTGTGCTCTACCATAGATCACAGAACGTACTCTGCTGTCTACCTGATGTTGTGGAATATTATTTTAAGGTGTGTCACTTTTGTTTGTGTTGCATTTGTTTAACTCTGTGAAGCTGTGTTACTGTGCCTGTCTAGAACACCTGATGGTCTAATAAAAAACTGAATGGCCAACAGGGAGGCAGGAGAAAGGATAGGTGGGGCTGGCAGAAAGAATTAGAAAAAAAAAGAAAGAAAGAGCAAGAGAAGAAAGAATGAGAGAGAAAGGAAGAGGATGCTAGGGGCCAGCCACACAGCCACACAGCCACACAGCCAGCCACAGAGTAAGAGTGAAAGTAAGATTACAGAAGTAAGAAAAAGGAAAAAAAACAGAGGCAAAAAGTAAATGGGATAATTTAAAGTTAAGAAAAGCTAGCAAGAAACAAGCCAAGCTAAAGGCCAGGCATTTATCATTAAGAATAGTTCTCTGTCTGTAATCTCTCTCTGTCTGGGTGGCGGCCCCCCCAAAGGAGCAAAAACAACAACAATCTGAAATTTTGAGTTTTTTGACCAACATCACCTGCCCGACCCTTCTAACTCTAGCCTCTGGCAAACATCACTTTACTCTCTCCGTGTTGGATGTTTTTATGTTTCATATTTAAGCAGGATCACACAGTATCTGCCTGACTTATTCTACTTAGCATACTGTCCTGCTCATTATGTATTACTGCCAAGACAGGGCTTCCCTCTCTTTAAAGCCAAGTGATAGTCTGTTCTGTATTCATGCTACATTTGCTTTGTCCATTCAACCACAGAGAGACACTTAGGCTGATCCCTTATCTTAGTTATTATCAATGGTCCTTGTCTCAGGGTTTCCATTGCTGTGAAGAGACACCATGACCATGGCAACTCTTATAAAGTAAGACATGTAATTGGGGCTGGCTTACAATTTAGAGGTTCAGTCCATTATCATCATGGCAGGAAGATGGCAACACACAGGCAGACATGGTGCTGGAGAAGGAGCTGAGAGTTCTACATCTTGATCCTCAGGCAGCAGAAGGAATCTGAGTGCTGGGCATAGCTTGAGCACATGAGACCTCAAAGCCCACCCCTACAGTGACACACTTCCTCCAACAAGGCCACACTATTCCAACAAGGCCATCCTAACAGTGCCACTCTCTGTGGGCCAAACATTCAAACACATGAGTCTATGGGGGCCATACCTATTCAAACCATCAAAGAACTTATTATACTCATGGAAGTGCAGATATCTTGACACACTGATTCACATCTGGATGAAAACCTAGTAGTGGGGGCTGGTGAGTTGACTCAGTGTTTAGAGTACTAGTTCTTGTGAAGGACCCAGGTTCAATTCTCAGCACCCACATGGAGCCTCACCACTTTCTCAGGCACCAGGCATGCATGTGGTGCACAGATATATGTGCAAGCAAAGCACTCATATGAAAAATAAATAAATCTAGAAGAAAATTTTAAAAAACAGTAGTAGGGTGGCTGAATCATGCTGAAGTTGGTCTATCAATTAATTAATTTTGAGAAATCATGTTTTCCATGAAGGCTATATTAATTTGCATTCTGCCCACCAACTATGTGCAATGTTTCTTTTGTTCTCACGTATTTGCTAATACTTGTTATTATTCATCCATTTCATAGCAATCACTCTAACATATGTGAGGTAGTGTTTCCTTATGGCTTTAATTGGAGCTTTCCTGATGATTAGTAATGTTAAAAATTATTTCATATACCTGATGGCCATTTATTTGTGTCTTTCTTTGCAAATTCTTACTTTGAAGACTTCCAATGTTAGCCTATTACAATTTCAAACTAACCAAATCCTAATGAATTTGGGAGGGAGATTTGTTAAGACTTTTGTTTGCTTTTTGTATATTCAGTCAGGATTTCTAAGTTAGATGGTAACAAATAGCCTTTCATATTTACTAATTCCATTTTTGTTTTGTCTTTACTCACAATATAATGATTAAACCCATTTCTAGGGAATTTTTCAGGTTTAAAGAAGTCATATATCGCCAACTAACAACCAAAATAGCACTGATTCTTTTAAGCAGGGTAATTACTGATGGACGTTAGAATTAGTGGGTGAAAGTAGGATGAGAAATAAGATTATCATAGTCTCAAAAATGCCCATAAGATACTAGCTAGCTACCTGTTAAAAAACTGATGGGTGCCAGATGTAGTGATGCACACCTTTAATGCCAGCACTTGGGAGGTAAAGGCAGGCAGATCTCTGTGTGTTCAAGGCCAGCCTGGTCTACAGAGTGAGTTCCAGGACAGTCAGAGCTACATAGTGAGACCCTGTCTCAGAGAAAGAGGGAGAGAAAGAAAGAGACTGATGAATGCTTAGTCCAAGACCAGAATCAGAAGCATTGAACAGGGGCCATATATAGTGTGAATCTCAAAGAAATTGAGTTAAGGTTTAGAAAGAAGAGGCAGGAAAAAATGTCCGTAACAGTGCTGAGAGAAAGAAATCTTTCCTAACCTATTTCACAGGGTGTGGCTAAGGAACCCATAGTAGGCAGATCAGACAGGAGGGAAAACACACAAACTGACTTAATATAAAATTTCAGGTGACACGGTGCTGTCATAAGGAAATGAAGACCTGAACAGAGGCAGACCTACCCAGTGCCAGTGTGATGGAGCTGATGAAAAAACAGTCACTCTCGGAGAAGCACAACCGGAAAATGGATCTGATCCAATAGCAATAAACTGTTATGGGTTCAGCAAGGCCAGCTGGATGCTGCGTCCCTGTGCTTGGAAATAAGAATGCTCCTTTCCTCAGTATGTGGGAGGGCATCTTAGGGTGACCCGCTTCAGGGGAAGATCAAAAGCTCTGACCTAGGCTTTATGACATGCCTCAGAGGAGGACAGCAGCCCAAGGGAAGAGTGACCTTCCTATGTCTGCCTGTTGCTCAAATGCCAAGATGCTATATTTTAGGAGAGCATGTCCTGAACCCCATTACCAGGAAATATGAAAGGAGGAAGGCAGAGACTGGGGTCTTCTCTACAATCACATACACAAAATGTAATTCAAGCTACATATGAACTTGTATTTTCACTTGGCTCAATTTTCACAAGCAAGGAGCTAGAACACCTTTGGATAAAAAGGAGATAGGATATCAAAAAAAATAGAAAGGATACAGAGTAGAGTTTCTGGGTTCAAATCCCAGTTCACCTCTTCCAAAAAATGAATCTTGACATCTAAATCAGTTCAATTCCAAAATCTGACTGCTTATTGCACTCTTAAGTAATTTTCTTATTTAAAAACAAATCTTGCAAGGACAGAACCACATTAAAGAACAATTTCTCAATATCTTCAAAGATTTATAATATACGTAGTCCATGACCAGATAATATTGTTCCTAGGCATAAACTTAGAGAATTAGACATTTATATCAGGAGGAACATACAAGATTGTTTGCTACAATATTGTTTGTGTCTCTAAAACTAAAATGAGGCTGGATAGATGGTTCAGTGGTTAAAAGCAGTTGCTGCTCTTCCAGAAGACCCACAAATTAGTTCCCAGTACCCAGGTGTGATGACTCATAACTACCTATAACTCCAGTTCCAAGAGATCTGACTCACTCTTCTGGCTTCCGTGGGCACACCCACACACCCACACACATGTCACACACTCACATAGATATACACATATACACATAAATAAAATAAAATGATAATAATATAAGACAACCTAATTATTCATGAAAAAAGTGAAGCAATGAATACACTGAGATACATTTATATACTAGAATATCATATAGCTTATTTATAAAATGAAGAAAGTATAGTTGTAGTTGTGTACATGGATGGTTCGCAGAATGCTGAGTGCAAGATCCCATGAAAGAAGTTATATGAGTAATGTCATTCCATAAATACACTGTTTAAAAGTGTGGCTGTACATTGCTTTAGGAAATATAAATGCATCATAAAAGCATGACTTCACAAGAGAACCAAGTTCAGAAAGCAATTACCTCCTGAACAGACGTGGACTAGGCATTCCAAAGCTTCAGCTGCAATGGGTTTATTTATTAAATGTGACAGTAAGACACATATTTATTTGCAGTATTATCCTTTATACTTTCCATATCTTAACCATTACCCAATCTCCTGATTTTCAAGAAAAACTACCTATATAATATAAGTATATGCACAGAAGATCTTTATAAAGAATTAAAAATAAACTGTGGGCAAGCTTGCCCTTGAGAAATCAACTGAGGACATAGGGTTGAAGAAAGAGATCCACCTTTCACTATTGTATGGCTTCAATGTATGCCACGTGAAAATGTTATTTTCAAAACAATAATAATAATTTTATTAACAACACAAAAAACACAAGTTACTTGATGCTGTTAGCACATGACTTATGTGATAATGGTGGCCTCACCCAATGCCATGTGTATTTAAGCAATTAATGAGCTCAGCTTCCTCTCTTGGGGAATGAGATGCTAGCTCTGTAGCTCACAGATGTCATAAACGCAAAGCACATCAGTACTGCCTTTCATTCTGCGTAATATTTTTGCCTCCATAAAATCCCATGGATGTGATCTTATGAGCTGTCAGAGTAGTGGAAGAAATGGCCTCAGTACATTATTTTGTGATAGTCTCAGTATAAAAATTTTTGGCTGCGAAATGAAGCCTGCTACCATTTCAAATTCAGCTCAATTCAATTCAACCACTCCTTATGGAAATCCTACCTGTTGGAGACTAAGGTAGAAATATGAATAAGAAACAAGTTCCTGACCTCAAGAATAGAAGCTCATGTTCTAATGAGGTCCAGTTGGCCTTGCTTTGTCTCCAGAATTAATCATCTAAATTTATGGGGTTGGGAGCAGATAGTAATTATCATTGCTTATCTTTCTCTCTTCCTTCAACCTGTCCATGAACAGCAAGTGCCTTCCAGTGTTAGCTCTATTGTTTTCCAAGGTATGAGAAAAGGCTCATACTTGTAAGCAACTCCCAAACACTAAGCAGATGTGCACAATGATTGGTATTGCAATCAAATAAATCTTGCAACCAAGTTGATCTGGCACACATTTGATGATATGCATAATCACTATCATGCAGCCTGGTAATTAAAGATAATTGGTAAATAATTCATGTAAATTACTGTAATTGATATAGCTCTGCAGTTAAGCCAAGCATTTCTAGGGTCAGTTGAGTGGAGTAAGAAGTAGTTGGCCCAACTGAAAACCCTCTGGATCTGCTAACATGAAGGATCTCAAGTCTTTTCTTGCCCTGCGGAGCCTCCCATTGCTTTGTGCCTCCAGAAAGCTCCAAGCTGACAGCTGAGCCTACCCCCAGAGGTTCCAAGGTCTGCTGCTTCCTGCATTTACAGGTACATTTGGTATTCTCTGTTACAGAGGACAAGGTGTCAACAAGGTTAGCTCAGACCCCAGGCTTTGGACTGGATGCTTGGAAGGAGCCTGACTCTTCCCTCCAGCAGTGAAGGTGCCAGAAGCCATTTTCTAAGAGCTGTGCCTTCCTTTCAACACTCCCTTCTGAAAGCCAGACATACTCTGGGGAAAAACATCAAGAGATGTGATTCAGAAAAGCCTGCTGCCTAAAGTTTCTCTCCTGAAATTCTCCTCATTAGTGGGGCTCACAGACTAGTGCCCTGGGAATGCCAAGAGAGGCCCCAGGCATTTGCCCACAGGGTACTTCTGTCTACTTGGCTTAGGTTCCCTTGCTAGCTAAGGGTAGGACAGCAGTGAAGGTTTGGTAGGTTTCCCACTTATGAATCATGGGTGAGAAATCATTCTGGAGAAAAGAAATGCAGCCAAAACAGGACCCAAGACGGGGTGCAGGGCTCACGGGGTGACCTTGAGCAGGGAAACAAAGAGCCCAATTATAGAAAAGGAACTAAAATACACAGGGACTAACACGTCTTAAAAGAATATTCTGGAATACATAGGCAGTGATGAAGGGTGGTTTCTGTCTTCGCCCTTCAGCCAGACTTTCTCTCTCTTCTCAGCTAGCTGTGCCACCAAAGTCACGGTGTATGCTCCTTGCTAAAGTGAGAAAGAGACTCAACAGGCTTGTGTGCCAGCAGTCATTCAGAACCATCCTACTTTTTGTATTATTACCTCGGGTTTAGTAAAGCTCTCCATATGGATAAACCATCCATGCCTATGCACTGAGTCCTAAGAATATAATCCAAGTGCCCAGAAACACTGAGCTTTTGTCATGGATAATGCCTAGGAAGGTCTTAGAATGCTGGGGGAGCCGTGGTAGTGGCGCACGCCTTTAATCCCAGCACTCGGGAGGCAGAGCCAGGTGGATCTCTGTGAGTTCGAGGCCAGCCTGGGCTACAGAGTGAGTTCCAGAAAAGGTGCAAAGCTACACAGAGAAACCCTGTCTCGAAAAACAAAAAAAAAACAAAAAATAAAAACAAAAACAAAAGGAATGCTGGGGGAAAAAAATAAATAGAGGCTGGTGGGGAGAATTCTGATGACTTAAGCTCTAAATAACAAGAACCAATGTCCCTCTGTCAGGTGTCAGAGTATTGTTCTAGGGCCTCCAAAGTACAGGTAGTAATAGATTTGCATAGAGCTCCCAGATTTCCTACAGAGCATTCTCCAAAACATGGTGGGGGGGACAGCAAATAAATTCAGGGATCTCTGTTTTAAATAAATGTAAATATATTTTCATATTAAGGGACTTCTCAAGAGCCTTTGATATGGAAACACAAAAGTAGAACTAGATGTGCATAGATGTGCAGTGTTTCCCAATACCAAGTGATAAGACTCTAAGGGAAGTATATTTTCATCTGGTCTTCTCAATTTTCTCTTCCCCATTGAAGGCAAAGGCAGACTTACCTGTCTTGTCTCAGGGGAGAATCATGGCAAGACCAGTTGGATTTCATCTCCAGATCAGAGCTACAGAAGACAGTTTGAGGGCCATGAGAGCAGAGACAATATTCCCTACTCCTAACAGAGTCAAATCTTTAGCAGGGGATCCCAACTTCACCAAAACTCCTGTGTCCCACAGTACAGAAGCAGCAGGGAGCCCACCCACAGAGGGTGTAGGTTGGGCTGTTGAGCATCTCTACAGCAGAAACTGCTATGGGCAGCATCTCTGTAGACAAATTTCACCAACTCTCAGCCGATCCTGTTTCCTCAAACTGGAAGCCTCTGAGTCCTCATCCGAATAGATTTCAGCTGAACTGTTGGGCAAAAGCCTAAAAGCTTAAAAAACCTAGTTCCTGGTTCTCACGCTTTAATATACCTTTCTGTTTCCTGCCATAACTTCCTGGTATTGAGGGCATGTGTCTTTCCCAAGTAAGACATGAGATGTCAAGTGCTGGGATTAAAGGTGTGTGTGTCTGTCCTCTATGTCTGTCTAGTGGCTGTTCTGTTCTCTGACCCCAGTAAGTTTATTAGGGCACACAATATATTGGGGGACACACTGTCACCACACATCTCCACTGCTTCGGTGCCCTGTAAGCCCACAGAGTCTTGGCAGAACCCTTCTGGGGAAGAAGACTGGAAGGGACCCAAGTATGTCCAAATGGGAATTTCCCATTGACCTGGAAGGACGGCAGAGTATAGAAAATTAGGAAATGAAATATTTCCCTGTACAATCAAGATTGTACACTGAAATTCATATGTGTTGGATAGATTTATCCATGGAGTTCATTTTGTTGATTATCTCACATAAGGAAGCACTGGGGCGGATTATCCCAGTTTATCAGAGAAACCCTCTGATCAGCATCTTGACTCAAGATCTATTGCGTCCTGCCATTTTCCGAATAGAATTAGAGGAGGAGTGGATGGGGTTGAGGGGTCAGAGGTGAGGTGCAGGAGGGATTGGGAGGAGGGAGGGGGAACTATGGTCAGGGTGTAAAATAAATAAATAGATTTAAAATTTTAAAAAAGGAAAAGAAGTGAGGAAATAACTAAAAAAAACTTTTAAAAATTCATATCTGGGTAAATTATCTTCTGTGAATATCTGCTTCCTTACCTAGAAAATGGGGGAGTAAGTATGTCTACTTTACAGGTACCTCCAAAGACTCTTTGAGATAAGGTTTAAAAATACTTGGTAGTGTATCCTAATAGGGATGTTTGTATAAGCAGTGGCTGAGACAGAGGAGAGGGGACTTATCTCTCTCTAGAGCACTGAGTAGGTATTATGCAGTGTTAAAATCGGTTAAAAAAATAGCATTACTCACTCTTAAAATCAGTATTACTGCTAGGGATGGGTTCTTACTGTAATCATTCCTTCTAATCTGAGTTTTCCTGTGAATAAAGTTGCTAGGAGAAAGGGAAAAAAAGAACTATTGCCTCTAGTAGAAAGCTGAAATATCTGTGTCAATAAAGAAGAAAATACCCAGAATCCCCTCTCTTAATACACAGAACATCCAGAGAACTGTGAACCCTGTGAGGAAATATGATTGAAGGATCAGTGTTGTTCAAAATTCCATTCTTTGAAAATGGTTTGAAAGCCTAATGAACAGCTAAATATTTCAACAAAAACCCTAGTGAACACCAAAAGGTGCACACCAGAAGGGAAAATGCACGAGACAGGAAGAAAGGTTATATACACTGGTAGGGAAGAAGAGATACACACTGGGAAAGAAGGAGGGATTCGCACTGGGAGGAAGGAAACATATATACTTGAAGGAGTCTTCTAGGTCCAAAATTGCCCTAGCCGCTCACTGAACTAGCTTCTCTCAAGCCAATGAGCACCACTGAAAGAACAAAGGCCACTTAGGACATGTTCTGGGGTCTCTGGCTTTGGCAGCTCCCTCAATTGTGATCATGGGAAGAAGAAATGCTGATGATCCTGACTACAGACTATTTTTCTATCTGTTCATTTCCATATAGTCAAAATACTGAGTCAACCCAAGTCTCTATCAATTAATGAATGAAGAAAACATGTTCTAGATACCCAAAGGGGTGCTATTCAGTCTTTCTAACTAGCATGGATGAACCTCAAGGACACTGGACAAAATTAAAGGAGCCAGGCATAGAAAGACAAATGCTACATGATCTCATTTATATTACAAAGTATTAAAAAAAATGAACCTAGAGCAGAAAGTAGAATGGTAGTTGCCAGAAGCCGAAAGGGTGTGAGGATGTGGGGACAATGGGAAGATGTTGCTCAAATGAAATCAAGTTTCCATTAGGAAGAATCTGATACTTATTACAGCATGGCAACTATAGTTAATAATAGTCTATTGCACATTTCAAAGCTGCTAAGAGTAGATTTAAAATATTCTCACCCACCTAAAACAAGTATTTGAAGTGATGGATATTTTAATTAGCTCGATTTAGTCAGTCCGTGTTGTTATACATATATCAAAACAGCACATTGTATTCTATAAATATATATACAATGATAATGTATCAAATTACACATATTTTAATGCAATGAACTGCATAATGTATTTAGCAGAATGCTAAATCTTTAATCTATAGCAAAAATATGTGGTGGTGGCAGTGGCAATAATAGAAGCAATAATGGAAGCATATTAATCAAAAGTAGAAGCAGAGACATGGTTGATGATAGAAACAGATAAATGGATGATGGTAATAGGTAGATGAATGGATGGATAGATAGATAGATAGATAGATAGATAGATAGATAGATAGATAGATAGATAGATAGATAGAATGCCTTGGTTACATTTCTATTTCTTTGAAGATATCATAACCAATACAACTTATAGAAGAAAGAGTTTATCAAGACTTACAGTTTCAGAAGGTGAGTCCACGACCATCAAGGTTGGGGAGCATGGCATCAGGTTGACAGTCATGGTGCTAGAGCAGTAGCTAAGAGCTTCCATCCTTATCTGCAAGTAGGAGGCAGAGAAAGAGCTTTTGAAAAAGTGAATAACACACCTCCTCCAACAAGGCCACACCTCCTAATCCATCCCAAACAGTTCCACCAACTGGGGACCACGCATTCAAATATATGAGCCTGCAGAGTTTGATGTTATTGAAACCACCACAGATAAACAGACAAACAGAGAGGAAAAGAAAAGAATCTAAAGGTAAAAGAGGAAAACTCTTGTTGTCAAGTCTCTAAGGGATATGTGTTGAAGTTGGGGAATAATCAGATACACAGGAATAGAGAAAAGAGATATCTGGGCTGGCTCCAAGTACAGAAGGAAGAGCGTCTAATTAAATTGCTCCTTCTAAGATGCATTGCAGGGTGTTAGTCTAGCATTACTAATAGCTTCAGATGTTATCACTCATTGCTCAGAAATAAATCTTTTCCTTGGGTACATAGAAGATGCAAATGAAGGAAGGATTTAAATAGGATGAATGTATACATTTTTTAATGATATCTCAAGCCTACCTGCGCTCTGTGCAAGCATTTCTGGACCAATGGCAACATGGTTGCTGCTTTCAGTACCAGTTTCTTTCTTGTTCTGGAATCTCTCAAAGGCACAGCAACGTCTCTGGGATGTTCAAGGTCAGTAGAGTGTGAGTTGTGAGAGGCAAGAAGGAAGTTCAGCATAACATGACTTAGTCGCCATTGTTGGTTCAAACTTCAGGAGTCTGACTCCAAGTTATTTTAGGAATATTTTAAAACAGCACAATCTGATGAAAAATATTCTTATGATGATTAACCCAATCCCTTGTGCACAACAAAGCATACCTACATCTCTTTGAGAAGCAAAGCATGCTAAATACAGATCAGATGTGACAACCTCAGAACCTTCCATTAGATAGGTTCTATGGACTGAGAAAAACGAGTTTACAAGAACAGTCAGGAAGAGGATCTAAAGCAGGAAAGATTTCAGCCACACCGGTTGCACAAAGGTCAGGAGGTTAGAAAGCACATCTGCTCTAGCCCTCTGTGCCAAAAACAGGTCTTGCATTCCTTCCCTTGAAGGAACAATCCTGTGTGCTCAACATTCCAGGTTCCCCTAGTGCATGTCTATGAGCACAAAGACCTCCATGCCCCCTACACAGATTCAAATAAAAAACATGACTTCAGAGTCCCAAATGGGCATGTTCCTCATTTTTAAGAATCCTTAAACCACCCACCCCAACTTTTCTTGAAATAACAAGGCACCAGTATCTGTTTGTTTCCATCCAGGGCAGCCACCTGGAAAGCAGGAGTGAGGAAAAACATGGCTCTCTCAGAAATCTCCTGCCCATGTGAGGTTGGTGAAACAGGGTTGGTATTTTTAGCTTTTAAACCTCTTCACCAAGTCTCTGGCTCCCTGAGTTATTTGTTGTGGAAAACATACAGTCACATCAGCAATTTTATGGCTTCCTTTGAAACTCAAGTCTAAGACCCACCAATTTGCTCCTGTGAACACCTCTGTCGAGATGGACACCCTCAGGGTCATTGTTGGAATGATCTAAAAGACAGTTGAACTGTTGGTCCTTTTCACTGTGGGAGCTTCAGCTACAGTTTTAGAGTTGGGTTCCTCTTAACCATTACTCGTTCTTTTAAATGATTGCTACTTGGTTGAAAAACCCACCATGTGAGAAGGTATGCAGTGACCACTGAATAGGAGACCACAGTTGAGCATTGTGGTCAGGAGACAAAGGCAGAGCTGATCACCTCTCTGGCCTGGCATCTATCCACTGGGAGACCTAAGCAAGTTCCAGAACAGAACTTTGTCCATAAAATGAGGACAAAAACAGAGCCATCTTGTTTCACCACAGTACGTGGTCACTGTTGGGTGTTGACAAGCATCATTCCCCAAACTTGAACATAAAACATGTGCATATATTGAAACAGCACATGGTACTCCATAAAAATGCACAATTAATTTTTTTAGCTATCAGATTAAATTTTTTAAAAAATAACTCACCTCCAAGAGTTGCTACAGGATCAAAGAAGTACTAAATAAAGTACTCAGAAGAGACCTGGTATGTAGAAGCACTCAAGCCTTAGCAGTAGTACTATTAACATTAATATTTTACAGCTATAATATTAATAACGTCATTAAAATGTAGGGTAAAATGTGTGGATGTTTATGGATATTGTTATGACTTGTTTTGTCTTGATTTTCTGATACTGGGCGTTGAACCAATAGCCTCAGACACACTAAGAACAGCTCTGCCTCTGAGCTACACCACAACCCTATTTTAAATTTTTATTTGGCGACAGGGTCTTGCTAAGTTCCCCAACCTGGTCTTAAATTTCCCTCTGTAGCCCAAGAATGCTACAGAGGATTGTCATGCTCCAGGGTAGCTGGGATTACAGCTGTACCTGTGACCAGGCCCACTTTATTCTGTTCTCACCCAGTTCTTGGTTTTCATTACATGGGTTGCTGCACCTCTAAGTTGATTCTGCTTGAGGAAGGTCTGCACTGGAAACCCTGTACCTGTGCCCCTCATGGTACAACCAGAATTTGCATGGGGCAAGTGCCCGTCTAGTCATGAGAACTCAGTTTCATGGTCAGGTTTCTGCTTCTCCTTCACTGACCACAGGACCTAGTTCCTAAAGATTCAGTTCCCCTCTCAGTAGGGTTACCTGTGTTTACTATTAAGGCAACAAAGCAATTATACAATGTCTGTGTTTTACAGCAGGGTTTCCTGAGGAGGCTGTGTAGTACATGACTTAGTATATGAAACTCTGCAAAGTTCATGCACTAAACCCACTGCTGAGAAAATACTCCAAAATAAGTAGGGAAAATACATATATTATGATCATAATGAATTTCCATATTACCTTATATCATATATGCTTCATATTATTGTATGTTTTTAAATACTTATATACAAATAGCATTTGTATAATATATACATAATTTGTATAATGTATATATATTAAAAATATAAGTATTTGTGATATGTCCTGTACAACCAGAAGCAGGAAGATGATTAAATAAATGATGATTTGTTAACTCAATAGACCATTATGAAGCAAGTTTAAAACAATTGCCTGAAATCACAGTATTCAGAGGCTGAAGCAGGAGGATCACAAATTCTGTACCAATCTAGGCTACATAGTAAGACTCTGTCTCAAAATATAAAAGCAAAATTTTTAGAATAAATCAACAGTGACATAATTAGAACTGTGTAATTGTAATAATGCAGAGTTAAGAGCAAAATGCAGAACACAAATTTCATTTCTTTTTTTTTTTAATGTTTTACCCAATATATTTTAATCATACTTTTTCTCCACCCCTAAGTCCTCCCAGATCCTCCCCATCTCCCTACCCACACAACTTCATGCTCAACACAAATTTTTATCTACTTCATTACGGCATTGTTTGTGGGAGAAATACGGGAGGCACCTAGACATCATTAATAGGCAGGTAAGTGATTATGACACATTATGACATATATAGGCTGGAAATTACACAGTGCCATTCAAAAGAATGAGGAAGGCTGGTGTGTGCTGCCAGAAGGTCTTCAGGACATTTTGCTGAGTGAAAAACGTAAGTGCCCAAGTCACTATGCCAAAGAAGATAACTTCAACTCTAACTTTAAAAGTATACATGTGAGCATGCATGTGTATATAAGAAAATAGAAAAAGAAATATGAAAGGCTACATACTAAACAGTAACTGGATTACATCTGGGGAAGAGAAAAGGCATGACGAGATTGCTAAAGACTGTCCCTGATGTACTGTTTTGTATTACTGAAACATTTTGTATTATTATTGCTTTTATCTTGTGAATATTTATTATTTTATGTGTGCATGTGTGTGGTTAGGTGCATATGAGTGCAGGCTTTCACAGATGCCAAAGGTGTCAGATTCCCTGGAGCTGGAGTTACAGGAGATTGTAAACCACCTGAGAAAGGTTCTGGGAATCAAACTCAGGTCCTCTGGAAAAGCAGTCTACGTTCTTAACCGCTAAGCCACCTCTCCAGTCCTGCTTTTATATTTTTAATAATTTTAGAACTTTATTATCACATCTTAAGTTTTTTAAAGGCAAATACATGGATGGGAAAAGTAATTTATATTTTGAATAGACCATCAACAATTTTTTCTGCATTCTGATTTATTTCTTTTATGTTCTATTAGATGAGAAGAAAATCAAAATAGAAGAGATGATAATGGCTGCTAATTGCTAATTGTCTACTGGAGTGGCGGCTATTAGCATCCAATTCAGATCCCTTTTCCATCTAGTGCTTCCATCCCCACTGTTTGTGTCCACAGAGAGATCACACCTTCTCCTTTCTCCAGGGAGCTGACCCACTGTCCCCACCCAACCATAGAGGCGGACCTCAGCCATTAATTGACTCAGTCAAAGTGGAACTGACCTGTAATGTACACTCTAGAGCTCCAGGAAGGATTGGCCAAAGCTGATAACACTGACACTATATCACTATTTAGCTTTTCCCTTACTGAATTATGGTTTTACAGAAAAATAGAACCCACTGGAGAATCTACAGAGGGTGAGGGAAGAGGAAGGAGAGAAAGGGAAGGTGGGAGGAAGTGGGGGAAGGGGAGAGAGAATAAGAAATTATCTCACATAATAATAGAGGCTGAGAAGCCCCCTATTTGTAGTGGGAGAGCTACAGACCCAGTATTGACAAAAGTGCAATTCCTGTTGTATTCCAAGGACCCTAGAAGAGCCAGTGATGCCTGTTCCAGTCTGAGGGAAATGCAAGGAAACGGATGTCCTATGTGAGTCAGGGGAAGAGAAAGGGAATTCTTTCTTAGCCTTCCTGTTATATTCGGGTTTTCTGTGGGTTAACTGAAGCCCATCCCATTGGGAAGGGCAGTCTGTTTTTATCAGTCTACTCATACAAAACTTGATCTCCTCCAGTCTCACCCTCACAAGCACACGACACTCAGAATAACGCCTGATTTCTGAGTAGCCAGTCAAGTTACCGAAGGAGACTTACCATCACACCGGTTCTCTTCTCTTCTCTGTGTGTATTTTCTGAGATGTTCCTCCCAACAAATTGCTTGAACTACAATCCTCTTCCCATTTCTAGGGAAAATGTCTTAAAATCAACTTTATGTCAAGAATATTAGACATCAATATCCATCATTTTTCATCAGATAAAGAGAAAAACATAGTAGGAATCAATCTACCATAACAATTACTAGAATGGGCTGTGAGATGAGACATATCTTAAAAGACATATATGGTCCAGGCAGTGGTGGCACATGCCTTTGATCCCAGCACTCGGGAGGCAAAGCCAGGTGGATCTCTGAGAGTTTGAGGCCCAGCCTGGTCTACAGAGCAAGATCCAGGACAGGCACCAAAACTACTGTCTTGACAAAACCAAAAAAAAAAAAAAAAGACATATATGTGTGTGCATGTGTGCACATACACATAAATATATCCTGGGTGAACTTGGCCTAGTTATATAATCTCTATCAAGCTCAGCTTCCTCGTTTTGAAATGAGGGTGACCATGGTACTCTGATATTTCATGGACTTGCTGTAGAGATTAAACTGGACTCTCAGTGAGTGACTGGGAGGAGATAACACACACTCATATGTCAGTAACACTCATATGACTCATATGACAGTGTTCATATGTCAGTATCTGGAACAGAGTAAAAGCTCATAAAGATTGTCTAATGACGTTCGCATGTCAGTGCAAACCTGTCCCCTTGACATCTAGTCAGCTTGGAGACAACCGCAAGACCTCACTAGCTTCCTGGCGCATTACTGTGGTCTCTGTCCTTGACATCTGGGTCATCTCCCCTTCAATTGCACAACACACACAAAGCTCGTCACAGAACACTAGTGAACTTCACAGAGTTTACCAAAGGCTGGACCGGGGACAGGGGTGGAGAGTAGACTAGTAAGACCTGGAAAATGAAGAAGGGCTCACATCAGAGTAGAGCTGACAACTTTTTAAATTATTTCCTGTATTCTTCGAGATTATCATACAATTATAGCATTCTCCCCTTCCCTTCCTCCCTTCAAACTCTCGCATATGCCCCTCCTGCTCCCTTTCAAATTCAAGGATTCCTTTTTCATTAATTGCTGCTACATACATACATACATATTCCTAAATACATAAATACAACATACTCAGTTTGTACAATGTTAATTATATGCATGTTTTCAGGGATGACTATCTGATATTGGATAATCAACTTCTCTTTGCAACAGACAGAGACCAGCACAGAAAACCACAACCAAGAAAAGTGCAGAATTGTGGAGACCCATCCTAACATTACAGCTCCCTCACGTACAGCTCAGAGAACACTGTGAACGCAGAGGTAGAGAGATTGTAAGAGTCAGAGGAACAGGAAGTCTGCTGTTGTATGGTGTCTCCTGGGAACGTCAGAAGCTACACCCAGGGAGTCTCTCTCACCAATACGACGATCTAAACATGAGCTAAAGAACAGCAGACGTGCTAACGCGGACAGGGAAAGCTCATCAGGCTTCAAACCTACACAAGGAACTACAGAATGCTGAGAGCGGGAGAAACAGCCTTCCCCAGAGGAGAGCACGGACAAGTTTACTAAATTGGGGACCACCACAATTTTTAAATGTCCTCTGGCCACCACCACTGTATACGCTCTCTAATGGTTGGGACAAAATACTTGACAGAAGCAGTTTAAGGAGTAAAAAGTCTATTTGGGCTCATGATTTTAAAGGACACAGGACACTACAGTCAGGAAGGCATGGAGGTGAGAGCATGAGGCATCTGGTCACACTGTATACACAATCAGGAAGCAGAAAGACGGATGCTTATTCTCAGCTTGCTTGCTCCTTTTCCTATTTTCATTCATTCCAGGACTCCAATCCATGAGTGAGTGCTGCCCACACTTAGGGTATGCCTTCCCTCCTGTGTCCAACATCTCTGGAAACACGCCCATAGACACATAGACACACCCAAGGGTGTGTCTCCCAGGTGATTCAAAGCCAGTCAAGTCAATGATAAAGTATCAAAACCTCACTGTCTCCGACTCCCTCCCCTTTACTGGTTCCTCCTGCCTCTTCTCACTCTAGTCTTCTTCCCTGTGCCCACTTATCCCCAACTTCTGTTCCTAGATTTTTCTCAGCCACTTCCAAGGCATTAACCAGGAAGGGGGCTTTCCCTTTAAACCAGTTCACCCTCCCTGCTTAAGAAGGAAATTTCACAAACTCAATGCAGTTTTGCCTACAACAGAAACATAAATCCTAATGAGGATGAATTTTTGCCTTCATTTGCATATGAAGATATAGAGACTTATAGAACTACTTGCCCAGGTCAAAGAGTAGAGCTGGAATTTGAACCAGAGCTTGCTTAATTCCACAGGCAGTACTCTCAAATGCGGTACCCACCCCCAAACCTCCCAGAGAGGCCATTTGGCAACATGGAAGTGTGTGGCAACAGTCTGCACCATAACCTCATCCAGCTGTCCCTCAGAAATGCCAGTGCTTTCAAGGGACGTGGGCAAAGGAGCATGAATTATTCAGCACAAATCATCAGTCCCATTATGGAAACAATGCAATAAACATAAGCCGCCATCTTCTATGAAGGGTGATTTTCATGCTCATTTGAGAGGCCATATTCTTTTGATTTCATTTCTTCACACAAGTTGTTTCTGCATGCAAGCTCTTAGATTCTCTCCTACTTGGAATTATAGAATGTAATGACTCTGTGCATAATGGGATATGTGTTCAATGAGTATTTAATAATTAACTAAATGAATGACAGTGCTTGTTTCAGTGGTGTGCGGCAGATGGTGGGTAGTGGGAGGTGTAGAGGCCACAGAATGGGGAGAGATCTATTGTTGAAGAGATTTTAATCGCAATTCCATTTGAGCCCAAAGAAGGTGGATTCAGTCTTCATTACTTAATAACTGCCCCACAGATCCAAACCCAGCCCATTTTACCACTCTTCTACGAAGGCTTATTTATTCAAAAGGACTAAGTGTTTGCTTTTGTTTTGTTGTCAAAGAAATCCCTTATGCACTGAGTTGTTTCAGACCCTAACAAAAACAATTTTCAAATGACAGTGAGTCAAGGTACAATAAGAATTCTAAAACCAGCTTTGAAGACTTCAGGAAAGAAACACTCCTACCTGGACAAAAGTTCAGGGACCAGTGAGGTGAAAGCCCTTACCACATGAGCCTGACAACTGAGTTTGATCCCTGGATCTTATGGTATAGAAGGACAGAATTGACTCCCTGGAGTTACAACTAATCTCTACAGAGATGATATGGTACACACACACACACCTGCATTCACAGGCACACATTGTACACAAATAATAATAAAATTAAATATGTTCATTATTGTTATTAGTTAAAATTGAGGGGGAAATATCAGGGGCTGGAGAGATGGCTCAGAGGCTGACAGGACCCAGATTCAGTTCCCAGCACCTACATCAAGTGGCTCACAACCTCCTGTAACTGCAGCTCCACCAGATCAAGGCTTTGGACTTCCATGGGCACCTGAACTCAAGTGGACATATCCACACAGAGACATATCCACACACTATAATTTAAAATGAAAGAAATTAAAAAAAAAAATCAGACTGACCATCAGTCCTTACCACACATCACTACTATTCTCTGAGCAATCAGCACAGCAATTAATATATGTTGGTTTTCATAATTTTAAAGGCAAGTAATCACAATCTGGAAATGTTTACAAAATGTTATTTGGCAAAATTTTAAATCTTGAGACCCCAAAAGTAAAAATTTGTAAAGACAAAATAAAAGGGGTAGGGACATTCTACCAGATTCTCAAAGATGAAGATCTTGATGGCTCAGCCCTGAAGAAGACATTTTTACCACCCCCTTAAGGCCTGGGGAACATTGTAGAAGAGGGGCAGTGAGTAAGAACCAGGAGATAGGGTGAAGGGCTGTAAAATGCCCTCCTCTAGATTCAACACAACCACTGTTGTGTAATCACAACTGACATTACCTACACCAGACCTGGACAAGACTGGCCTCTCGTCAATAATCAGTCATGGAGAGAAAGGGGCTCATGGGGCCCTACCCCTCCCTTCTGAACAAATGGCTACTCATGGAGTGTGGGAGGGGTGGAATCATTGTCTTCAGTTATGTACCTACTGCTGAGCTCCCCAAACTCCAACAGATAACTCCAAAACCAAAGTCACACACAGGGCCCTGCTTAAACTCAGTGGGTCACAACACAAAATGAATAGACAAGAACATAAGAAAGAAACTTGTGGTGATGTGGGGATCATATGGTGTTATCAAGGAGATGGGAGATGGTCAGGGAAAGTGGTCACTGTGTATCATGTACATGTATGAAATGGCCAAGATACAAACGTGATTAATACAATAATAACTACTGTTAAAGAGAAACTTTCCTTAAGGTTCCCTAAAGTGTTTTCACACGGTAACAAAGCCCCCTTTTTCAATTTTCTAAAAATTATAAGAATCTTAGGTACAAATGAACTTCACTGAATACATTTTTTAAGAGCACTATGGTTTGCTCCCCAGGGAGACACTGTTGGGAAGTAGAGCCTAGTAAGAGGTGAATAGGTCATAATTGCTCTGCCTTCACTGGGTCAATGTCATTATCATGGGAGTGATTCAGTCATCACAGGGGGATGTTACAAACTTACTCCCAGGGGCTGGAAAGATGGCTCAGCAGTTAAGAGCACTGGATGCTCCTCCAGAGGTCCTGATTCAATTCCCAGCCACCACATAGTAAACTCACAAACACGCTTCCATACTTCTTGCTTTCTCTTGCCTTCTCCTCCCACTCTGTTTTTCAACATGGGGGAAAAAAACAGCAGGACAACCCTCATCACATTCTGATACACTGATACTGAACTTCTCAACCTCCAGATCTATGAATTTTCTCTGCAGAAATCCTCCAGTGTGTACCATTCCAGCAATAACACCACAAAGAGGGTCGAGAGAGGCACTAAAGCCATTTGTGAAGGCTCTGTTCTCGTGACTTAATCATCTCCAGTGGCTCCACATCTTAGGACTGTTACATTAGGGGTTCATTTCAATGTCGGAATTTGGGAAAGCACACCCTTCAGACCACAGTGAGCTCCGAGTGCTGATATTCCATCTCAATCAAGCTCACGGAGGAGAAAATTTCAAGCTCTAATACCTAGAGTTAGAGTTTGGTTCAAAGGCCCAGTTCTCAGAACTTTAACTGATGAGTGGAGGCAACTTCTCTCCGAAGTTGGACGACTTGGGTCCTGCACAATCAAGGACACAGAGGCTCCCTTCTGTTGTTTTTCCTCTTTTGGGGGGCCCGCCACCCAGCTCCCAACTAAATCACACATAGAGGGTTATTCTTAAGTATGAATGCCCAGCCTTAGCTTGGCTTATTTCTAGCCATCTTTCCTTAACTTAAAATTACCCCGTCTGTCTTTTGTCTCTGGGCTTTTACCTTTTTCTATTTCTGTATATCTTTCTTTCTTATTCTGTTGCTGGGTGTGTAGCTGGGTGACTGGCCTCTTTCGTCCTCCTTATTTGGCTACTTCTTCCTCTTCCTCCCAGATTTCTCCTTCTATTTATTCTCTCTGCCTGCCAGCCCCACCTATCTCTCTGTCTCTCCTGCCTTGCTATTGGCCGTTCAGTTCTTTATTAGACCATCAGGTGTTTTACACAGGCAAAGTAACACAGCTTCACAGAGTTAAACAAATGCAACATAAACAAAAGTAACACATCTTAAAATAGTATTCCACAACAGCCTTCCAAAGCCTTCTGCAGACAGAGGAACAGCTTCTTCTTTAATTCACCCAAAGGGATGAATTTTAGCCTCCTTTGAAGCAGTGGTTGAATTTAAAATGTTCCTTGGTGTGTATCCTTCCTTCTCTTGGTAAGAAAATAGAAAATATATGTAGGAGACAATCTAGAATTCCATCTTTGTTTCTTCATTTGAACCACAATAACAGAACAAAAGTGATACAGAATCGATGAAGGACGGATTCCCCTTTACAGATATTTGTGAGAGAAAGCATTACAAGGTTGAAAGGACATTTGTTAGAGAGCAGGGCCCACAACAGAGCACTGAGAACTGAACCTGGAAAAGCCAGTCTTAACTCTAAAGGTCTTCCTGATGTTTGTCAGGCCTACTGAATACCCAGAATCCATGCCCCGCCCCCCCCCCCCCCCCCCCCCCCCCCCCCCCGCCCCCAGGCCTGCTTTCATTCTTTCATAATGCCTCAAGCCTCAATTTCGATACTGGTGACATTCCAGAGAGGCAAAAACCGCAGAGACTGAACACCGCCTGCCACAGCGAAGGCCACTGTAACGAAGGCGGGATAGCCACAGGTGACCTCACCGCTCCTACTGTTCTGTTTGGGGGCCAGAGAAAAAGGAGCCAAACTGTGTTTTCCAGGACATCCGGCTGTGAGGGTGTGCCATCCAATCCAAAGGCAACCTGGTAAGGAGCGACACTCAAGAAACATGGGAGCGCATAATTGGTGCAAAAGAGCAAGATGAAGCTCGCAGATGAGAACGTTCAAGAAAATCCGTCTTTTGGCATACTGCTCCAAAACAATAGGCATGTTGTTTCTGAAGGAAAAAAAAAATGCCACAATAAGCGGTTAAAACGTAAGCACATGCCTTTAATCCCGGGACTCAGGTGATTCTAAGATAAGGAGGAGTAGTTGTTCTAGGGGCCAGCCTGGGTCAAGTGATAAGACCCTATGCAGGAGAATCAGAAACAGTCTTGCTGGGTAGAACAGACCTATGAGATGCAGGTAGAAGAGGGGTAAGGATGCCATATCAAGCAAGGGCCTTAGCTAATGTTGGGCTCCCAATAATCAGGGTATGCGCAAGGACTTGAAACGGTGTATTCTGAGGGAAACACAGAAAAAAAGAAAGAAAAGCGTAGTGATGCTTGTAATCTAAGAAATAAAGCTTGCCTGGAGATCAAAGGACAGAGCCAGCCACAGAGTTAAACAGAGAGGTCAGGCAGTGGTGACACACACCTTTAATCCTAGCACTTGGGAGGCAGAGATCCGTCTGGATCTCTGAGTTCAAGGCCACACTGGGCTACATGAGATTGATCTAATCTGGAAGAGAAACAGAGCCAGGCAGTGGTGGCACACACCTTTAACCTCAGTATTTGGGAAGCGCACATGCCATTAATCCCAGCACTAGGAAGGCTGGGATGGGAAGTGAAATGCCTGGGTGGAGAAAGGCATAGAAGGTGTGAGGAGACAGGAACTCAGCCCTTTTGGCTGAGGACTCAGAGGCATTCAGCCAAAGGATTCATGGAGCTGACGAGGTAAGAAGTGACTGTGGTTTGTTCCTTTGTCTCTCTGATCTCTCAGCATTCACCCCAGGTTTTTATTATAAGACCTTCATTCAGGATTCATGCAACAGAAAAGAAAAACAGGAAAGTGAGACTAGAAGGGAAGGAGAGCGGCACAGGGTGTACTCATCATCACTTTCCCCATTGCAAGCCTCTGTGGTTGAACTCCTCAAGAGGGGCTCTGGGAACAGCACAGAGCACACATCAGCACCCTCCCACTGGAGGAGGGTCAAGACAGTCAGGTATATAGCCACCAACCCTGGCCCGTGATGGCTGGACCTCCTGCTGAGGCATTAATTCCCAGAGATGTTCTGCTAGGAGCCAGAAGACCTCGGATGAAGAGCTCCAGGTGGCTGCAGTGATAAGCAGTCCAAGTATTCAGACAATGAGGAATAGAGGCAGGATATGGATAGTTCCTGCAACAGTTTCGTTGACAAAGATCAGGACTCTGGGTTCTAGTCTAAGTGCAATAGGATGCACTGAAGTGTTCTGGGCATTTGCAGCTGAGCATAAGTTGGCCATTCTTGCTGCTGTGTGGAGAATGGTGGGAAGGAGGCTAGCAGCCCAGAGTAGGGGTGCCACTCATCCCAAAGCCCTGTGTAGTTTAAGGCTAAGCAGTTCCTACACTTGTCTCAGAGAGGCTAACCCTCAGCATCTCAGAGACACCACAGCTTTTAGCCACCTGCCCCAGGGCTTCCCTCCTTGCTCTCCCAGGGGCAATTAATCTGATCCGTGACCATTTTGACCTGGCTTCCAGGAAGACACCTGGCCCAGGCTTCTCCTTTACTGAGTAATCTCATAACTTGCATCTGTAGGAAGATGAGGGGCCATCTTGTCACGCAGAGACATTCTGTACTCACTGGCAAATGGGAGACTTGGAGAACTATGCCTTGAAAAGTAACATGGAGCCAGTCAGTCCATTCAAATCTTGGCCTTCCACTGACTTCCCATGTGACCTGTGACAAACTGCTGGAGGTTGGTTGCCAAGGCTGTAAAATGGAGATGAAATTCCTTTCACCAAACGTTTAGGACAAGAACTGAGATGTTTAAAAGTACCTGGCACATAACGCATGCCAACAAATGGGCACATTTTGAGACCGTTGATATTTATGTACAATAAACATTCGAGTTTGTCCTTACCACAGAGTATCCCTGACAAAAGAAAGATGTCAACATGAAATAGAGTTAAAAAAACACCCACACACGCATTCCTCCACTTTGTTTATTCTGATGATCTGCCTGGTTTAGAGAAATTCAAGCCAAGGTTTTCTCCCATTATCCTGGAGAAGAAAAAAAAAAAAAAGACTGGCTGAATGTGATGTTCCCTGAACATCTAAGAAATCATTTGCCTTATTGTTTGGGCACTTCAGATTGTCAGAGAACGCCAAGCAAAATCTAAGGAATACTAAGAAATGCCTGATATGCCAATGCCAAAATCAAAGAGGAATGTTTCAGATTTATTTTAAAGACATTGTATGGAGAAAATAGTGTTTTTCCTGGAAATACAAGTGCTGTGATGAGCGAACATTAATATGATGTCAAGGAAAAGGTGCCGCTTTCTTCTGTCCACTGATGTGAAGAGCATGACGGACAGCAATTCAAAGCTAGTGGTTTGCCAATCATGAGCTCCTCACTAAAAAGACAGAAGCTATTTGGGGTTTGCTGTTTGGTTTTTGTTTTGTTTTTTATTTGTTTGTTTGTTTTTTGGTTTGTTTGGGTTTTTTTGTGTTTTTTTTTTTTTTTTTTTTTTTTTTTTACTTACACCCATTCCTTGGTGACTACAATTATTTAAAATGGGCCAAAGTCGGGGGCTGGAGAGATGAGGATATTAATTTTAAAAAAACATAATGAGACAAACTCCACAATCCTTATTTAAACAAAAATAGAATACTAAAATACTGACCCACATATATGTGGTCTTTTTAACAGGTCTGTATTGGGAAAATGATCAACCCACGGTGCCCCTTGCCCCTCCTTGATTACCAACCCTTGTGATTACCAAGCTTGAGAGGGCAGAGAGTCGCTTCTGTTAGAGAATAGTTTAAAGAGCACCAAACCCAGAGTCGGGAGGCTGCATCTCTAACCCTTAACTTTGTCGACAGTAAACAATGCTGTTGAGTTATAACCAGAAGCCTTTGGTCCTCACTATTCTATTCTTAATACACTGATAATTGATCCAGTGTTTTCCACTAAAAAGGGAAAGAAGGGATATAAGGGCTAATAGATCGAGAATCACCCATGAACCAAGGAGACACTTATGAGGGGTTTTTCTTAATTGGAATAATTAAAGTAGAAAAAAAAAGAGGTGTGAGGGGAACATTGTTGCTTTTTACCAGGTTGCCTTTACACCTTCCTGGCAAATTCATCTACCATGTTTGCCTTTTGCTGGCACCGCTGCTGCTGTGGTCACTGCCATCCTTCACTGACATCAAAATCTAGCTTCTTTGACCTTCCAACATGGACTAAATACAAGTGACTCTCCAGGAATCCCCCAGGCCTTCAGGGCCAGATCAGGTGTGCTGAGAATCCAGCCATGTGGGCATCTAGCCATGTGGACATCCAGTAGTTTTGAGTCTGTCCAGTGTGAAGACAGCCATTGCTGGACCATATCGTATAAGCCAACTTAATAAATCCCCTTTTGATGTATATTTGTTTTTATCAATTCTGTTCCTAGAGAAACATAGCACAAAGAGTGGGAATGTAGAGTAGGAAATTGTAATGATTCTCATTCAGCTCTCCAAAATTAGTGAAGTTACATGACATGAAGGAAGAATCAGTCATGGAGTAAAACTCCTACCCCTACCTCTATTTGAAAAATTAAGATCAAAGTTGATCTCTACTTTCTAAAACATCCAAACCTTCTACCACATATTCACCTTCCAGAGTAGTTCCCATATTATTTCAATAGCATCAACAACACTGTAACATCTTTATGAAAAGCGGGTAAATTTAGCCTCTCCCCTAGCTCTCACGTCGATGTTCAATGCCTCCCTTTGTGCATTTCTTCCAAGTGTTCTGTATTGCCGTTCTTCATGTTCCGAGTCGGCCACTTCTTCTATTAGCTCCATATACTCCTATAACATTTTCTTTGTGTGGTATGTATGCATATGAGGGGGTTTTTTTTGTTGTGTTTTGTTGTTTTTGTTTTGGTTTGGTTTTGTTTTTAAACATGGTCTCTTGCTGGCTTGGGACTCACAAAGTAGGCTAGGCTGACTGGTCATCAAGTCCCAGGGATCTTCCCTTATTGGCCTCCCCAGTGCTGAGTTTATAACCACATCCTACCAAGGCCAGCTTTTATTACTTAGGTTTGGGGGAGTCAAACTCAAGTCCTTATGCTTGCAAAACAAGAATTTTACGAGCCAAACTGTCTCCCCGGGCCTGCTACAGCATTTTCATACGTACTTTCTTCAAGTTATTTCCTTTCCTCACTCTCCTCCTCATTGACCATCCATGACTCCTCCCTCTTGCTGTGTTTTGAGGACTTAGATTTTCTGTTTGCTGCTGTTGATGAGTATATATGTGCGTTGTGTGTCTGTGTTGTGTAGTGTGTATGGTTATATGTGGAGGCCCACAAAGATTTCCTAGTGAGATCTGAGCTTGCTTTACCCAGCAGAACTGCATTAGAGGATTGCTTGACCATGTGCATGGTTACTAGATGATTGGAAGGGTCTACACTTGGCTGAGCTAGGGGGAGGTCTTTGCTCCACCCACTGACATTCCTATAAATAGCCCTTTAGAAGAGACAGAAGGGGCTGGTGGATAATGATCCAGGCCCTCCTGAGCTATCCTGTGTTTCCATTTGTTTCTCTCCCCTCTATCCTTCTATCTAAATATTTCTCACTTCACCCACCTCAAGAGTACCCTGGGGGAAAAAGTGGGAGCAGGTCGCCCATAGATGGTGCCAGGAACAGGGACCAGAGACCTGGCAAAAGGAAGGTTGAGGGAAGGAAGTTTGGGCATGTCCAATTATGTTGTAAAATTAAGGCGGGGTTATTCTATTTTCGGGAGTGAAAATAAAGTGGCTAAAAGACACCCAAGTGAAAAGTGAGACTGTGGCAAATATATCTCTCTCTATCCAGGTTTCTTTCTCTCTCTCTCTCTCTATCTATCTATCTATCTATCTATCTATCTATCTATCTCTATCTCTCTATCTCTCTCAATTTCTATCTATAAAAATTAAAGAAAAAATATAAGGTAGAATATAGGATATAGTGTAGAAAAAACTTAGGGTAAGAAGGAAAAAGATATAAGATAGAATATAGGAATATAGTGTAAGAACTTAGGATAAGCAACAAGACAGAGGAACTATGGGACTATGAATACAAACTCCTGTGAAGAATCAGATCATGGAAAAAATACTATGAGAAAAACAGGCAGAAAAAGATTCCTGTGGAAGCTTTTGGCTTAGATCTGAGTCCTGAGAGGCAGGGAAAGAATTTTCCCTGAGGTAGATTCAGGTGAAATAGAACACTTCACTCTGATGACATTGCTACTGTATGAAAACATCGTACCATCAGAATTAGTTTCCTCTTGGCCATGAAGCCAAAGTTTAGGAAACAGAAGTCTTGGGAAAAAATCTTTCTTCTCAAAAACTGAAAGCTTTCTTGGGAAAAACTTAGTTAAAAAAAAAAAAGAAGAAGCTTTTCAGGTCTTTCCTGCTCAGATTTCTTTCTGTAAGGGCAAAAAATTAACTCACCTGGAAATAACATATATCTGTATGGGAAAATCACCTGTAATTGCTCTAGAAAAAAACAAAAAACCTCTTGGAACAGGGCAAATCCTCTCTACTAGTCCTATCTCCCCTTCAAGCCGGTATTAGAAAAATAGCAGACGCTTTAGACCCTAGCCAGAATCCCCTGCAGGAGAGATGTCCAGGAAAGCACAGGCAGAGAGTTGAGCAGGAACAACATCCCCCCAGGGTAGAACAGCAACTGAGGAGAAGCTGCTGGTGTGAAGGCAGCAATGGAGGCTTTGAAATCCTCCCTGCACTGAGGGAGGCAAGGTCTGAGTTCTACCAGTAATGAGAGCATGATAAAAGCTGAGACAAAATTTGGCCGTACAAACAAGGCTAGCACAAACAGGGAGAGTTGCCTGCCCAACTGTGACTGCAAGCCCCAAGTTGGTAGGTGGGGCTATGCAGCGCCCATGGCTGTGAAAAAAGCTCTTTCTTTTCTTTTTTCTATGGGGGGGGGAGATCTTTCTAAAAAACTCTTTTTTCAAGTATTCTTATTCCTTTTCACTGACTAGTGAGGTGAGGGAGCAAAGCACCCAAGGGTTTTCGCTTCTGGCAACAAATGCCTGTCTGAGTGCACATGGACAGATATGACCCATTCCAGGAACAGTGTTAGGTAGAAGATCTGATTAGAGAGGTACACCTGTCAAACGATAGTGCAGGTGTCCTAATGCAAGCTTGGGGAAGACAAAAATCTCCCATGATATAAGCAGAAACTTGACTTTGGCTTCAGCACAAGTACAGACCATGTGAATGGGAGTTTTCTCCAAGACCCAGAAAGGTAGCATGGGAAATGTAGTTCGTTCATAATAGCATGACAATATAGAGAAAGGCAACTTGGAAAATGTAGTCCGTAATGTAGTTTGTAATAGCTCAATGCTATAGAGAAAGGCAAAAGCAAGGTGGCAGAGAGGTAAGCAGGCCCAGAAGAAAATGCAGACAGACTGAGACAAAAGCTTTCTTTCCTCATAGCAGAGTAGCAAGATGCCCAAGGCAAATATCGAGCAAATGCATGTTTTGATTCATTTTAAACAGCTTAGGGAGTTAAAAACATGACTTTTTCCACAAGTCTTATTAGCGTCACCTCCTGAAAATGAGAAACAGGTGATGCCTGTCAGGAGGCAATTAAGATGCTAATGATGCTTCTCAAGTTACTTTGAAACCCTTAAGAAAACAAAGGAAAGCGGTCCATACACTGGGAAATTGCTTTAAGTATGGAAAATACTTAGGGGCAAATAAAAAAATAAGAAACTTGGGTTATGCTTGATATCAAAGCTGACTATAAACTCCAAACTTTAGAAATGATTTACATACTTCCTGTCTTGTTGAAAGAAAATATAATAGTTATTTTAAGAATCGCTCCTAGATATGCACTAAAGTTTGTAAAATAGTTCTATAGAGTTTAATTTGAATATAAGTTTGGTAAATAGTTCTTTTAAGAAATCTCTTCTAAACATGTCCTAAAGTTTGTAAAATAGTCTATAGTTTCCTTTTGAATATAAGTTTTTAAAAAGTGTAAATGTTGAATGTAAGTTTGTAAAAAGTAAATGTTAAATGTAAGTTTGTAAAAAGTGTAAATATGTATAGTCATCTTCATACTAGAATTGTTTTTATTACTCCATCAATATCTGTCTAGACAAATTAGGTAACATTAATTTTTAAAGAAATATGTTTTATCTTCAGATATATTTGAACACTTTTTATGATAGCCCAAAAATATAATTTTATGATCTCAGTGGCCCCTGGAAAACCTAAGTGGAGGTGTCATAATTAGGGGAGCTTTACTGTCTTCTTCCTACAAGTTTCTACTCTTTCAGTTTCTGTTTAGAAAAGAGTAGGCCTCCCACAAAGGTGCAAGCCTCCCACAATCGAGTTAGTTTGTAAATGTGTTTTTATAATTAGCATGGGTTTTTGTTTACTTGAGTGGATACTTTGAAGTGATTTGAAATGACTGCTTTCTCCTGGGAATCAAAATAGTCTCTTGAAAATTTTATTGAGCATCTGTTAGGAGAAAGTTTTGATCCAAGAAAAGGGCTTAAGGCAGCTAAGACTATTGTAATCACCTTAGACCCATTCCAAAAAGGATATTCCATCTTTATTATCCTCTACTCCTTTACTGGGAGGTGTGGCAGCTTTGGAGATCATTGTGGATGTTTGCAAGCTCTTAACAGGGACCTGAGACAGAGCTGAGTTAAGCTCTGTATTCCCTCCTGCCAGAGGTAGCCACAGATGTGCAACTTTCTTCTTGATAGCTTCTAACCTAAACCAGAGTATGCTTGATGGAAAGTATAACTCCATGATGGATAAGGAAAATCAATCAAGAAGGATGACCTAAGACAGGCACAGTCTATCTGAGGAGCCCGGGGAGGGGGGGGCTCTTTATTATATCTAGAAGGAGGCCCACAAAGGTTTCTTAGTAAAATCTGAGCTTGCTTTACCCAACTGGGCTGCATTAGAGGATTGCTTGACCATGTGCATGGTTACTAGGTGATTGGAAAGGGTCTACACTTGGCTGAGCTGGGGCGGGGGGTGTCTTTGCTCCACCCCTTTGACATTCCTATAAACAGCCCTTCAGAAGAGAAGCAGCCAGTGAATAAGGATCCAGGCCCTCCTGAGGCTATCCTATGTTTCTATCTGTTTCTCTCCCCTCTATCCTTCTATCTAAATATTTCTCACTTCACCCTCCTCAAGAGTACCCCAGGGGGAAAAAGTGGGAGCTGGTCTCCCACAGTTATATACCTGTCAATATGGGTGTGTGTAACATGCTGATGCTTCTTTCTCAGGACAAGTGGCTATGACTGTTGTCATCCTCATTTTAAAGAGAAGTAAACTGAGGCAACAGTGAAATTAAGAAGCTTCCCAAAACCACTGACAGGCCAGAACTCAAGGTCAGGTTTAAGGAACTCCAGATGTGGCAGGCAACCTCAGTCATGCTGCAAATCCCCTCTCCAGGAGCAGGACAGGGAAGTTGGAGTGTAAGTTGTAAATGGCCAAGATGGAGGATGGATGCTCCTGCAGCATCTGCCAAGGGGCAGTGGAGGAGGTCTCTTCACAAGCACATCTGGCCAAGCGGGCTAAGACAAACCAGTTCTCTTCACTACACCTCAGCTTTGCCGATGGCAAAGCCAAAGACCAGAATAGTTACCGCCTACCACCCCCCAGCTTGTTCCTAAGAGATAGATAAGAACTCCTAGCTATTATATAAGATGCAGCTTTCTCTCCAGCCTCTTGCTTGCTGACTGGTGTGACAGTCTCCAAATCTCCTGATGGTCAAGGCTCACCTTCTCCCTGGAACCTACTTGCCAGGGTCCCCCTGTACTCCCGTCGTCCATGCTCTGCCCATCTATCTGTTTGGCCCTATCACTGACAGACTGGGAACTCTGAGTTCCAAAAATGTTCCTAGCATGAGGCACATATTTTAGAGCCTCCATTTGTTCCTGCGGAGTGACTATCTGACAGTTCAGTTGGACACATTTTTAGGTGTTCTTCAGATTCCACCCTCAGCCTGTACCTCACAGGCCCCAAAGGCATATGCTGAAGACTTTGCCTGCTGTGCGGCTGGCAGGAGGCATGTCACACCTACTTTGTAAGCTTAGGAGGGTTCCTGTCAAGAGCTCCTTCTTCTCAGAAATAAGAATCTTCTGCAGGCTTTTGTGGGTTCGGCCAATGACAAAACCTTCCAGACAACACACAAATGTCCTGGAGTCAAAGTGAGCAAATAAAAGTTGATTCCTTTTTATTTCCTTTTCTTGGCTTTGCTCGTGGAAGGGAGAGCCAACCTCCCTTTCCCCCAATCTCTTCTCCCTGGTGTTTGTTTATTAATGGAGTAGAGAAAGCCCCCAAGAGCTGCACCCTCACCCTGAAGTTCTGACTGTAATGGGAACAGTCACCAGGGGATGAAGTGTCACTGTGGTTATCTAATGATCAAGGACAGCATGCCTGTGGGAGAGCGCAGCCAGGGTCTCTGACTGTCACCACATGCCTTATTCTGCTTCTGCTCTCTGCTCTGCCAGCAGCTAATTGATTTGTGAAAATGCTCAGAGGTAGTTTTGAGTGGGAAAGACACTTTATATCTGCTTACAGCAAACCTCAGAGGGACAGAAAAAATCCATTCCATGCCAGACTCCTCTCCTTAACTCTTTCTTCCATTCAATTCCCAATTAGCTAAAAACCTCAGCACCCAAAGATGCAAGACGAAGAAAATTCTTCTGCTAACCTGTCCCTATCAGATGAAAAGACCCAGCATCAATAGTGGAAATGAGGAATAGGAAGGCAGGCAAGAAGGAAGGAAGGAGGCTGTCTGGCCTTGCAGCCGCTGACTTATCAGAATCACTACATCCAAAGCCAACCAGTGCGCCAGTGAGCAGAGATGAGCATAACACATGAGAAGTCAGAATCCTACCATGCTGCCTCCCGGCAACTTCATTTCACACACATCCACTCTAGTAAACTGGTCTGGATCCTCACACACAGTCAGTCTACAGTTTCTACACATAGGCACAGAAATACTGCCAAAGTCCTAGAGACTCATTCCCCCAACAAGAACCAAACAACTGCTGGGGCTTTCTTGCTGCCCTACTGGTAATGGGACTTGTCTCTGACCTTCCAGCTCAGCTTCTGCCTACAATGCATTTTGCTTTTTCAGAACCTGTTTGGGAGGGTTGCTGAGAGAGTTGAGGGGATATTGATAACAGAACAGAGCTTTTATCAAAAGCTGCTTCTTGTAAGTGAATTTGGCATGAGCTCAGAGTTCTTCCCCTGTGGCTGATTGATCTCAGAGTACCTTGGATAAAAGCCAATAAAGTTATTCTCAGGGTATTTTTCCCCCTGCAGATATTAAACTTTTGGACAGTCGGATTAAGGCTAATTTCATTCATTCACACAGTACTTTTATTTAGAACCTGAAGCATACTAAATTCACAAATATTATAGATAGATGATAGATAGATAGATAGATAGATAGATAGATAGATAGATAGATAGATACAGAGAGAGAGAAAGACAGAGACAGAAACAGAGACAAACAGAGACAGACAGACAGACAGTCTTACCATGCATCTCAAGCTTCTTTGAAGCTTACTATGCCTTGCAAACTGGCTTCAAACCTCAAACTCAAACTCCCATAGCCTCCCAGTTACATTACATGCATGCATTACCACACTCTGCTTACTCTTTATTAGATCATAATGTCTGAATTTATCACCTTTGTCAAAAGTCTACTCATCTTAAACTAAGATTATTTTTTTAATCATTCATTTTAATGTTCATTCTACCTAAACAACCAGCCCATTATTTTGGAACAGTGTGCCATGAGGTGGTAGATGGGGGAAAAGGTGAGAATCTTGCCCTTCTTTGAAGCTCTCAGTTCCATAAGATGGGGGCAGTGGAGAGAATTCTAGAACACTGAGCCATGGTCAACCCTATGACTCCACTTGACTACTTTAACCATTCTCACTCCATTGGCTTCCTATGGTGCAACACAGAACATGACATAAGAGCTCATGTTTCTATCTACTGATGACCTCGATTAATTCCCAAAAAGCAAGTCATAATCAGAAACTAGTCAAACAGCATGGCTGATGATTTTCATTTAAAGTGTGGACTAATTGTCATCACTATTGTTTTATAAAATGGAAAGGTGAGTATTTCTTGTCCATTGAAATAGGATTCAAATCTATCCTTCATTGTCGTATACATTAAATGAATGCAATTATCACTTTTAAACTTGTATTTATAAAGTCCTCATTGATTTATAAAACACTTTATAATTTATAAAAAGAAATTTCTTATTCATTTAAATGAACATTCAATAAGATACAATCTCTGCTCTTGGAGGCTAGTGGGTAAGAAAGACAAGTTATAATAGGTAGAAACACAATACAGAAATGTAAAGACAGACTGATATACAGAGAAGAGAAAGTAGATGGTCAAGAATTCAAAGCCTTGGGCTGGAGAGATGGCTCAGAGATTAAGAGCACTGGCTGCTCTTCCAGAGGTCCTGAGTTCAATTCCCAGCAACCACATGGTGGCTCACAACCATCAATAATGAGATCTGGTGCCCTCTTCTGGCATACAGGCATACTGTATACATAATAAATAAATAAATGACCAAACCCAGAATGAATTAAATCTTTAAAAAAAAAAAAGAAAGAAAGAAAGAAAAGAATTTAAAAGCCTAAAATGGTTTTCTGGGGATCCTACTTGTTTGTAAGTCCCCAGTCATCAAGGATGTCTGGAGATACTTGCACAGCTGAAAACATAAGATAGGTTTGATGGCAGCAGCAAGAAAGGCTGAGAGTGGCAGCCACTATGGTCAATGGGCTTCCGGTGGTGGAGATGGCCAAGATGGTAAGTTTTCAGAAGACTTGGCTAGTGCATGGCTAATCAGGATCAGTGCCCTTAGCTGTCACCATACCAGTTCCAAACCTGACATTCCCGTGGTTCACCCTAGAGCCAACAGACGCCCAGCCCACAGAAGCGAGAACGGACGGTCTGTGGCCACTCAGAGATGCACTTCAGGCCAAGCAAGCAAAGAGGAAGCCCAGGGCTCACACCTGCCTTCCATTAACTGGGTTCCCACTGCATTGAGAGCAGAAGCAACAATAACTCTTGAGGAGCGTGAGAATGCCAGGAAGAGGGGAGTCCGAACCCAGAATGAATTAAGAGCAGATGACACGGTCCCTGGCGTATGGAGCCCTGCGAGGAGGAGCGAGAAGCAGTTCCTCGGAGAAGGGCGGCTATCAGAAAGAACAAAATGGCTGCAAGAAATTCTAACAATTCTAACAAAATTCCAACCAAAAGGAAACGTTGGACAACGTGTTAGATAAACAGTCCACGAGGCCGATCCACCTCGCCGAGCTATTGTAAAGATCAGCTAATAGAAAGAGATTGTCAAGGACACTGAAAATGTAGAACTAACCAATAAGAAGAACATTAATAATAAGGGAGGACGTAGGAATGAAACCAATTGAGTCAAGACCACAGATGTTGAGCAAGCAGCGCAAGAAATAAAGAGAGCAGATAGGGCTGTTTGGAGGCGGTCCAAGCAAACAAGAGCCGAAATGCTTTTTTGCTCTTAATTTTTTAAAAGAAGACAAGTTTACAGGGTATAAGACTATAAATAAATATTGGCCAACAGGCTCTTGCTTTTCCCTGGAGATAGCTCCCTTTGAAATGACTTCCTGGACCAAGGGGTAAGGGAGTTGAAAGCTCCTGCCCTCCTCCCTAGAGCTCATGGTCCAGGACAGGAAGGCTTCTCTCCTTCATCTCCAGTGTTTTGGGGTTGGAAAAAAAAACACCCACTGGAAGAAATCCAAAGCCATAGTTCACTTCATTCTTTCATCCCCTGCCTTTGCCAAATGCTGACAATTACAAACAAATGTTTTCTTCACACTCTGCTCATTTGGGTTGCTTGTGTGTATGTGACTTGAGAAACGTTTTCTAAATCCCCAAGGTGACAGGATTTCCACGTAATGATAATGATTATTTAATGTCATCATCACAATGGGCTGCCTGGGCAAATGAAATGCTTGCTGGGTCTAACGCATTCACTCAAGTGAAGTAAATTAACGCTTTCCAGGGTACCAGATTTCCCGTTGGGGCCCTAAAGAAGGTAATTCATTACCCAGGCATTCTCCACCCCCAACAGTGCTGTCTACCAGCAAATTCTTCAGCTGCTTAAACTGTCAGGCCTCTTGGCCAGCATGGGGAAGTCCAAGAGAGATAAAACTATGCTGAGAAGGCCCAGACTGGGTAGATATTTTTAGTCATCTGAAGACCAGCCAGGAATGATAAGTACCATCATCATAACCCCCTGTGGACACAGCCCATCTTCTCCAGCACTTTCATCATGGAAATCATCGCCTTTGGTCCTCACTCTAATTCCTGAGGTACACAAAGCAGGTGTTATCACAGTGGATATCTAGCTCTGAGGGCAAGATGACTTCCATGGAAGTAAGCCTAAAGGCAAGTGTGAGGGTATCACAGGAAGACAGGGAAAGGTCCCCGAACCAATACCATCAAAAGCACCAAGCTGGGTGCTGCACGTGCAGCTCAGTGGTAGAGCACATGCTTAGAATGTGCAATAGGGCTGCATGCAGTCCCTAGCATGGGATATAGAGGAGGCATTGTAGACCTGGGACTGGTGACCATGAAGAGTGGCTATGTACTTTGGCACACGGAGGTTAAAAAATACGAAGAGGCTTGAGTGTCTCATTGGGTAGACTAGGTTTAAAAGATTATCTACTGGTCATTTGTTGTTTATAAAAAAAAATCATCTCTAAGTCCAACATCAAGAAAAATAGAAAGTAGGGCTGTTGAGATAGCTCGGTTAGTATAGTATTTGGCATGTAAGCATGAAGAACTGAATGCAATCCCCCAGAATCCACATTGAAAACCAGGTATATTACACAAGACCAACATAGACTATCAATGAGCATGCCAATGTGGAAAATTCTGAAAGGGTCCACACCTAGATGAAGAGTAGTCAATGGCTGCTGATAGGAGAATCAGTTTCCTCCAGGGACAAGATCCTGCAGAGGCTGTCCCACTCCAAGTGGTCAGTCCTGGACACATGTACATACAAGCAATGCTAAATGGACTCAGGGGGGTGTATGTGTGTGTGTGTGTGTGTGTGTGTGTGTGTGTGTGTGTGTGTGTGTGTGTCACACACATATACATTTGCATATATAGATAATAACAAAGAAGAAAGAGTCATGAATTTGGAAGAGGGGACATGAGAGGTGTTGGGAGGGAGAAGCAGGAGTTATGTAGATACAGTGCTCAATTCTGAAGTTCTTAAAAAACAAACAAACAAACAAACAAAAAAACAAGAAGCCAGGTATGTCTGTAATCCCAGCACTAGGGAGGCATAGGCAGAAGGATCCCTGGGACTCACTGGCCAACCAGTCTAGCCTAATCAGCAAGTCCCAGGCCAGTTAGAGACCTTGTCTCAAAAAACAAGATCAACCAAAAGTTGACCGTTGGCTGCCATACACCTGCACATACATGGGCATGGGCATTTTCACAAACATGAACACATGTACATGCATGCACACACCTCAAAAATAAGTAAATAATAAAATTAAAGTTTAAAAAGAGGGTTGGAGGGACGGCTCAACAGTTAAGAGCCTTGGCTGCTCTTCTAGAGGGCCTGAGCCATAGTCCCAGCACCCACATAGCAGATCACAACTGTCTGGAACTCTAGCCCCAAGGGATATGATGCCCTCTTCTGGCCTCCACAGGCACCGGGTACCCATGTGATGCGTAGACATGCATGAAGGCAAAACACCATATATATAAAATAAGTATTTTTTTTTAATTTTTTAATTTAAAAAGAAAGATGGAAACTAACAAAAATGAAGGCTTTACTAATCTGGTGCTTTTCTATAAAATATTAACTGACTGAATCATTACAGCTCATCTGTGTGGGTCAATTATCATTCACCCATTTTTTTACAGTTGAAGAAACAGATGCAGGGACAAGTTATGCTCTTGTCCGAGGTCTCACACCTACTGTGTGATGGAGATGAGAATCAGGGACAAGACAAGATAGAGCACCGGAAGCCTGGGTGCTCTGACTGCGGTGACATGCCACAGGTTCAGGGCAAAGGCCGTGAGAATTTGGGGTTAAGGAGCCCAGTGTTCTCTGTCTACCCAGAGCCTCACTGAATCTTTAAGAGTCTCAGAGCTGGACTCCTAACTCCTGGTGAAGAAGCGTTTGGAAACATGAAGTAACAAGCAAGACAGTGCCTGTTAACTGCCCGCCCCCAAAAGATGAGAAAGCCAAGTCCCAAAAGAAAAGGGTTGGCAAAGCGGTGGTGGCACACGCCTTTAATCCCAGCACTCGGGAGGCAGAGCCAGGCGGATCTCTGTGAGTTCGAGGCCAGCCTGGTCTACAGAGGGAGATCCAGGACAGGTACCAAAACTACACACAGAAACCCTGTCTTGAAAATCCAAAAAAAAAAAAAAAGGTCACAACCAAATTAGGGAGAAGTTGCTCTTTCCTGCAGAAGCAGGGGGCAGGCGCAACATCTGAAAATGCAAACATCCGGGAGGATTGTGGCAAGTGGTGAAAAGTTCGCAGGAGGAAGCAGGTTCATGCGAGGACAGCCAGTTCAGGCATGGACAGGAGGAGAAGAGTCACCATAAAAGGATCACATGGGAAGGCTTGGGGTAATGGAAGGACCAGCCATCCACCACTTCTTTTCCAGAACACCTTGGCCAAGGCACTTCTCTGAGCTTCTGCAGGGTTAATTGTAGCTAGAGTTTTCCTGCCTGGCCCACAGTCAGGACAAATATCTCTCACCTGCCAGTCCCACAGCCGCTCAAACCGGAACAAGTAAACACAGAGACTTATATTGGTTACAAACTGTATGGCCGTGGCAGGCTTCTTGCTAACTGTTCTTACAGCTTAAATTAATCCATTTCTATTAATCTATACCTTGCCACGTGGCTTGTGGCTTACCGGTACTTTACATCTTCCTTGTCCTGATGGCGGCTGACAGTGTCTCTCTCACCCAGCTTCCTGTTCTCTCAATTCTCCTCTCTGTTAGTCCCGCCTATACTTCCTGCCTGGCCACTGACCAATCAGTGATTTATTCATTGACCAATCAGCAACACATTTGACATACAGACCATCCCACAGCAGTTAATCATAGTGATTTTATGAGGATAAGCATTTATAATGACAAAGAGAAATCTTATGAGGTCAGGAAGATAAGAAGGAATAGCATTTGAGCTTGGAGTGAGCCCCTCTTTTGCATTAAAAAATACTATTAAAAACTTTCCTCAAACTCCACGAATTCCACCTATCCAATCAGCAAGAATTTCAACCCTGAGAAGCAACAGAAAACAGTTCCATTGACCTTTTTCTTCACCACAATATTTAGGACATACTTGTTCTTTTGACAAAAGAAAAAATGAGCCTTTCTGCTTTACATGAAAAGATTTCCTTCTGGAGGGAGAATCAATGAGGAATAGTAACATGCTACAAGACCCTTCTTAGCATGGAAGGGTCACCTCCAGGAAAATGCATGAAAACCTCAACTGAATTGTCTTAGGTTCCTCTAAAACAGTGGTTCTCGATCTTCCTAATGCTGCAACCCTTTAATTCAGTTCCTCATATTGTAGTGACCCCAACCATAAAATTATTATTGTTGCTACTTCATAGCTGTAATTTTTTCATAACTGTAATTTTGCTACTGTTACAAACCATAATGCAAATATCTGATATACAGATGGTCTTAGGTGACCCCTTTGAGAGAGTCATTCAACCCCCCTCAAAAGGGCCATGACCCACAGGTTGAGAACTGCTGCTCTAAAAGATTTATCCAACAGAACCCTGAATATTCATTTCTGTGGTAAATCCAAACTCCAAAGGAGGCTCTGCCCAACGGGGAGTGTGAGTTGTAACATCATCTATAGAATTACTTGCAAATGTGCCTAGAAAAGTTCATCTTTTAAGCCTGGAAATGATCCAGAAAATAAAGAGTTAGTCAGAGCATTATAGACTGCCTGCTAGAACTGATCACCGACTCTAACTCCACAGCTCCAGAGGTAACAGAGGGCTTCACTGGCACGCCTAATCTGAGTTCTTTCTAGGAAGTGCTCCTAGGACTTCTTAAACAGTGCTCAAGATCTCATCACGTGGAATACGGATGGCCCTAGGGAGCATTATGTTAAATGAAACAAGCCAGACACAGAAAGAAAGGTGATCTTACAGGTACTCGAAGGAAGGAGAGGGAAAAAGGGAGAGGGAGGAAGGAAGAGAGAAAAAGACAAAGAGAAAGAATCAAAGACATCGAAGCAGAAAGAACCACTCTTGGGAGAGGTAGAAGACAGCAAAACAGAACAGAACTAGCAAGTGTGTTTGGCAGTATGAAGAAGCCTAGAGAGCAGCATGAGTCTGCCGTTGCCACACTGTATACTGGAAATGTGCTCACACAGCAACTCAATTTAGATACTTCTGTCACAAAAAGGTAATTATGTGACTGATCGGTTCCTTTGTGGGACTGTAGTCGCATACATACATGTGTGTTGTATAAAGTTACATAATTTTAGTGACTAAATAAATATAATATCCTATGACATCATATCATATATTATCAATAAAACATCAGGAGCTAAATAAATTTTTCAACTATCTTCAGTTTCTCCAATCCTCTTATTCACTTACTCTTTATTGTGAAAGCCCGTATTCTCTATAAATATATTGTTGATACGTACACAGAATTGTAGCACTTGGCCTTGAGAACGATCCCAGCATGTCCTCACCCCTTCTCCCTGCCCCCTGCATTCCCTCCCCAGGCCACAGTGCTGGCTCAGCCTCCACAGACTTCATGTAGGTTGCGGGTACTGGCCACAGGGATTGCCCACCCTTCATTCACACCCACTATTTGCCAAATGAGGATAAGGTAGGACTGACCAGTCAGACCCCAGCTTAGTCCCATCAACCAACCCATCTGGCAGCATTGTATTGTCGCGGGCTCCTGTAAGTGGACATTAGTTTCCTTTACATTCAAAGGGAAAGGCCAAGAGCTAGCAGAAGAGCCAGGAAGGCAGTCAGGTTAGAACCAGCCTGCAGAAGAGCCCAAGGGCTTGAAAAGGGCTCCAGGATGCTCCCTAGGACCTCCCACTTAACAGTGAGAAGGGACGCACGGTGCTCTGTCATGAGTTAAACAAACCTCATGTGCTGCTGTCAAAGTAGAAAGCAGGCTTCGTGTACTAATCCATCGGATAGGTTAGCCAGGAAAATGTCACTAAAACTCTCCAGTGGGATTGTTTAAAGGTTCCCCGTCAGCACAAACTATTAAAATGAAACAAAGTCACAGCTTGCTCTTCAGTAAGCCTTATCTTTCAGTCGGCTCAGGATTTCCCATGATATTAGGATAAGGCTGATGTAATGTTTGCTTCAGGTGACTTAGTCATCATTAGAAACGGAGCAGGAGACGAACTCCCTGGGTTATTGCTACCTGCATGCCCCAAAGCAAGGCTTAACTCTATGACTATCTCCTAGATCTGCGTTTTACTCGCCTCCCAACCAGTGGATCTGTACACTGGGGCAAAGGCCCGGAGAAGAGCTGGTACAACTGAGGCTCCCAAATCTCCAAAGCCAAAGCCATTTTCGGTGCACAAGACAGTTTACACAACAGGCCTTATAAACCGTGTAAGATAGAAGGGTCTCAGGACGGGAAAGTGGAACTGTCTGAGCAGAGACACAAGCAGTTCACTCCTGCCCTCCAGTGCCCTGGGCAGCCATGTCCTCACAGAGCCCCACATCCCAGGTCTTTCCTCGGAGTCAGCTGCCTGTATCCTATTCCCTCAGGGCAAGGCACCGCATTTTCCGAGGTAACATCTAGCTAATCTCACATAATCTAATCTGAAAGAGTCAGTGCGTATTAATTACTCCTAGAAAATACCATTTGCCTTCTGGAAACCCACAGCCTTAACCAAAGGCAGGCCAGGAAGGGAGTCAATGTTCCAGGGGGTGGGAATCCCAAGAACAAATCTGAAAACTCAGAGCAGCTTTGCCCACTCCTCCAGCTGGGGAAGCCTCGAGTTTTGTCATTTCAAAAGCTGCCAATGGAGACTCTGGGAAAGCTTTGCTCTGATGTTGCTCTCTCCTGGGCACTGTTGCGTGCAGAGGCTTTTGACTTCTCTTAACTTCAGGAATAGCAAAGGCTGATAATACAAACGCTGTGTTTCATTTCAGGAAACTTCCTTAATTTAATAAAGTACCACCACCTCGTGCCTGGGAGGACGGGGAAGTGAGTGTGAGTCGGGTGCATTATGTGATATTCCCAAATAATCAATGGAAAGATTATGTTAGGGGAAAAAGTATACTACCACCTCACGCTTATTTAAAGTACCTGTGCCTTATATTTAATTATTTTTACTTTGACCTACTTTTAGTGAACATAATAAACTACTTCAAAGATATACAAAAATATTTTAATGAATAATTGTTCATTATAGTTTTATTTTGAGTTTTGTTATTGTTGTTTCAGTTTAGATTTTTTGGGTTATTTTTAGACAGGATCTCATGTAGCCCAGGCTGGCTTCAGATTCACTATGTTGCTAAGGATGGCCCTGAAGTTCTGGTCCTCCTTTCTCTGCTTCCTAAGTGCTGGGATTACAGGTGTGCAGCACCAATACCCATGCTTATGTGGTGCTGGGGGAAAAAAAGCAGGATTCACACATCAGACAAGCACTCTACCAAACGAGCTACATGCCCAGCACTTCATTATAGATGTTCTATGAGTCAATGCAGTAAGTACATATATCCGCTACACCAGTGACAGGCAGCTTCATACTTGCAACCCTGTGAATGAGAAGCTATAATCCCTGCTTTGGATTATAGTGGAGAAAGTGAAGGTGCTGGGAAGGGAAGGGGAGGGGAGGGGAAAAGGGAAGAGAAGGGAGGGAAGGGGAGGGGAGGGGAAAGGAGGAAAGGGAAGGGAGGGGAGGGGAGGGGAAGGGGAGAAGGGAAGGGAAGGGAAGGAAAGAGGAGGGGAGGGGAGGGAAGGGAAGGGAGGGGAGGGGAGGGGAAGGGGAGAAGGGAAGAGAAGAGAAGGGCAGGGAAGGGAGGGGAGGGGAGGGGAGGGAAGGGGGAAGGGGAAGGGGAAGGGGGAGGGGAGAAAGGAGGGGAGAGGAGAAAGGAAGAGAAAGGAAGGGAAAGGAAGGGAAGGGGAGAAGGGAAGGGAAGAGAAGACAAGGGAAGGGAAGGGAGGGGAGGGGAAGGGAGAAGGGAAGGGATGGGAGGGGAGGGGAGGGGGAGGGATGGGAAGGGGAGGGAAGGAGGAAGGAGGGGAGGGGAGAAGGGAAGGGAGGGGAGGGGAGGAAGGGGAAGGGAGGGGAGGAGAGGGGAACTTAGCCAGGATCACATAGTTGGAAGCATTAGAAGAATCTGAACCCAGTTCCACCTCCAGAGCTTTACAAAGGGCCCATATTTCTGCTTTCTCAGGCTTTTCAACCTTACAGTAACTAAACCAATAATTTTTCAAGTACAGTCCCCATACCAGAAACATCATTAACCCCAGGAAACTTGTTAAACACTGCAGGCCCCACTCCAAACATAACAGATAAGGAGCTCTGGGGTGGGCCCTGCCCTAGCTCAGCAAGTCCTCCCGACTATTCTGGTAAAATGCAAGCTTCACTGAAGTCAGGTATGAACGTAGATTATTGAAGTTTGTGGGGGGGGGGTGAGCTGTAACCCCCTTCTTAACATCGGTTCCATGAATCATTCTTCTCAGTTAGAAACGTGCATGTCATTTTATTGCAACCCTAGAGAGACTTGAACAAACAAATGTTATTGGTGAATGCTTGGCAGGTGTATAACACTAGGAATAGAAATGAGGTAATCTATGCAAAAAAAAAAAAAAAAATCCTCAAACACAGAATCTTGGAAGGTTGCCTGTGGAGTCTGAAAGCCATGTGATGAGCTTTAAAGGCACAGAAAGGTTATCTAACTTGGTTACTCCTAATCAGTTCCATTAGCCTGTGCCCCCTCCCTGTGTAAGATCGGCAGAGAGCTGTTAAAAGTTCCCGTAGGGTTCAGCTGCCCACAATCCGAACGGGGAGCTCACCTTTCTTCTTCGTTCTGTGCTCTTTCTTTCTTAATCCCAGATAAGACAGAAAGGGCAGCTTTGGCCTGAGAAGTGCTAGCCAGCCCCAGCCTTCCCACACGTGTTCACAGGACCGCACCAGGTCAGCTTCAGGTACACTGCGCGCCTGTGCCAATGACTCATCGCCCGGAACAGACCATTTTCAGGGAAGCATGTTCTACGCAGTTGGCCTGTGCCTTTGGTGTCTTTGGAGCTTCGCTCAATATTAGCCAGGGTATGCCCTGAAGAGTGGAAAAACTGAAGTCTGTGAACATCCTTCTGTCTTGAGAATACTGTTCTGAGAAGTAGAGGAGAAACTTCCTCCCTGGGGCCAGGTCAGTGACCTTGACTTTCTCAGACAAGGGCAAGTGGTTGGGGCCTAGAGAGAGGGAGGCACTCTATAGCAGAAGTTCTCAACCTTCTTAATGCTGTGACCCTTTAATATAATTCCTCACGTTGTCATGACCGCCAACTATAAAATTATTTTCGTTGCTACTTCATAACTGTAATTTTGTTACTGTTATGAATGGCATATAAATATCTGATATGCGGGATATCTGACATGCGACCCCTGCGGAGGGGTCACGACCCACAGGTTGAGAACCTCTCTGGGAAACAGTCTGCACTCTATAGCTACAATGCTAATAATGCCATTTCAGCTCAGGAACTTACAAACTTCCTGCTAAGTAGGCACTTGCTGGGTGACTCTGGGCCATCTGCACTCTTCCAGCCTCGGTTTACTGAAAGGGGAGGGCAGGAAGGACACCACAGAGGGTGAAGAGAAGTAATAATAGCTCAGCTCCACCTCGCCAGACTGTCCCTGAAGACACTGTCAAGCTCTTCCTCTCTGAGGTGATAATAAGAAGTTCACGGTTGGGAGAGAGCTTACCCACTTACATAAATAGGAGTTCACCAACAGGGTTAAATTTGCTCTTAACATGTTTTATAAGCATAACCCAGGGAATACACCCTGACGTAACCTGGGATATGCATATGACTTCTAATACTACAACACAGGGGAAGGCCAGAACCATAATGCCCTGGTCTAGATCAAACCACAGCCTGCCCCTAAAACCTTAGGAGAATGCCACGCTCTCTTCCTCCCCACAACTACATGTACATCAGTACCCCCAAAAGACAGACTCACACAGTAATGAGCTAATCCCTCGATCTTCAGTGGCATAGTCCTCAGACCATGGTCCATGCCTGGGTTTTAAGTTGAAAATTTTCCCAGAAACATTATTTTTCCCAAAAGGAGAGAGCCCTCTACTGGTGAGTTGACACTCTGCTGGGAAAGGGCTTCTTTCTGGATTGTGTCTGCCAGCTACTCCTTCCTTAGTGGCTGTTTTCTAGTCCCACGCCACCATGGTGGAAGCAAACGACAATGTAATTCGATAGAGATTGATAATACAAAGCGCAAATTCCACACGACACTCCAGCTGGCTGTCGTTTACTTCCAGAAACAAGGAAGGGAGGGAGAGAGGGTTCAAGAAACTTCCTCCTGCTCTTGCACTCTGTGGACCGTGTTACAGCAATGTTGCATGCAGAGGGTTTCATCCAGTATTTGAGACTTAAAAGCATCACACAAACGGTTTAGGTGAGATTTCAAACAGCCTAAATAAATGTCAAGAGAAAAAGAGCAACTGAGTTATGGTATACCCAAAGAGTGGAATATTATACAACTTTTTAAAAATGAAAAAAGAGTTCTTTATATGGACAGATCTATGTATCTTTAAGTTCAAAAAAGTCTTTGAAAAGAAAGAAAACTATGTATATCATATATGTATATATATATATATATATATATATATATGAGTTATCATTTTTATAAACCTTCCCAAAGCCATCCTGTAATACAGGAACTACTCCTGTTATCCACAGTCCAGAGACAAGGAAACTAAGAGACAAAAAGGTTAAATTACTCACCCCAGTTTTGACCAATAAGAACGTAAGCTTGCACTGACCTGTGATCCCGGAAGCCATCCCAGAGGTTTGTCCATCACAATAAAGCTAGAACTAGAGATTGTTAGAAATATAGAATCCAGGAATTGCACCTTGTTAAGTTTAGGAAAACCCTTACTAGTGGTTTCAAACATTTCCACTGATTAGATAAACACACCCTTTGCACACGCACATGTGTGTGCATGCTTACATACATACACACACACACACACATACACAATCACATAGAGCATTCTCTGGCTCCAATGCCAGAGTGTCGGTCCTGATATACACTCTAGCTATGGATTACTTGGTCTCTCTCAGACCTATTCTCACTACTTTCTAAACTAAACTGTGGAGCACCATATTTCTATCACATGCAACATAACTTGCTTCATATTGACCAATTCAATCTTTTACTTGGGGCCAGTGGCAAGAAGATTTTTCTCTTCCATGGAACCTTAAGGAAACACTGTTTTCTGTTCTACCTGTTCCCAGTTTCTCAGCATATTAAGTTGATAGTCTCATGATAATTGATTTTTGGGAAAAGGTGTACCCTTTCATCTACTCAGAGAACCACACAACCTCTTAGGATAAGCTAAGCACATATCCTCACTGGCCCTTGAGGGCACGGAGCCACTGTGAATCCAACATTTTGTTCCGCCAGTAAATCATTTAGTGTGCCCAGAGCAGTGACCTGCAAATATTCTAGATACAAAATATTTTCAGAGAAGAATGAGGAATGGCATTTTACATGTACTCTTTTAATTCCCTCTTGGATGTGCTCCCAGGTTAGAAGAGAACAGCCCTTGAACTTCTCGTTGCTATAATGTTTCAAACCCTGGAGGCCGAAGACATTTTCCATCTATGTGGTGCATTGTTCTACTGTCTGGTGCCTATAAATGGGTATTAAAGTACAGGCTCCTTCTGAAGTTATTCCATATATAAAAATTAATTACGGGGCCAGCAAGATGGCTCCGTGGGTAAGAGTTCTAGGTACACAAGCCTGATCCCAAGCATACACGTTGAAAAAGCCAAGATACCATGATGTGTCTATGTAATTCCTGCACTCCTCTGGTGAGATGGAAGGCAGAGTCAGAAGAACTACCCGGAATCTCAGAGACCAGCTGCCTGGGGTGCCAAGTGTGGCAGAAACAAAATTCAAGTGTGCACATCTGGGGAAACTGAGTCATGGAAGGCTACCATTGTTAACAGGGTGACATAAAAATCACTGGAATGTATGAAAGTGCTGTCTTGTTTTTAAAAATTTTAGATTTTTATTTATTTTTCCTCTATGTACATGAGTGTTGGCCTGAACGTATGTCTGTGCATCATGTGTGTGACTGGTGCCCACGGAGGCCAGAAGAGAAGTTTGGATCTCCTGAGGCTGGAGTTATACACACCTGTGAGCTGGAGAGATGATTCCACAAAAAAACAGGTGTGGTGATGCACATTTGTGATCTCAGCACTCAGGAGGTAGAAGTAGGAGTATCAGAAGTTCAAAGCCATCCTCAGCTACATAGCAAATGCAAAGATTGTGTGGACTACATGAAACCTGTCTCAAAAAGAAAAGTGTTTTCAGAAGCTATTGAGTAACACAGAAAAGTATCTACCAGGTATATTTTGTCTTTATAGAAAAGAAAGGGGTAATATCATTTTTTTTTCTTTCTCCTGAAGATGTGGTTAAAAACTACAGAGAACATTCTTCCTTTTTTGGAAAATTAGCTCCTCTCTGTTAATCATTGGAGCCAATAAGTTCAACCCTGGAGGCTTCATTTCACTTTTCTGTGAAAGTAGGAAGAATACTGCTTTTCTCACAAAGCTCTCATAAAGGGTAAAATTATCCCAGGAAAAAATGGCTGCTAGGGTACCAGGCACGGTGGTGTACTCCTGTCGTCTTAGCACTTAAGAGATGAAGACAGAAGGATCTAGAGGTCAAAGCCAGACTGAGCTACCATAGCAAGATCTTGTCTCAGAAAACGGAAGAGTTGAGCGTGTAGCTCGGTTGTCTAATGCCTGCCTAGCATGCGCAAGGCTCTGGGTTCTGTCCTCAGCACTGCAAAAATAATAAAATAAGAAAGATGGAGAACAAAAGAAATGACTTGTAAGAATGCTGAAGCAGGAAGATCAGCTGAGCTCAAGAGATTGAGATTCTTGTACAGTATACAAGAGGAGGAGGGGGGAGAAGGGGAGAGAGGAGGAGGGGGAGGAGGGGATGAGGAGAGAGGGGAGGAGAAAGGGGAGGAGAGGAGAAGGGAGAAGAGGAAGGAGGAGGAGGAAGAGGAGGAGAAGAGGAAGAAGAGGAGGAGAAAGAAGAAAGGGGTGACTGGTAAATGAGAAACAATTGCTATAAATCACACAAGAGGATTGTGTGACCTCTGTGCAATTTTCATAACAAAGACTTCGGAGAAACCGATGCTCTGTAAACTACTATTGGGTATTTTAGTGGAATTTGTATTTTAAAACTCTACTAATTCCGTTTTCCTTTTTAAAAACCCAAATCTGGGACTGGAGAGACAGTTCAATCAGTAAAGTACCTGGTGCATGCCATGAGAGTCTGAGTCAATGCCTAAGTGCCCATGTTAAAAAGCCAGAAGACACTATGATGTGTACCTGTTATCACAGCGCTGAGGAGACAGACAGGAAAATCCTGTCTTGTTGGCCAGTCTAGCCAAATTGGCAATCACTAGGTTCAGAGAAAGACCCTGTCTCAAAAAACCTGATGCTGATCTCTGATCCACACACATCATAAACTCCTACACACACACACACACACACACACACACACACACACACACACACACACACACAGCTTATCTCTCTTATCTCTATCCAAGGAATTATGAGATTATTTCCTGTGAATAATTCAAGGAAAAAGAAACCCATCTACTTCAATAACCTAAATAATTTTGCTTTCCATAACCCTGGGGTAAGGGTTATGGAAAGGAAGCTAGACTTGAAATCATAAGCTCAGGGTTCCTTTGCTTTGCTATCCACACAGCTGACCTCTAGGGACTAGCCATTACCAGAAAGCCCCAGGGATGGCAGGGCAGACCCACCTCCAGGTCCAGCTACAGATTAGCTAAGTTCCTGAGCCAGTGGGGCACCTGCAGGACCTCATGGCACACCAAGCAACCACAGCACAGGCAGTGCAGGCTACCACCAGCCAGCTCCATGCCACCACACTTCAACTTGGGGCCTGTGCTGCACAAATTCCCCAGGCAAACTTTCATCTCCCCACCCCTTAACCATCTTCCAGAACATTCTCTCTAGACAAAGAGCTTTGGAGGAGAGTCACTCTTGAAAGCAGTTCTGTCTTTGTTAGGGTTTCTATGGCTGTGAAGAGACACCATGACCACGGCAGCTCTTACAAAAGAAATCATTAAATTAGGTGGCTTACAGTTCAGAGGTTCAGTCCCTCATCATCAAGGTAGGACATGGCATCGTGCAGGCAGACATGGTGCTGGAGAGGTAGCTGAGAATTCTAGAACTTGTGTGGGCAGAATAGCAAGTGGTCTGTCTTGCTGGGCGTGGCTGGAGCATATATATAATACCTCAAAGCTCACCTCCAGAGTGACACACTTCCTCCAACAAGGCCACACCTACCCTAACAAGGCCACACCTACCCCAACAAGGCCACACCTCCTAATAATGCCACGCCCTTCAAGGGCCATTTTCTTTCCAATCACCACATAATTCCCTTGATTCTACATACTTACACTAGGTGTTCAGCCCCTACTCTGAGCCCAGTGCCACATTCCTGCACTTTGCTTTAAACTTCCTTAAACTTTACAATTTATGCAATTCCCTCTGGGAAGGGACCAACACCCCATATTTCACCACATGTTGAGTGGTTTCAACTCTCCAATCAGAGAAAAGGCAACTACTTCAACTACCCGGAATCCTTTAGCCACCCAGAATCCTTGGGGGCAAGCCCAGCGTTCTAGATAGCCACAGACTCTCCTCCTGTTGGCCTTGAAACTTCCATGACATCCACAGCTCTAACGGAAATCCATCTCCATTAGAGTCCGTGCCCGCTGCTTTCTCAAAGAGATTTTGCTGAACTGAACTTCATGATGACTCATGCAGAGCGAGGCTTTCATGTCTTATTTTCTTCCCTAGCTGACTGGCTGCCTCAGCTTTTCAAATTTTTGCCTCCTACTTCAACCCTGCTCCTCCAGAAGATAAGGAAGGTCACAAGAGTTCGTGATGAAAAATTACAAAGTCCATCGAGGGTTGGTGCAAAGGGCAGGGAAAGGTAATCCACACATAAGAAGGACATAATGGATTACGAAGGCGTTCAGGGCCGGGGCGTGGCTCAGTGGCAGAGTGATTGCCTAGCTTGCACATGAGAGGCCCTGGGTCCGTCCGAAATACTGGGAAAGAAAAGTTAATGAAGCCATTTGGTTACTTTGGCCCTTTTTTTTTCCCCCCAGCATTTTTTGGTTTTGATTTTTGTTTATAGAAGAAAGAGTTTGTGCTGGCTTAGAGTTCCGGGGAAGAGTCCAGATCGGGGGTGGGGTGGGAAGGCATGGCAACACTAGGAGATGGTGACAGGAAGCTAAGAGCTCACATCTTTTTTCCGCAGGCAGGAAGCAGAAACGGCAAACTGGGAGTGGAGGGAGACCCCGTAAGCTCTCAGAGCCCTCCCCTGGTGGTTGGATACAGATCCTCCAGCTCCTAAAGATTTGGTAACTTCACCAAGCAGCGCCACCAAATGGAGAACCAAGTATTCAAAGGCCTGAGCCTATGAGGGACGCTTCTTTGTTTCGGGATCATGGTGGATGAAGGGGAAAGAACCGTTGCTATGAAACACAGTTCCAGGTTTCCAGGGCCTCACAAAGCCGCCTTTTAGAAGTACTAAACCGTTTCCCTTGGCATCTTCAGAGCTATTTTATTCTCCATCTTACAAGAATGCCTTATACTCATGCTAACACTCTGTTCACTTGACAGGATCTGCTCGAGTCTTGTGCCATGCCTGGAGTTCCCAGGGGCGTGGTCTCCACATCCCTTCCCTTTCTGTTCCCTGCAAAGAGACCATCAGAGAGCCTCTAGAACTCTGATGTGAGACTTCTCCCCCACCAACAAAACTGTGAACAGTATGTCCTTGGAAATAGTGTCTAAAATAGTAGAGCATTAGACAGAATCAAAACACTAAAAATAAATGATGGATAAAATAAAATATGACATAGATCCATAGTCATTGAGCCAGGAATACCCCCCTCCTATTAATAACTGAGGAAAATATTTGTTGCAGATAAATGATTGGCGCATACTCACTACTATAGATGGGAATTATTTATTAAACAGTTGCATTTTTGAGCTAGGACATACATCAGATATGTGTCACAGCTATGAGTAACTTCCTTTCACTTATATTTGTCTGCATTTTTTAATGTTTTCTAAGTGATTATGAACAGCAGGAGAAGTCAACCCCCAAAAAAATGTGTAATAATTGTCTCTGATGAAAAGAAACAATCCCATTGTTTTTCCAGTCCTTGCAAACCTTGTTAAAGCTCAAAGTTCTCTTCTTAAAAACAAGTGCATTAAATCTAAGAGTCAGAGGCGCCAGCGATCTACATTAGGAAGACGTCAGGGTTCAGAACGACTTAGAGAAGAGATGACGCAGGGGAGATGTGCTCACAGAGACAATGTACCACAAAAAATACCGGAGACGCTCCAGTGCAGCGGTGGGCAGGAACGAGACAAGGTGAAGAAAAGAATAATGAAGGTAAGTTGGAAGTTTATGTAACAAGTGTTGATCTGCCTCTGCCTCCTCCCTCCCCACCCTCAGAACTCCATTAGCCAGAAAGTACTTGAGGCACCCTAGACTTGAGATTCACTCTCCGGGGAAATCAAAGGGAGGAGAGTCTACAGACTTGAGGACGCAAAGCTCACTCGGTACAGCTCAGGGCTCAAAGCACACACAGGAAATGGTTCAACTGCAAATCTTTCTCAACTCCTTCAAACCCCTACAAGAGAGTCAGGAAATAGCTAGAAGACACTTCTCTTGACGTTCCACTGAAAAGAACCCCTTTTTCTTCCTCCCTTCCTTCCTTTCTGTGAAGATGTTTTTTATTGAAAAAATCACAATAGTTATAACTTGCCAACTTAAATAATAATCATCTCCCACATATATTCTTTTCTTAATTTTTATTTGTTCTTTGAAATTTTCATACATGTATACAATATATCTTGATCATATCCACCCCTCATTACCCAACTTTAATTCCACCCTCCAGGACCCCAGGTTGCATTTCCCTCCCAACTTCATGTCCTGCTTACATAATTTTTTTGCTTATTTTTTTAATCCACTGAGTCTAATTAGTGCTGTCAATATGGCGCATGGGTGTAGGTTCATCTACTGGGACACAAGGAGATTACCAATGGTCACAAGGCAGACAAATGGATGGATCTAGAAAAAATCATCCTGAGTGAGGTAACCCAGACTCAGAAAGACAAACATGGTATGTACTCACTCATAGGAGGATACTAGATGTAGAACAAGGATGACTGGACTGCTACTCACATCACCAGGGAGGCTACCTGGAAAACAGAACCCCAAGAAAGACACAGGGATTGCCCAATGGCAGAGAAATGGAATGAGATCTACATGAATAGCCTGGACATGAGCGGGGGTAATGAAGGGCGAGGGTCGAGGGAAAGAGAGCTTGGGGGAGTGGGAGATCCCAGCTGGATCAACAACAGAGAGGGAGAACAAGGAATAGGAGACCATGGTAAATGAAGACCACATGAGAATAGGAAGAAGCAAAGTGCTAGAGAGGCCCACAGAAATCCACAAAGATACCCCCACAACAGAGTGCTGGCAATGGTTGAGATACACCCCGAACTGACCTACTCTGGTGATAGGATGGCCAAACACCCTAATTGTGCTAGAAACCCCATCCAACTACTGAGCTATCTGGATGCACAGATCCATGGCTAGGCCCTGGGTGGATCTCTGGGAGTCCAATTAGCGAGAATGAGGAGGGTTTATATGAGCGAGAATTGTTGAGACCAAGGTTGGATAAAGCACAGGGACAAATAGCCAAACAAATGGAAACACATGAACTATGAACCAATGGCTGAGGGGTCCCCAACTGGATCAGGCCCTCTGAATGGGTGAGACAGTTGATTGGCTTGATCTGTTTGGGAGGCATCCAGGCAGTGGGACCGGGTCCTGTGCTCATTGCATGAGTTGGCTGTTTGAAACCTGGGGCCTATGCAGGATCACTTGGCTTGGCCTGGGAGGAGGGGACTGGACCTACCTGGACTGAGTCTACCAAGTTGATCTCAGTCCGCAGGGGAGGCTTTGCCCTGGAGGAGGTGGGAATGGGGGTTGGGCTGGGGGGAAGGTGGGGGGGGGGCGGAGGGGGGAGAACAAGGGAATCCATGGCTGATATGTAGAACTGAATTGTATTGCAAAATAAAAATAAAAATTTTAAAAAAAAGAAAGAAAATTCTCATTGGGCGGTGGTGGCATGTTCCTTTAATCCCAGCACTTGGGAGGCAGAGCCAGGCAGGTCTCTGTGAATTTGAGGCCAGCCTGGTCTACAGATCGAGTTCCAGGATAGGCTCCAAAGCCACACAGAGAAACCCTGTCTCAAAAAAAAAAAAAAAGAAAGAAAGAAAGAAAAAAGAAAAGAAAGAAAAAGAAAAAAGAAAATTCTCTGCCAGGCAGTGGTGGCTCATACCTTTAATCCAAACACTCAGGAGACAGGGGCAGGTGGATCTCTGAGTTTAAGGCCTGCCTGGTCTTCAGAGTGAGTTCCAGGACAGCTGGAGCTATACAGAGAAACCCTGTCTCAAAAGGAAGGAAGGAAGGAAGGAAGGAAGGAAGGAAGGAAGGAAGGAAGGAAAGAGGAAGGAAGGAAGAAAAAGAAAATAGTAATTCTCCCTTTCCCCAGCAGTCATCTACTTCTAATAGCTCCTCAGCTAGAGATGGGACCTCCAAAGCCCTTGCCCCCTTCATGCTGGAATTTTTTATTGTCTTGGTCTTGGGCAGGTCTTGTATAGATAACCATAACTGCTGTGAGTTCGTGTGTACAATGGTCAGAAAGAAGGCCTCTTATTAAGCTATGGGGATCCCCCCATCAAGCAGGTCTCCTGGCACAGTGATCCAAAGGCAAACCCTATCACTCAACCAGCCTTACCCAAGTCTGCCTGGCTTCTAACTAGCTTTTCAGGCCCTGGGTGGGCACAGCCCAGAGCAAAAGTCCACCAACAAACCACCATGTGTTCTAAGTGGGGGCAGTCTCGTGCAAATAAACATAAAGGAAGCTAGGAGAAAGTAGACATGAGGAGAGGAGCTTGGAAAAGGGAGATCTAGATGACATCCAAAGCCTGCTCCTGTTTTTAAAGCCCCACAAGCTATTGTAAAAGCCTGGCCCCAGCTTCCACAATAAAGCCTTCATTTTGAAAGTAAGAAAATGTCTTAACCCGACAGTCATGAGATTTATTATGGGGTCTGGATCAATCTCAAAAAGGAATAAGATATGAAGTAACCAAGAAATATGCAGCTGTATCTTAGTAGCTGTCCCCTGGTGGTCAGAATGCCACTTTGTAGTTAAGCATCCTTGAGGCTTCTGATAAATTTTTCCCACTACATCAAAAACTAAGGTATGAGGACATCTTTACACACGTATGGACTAACAAAAGGCCTGGATCCTCCAAAACTTCAGCCTCAGTACTTCTTGTTTTGATCCCCTTCCCTTTTCTAGAGGATCATGGAAAAAAAAAAATAACCTACAAGGGAGACCCCACCACAATTTAGGAGGGGGAAAAGGTCATCTTGCGCCATGAACATGCCACCCACCTCATAAATATTCATTACAAATGTTGACACCTACAACAAAAGCCTACTATTCTCTTTGGAATATTTGCTTTGTTTTACTTTATTAAATAAACTTTACTTTATTAAATAAAATTCCTACCACACACACCCCAAGAATAGCACACAAATCTATCTTAAAATTTATCTTAGGTAGTACAGCTTTACTGTCCAGATCTCTCTAAGGACCGTGGAGTGAGACAGAGGCATCTTTAAGCCTCCTCTGGGATGAAGTACCTCAAAACAGCATGGAGAACCCTCTGAGCAGAAGCCAGAGCCTCCCCACTCTGCGGTACCACAGCCATCCCATCCATCCCATGCAGCTCATGACCAGAGTTAACGCCAGTGACAAGAGGGAGAAGAAGCTGCATCAGATGTCAGGAAGACTTTCTGTTTGTCATCTTTGACTGACTTTTGTTCATGACTTCAAAAGAAGTCATCCCAGGTACCAAAAAGAAATAATTTTTACATTTTTTTCCTCATCTTTGTCTCATTTAGTGAAATGTATCTTTTTTTTCAAATAAGGCCAACATTCCCTTTCTCACTGATTCAGACCTTTCTTGTGCTTGTATCTGGTTGTTTGAAACCAACCAGGTAATTTTAAATTTTATTTTCTCAGGGATTTTGAAACATGAATCCCTAGCAATTTGCTCAACAGTAAGAACTAATAAACTTTAGAACAGAGAGAAAATTTAGGAGCCTGTCTCAGTTGAGTTTTATCAACACACAGCCACACCAGTCTATGCAAGGACTGCCCATGGCTGGCCTCTGTTTTGAGTAGTTGGATTAAAGAGTTAAGATAGACCTGCTGAACCAAAAGGCAAAACTAAATTTGCCAGCCCTTGCTCTAAAAATATTTAAAATGTTTCTGAAATACGTTTTTGTTATTGCATCTGTTTTTCTAATTCCCTTATCTAAGTTTCTGCATAGTCTTCACTATTTTGCAAAGAGACTGTCTTCATATTTTATTGAGCAAGTTTTCCTAGAGACATTTGGGGGATTGTGCAGATACATTCCCAAATAGTTGTTTGAATTAGTACTGACTGATAGAAACATAACATAAAAATTTAAATATGTAACCTTAAATTCTCCAGTCTTGCATTAATAAAAGTGAAATAAGCAGGTAAAAGGTAATCTTTTGGTTTTCTGTGCCTCACTCATAATATGCACTGGCCACCTGGGATCACCAGGCCTCAGAGAGCATCTTAATGGAAAAGGAAACACCTGAAATAAATCGAAAGCATTCTGAAGAAATCAAGACAATACTTTTAAATGCTCATTAATAACTTCAAACAGACTCCATAAAGCCACTGTATGACATTGGACATGTCAGTAACTAACAAAAATATATAGAGAACTTCAGAACTAAGCACCAAAGCCACTTACTACCCAATCAATAGATGGACTGATGAACTGAACAGACAACTCTTGAAGGAAGAAGTACAAATGGCCAATAAATACTTGAAAAAGTGTTCAGCAGCCTTAGCCACAAAGCAAATGCAAGTTAAAACTGCTTTGAGGTTCCCTCTCATCCTCATCAGAATGACTGTCATCAAGGAAACAAATGACAACAAATGCTAGTAAGGATGTGGGGAGACAGGAACCCTCACTCACTGCTAGCATGGATAAAGGCTGGTGCTGTCACTACAGAAGTCAATACGGAGGATGCTTCCTCAAATAAAGTGGAAATGGAATGCTCATCTATTCCTGGGTAGACACCATGAACACCTGCACACCCGCGGTTATTGCTGCACGATTCACAATAGCTAAGAAATGAAATCAGCCTCACTGGCTATCAACAGATGAATAAAGAACGTGTGGTGCGTGCATATGATGGAATTTTTCAGCCATGTACAAGAGTGAAGTTTGTAGGAAAATAGAACGGGAGATCACTGTGTTAAGCAAAATAAGCTAGACTCAGAAAGACAAACATTGCATGTTTTATCTTCTGTGTGGATTCTAGCTCTGTGTGTGTGTGTGTGGAATGCATGTGACATAAAACCAGAAGAAAACATTATTTGGGAGAGGACAAAGAAATGGCTTAATGGTGCAACTCAAATATATGGAAAAATAAGAATGAACCAAACACTATTGATGGCAAGAAATAAAAAAGCAGAGCAGAAATTAATGAAGTAGAAACAAAGATAACAATACAAAGAACTAATGAATATTAGAGCTGGTTCTTTGAGAACCATATTGACAGACCCTTGGCACAATTCACCAAAAGAAAGAGAGGACTTAAATTAACAGAATCAGAAATGAACAGGGAAATATTACAATAAACACCAAAGAAATTCAGAATATTATAAGAGAATATTTTTTTTTTGGTGTTTTTGAGACAGGGTCTCTCTATATAGCCCTGGCTATCCTGGAACTCACTATGTAGACCAGACTGGTCTTGAACTTCGAGATCTGCCTGCCTCTGCCTCCCAAGTGTTGGGAATAAAGATATGAACCATCACAGCCAGCTATAAGAGAATATTAAAAAAAAAAAAACCAATACTCAATGAAGCTGGAAAACATTAAAAGGAATGGATGAATTTCTAAATTCAATCAAACCACCAAAATTAAACCAAGAAGTCAACAATCTAAATAGGCCCATAACAAATGAACAGATTGAAATAATAATAAAAATCTTCTAGATTTAAAAAAAAAAAAGTCCAGGGCCAGATGGATTCACAGCAGAATTCTACCAGACATTCAAAGAAGATCTACATTTAATCCTTCTTAAACTATTTTTTTTAAAAATAGAACAAAAGGAACACTCCCAAACTACATTAATGAAGCCAATATCACTCTAATACCAGAACCAGGTAAACATACAACAACAAAAAAAGAAAAGAAAAAAAACTACAGGACAACATCCCTGATGAACATAGATTCAAAATGTTCAATAAAATATTTGTAAACAGAATACAGAAATACATTTAAAAAATCTACCATGAACAATTTGACTTTATCCCTGAAATTCAGGAAAGGTTCAACATACACAGGTCAACAAACATAATAAACTACATAAATGGACTTGATAAAAAATTGCATGATCTGGGGTTGGGGATTTAGCTCAGTAGTAGAGCACTTGCCTAACAAGCACAAGGCTCTAGGTGTGGTAGTATTGTGTTCCCCAAAATATTGTGCATGCTAATAAACTTATCTGGGATCACAGAACAGAACAGCCACTAGATACAGAAGCTAGAAAATGGTGGCACTCAGACCTTTAATCCTAGCATTCCAGAGGCAGAAATCCCTCTGGATCTCTGAAAGTACAAGGCCACACTAGAAACAGCCAGGCATGGTGACACATGCCTTTAATCCCAAGAAGTGAGCCTTTAATCCCAGGGAGTGATGGCAGAAAACAGAAAGATATATAAGGTGTGAAGACCAGAAACTAGAAGCTTTTGGCTGGTTAAGCATTCAGACGTCTGAGCAACAGTTCAGCTGAGATCCATTTGGATGAGGACTCAGAAGCTTCCAGTCTGAGGAAACAGGATCAGCTGAGGAACTGGCGAGGTGAGGTAGCTGTGGCTTGTTCTGCTTCTCTGATCTTTCAGCGTTCACCCCAATATCTGGCTCCAGGTTTGTTTTTATTAATAAGAACTTTTAAGTTTCCTGCTACACCTAGGTTCTGTCCTCAGCTCCGGGGCGGGGGGCGGGGGGGGGGGGGGATTGCATGATCATCTCAGACATAAATTGACAAAATATAACATGTGTTCATGATAAAAGTCCTAGAGAACGTAGGACTAGAGGGAACATACCTCAATATAATAAAAGTTATATATGAGAAACTCACAACCAACATTATTCTAAATTGAGAAAAGCTTGAGGCAATTCCACTGAACTCAGGAATGAGACAGGTATATCCACTATCCCCACTGTGGTGGTTTAAAATGAAATAGTCCCCAAAGTGAGTGGCACTATTAGGAGGGGTGGCCTTATTGGAGTAGGTGTGGTCTTGTTGGAGGAAGTGTGTCATTGTGAAGGCAGGCTTTGAGGTCTCATATATGCTTAAGCCATGCCCAGTGAGGCAGTCTACTTCCTGTTACCTACATATCAACATGTAGCAGCTCCTTCTTCAGCACCATGTCTGCCTGCACACAGTCATGCTCCCTGTCACGATGATAATGGACTGAACCTCTGAAACTGTAAGCTGACACCTCAATTACATGTTTTCCTTTGTAAGAGCTGCCATGGTCATGGTGTCTCTTCATAGTAATAGAAACCCTAATGAAGACACCAACTCTTCTTTGATTTTGTGATAGAAATACAAGTTGGAGCCATAACGGGGGAGAAGAAAGTTAACAGGAAACAAGTAGGAAAAGAAGTCCAGCTATCCCTATTTGCAAATCACATACTATTGTATCTTAGAGATCTCAAAAATTCTACAAAAAAACTTCTAGAAACAATAAATAACTTCAGAAGTGAGTCAGGATACAGAATCAACCTGCACAGACCAACGGCTTGTCTATACACCACCAACAAACCCACTGAGGTGGTGATCATGCTAACACCTCTGTTCACAGCAGCCTCAAAGAAAATAAAATATCTAGGAGTAAACCTCACCGAGGAAGTGAAGGATGTCTACAATGAAAACTTCAAACCTTTGAAGAAATAGGTATAGAAAGACACTAGAAAATGGAAAGGCTCATGAATTGGTAGAATTAACATTGTGGAAAATGACCATTTTACCAAAAGCTATTTACAGATTCAATAAAATTCCCATTTCATTTTTCACAGAATTAGAAAAAATCCTCAAATTCATATTGAACCGCAAAAGACCCCCAGATAGCCAAAACATTCCTGAGCAAAACAAAAAATGCTGGATTAATTACCACTCCAAATCTTTAGATTACAGAGCTATTGTAATAAAAACAATATGGTATGAGCACAAAAACAGACATATAGACCAATGGAACAAAATCAAATGCCCAAACATAAGTACACATAGCTTCAGCCATTTAAAATTTGACAAAGATAGCCGGGCGGTGGTGGCACACGCCTTTAATCCCAGCACTCGGGAGGCAGAGCCAGGCGGATCTCTGTGAGTTCGAGGCCAGCCTGGTCTCCAAAGGGAGTTCCAGGAAAGGCGCAAAGCTACACAGAGAAACCCTGTCTCGAAAAACCAAAAAAAAAAAAAAAAAAAAAAAATTTGACAAAGATAAGCTGGAGAAGAGAAAGTATCTTCAGCAAATGATGCTGGGAAAACTGGTTGTCCACATTCAGAAGAATGAAATTAGACCCATTTCTATAACCTTGCATAAAAACTATCTCCAAATGGATCCAAACTAAAACATGAAACCTGAGACTGCTACAAGAAAACATAGGCAGTCCCATACAAGATAGAGACCCAGGAAAGGACTTTCTGAATAGGACTCCATTTGCCCAAAAACTAAGGCCAGCAATTGACAACTGGGACTTCATAAAACTCAAAAGCTTTTGAATGGCTAAAGAGCAGGTAAGGAGGAAGCACAGAAAATGGGAGAGAATCTTTGTCAGCTATACATCGGGATATGAAGTTTTATTTGTATATTCTGGATATTAAAACCTCATGTATAGAACTCAAAAAACAAAGTATGAAAAAAATTACCAATTCCAATGATGGGCCTTGGACCTGAACAGAGTTCTCAAAAAACAATGGCTAAGATAGATCTCAAAAAAATGCTCATTTGCTCATTGACTCTAGAAATTTAAAAAAAAAAAAACAGCTTTGAGATTTCACCTTACCCCAGTCAGAACATTCAACAACAAATACTGGAGAAGTGTGGACAAAAAACAGATTCCTCATTCACTGTCAATGGGATTGCAAACTGGTGCAGGCACTATGGGAATCAGTGTGGAAAATTCTCAAAAAGCTAAAAATAAATATATCATATGACCCATCTATATAACTCTGTGGCATGTGCCCAAAAGACTTGATTGACATCCTACTCCACAGATACTTGCTCAACCATATTCATTGCTGCTCTATTCACAAGAGCTAGGAAATGGAAACAACCTAAACGTTCTTCAAACTGAGGATGGATAATAAAAACGCGGCACATATACCCTATGGAATACTATTCATCTGTAAAGAAAAAGGAAAGCGTGCATTTAGCAGTAAATAGATGGAAGCAGAAAAGATGACATTAAGTACAGTAACCCAGACCCAGAAGGAAAAATATCACTTTTTTTTTCCTCAGTGGACCCTCCTAGCTCCAAACCTTCATATGTGAGTACATATCCTAGAATAGCTTGGAAACCAGGAAGGTAAAGAGAGACTATTGCCAGAGTAAGGGCATCGTGAAACAATAGAGAACAGCAGGGTATAAGTGATCTGATGTGGGAAACGGGAAAAAAGGGGGGGGGGCTCTAATTAGGGAGAGAGAAGGAAGTAAATACAGAAAAAGGATGGAAGATAAAAATAACAATAAAGATGTCTGAAGTGTCAAAGAATCATACTATTAACTATCTTTTAAAAAAACCTATAATACACATAATTCTGAGTATAAGTATATATATATATATATATATATATATATATATATATATATATATATAGTTTAAATGAAATTTCCTCATCTGAGCTGGCAATGCTCCCTTCCAAGAGCAAAAGACCCCCTAACAAAAAACCCAGTACTAGGCGTGGGAAGCCTTCTTTTGAGTGGTTGGTCAGGATTGTTCAAGACATGCAACCTCTTGCTAATGCCCTTGGTTGCCTCTTGGAGGCAGAAGGTAAATCACCATTGCTGAAGATACTATGCTTCAGAAACTGGGAGCACAGGCCCCGGAGCTGGAACCCACCTGAACGCCTCCTCTCTGAAGATTAGCTTTCATATCAGAAAGTGTCGTGAAAGCTTCTAAAGAAAGAAAGCAACCAACAGTGCTGTACGGTTATGATGCCTGTGAACCACAACAATGACCAAGCATGGCACAATGACCCTAAGAGTGCAGCAGTAATGACCTGCACACCTTGGCAGTAACCAACAGCTCTCTAATTGGACTTACAACCTGCTCAACAAGAAGGAAAAAATCATGCCTGGTATTGGAAACCTAGCCAACGACCAAGGGCTAATGAAGTCATGGATCTTAAGGGAGAATCTAAAACCACCACTTTACTAAACCAGCATAATCCCTCACAACGTTCTAAACATTTGTCCTTACACCCACAGCTAAGTGTAGACCTCATCCTCCATCAAGGAAGCTTCTCTTTGCAGCGGAAAACAAGTAATCAAAATGTGGAGTTGTGAAGCCCAGCCCCAATGGATGGATATATCTACAGAACACTCCCACACCTGGGGCTCAGGGAACATTTTAGAAGAGAGGGGCAGAAAGGTTGCTAAGAGTCAGAAGATCTGGGCGGGGGGAGGGGGTCGCTGTGAGACTGTCTCCTAGAAATGTCAGAAGTCTCACCACATGACTACTGTAGCATGAATCTTAAAAGGTCTTATTAATGAAAACAAACCCAGAGCCAGGTATTGGGGTGAATGCCGAAAGATCAGAGAGACAGAACAGGCCCCAGCTAACCTCACCTTGCCAATTCCTCAGCTGATCCTGTTTCCTCAAACTGGAAGCCTCTGTGTCCTCATCTGAGTGGATCTCAGCTGAACGGCTGCTCAAAAGCCTAAAAGCTTAACCAGCCTCTCGTTCCTGGTCCTCACGCCTTATATACCTTTCTGCTTTCTGCCATCACTTCCTGGGATTAAAGGCATGAGTCACCATGCCTGGCTGTTTCCAGTGTGGCTTTGAACTCACAGAGATCCAGATGGATCTCTGCCTCTGGAATGCTAGGATTAAAGGTGTGTGTGCTACCATTGCCTAATCTCTCTGTTTAATATTGTGGCTGTTCTGTTCTCTGACCCCCAGATAAGTCTATTAGGGTGCACTATATTGGAGAACACAATATCACCATAGACTACCTAAACATAAGCTGAATGAAGACATAAACAACGGACAAAGTGGACAGGAGAGAGACCACGAAAACTCAACCCTAAACAAAGAGCTCCAGGCAACTAAAGATAGGGAGAGTGGGAGAAACAAGTTTCTCCAGGGAAGAGCACACCAACTGGTTATACCATACCAAACGGTCAACCCTGAAAACGTACATACAAGAAACATTAAACAGGATGACCTGGTTATTGTTTTACCTTTGTTACAGTGGCTGCACGTGGGTGGAGTGGAATTCTGTTCCCCCAGACAATGGCTCCGTTGAAGGAGGTTCTAAGTCTCTATAGTTCTAATAAAACTCAAGATTCAAAGGCTAAAGTGAAAACCTGCGAGCTTAGAGAATGAGAGTGGCGACTAGCTGACCTCCTCTCCTTGCTGGTATCCGGGAAGCCACTCCCTTCCGTACCACCCCAACTAAAAAAAAAAAGCTCCTCCCTGCTACTTCCTGTCAAGCAATTGCTAACTCCACCTCTCTGAACCCAGGTTAATTTTATTTAATTAAAGCAAATGCAACACATCTTTACATAGTTAACAAATGCAACATGAGCAAATGTAATGCCTGGTTAAACAAATATTCCACAATAGGTATGGTTAGGAATATGTATGCATGTGTGTGTGTGTGTGTGTGTGTGTGTGTATACGTATAACAAATTAAAAAAAAAAAGAGGCCATGGATTTGAAAGAGAGCAAGGAGGTATGTATGGGAGGGGTTGGAGGGAGGAAGAGAAATGGGTAAATGATGTAATTATAATCTCAAAGGTAAGTATTTTTTAAAAGCTGGTCAGAGGGTCTGGAAAGATGGTTCAGCAGTTAAGAGCATGCTGCTCTTCCAAAGAAGCTGAGTTAAGGTCCCAGTACCCATGTCAGGCAGTTCACAACTGCATGTAAAGCCAGCTCCAGGGGCTCCAGGGGCTCCAGGGGCTCCAGGGGATTTTAAGCCATTTTCTGGCCTCTACAAGCACACATACACACACACATACACACACACACACACACACACACACACACACACACACACAGAGAGAGAGAGAGAGAGAGAGAGAGAGAGAGAGAGAGAGAATAGTAGCACATATTCATACAGACACATACATATAAAGAAAAGGATAACTAAGTCTTTTAGTTAAAATGCTAGCCATAGAAGCAAATGAGAAGATCTGGTTGCTAAGAAAAAATTTTTAATAATCTACATATTCTAGCTGGAAAATTAATTTTGTAAAACAGCCCAACAAAAACATTAAATTAAGCATAATAAGCATTGGAAGGAAAGAGATAATACGAAACAACTTCCACTAAAAATTTTTTGCAGTGCTAGATAGAAATTGAATGCAAAGAATAAATTTTTCAGTTACTTAACTATACCCCCAATCGAAATACTGGTTTCTGAATACAATTCTTCAATAAAAAGAACCAGGGTTTCTTGTGGGGGAAACTATTCCAAGGCTAAGAAGAAAAAGCCCAAAGTACTAGACTGGTCTAAATTTCAAGAAATCCTAAAAAAAAAAAAAGGTGGGGGGGACAGGCAGGCTACCAGTTTCTTCAATATGATTATCTACTTGCAAAAGAATAGGTTGAGTTCCTCTGAGCAAACAGCTTACAAAAATATTAACTCACAATGAATAAAATCCAAAATGTATGAGCTAGAATGTAACTCCAAAGAAAATATAAGAACCAGCTTCCTGACCTTGTAGGTGTTTGTGATCTCTCAGGTGCAAGAACAGTCACAAAGGAAAATAGTCAAACTGTACCTCATTGAAACTAAAAACACTTATTTCATCAAAGACTATCAAGAATGACAATGCATCCCTGCAGAATGAGAATAAGTTTGCAAGCCATGTATCTGATAAGGACCTGATGCCCAGAATCTATGAAGAATACCTAAAATTGATGACAAAGAGACTAACAACCCAACTAAAAATGCTTAACTACTTATGCCTGCAATGAAGATGCAGAAATGTCAGAAGAGTACATCTAGAGATATTCAATGGCATTGGTATTAGGAAAAACAAAATATTATATTCCCATCAGTAGGACCAACTATAATTTAAAATAGAGAAAATAGGGCTAGCAAAGAACTGAAGAAGTTGGAACCCTTACAAATGTTCCTAGTGGGAATGTAAGATGCTCCCGTGTTTCTGGAAAACAGTTCCTCAAAATAAGTAGGAATGAAGGCTGGGCACATAGCTCAGCTGGTAGAGTGCTTGCCTGACATGCACAAAGCCCCAGGTTCAATCCCCAGCACCACATAAACTGGGCACAGTGGCACATGCTTATAATCCCAGCACTCAGGGAATGGAGGCAAGAGGATCACAAGTTCAAGGTCATGCTTAACTGTATAATAAGTTTGAGGCCAGCCTGGGCTACATGAGACCCTGTCTTTAAATGGGAGCGGAGAGGTAGAAATGGATATACATTATAATGACATTATAAACCATTGGATAAATAGAAAACCATGAGTCCAAGGACAGAAAAAAAAAAACTTTTCAGTGAAATTCCAACCAATCTTTGTAGAAGGAATGGGAGAATCAGAAAATGCCATTTGGTAAGCATCACAGTAAAAATTAATCCAACCAAGAAGTGCCCATGGGGAATAGTCAAAGTTTAGAGAGAAAATAGATACACTGCCAAAACGCTTCCCTACCAAGTACTTAACGATCCCAGAAGGGAAAGAATAGCTTCCTTGTTGAAAAAAAATTCTGACAAACATCCCTTTAATCAAGTAACCATAGTGTCTTAGTGTTTTTATTTCTGTGACAAAGACACCGTGACTAAAAGCAACATGGGGAGGAAAGAGTTTATTGAGCTTATACATCCTGATCACAATCCATTGGCGAGGGCAACCAAGGCAGGAACTCGGGCAGGGCAGGAACGTGGAAGCAAAAGCCGAGGAGCAGATTGTGGGGGGATGCTGATGACTGGCTTGCTGCCACGGCTTGCTCAGTGTTGTAGAATAGTATAAGATGTGTTACATTTGTTTATGCTGGATCCTTTGTTTAATGATGCAAAGATGTATTGCCTTCTTTTACATTGCATTTGTTTAACTCTGTGAAACTGTGTTATGCTGCCTGCATAAACACCTGATTGGTCTAATAAAGAACTGAACAGCCAATAGCAAGGCAGGAGAAAGGCTAGGTGGGGCTGGCAGGCAGAGAGAATAAATAGGAGGAGAAAAAGTGGGGTTGGGGAGCAAGAAAGATTAAGGAGCAGAAACAAGGGAGGAGGACACTAAGGGCCAGCCACACAGCCACACAGTCAGCCACGGAGGAAAAGTGAAAGTAAGATATACAGAAGTAAGAAAAGGAAAAAGCCCAGAGGCAAAAGGCAAAAATTATCCCAATTTAAGTTAAGGAAAGCTGGCAAGAAACAAGTTAAGCTAAGGCTGGGCATTCATAACTAATATAATAAATAATAAGACTCTGTGTGTGATTTATTTGGGAGTTGGGTGGCAGGCCCCCAAAAGAGCAGACTCAAAAGAGTAAGAGTTAAAAAAAAAAAAAAAGAGCCCAGCCTGCTTTCTTATTTAACTCAGGACCACTTGCCTATGGGTGACACTACCCACGGTGGGCTGGGCTCTCACATCAATCATTAATCAAGAAAATACCCCACAGATGTGCCCACTAGCCAATCTCATGGAGGCATTTTCTCAATTGAAGTTCCCTCTTGCTAGATAATCCTAGCTTGTACCAAGTTGGCACAAAGGTAGCCAGCGCACAAAGTTAACATTACCAGCAATGGAACAAAAAAAAAATCACAGAGCTCCTGATAGAGACTAGTGAGAACCCAACATCGCTGTAATCCGTCGGGGAAATGAATTTGGCCAAATGCCTCACCTCTTTAGGCTTCTGCTCCCTCGTCTAAAAAAAGAGAGGAAGCAGAACGGACAATATCTCATTTCTGCTCGGTGTCTAAGTTTCTACTATTCTAACATTCATTAAACTCCCCTAAATGGGTACTGTCCTGATCAGAATTTGGTGGAAAGTGGGGAGCAAGCTTCTCTTTGGATTTAAGTAGTTCGTGTTCTTTCATAGCAATTCAGAAAGTTCATAAAATGACATATATAGCAAGGTTTTTTTTTTTTTTTTTTGGTTTTTCGAGACAGGGTTTCTCTGTGTAGCTTTGCGCCTGTCCTGGAACTCACTTGGTAGCCCAGGCTGGCCTCGAACTCACAGAGATCCGCCTGGCTCTGCCTCCCGAGTGCTGGGATTAAAGTCGTGCGCCACCACCGCCCGGCTATAGCAAGGTTTTTTAACTCGGACTCATTTCAGAGAGAATGCTTGCTGGGAAAGTCCAAATCTGAGAGTTTTTAAAGCAATAATAATCATTCCTTTCAAGGAAATACACCAGTTCAAACCAGGTTAGGAAAGAGATTATATGGTAATGAGTGCTTATATAAATAAGTACCTGAAAGTTCTCTCTCTCTCTCTCTCTCTCTCTCTCTCTCTCTCTCTCTCTCTCTCTCTCTCTCTCTCTCTCTCCTTAAGCAATTTTGAGCATGACTGCTCCTCGTGAACCCCACTCAGGAGCTTACTAGTCTCTAAGGAGTGGGAAGAACTCCAGGTCTTTCAGGCAAGGCGCTCACACATTCCAGTCACTGAAAGCATCTTCCATAGCTCGCAGAAATCTCAACTTGGCCCACAGTCACTGCTATCTGAAGGGTAAGATTAATGTCATTGAGTTAAGCAGGAGAGACTGGCACTGTAAAATAACTCAAGCCCTCACAGGGCAATTCAGATGATCAGCAACCTCATAAATAAATGCAGTCATGTCAATATTCGCCTGGCAAACCATCAAAAACTGAAGTCTGAGCTGATCTTATTCCATCATTTGGCTTCAGCTACAGGCCTTTGTGCAAACAGAAACACATTAATCGGCTAATTAGCTATCTTTTAAGATTTGAAGAGCCAATTCACTATACTTTTTTGTTAAATATTTTATTATGCAGTCAATATACAGAACGAAGTGTGTGAAATCAAACTCTCAGCTCTTAACAGTTGTGGGAAAGCATGAGTTGAAGGGGCTGGGGGTTTAGCTCAGTGATAGAGCACTTGCCTGGCACGCGTAAGGCCCTGTGTTCAGTTCTCAGCACTGCCACAAAGCACAGACATGTGGGAAGGAGTCATCGAAGAGCTGGGGATGTAACTCCATTCATTGGTAAAGTGATTATCTTCCAGGAACAAAACCCTGGGTTCGATCCCTAGCACTGAGTAAACAGGGTATGATGACTCAGGCCTATAATCCTAGTACTCAGGAGACGGGAGAAGTGGGGTATCTCTGCTACACAGTGAGTTCAAGACCAGCCTGGGATACATGAAACCCAGAGAGAGAGACAGAGACAGAGACATCATGGAAGAATGATTTAGTTGTTCTTTCCTTGTTCATGTTTTCCTTTTTAAATTATTCATCTTTCTGGAAGGTTTCCCACATTATGGTTAGTGGCACCACACCTATACACATGTGGGTAGCACCAATTAGACTTGATGGGTCATCAAAAAAAAAAAGATACGAATTTGGGAGGGGGCGTATGAAAGGGATCGGATGGCAAAGTGGGAGGTAAGTATGATTATATTTCATTATATACATGTGTGAAATTTTCAAAAATAAGGAAAAAGTCAAAATCACCCCAAAGCAATTGCAGGGCTCTCCAACTGCACAGGCCTTTTTTCTTTGCTCATCACCTATGTCCAGTCAGCCTTCAAACCCCGCCAACCCTTCCTTTCCAAATGCCTCTAGAATCCAATCCTCCTACTGCTACCCCTTCAGGCCAGACTCTCACCACATCCCACTTGCTTTAGCCCAACAGACTTCAACAGAGAGCATCTTCTATAGCTTGCCAAGCCTTTCAAATTCTACCATCATTCTGATTCGTAACGGCCTCTCCGTCTTTATGTTTGACCCACTCAAGGGATCTTTAGCCTCACTCGTGGGATAAGAGTAGGTCACGAGATACTCTCCTGCAGGTCTTCTTTGGGTCTCTACCAACTCATTCTTGGACATGACTTTGTTACACACAGTCCTAACTCCCTCACTTTTCCCTGCTATCCATCCACATAATTCTACATGTCCCTCTTTCATTATAAACAATCCTACTGAATTGCTTGTTTTAAAGCCCAATTACCCTGAAAAGAACCTCTCCCCCAAAAAAAACGCATCTTCAAAAATTCCCCAAGAAATAACCCCTGAGTCTCATTGGCTGACATTCTTCCTCTGCTAGCCCTCTAGAAGATAGAATTCTCCAGAATCAGGTCTCAGCATTCTTCTCCTTTCTATTTCCATCTCATCTCTAGATGATCTCATCCAGTCCCATAAATATTCTTGCACTGACAATTCCCAAATTTATATCTTCATCGTAGCTCTCTTTCATGAGCTGCAGAATCAAGCTCCCAACATACACTCAGAATTTTCCTGGGCATACCAAACATGACATGTCCAATGATTTCCCCATCTCAATTAATTATATCACCAACTACCTAATTACTAAAGTCAAAATGTTTGGATGCAGGGTGTGGAAGCACATACCAGTAATCTCAGCAATTAGGAGGTAGTACAGGAGGATCAGAAGTTCAAGGTCATCTTCAGCTACACAGCGAGTGTAAGATCAAACTGGTCTACATGAGACCCTGCCTCAAAAAAACATGTTTGGATTCATTTATTTTTTCTTCCATTCACTTTATCTTCTAACATCTAATCATATAATATGTCTCTATCTCTAAACTTTAGAGAGATAGATTTTGGAGTCTAAAATATTCCTCCTCTGGAATCTACCTTAATCTAAATTACCAACATTTCTCCTGAGCATTATCATAATAGACTGTATATTCGGAGTGGCAGAGCTATATCAAGAAGCATAATTTGCCATGATAGTCACCTAAAGAAAGCTTAATGCTGTTGGACATTCTATCTACCTATCTCCATCTAGTCCTATGTCTATCTCCAACTCCAGTGCTAGGGATTGAAACCAAGGCCTCACACATGCGACACAAATGTTCTTCCACTGATTTACATCCCAAGCCCTTTCTTTACTTTGAAACAACATCTCCAAATATAGCCAAGCATACCTTGAATTTGCAGTCCCCATGCCTCAGGCCCCTGAGTATCTAGAATCATAGGCATGTGCCAATACATGGCCCTTGTAATAAACAAGTAGGCACAACATAAAGTAAAAAAAAAAAAAAAATCTAGGGGTTAGAAGGAAAGTATTCCTATGGGAGGTCATGGTCCAAGGAGGATGACAGAGTTGGTCTATATTTCTGGCCCTCAGTTGTCTCCTCTATTAAATAAAGAAGGTAGACTAAATGACCTCTGAAGCCTCTTAAAGTTCTAGAAATCTGTTCAAGGTGTTTATTGAGTAAATTGCTACATTCCTTGCTCTTGAAAGTCAGGAAACTCAATATTTTCTATTTCCCTGAAGGACAAAAGGAAATTTGATTTTTTTTTTTAACAAGGTCTTCCCTTGATTCTTCTCTACCAGAGGTCAATAGCTCCCAATAGAAAAAAAAATGTGTCTCTGTCTTATGGTAGCCTGAGTGTTCGACACCTCTCTAGTAATTCTGAATCCTTCTTAAGTAAAACAAACAGATGCCAAGAAGATGCTGGGGCTGCTTAACATAATGGCTGCCATTTACTGGGCAATGTGTTCCAGGTTCTGTGTTAAGACATTTTCATTTAATCCTTATATTAGTTACTTTTCTCATTGCTGTGATTAAAATACCAAACAGGTAGAAATTTCAGGAAGGAGGGGCTAGCTGGGGCTCAGAGTCTAGGGGTACAGTCTATCATGCTGGGAAATAGAAGCAGTGGGGGCTGGTCATATTGCATCTGCCATCAGGAGGTAGAGGAAGACGAATGCTTATGCCAAGCCCACTTTCTTCTTTTATTTCAGTCTCTACCCATCTGGGGTAGATTTTCACACCCTCACTATCTAGAGTAGATTCACCTAATCTAGACAGCCCCACACAAGCATACCCAGAAACCTGTTTCTATGGTGATTCTAAATTCCATTAAGTTAACAATCAAGAGTATTCCAATTCTTGGGGCTGGAGAAATAGCTTAGTGGTTAAGAACACTGACTGCTCTCCAAGAAGACCCCAATTCGATGGCCAAACACCCTAATTGTTGTGCTAGAAACCTCATCCAACTACTGAGGGATCTGGATGCAGAGATCCATGACTAGGCCCTGGGTGGATCTCTGGGAGTCCAATCAACGAGAATGAGGAGGGTTTATATGAGCGAGAATTGTTGAGACCAAGGTTGGATAAAGCACAGGGACAAATAGCCAAATGAATGGAAACACATGAACTATGAACCAATGGCTGAGGGGTCCACACTGGATCAGGCCCTCCGAATGGGTGAGACAGTTGATTGGCTTGATCTGTTTGGGAGGCATCCAGGCAGTGGGACCAGATCTTGTGCTCATTGCATGAGTTGGCTGTTTGAAACCTGGGGCCTATGCAGGATTGTTTGGCTTGGCCTGGGAGGAGGGGACTAGACCTACCTGGACTGAGTCTACCAGGTTGACCTCAGTCTGTGGGGAAGGCTTTGCCCTAGAGGAGATGGGAATGGGGGGGGGGGGCGTTGGGGGGAAGGTGAGGGGGACGGGAGGGGGGAGAACAAGGGAATCCGTGACCGATATGTAGAACTGAATTGTATTGCAAAATAAATTAAAATAAATTAAAAATTTATAAAAACCTAAAAAAAAAAAAAAAGAATATGAGAAAGGGCAAAGAATTTTAAAGATAAATCATAACAATTTTCTCAGAGAAGGCTGCGTTGATCTTCCTTTCCAATGTTCCTTGTCTGGCTCAGTAAAACCGAAAAGACTATAAATCTAGCAAAACTCATGTGATTAAAAACAAACAAGAAGAAAACTTTAAAGAAATGTCAAAATATATCTTCACTTATTGTTATTATATTATTTATTTTCTTACTCATACCTCTCACAAGATGATTCTTAAGCATTTGTGCTATTATTATAAGTTTCTGTGTAGGAAACATTCAATGGTATTACTTGTCACCAAGGATTCTGAAAGGCAAAAAAGGAAGAATGTTATTTACTGAGCACTCACTGTATTTTATTTGCTGTTCGGTGTTACTCTCGTCTATTTCTGATAGAAGTGGCTAAAGCTTGTGTTTTTAACTTTTTATGTAGATATACAGAAGCTCAGAGAATGGCTTCTTCCAGTGAGTAAAATGGGAAGTTTATTGTCAGACAAAATTGTTTCTGAATCCAGTGTAAACCAGTGAGATAGTGTGTGTCTTTCTTTTCCTGATTCTCAGTTTTTTGTCACATTAAATCTCACCTGCTGCATTTATTTAATACAAGACCCACCAGGCTATGTAATAAATAGTTATGACTGCTAAAAAAAAAAAAAAAAAAAAAAAAAAAAAAAAAAAAGAAGACCCCAATTCAATTCCCAGCACCCACATGGCACCTCACAACTGTAACTCCAGGATCTGACACCCTCACACAGACATACATGCAGGCAAAACACCAATGCACATTAAAAAAAAAAGAAAGAAAGGGGAAAAAAAGAGTATCACAATCCTCTAGATATGTGTGTTCATATTACAACAGAGGACACTAAGATGCAAACAGGTTGAAATACATGCCTAGACTGATACCCACTGGCAAAGGAAAATTTCGTTTTCTCTGACAGAGTCTCACTTCAGGGCAGGCCCCATGCCCAGGAGTAGATGGCCAACACAAAATCAACTCATTGGTACTTATGTAGTGTTTATTTTACAGACTTTTTGTCTCAATTTGATTTGCTTGGGCTCTCCTTCTTCTTCTTCTTCTTCTTCTTCTTCTTCTTCTTCTTCTTCTTCTTCTTCTTCTTCTTCTTCGTCTTCGTCTTCGTCTTCGTCTTTATCTTCATGTTGCCTTGCATATTTGATTTCTGTTTTTGTGGTGTGTGTGTGTGTGTGTGTGTGTGTGTGTGTGTGTTTCTTATTGTTTTCATCTGTTTGTTGTTTTTTTTTTAAGAAAAAGAAAATGAACATAAATTTGGGTGGGTAAGGAGGAGGAGAAGATCTGGGAGGAACTGGATGAGGGGAAAATCACAATCAAAATACATTGAATGAAAAAATGTTTTCGGGTTGGGGATTTAGGTCAGTGGTAGAGCACAAGGCCCTGGGTTCGATCCTCAGCTCTGAAAAAAGAAAAAGAAAAAGAAAAAATGTTTTCAATTAAAAAAGAAGTATAACAAAAAATAAAAGAAAGAAAACAAGAAACACATGCCTAAAGGCCACGGCTAACAGATTTCCTATGAACAGGTAAAATAGATTCGGAGCCCATTTCTGCTGACTTGGAAAACGGAGGCAAGGCAAGGTTACACCGCTGTTACAGCACGGTGACCAGAGATCAAAGTCTGAGTGGCTGTTTCCAAGTTCTTGGCCCCTGACTCAAAGAAGTCAAATAAAAGCTCACACATATTGCAAAATAGCAGGGAAACTTTATTCAAAGCAAGGCAAGAGTACAGCTCAGAAATCAATATGGTCAGAAGTGACACTATGCTGAGTGAGTTAAAGCACCCAAAAGCCCTGGTTATTACTCATGGTTTCCTCTTATAGAGTTCAAACAAAGGAACAGTTTGGTTGCTAAGGGGCATATCTGGTGGTTTCTTATTTTGAGTAACAGATTAAATTATATAACTTTTTTTTTTAACTGTACACATCCCTTCCCATGATTCCTCTAAATTTAATCACGTGCATGCCCAATTCTGCATAAAATGATAAGAGTAAAAGTTCACTTAGAGGACACAGTTTGTCTTCTTGTACATGTACGCCGAACCAGGCTAGATTGGACTGACCCATTGTCCATAGTTCCCAAATGTTTTGGGATACATTTGAGGAGACTCTGTCTGTTTGATGGCCATTAAGGAAAGGAGAAAGTTATTACACTGTTTGGAGTGTGTGGGGGGAAGTGTAGCTCACTGCAGTTGGGAGTCCCAGTTGCTAACAAGTTGCTAGGTACATTGTTCAGAGAGGTATTTATTGCAGAGTATATGCATTATTAGAAGAAGAATGAATATATAGCCCATGCCAACTGGAGACCCAGGCAGCTCAGCTGTTCTCTATGCTTCTTTGCTTCAGTACCTCTCTCTTGGAATTCTGGATTCCTGCAGCCCTTTCACATTTCTATCACCTCTTACACTGGCAGTACCTAGAACTTCTGATGTCCTGCAGGCCACACCCTATCCTCCTCCTGACCCAACAGGGTCAACTTCACTGTACGGGTTTGAGCCACGTGAGCACTAAGTAAGTGCCCTTGACTGGAGAAAGAAAGCATGGTGAGACTCATCTTACACATCTAGGACTGGTTGTTGCAAACTCCAGTGTTGCAAAGTAAAAGGCCATGATGAGGTAGAAATAGTATGATGAGAGACCGGGGATACGGTCAGAATTCAAAAACAAAAGTTTCATTTACATAATCTCATTACTATTAGCAGAAAATTTAGAGAGCTGTTGGGAAAGCATTGATACCGCTAGAGGATCACCTTAGAAAGTGGATGAAAAATGGATTTAATTAAGACTCTAGGTATTTTAGTGAAATAACGGGTCAGCACAGTTACGGAGGAATTTTCCTTTTTAAAATGCTTCAGAAGGTTTTCAGAAGTAGAATTTAATTTGCAGCCCCATCTCCTGAGCTACATCAGAGCAGAATCGGCTCTTGGGCAGTTTTCCTACCTGAGGAATTGATGCTTTTCCGAACCATTGGGATCAGTCGGCAGAGGCTCTGAAACTCTGCCCCAGATTTCTCATAGAAGTCCCTTGAGGAAGATAGAGACCCCCTTCCTGACTGTGAGACTGCTGATGTAGTCAGACGCCTTCCTCAGTCAATGACAGAGCTCCGAGAACTGACGAACATCGAAAGATCGTTCGTCCTCAACCCGGTCCCGGGGGCTGGATTTGTAAAGTTGCTTCAAACAGCTTTAGAAAAACAGAAAGATCCAGACTACTCTCGGGGATGTTCTTCCATTTCAGAGGAGAAACAGTGAGGGGCGAGGAAGGGGGTAAGTGTACAAGTACTGCAAGGTCATCAAGGTGGTGCACATGAACTTCCAACTGAGGTTGCCAACCCTCAGAGCAGAGGCAGCCAGAAACAGTAGAAGGGATATCTGAGAAGCCAAGAGTTTGGGAGGTAGAGGAGGCTGGAATAGTTGAGGCCTCCAGGACACTGCTGGGGAAATGTTCAAGGTCAAAATGATGAAGGACATGCTGTTATCTTGATGTTCTAGGCCTGCTTCCTCAGACTGATGTGATCTGGAAAAAGAGAATTAGAAACACCATCAATAATAATAACACACCTACAGATAAATTATTTCTTTTCTTTTTTATTCTCAATCTGAATATTTTTCCATCCTATCTAAGAGGTGGCACCAGTAGAGCAGTTTATTTTATTTAGTCAACATCAGCAACAGTTGAAAATAAAAGAAACTGACCCCCCCAAAAAAAAAATCTCCTAACAATGATAACAACATAGAATCCAAGTAAACGAGCAGATCTATGCCTTCTTTTACCCAAGAAAGGTAATACTGTTACTCTCCCTACTGGCAGGACATTAAGCACTACTACAGAACTCTCACCTTTTCCCTTCTTCCCTTTCAAAACGAACTTTTAAATTCCAATTTTCTCCAAAGTATATTGAGACATGACATTCTGAGCCATCACCAAGAAGCATAAAGGGAGGTATAATAACTATAATTAAGTCCATTTGTAAACCAGACAGACTTACATATCACAACAAATGTGCTACAAGGAGAAGCTCTGAAAGATGGCCGATTCTTCGGGAAGCCTTATCTTTCGGCATTTGTCAAAAGGGAAAAGATGTGCTGCAGTTCCTGTCTGGGGAAAAAAAAAAAATCCTGGAAGAATGCAAGATCATGCCCTTACCGAAGGGGAAAATCAACCATCACTGTGCACTGTAATGATAAAGTGTACTGACTTCCAGCTGTGAGCCTCTGCCCCAGAATCCTGACCTACCATAAAAACAGAGCACATACAAGAGCCTGCAAAATCATATCATCTTAAATTCTACTACCAGCGCCCGCCCGTCACTGAGAAAGCATCAGGGAAGGAAATCTCCACCTGTGTATGCTCTGCTGCAAAAGATACCTGTTGTGTTCCTACGTCAAGCTCCAAATGAAGCTAGAATTTGAAACCGACATCTCCCTTGCCCTCACAATTCTTACTTCAAATGAGTTGTGTTCATTTTACTCTCCCTCTAAAACGTGTTGCTAACTTTTAACCTTAGCTGTTTCGTTTTGTTTCAAGACAGGGTTTCTCTTTGTAACCACTCTGGCTGTCCTGGAACTCACTCTGCACACCAGGCTGGCCTTGAACTCACAGAGATCAGCCTGCCTCTACTTCCTGAGTGCTGGGAATAAAGGTGTGCCCCCACCTTAGCATTTAGGGAGATAAAAACCAAAGTATTTCATTGTTCCTGTATGTCTTAAGGCTCACTTTGCCCCTAGATTTGTGATTATAAAATTGTCCTTCAATGTAATCCAGCAGAAGTGTTTACATATATTCTGCAATGTGGTTGCATTCCATAATCTGGTCCTTTGGAAGCCCTGAAGTCAATCTGGAGGCCCCAGTTCAATCTGGAAATCAGTCTCTTCAGTCAAAGTACTCCTGAGAAAGTCACTTGTCTCCATCTACCTAGCTTGCAGAGCTGCTGTTTGTTGGTACAGTCCTATACGCTGTTTAGAGCCAGCCTCTGTTCTGGTAAGTTTTGGCTTTTTTCCTGCAGGTCAGTGCCTGAGCCATCTCAGTTTTGAAATGCCTTTAAAATCTTGACAAAGGAACTCTTTCCCAGTTCAGTAATCAAGTTGCACTGGTTTAGTTTTTGTCAACTTGACACAAACTAGAGCCATTTGGGAAGAGGGAGCCTTAGTTAAGAAGATGTCTCCACCAGATTGGCCTGTAGACAAAGTCTGTAGGGGCATTTCCTTGATTACTTATTGATGTGGGGGGCACCCCACTGTGGGTGGTGCCATCCTTGGGCAGGCGGTCCTGGGTTGCATAAACAGCAAGCTCAATGAGTCATAGAGAGCAAGCCAGCAAGCAGCATTTCTCCGTGATTTCTGCTTCAGGTCTTGACTTCAGGCTCCTTCCTGGAGCTCCTGCTCTAACTTCCTTCAGTGATGGACTGTCACCAGGATGTATAAGCCAAGGAAACTCTTTCATGCCCAAGTTGCTTTTAGTAGTTTTAGCTCAGCAACAGAAAAAAAAAAAAAAAACTAGAACACAAGTCTTTCAAAACTAAAATGTACCCAGGATGGTGATGCATGCTTTTAGTAACAGAACTCAAAAGGCAGAAGCAGATGGATTTTTCTGTGAGTTTGAGTCCAGCCTGATCTACATAGCAAGTTCCAAGCCATCCAAAGTTACATGGTGAGATGGTGTCTCCAAAAAAACTAATAAAAAGAAAAAATAATGTTTAATTACCAGATACCAGAATCATTGGTTCTGGGGTTAGCTTCTTGGAACTTCATGAATACTTTGTAACAGTTACCACTACGTGAGAAACAATCAGCCTACCTACACACTCTCTAGCTACCATCACAGCTCACCATGATGCTTTGGGTGAAATATATCTATTTACAAGATCCTTGCCACCTCCCCCTCATTCTCTCTTACAACCTTTTTCCTTGCAACCACATCACATCTCCCAGAAGCCTCTACTCCATTGTTCCCTGCAAAGTACTCTTGAGGAGGCTTCATCAGTGGGCTCTTTCCTGCCTTGACCTTGGTTGATTTATCTGCAGCACTTCACCCTGTTTCTCATATCTCTTCTCTCAACCACTAACTTTATCCTTTCTCCATGATCCTCTAAAGCCCTGATAGTCCCAAGATCTTTGTTGTGTCTATACCCCTACTTAGGATGATCGTGTCCATTTCTGGCTCTATACCCCTACACAAGACTGCAAATGCACAGAACTAAACTTTCACTTAAATCTGGAACTTTGCTGTTTCCTAGTTCAGCAATGACTCCACCAGGCAACCACTCGCCTAAGCCAAAAAACCAGCAGCTATTTCTGATTTCTAGTTCCCCATGAGTTCTCGTGTTCAATGCCTCAATAAGCAATTCCCATCTGCTTTTCCTTCTTAGTATGCTCTGAATCTCTCCCATTCCTTTTACACAGCCCCAGTTAGAGTTGAACCTCTTAATTTTTCTTCCCTATTCTTCTCCATCGGCTTCTAACTGGTCACTTAGCTTTCTCTTGACTCTCCCCCAATGGCATCAGATATTTTGGAAACAACACTACACCTACAAATGCTCAGACCCTCACAAATCTAAAAGTTGCCATACCTGTGATAAACACTTATAACATGTTCTTATGTGATGGATTATTTTTCTCCAATGCAGACTATCAGCCAATAGAGAACAACTTTCAGTTTAGTGAACTTGGGTGATACAACACCTCATGTTGTAAGTGCTCACTTGATATTTGTTGAATGAATTAATTAGAAGGTGCTTCTGTTTTAGTCACTATTCGATTGCTGTGAAGAGACACCATGATCAAGGCAACACTTATAGAAGAAAGCATTTAATTGGAGGTTTGCTTACAATTTTAGAGCTAGTCCATTATCCTCATGGCAGGGGCATGGCCAAAACATGGTGTTACTCATGGCACTGGAGCAATGGCTGAGAGTTACATCCTGATTTGCAGTCAAAGAGAGAGAGATAGAGAGAGGGAGATGGAAAGAGAGAGAGAAAAACACTGGGACAGGTGTGGGCTTTTTGAGACTTCCAAGCCTACCCTCAATTATACACTTCCTTCAACAAGGCCGCACCTACTCCAACAAGGCCACACCTCCTAACCCTTCTCAGATACTGCCACTCCCTGGTGACTAAGCATTCAAATATATGAGCTTCTGGGAACCATTCTTATTCAAACCACCACAACTGAAATGAAATGCAAGGGCAGATTTGGAAAGGTATAAAATATAAGGCTTCCTGACGGAAGGTAGAAGAGATCATGTAACCCAGGTCTCCCTGATCTTAGTAGATGAAGCATCTTTTTGAGGATCTAATGAAAACTCTGGTGGTTTCTCCACAAGAGAAAAAAAAAGTATGTAGCCCGGCAGCAGTGGCACTTGCCTTTAATTCCAGCACTCAGGAGGCAGAGCCAGGCAGATTTCTGTGAGTTTGAGGCCAGCCTGGTCTATAGAGCAATATTCAGAACAGGCACCAAAACTACATGGAAAAACCCTGTTTCAGAAAAAAAAAAAAAAAGGTATGTATACCCATCACATAAAATTATGTATTTTCTTCGAAGGGTTCAATCCACAGACATCCTAAGGATCCATACTGCAAGTGTCACAGAGAAACAGCTAGGGGGCTAGGTATCAAAGTGTAGATGACTGTAAATAATTTGTGCAGAAAGAAAAGGAAAATTTCCCTGCATGACAAATTATACAAAGCACTTTAATAAAAATCAGATTCATTGGGTGCTGTGGATATCGGTCTGTATAAATAAAATGCTGATTGGCCAGTAGCCGGCAGGAAGTATAGGTGGGACAAGCAGAGAAGAGAATTCTGGGAAGTGGAAGGCTGAGGCAGAGAGATGCTGCCAGCCGTCGCCATGAGAAGATGTTAAGATACCGGTAAGCCATGAGCCACGTGGCAACTTATAGATTAATAGAAATGGGTTAATTTAAGATATAAGAACTAGATAACAAGAAGCCTGCTGCAGCCATACAGTTTGTAAGAAATATAAGTCTCTGTGTGTTTACTCGGTTGGGTCTGAGCAGCTGCAGGACTGGCAGTTGAGAGAGATTTGTCCTGACCGTGGACCAGGCAGGACTGGAAAAAACTCCAGCTACATATGACGCCCAATGGGTTGGCGAGAGTTTCCACCTAAAACCTGAAAAACAAGATTATAAAATGGAGCTAAAAACAGCTTCCTAGTTATCTCTCTCAAGTTAGCGGCAGCCTGTGGGTTTGAACTACTATGGCAGGTTTATGGCGTGCAAGCTTGACCGGCAGTATGGCAGGAATGAGACGTCTCCAAGCCGCACATTACACTGCTGCTATGTGGTGAATTTAGCCTTTGCTAATTAAAAAAGAGAGAGAGAGAGAGAGAGAGAGAGAGAGAGAGAGAGAGAGAGAGAGAGGTTTCTGAGCTACATGCTGCTTGGATAAAAGCATAGACCCACTATGGTCCCCAGCACTAGCAGTGAATTATCTCCACCATGTTAAAAAACTAAATTGGGTGAAGCTAACAGCCAAGACTTCTGCTTTAGTACTAACCGCTGCAGTTTAAAGCAATAGTTACACAATAAGGCAGATTCAGATGAAACAAGACTTTAAATGGTTTACAATGTGTATAAAAATGTATGTAGGCTTGAAAGGGAGAGAAGAAGGAATATATGCAGTTATATAAACAAATAGTTTTTAAAAATAAAGTCTTTAAAGAGACAGTAAAGGTAGTATAAAAAATAAGCCACGTAAAGATGGATATTACACAGAAAATCAGGATTATGTTGTCTTTGATATTCTTAACTGCAGAAAGACATTGGATTGTAAAAGCTGTTGAGTTAAGCCAATATGTATATTTTAAAGGTACCTTGATTTCAAAATTTGGATGTAAGGATATGTTGCTTTGGAAAGGAGACTCTGCTTTTGTTTCCAAAGAAAGCCAGAGGCTATGGATTTGTTCCAGATTAAGATACATCAGGTTTGACCAGCCAAGACCCCCTGAAAGGTCTCCGAAGACACCATGGCCCAGATGATCCAATATCCAGAATGGTTTCAAGGCAACTAGCTCAGACAATACAGCCTCACGGACTACCCCATAAGCCTAAAATTTTCTTTGTGTCCCCATAAGATACAGCGCCCCCATCCAGCAGGAAGTAGTAAGAGAAACTACACCCAAAATTCCCAAATATACCAAGCTGTCTTTAGGGATGGAATTGGCTCACTCCTTCTCTAAACCCAAGCATATTCCTAAAAGAAAAGGTTGAGAGATTCTTGTGTCCCATATCAGAAGAGCCCTCTGGTGTGGGACAAAGAAAAACCAATATTTTTATTTAAAATAGGTTAATTATAAATACAGTATCCTTCTAAAAGAAGAAAGGGGGATATGATATAGATATATAAGATATAGATATGATAGGATAAAAGGGTAGATTGTTGAACCTACTTTTAAATAGCAACAACTTGTTTGAAATGTTTTACATTGGTACAGATTTTAGTATATTGATACAAATTTAGAGTTGATTTTGTTATACTGTATATATATTTCTACTCTTGTTTGAGGTATTATGTTTATGTATCTCACTTAGATTGTGATGGATAATTAAGAAATACAGATTAACAATTAGTCTTCTATGATAGTCAAACTTATAGTCATGTTAAGTTTTCTAGGTATACATAGATATAATTCAATTAGGTAGGTAATCTTCAAATACTACAAAGACCTACAGAATATGGCATTTAAAATATTTTAAAAATTTAGACTTTCTGGACAATGAGACATGTCTGCTCCTGGCAGCACCAATTTACTTCAGAGAGGAGGATGGGCATCGAAGACACTCCATATGGACTTTATCTTCACCTTGGCAAAAATAGCCATTTGGGCAAGAAACTGTTCTTGCCTGGACTGCTTGATTGACTGGACATTCAGGACCCAGAGGAAAGTGACCACTGAACTTTGCTTGGCAAAATGGTCTTTCAGGTTCCTGCTTCACAGAGGAAACTGCCAGACATTCTACAGGACACAGAAAAAAAGTGACTGACAGACTCTAGGCCTGTGGGTGGAAGACAGATGCCCCAACTTTACAAAGAAACTTTGGATGACTATCCAGGCTGCCAGCTCTCTCTGTCTACTCTTGCAAGACTCTCAAAAGTTGCTTGCATCTTTCTCCCATTTCTCAGGTAATATTATATCCTTCTGAGGCCTTTGATATAGCTGAAGACTAGATAGCTATAATTTCCTCAGTTATGATAAAAGATAAGTTAGGGGCCGGGCGGTGGTGGCGCACGCCTTTAATCCCAGCACTCGGGAGGCAGAGCCAGGCGGATCTCTGTGAGTTCGAGGCCAGCCTGGACTACCGAGTGAGTTCCAGGAAAGGCGCAAAGCTACACAGAGAGACCCTGTCTCGAAAAACCAAAAAAAAAAAAAAAAAAAAAAAAAGATAAGTTAGATATGAAACCTTAGACTCACAAATATAGGATAGGATATCTTCTTTAATTTTGCCAAATACAAATAGACTAGATACTATAACTATAATTTTTGCTTGATAATTGTTTTGTTATATGTAATTTTACCATGTGAAAGTTAAAACCTTCCTTTTTCAAAAAAAAAAAGAAAAAGGGAAGTGCTGTGGATATCGGTCTGTATAAATAAAATGCTGTTTGGCCAGTAGCCAGGCAGGAAGTATAGGCAAGACAAGCAGAGAAGAGAATTCTGGGAAGTGGAAGGCTGAGGCAGAGAGATGCTGCCAGCCACTGCCATGAAAAGATGTTAAGATACCGGGCAACTTATAGACTAATAGATATGGGTTAATTTAAGATATAAGAACTAGATAATAAGAAACCTGCTGCAGCCATACAGTTTGTAAGCAATATAAGTCTCTGTGTGTTTACTTGGTTGGGTCTAAGTGGCTGATGGACTGGCCGGTGAGAAAGATTTATCCTGACCGTGGGCCAGGCAGGACTGGAGAAAACTCCAGCTACAATTGAGAGAATAAATACATTTTTACTTAAAAAGTATTGAGGGGAAATGTTTTAATGATAGGGCAGTTGCAACAGCCCACAGTCATAAGAGAACAGGCTGACAACAGATACTTCTTCACAATATAAGACACTGAAGACAAAGGAAATTGATAAATGCCAAAGTGCATAATGTATGTTAAATACATCAAATCCAAGTAAATTATGTCAAGGAGATACACTATTAATGACTTTCAGGAACAGTATGATACTACCCTAGCCCTATGACCCGAGTTCAATCCCCAGAACTTAAGTAAATGTGGATGGAAAAAACTCACTTCTCCAAGTTTGTCTCTGACTGTACATGCACACTATGGTACATGCACATGCATGTGCTCATATACACACACACTGATGATGATGATGATGATGATGATGATGATGATGATATAAACAAATAATAAAGTCAATAAAATGAACAAATACAATAAAAGTAGATAAGCTACATTCACAGGAGAATAAATTAAAATGCTCAGTTAGTATCGAAAATATATGCTTGACATTTCCTAATTAATGAAATATAAGTTAAAACAACTATCTCATTCTTCTTTGCCCCCCAGGTTAGCAAGATTGACAATATCCACACCTGCCAAAGACATAGAAAAAAAATAGATACTACTATTCACTGTGGTGAGATGAGAATGAATATCCTTCAGGTGGCAACTTGACAGCATTATAGTTCTGAAAAATGTAGATCCAATTCTCCTTAAGAAGGCTAATTGTGAGACTATTACTACAGTATTATTTTGTTGGGTTAGTTGATTTGGTTTTTTGAGACAAGGTTTCACATTGTCCATGCTGGCCTCAAACTCTCCAAGTGACCAAGGGTGATCTTGAACTCCTGATCCTCCTCTACCTTTAGCTCCAAGGTACTGGGATCATAACACTCACCACCATACTCGGGATGCAGTATTGTTTACTGAAGAAAAAGTTAAATTTCATCTATAAGAAAATACTACTACAACTTATAGACTGTTTGCACTTAGGCATACTGCTAAGTACGACCACGTATGCATTATCCTACCACTTACGTTTTTAAAAAACTGAATACTTGAATACACACACACATTCGGGTGTGAATAAATCACCAGTGGTTGCCTCTGAAGAAAGAAATAAAATACAGGAGGAATGAGAAGTTAGGATATTGCTTTTTGTTTTATGTTATTTAAACATTTTGTGACCAGGTTTAATGGAGGCAAGGCAAAATTTTAAGGGAAACTTTCCATCATATTACCCAATCCACTCATCCTTCTAGCCTGTGGAATCTCTTGCAATTTTGCCTAATCTTTACTGTTCACTGGCATTTTATTTAATCCATGGATTGTGTGCTTGCTCTCTCTTAGTCCAAATCAGAGCCTGTGGGTGTCAGGGTTGATGTGGGCATCATGAGCCTTGCCTCTAGGAGCAAAGAGCTCTATCCCATATCAACTGAAGGCTCTAGCGAGATTCTAAAGGAGACTCCTCCTCACCTGGGAAAACTGTGGGTCCTATGATTGCATTGGTGCTATTCTCTCTGAGGACTTTCTTTTTTTTTTTTTTATTAAGAGATTTTCTATTCATTTTACATACCAACCACAGATTCCCCTGTCCTCCCTCCTCCCACCCCCCAGCCCTCTTCCCTCAACCCACCCCTCATTCCCACGTCCTCCAAGGCAAGGTCTCCCATGGGAAGTCAGCAGAGCCTGGTACACTCAGTTGAGGCAGGTCCAAGCCCCTCCTCCCCGCACCAAGGCTGCACAAAGTGTCCCACCACAGGCACTAGGCTCCAAAAACCCGGCTCATGCACTAGGGATGGGTCCCATTCCCACTGCCTGGGGGCCCCCTAAACAGTTCAAGCTAAACAACTGTCTCACGTATCCAGAGGACCTAGTCTAATACCATGGGGGCTCCTCTGAGGACTTTCAAGATGCAACCATGATGTTGTATACATGGTGTGGTGGTTTGAATGAAAATGACTCCCATAGGCTCGCATGTTTGGATACTTGGCCTGCAGTTGGTGAAACTATTTGGGAAGGATTAGGAGATGTGTCACCAGGAGCGCACTTGGAGGGCTCCGAATTCCATGTCTTCCCAGTGAGTTCTCTCCACCCTGTGCTTGTGGATCACGACGACATGAGCTCTCAGCTACTACTCTCCTCCCATGCCTGCCCGTCCGCTGCCATGCTCCCCGCAAGGATGGTCACAGACTCTAACCCTTCGAAACTGTAAGACCCCAATAAACTCTTTCATCTACAAGATTCCTTGAGCATGGCGCGTCTTCATAGTAATGGAAAAGTAGCTAAAGCATGTGGGTGATGTTCAATGAGAGGTCTGTATTCGGTTTAGGTTAAACGGCCTTGCTGTTTCAGCATTTAGTGCGGGGCATGAACTATGGAAGTGTATGAAATGTCCCCATAGCCAAATGGGAAAGAGCAATGACAAATAAACCGCATTGCCTCCCTGAGTATCACTGAGCTATCTGCCACTATTTGCCTTCTATAACTAGCCGTTTCTATCACCCCTGGGTTTCCAGAGGTTACTCAGGCTTCAACCCGCGTGAGTTCTTTCCCTCACACCTCCCATTCCATGTTATATTTGTGACTCTTAATAGACATGTTAATGTTTTAGATGCCTAAATAAACGACATTCTCCTGACCCACCTACTGCTCTGCTAATACTGCAGCCTCCTGGGAAGGTTTAGGTTGCTAGAATTCACTACACAACGAACCTGGAAAATGACAAGGTCATTTCCCCCTTTCCATTTTCAGAAATCTTGGCATACTTGTCTTGAGCACGTTCCTGGGGGAATCACACCAAAATTCCCAGGCTGAAGCCAGTCCTTCTTAGTTATATACCAAGGTATCTGTTGAAGGTACCTAAGATAAGAATGAACTTGGAATGCTAGATTTTTTTCCCCTTTACTCCACATTCTGGGCCTGGATCCTTTCAAGGCAGAACATCTAAGCCAGTGCCTTCATAGAAAGGCAAACAGAAAGGGCTCTATCTCCACATTTAGTACCAGTGGAGCATTTATTGGGTTACTCTAACCCCTACAGCTAAGCATTTATTTGGTTAATCTACTCCATACAGTTAAACTGCATCCTACCCATAAGCACTTATGAAGATGGATGGCCACTGAGACCTAGCCCATGTTCTCCAAGTACTTGGGCAACAGAGCGATACATTCAGATCAGGACCCATTTCAAATGATACAGCTTTATGCATGCCTCGTCTAAGCAGGCCACCCTGACCAGTGTAATCATTATACACAATGCACCCCCACACTGCAGATTTTAATGCATCCTAGAACACAAATTACAATGGGTGTAGTCTATGGAATTCCTGACCAAGTTAGTTGATTGCCCATCTGAAAACCAACAAATTCAGCCTCTAGTGAACCATGAAGGAAGAGGAGAAAGTATCCAGGATTATATATATTTTATAGTGAGTTGCTGGAGAGTAACTATCTGGAAGTCTTTCCTTAACATGACTAATCTGAAAAAGGTCTGCCAAGTTCATTTAGCCTAGCTCCTGCCTCAGCCTGCTGCAGACTCCAGGGATCCATTAGCATAATCCAACAGAAAGAAAAAGATATGCACCAAGAAAATATGTGTCTTGCTACACATTTGACAGCTACATTCTTTTCCTGGGGCTACCCCACTGGAAGCAGAACAAGATGCCAAGCATAACGTAAGGGAAGTTAGGGGATAAAAACAGCTCTAGGGATATATAATGAAGTTGACTAACACATGAATAAATAAAGCAAGAAAAAAAATGGAAGAATCCCATTCACAGAACTTCAGTCACCCCCACCTGGCCAACAGGACTCAGTCAGCTCATTCCAGCGCAGTAGCTGGCAGATGAAGGGAAAGATGAAGGGCTTAGAGCTATTTTCCCATTTCTAATTGTTCTTAATCCACACTCCCTAGACGGCTTAATCATTAACAGGCTGAAGTGGTGGCCTAGCATAATGCTGGGCTAATTATGCTATTTAGGTTGCCAAGGACAGAAGTAAATTAAGCTACCTCAAGTAATAATGGTTCGGCGTTCAGGTGCATATCACCACATGTATGGCATCTCCTTTCCCCACCATGTCCTTTCCCCACCTATTCCCCTCCACTCTACCCTCCCTAGCCCTCTATCTAGATGGTTAAATCTCTCCATAGATTTCAGATCAAATTCCAGAGAAAGTCTGTTTGCCAGAGTGATCATGTCACACTCATTGATCAGAATCTTTCCTGAAATCTTTTTGCCACCCTACAAACCGGTTGTCCCTAGGTCAGGTGTCTACCTACAGTCCAAACAGCAAACACCTTGTATACAAGCTATAGGTTAGGGTAATGGTCTGTGGACCTAGGCAGACTTATTATGTATGTTATGATTTATTACAAAGTGTCTCCCCGTGAAAAGACTAATCATTGAGACATAAACGAATCATGAGAGCTCTCCTAATCAGTGGATAAATCTACTCATGAAGTCATAATTTGACGGCATCCTAGGAGATGGTGGAAATTTCAGAGATGGTACCTAACCGGAAGAAGTAGGTCACTGGAAACTTGTCTCTGCCAGTTGCATCTTGTCCTGAGTTCCTCTCTGACCCTCTGTTTCCTGGTCACCATGAGGGGAGCAACTCTGCTCCCCTACACGTGGTTGCTGCCATGATGTTCTGCCTCACACAGGCCACAACAGTGGAGCCAACAACCACGTACTGAGTCCTCTGAACCGTGAGCCAAAAGGAAACCTTTCCTGCCTTACATTGTTCTCTGAGTATTTGTCACAGCAATAAGTCATCTAATACAGTTTCTCAGATGCATGGCTGTCAAACCACTACCAAATACTTAGGAGGAACTAGAAGAAAGAATCTCCATGGGAGCAGGGCTGGCCTCGTGAACCTATCACCATGGAGGTTGCACAGGACCCGCACCCTTTGGAGGACTAATAGCTGTCCTAATGCTCTTCTGTGGCCACTGTGAAACTTTTAATAATTTCTAAATGGAGACCTCACATTTTCATTTTGTACAGGGACTTACAAATTCTGTAGCTGTTCCTATACAATCCTTCCTGTTGTATGGTAAAGAGTAAAAGGAGTTTGATAAAGATCAAATAAATTTGGAGATCATCTCTCTGCTCATCTGGCAAATAAGAAAACCGAGGTCAAGGAAAGGATAATGGGCTGAATCAGGATCCCACAGTGAGTCCTGGCAATGTTCGCCTAGAACAGATTCTTTCTACGCCGCGTCCAGACTTCTCATTTCTCCATGTGGCATGCGTCCCCTTAGCAAGGAATGTCTGGCATTGGTCTACTTTGCCAGGAGTTTTGGTAAAGTACTTAGAAATCTCATAAAATGCAAGCTGATATAAAAAGGCAAATTCAATCCTTTCCTTCTTCAGTATTGCAACTTTCTTTTTTCACCTATGACTTCCTCAAAGCACATCTCCATTAGTAATCCCGGTATCTGCAACAAAAGCTGAGCAGAGAAATGGAAAGCAATGGAGTCTCTAAGGAGGATCAGCTGGTAATCGCTGGAAGAATTACAATGCTTTTACTCCCAAACCCATCATTTCATTTCTAGATATAGTTGCACATATGTACAAATATGCATGCCCAAGACTATGCATTGTGATGTTGCTTATAATAGCAAAAGATTGGAACAAATCTAAAACATCCATAACACAAAACTGATTTTTTTAAAAAAGATTGTATTTGCACATGCAACAGAATACCATATAGCTTTCAGGAAAAAAAACTAAGTTAATCTATGTTCACTGGTTTGAGACAGCTTCTAACAAACTATTTGATGCAAAAGCAGGATACAGAAGGGAAGACAATACGCATCTATTTGTGTGGGAAAAGTTACATAATTGTGTCCTGCAATTATATATTTATACATATATATATATATATATGCATACATAGAGAAAGAGAGTATTTGTATATGTACAGAATTTGACCAGAAGGATATATCAAAAAAAAAGAATTGTCTGGCCCAAAGAAAGGGATCTGGGAGACTGGGGAATAAGAATATGAGAGAGATTTTTATTCCATGCCCTATTTTCTCCTAAAGTTTATATTATATGTGTATATTCTCTTTTCAAAAATTAATTGAGGCATTGGGATGATGGTCCTATAGATAAAGTATCTATCTACTGCTCGTGCATGAGGACCTGAGTTTGGATTCCCAGCTCAAATGTAAAAGCCGCGAATGGTAGCATGCATCTATGTTTGTAGAGAGCAGCACTGGGGGACACAGATGAGTGGATCTCCAGAGCTGCTGGACGGCCAGTTCAGCCCAAGTTACAAGCTCCAGGTTCTGGGAGAGAGGCTGTCTCCAAACACTAGGTGGAGAGTGATAGAGGAAAGAAAATTGACATCAGTATCTGGACTCAGCAGGCACGTGCATACCCATGTGTGTGTGTGTGTGTGCCCATGTATGTGTGTGTGTGTGTGCTCTCACACATGGGGGGGTTCGGGAGATGAGGGGAGAAAAAAGGAGGGGGCAGGAGGGGAGGGGAGGGGAGGAGAAAAGTTGATTTATTAAATGAGTGATGAAAAGAAGTCCCTTCCAATGGCTGCCAGTATCGTTCCTTGGCTACAGTCAGGAAGCAACATTTCTATTCCCAAGTTTGCTGTGCTCTGTATATTATATAGAACTTATCGACAAAAGAAATTAAATGTAGTCCGACCGGAATTTTAAGGAACTAATTCTAGCTCTTCCTTGTCCTGCTCTGTACAAACAGAAGAATCTAAAAGGCTTTTAAGCCTGCAGAATCTGTTGCTTGGTTCGTCACTGGCACAGCTGTGGAGAAAATGAGAAACCTTCCCAAACCTTCCTTTGGAACAGCGTCCTCAGGTGGAGGAGAAGGAAGAGTAGCTCTCCCATGCCCCGCCCCCATTCCCCTGGGGAAACTGACCCTTGGCTACCAGCACAGGCAGGGAATGTCTCGCCTTCTTGCCCATCCTCATACGTTCTGTGTTTATGCAACTCCCACCCCGTAGGTCAAAGGCAGCTACAGATTCTTTGACACACCTTTCCTTGGGAGACAGCATTGGTTTTGTTACTTTCTGGGCTGCCCTGTGATGGATTTGACCACAGAAGTATGATAGAGTTGGCACAATGCCAATTCTATGCCTAGTCTTTAAGAGATCTGGCCAAATTCTGAGTGAGGCACTCTGTAAAATCCCAATGGTTCTGCTAGAGAGAACCTGTGGAGAGGTCCTGAAGAAAGAAAATGGTCCAAAGTCCGTATCGAGTTATGTAAGACACCAGTCACATAAGTGAACCCATCGTGGACCCTTTGGTCCACACTAGACCACTAAGTCACTCTGGTTAAATTGCCCAGCTGAACACTGGCTCAAAATTCTGACCCACAAACTGATGGCATATAATTAAAAGATAATTATGCTAACACTGCATTGGGGGTAGTGTGCCATGCAACAATTCATAGTCTACATACCCACAGCCTCAAATATTAAACACACTGACACCTCCAGACTTGACTCAAAATTCAATCTAAATTACCTCAGAGTAACAATAGAGCTACCCATGACAAGCAGTCATGGCTTCTGGGAGGAGGGTAGCATAACTTGTTTCCCACACTGCCAGATACAAAGTCCCCACTGACAAAGCCAAGACCACTCCTGGCCTGAAAGACTTCAGCACTGATGGCCAGGGATCCTAGAGTTTGCTAGCCCACGTGAGATCATCAACCCTGAAGTGTCCTCTGGCTGGCCCCATCTACTCCAACACTCTGCCCATGTCCACTCAGTACACCATGTCCACTGATACCATGCCAATCATCTCACAGGCTCTCACATGACTATCCTCGGAGGTAGGGTAACATCCAGACCCTGTAGCACATTCCTTGCCCTGTGAAGCTGGGCTTACAAGAAGAGCCACGTCTTAGAAAGAGAGATTCCGGGATTAACTTCCCTCAGCCCACAACGACTGGCAGTTGCCACCCACTCCAGCCCATGTGCCTGTTCTCACCCACCCACAGGGTTGCCAAGGCCTGAGGGAGGCGGGGTACTGGCAGAAATCATAATTAGGGATTTCATCATCTACTTCAGCTCCTCGAGAACACATTCTCCCTTATAATATGCAAATCCATTGTTTGACTTTGAAACATCCCACTAACTTTCAAACATGCTGTTGGAAAGTCATCAGCTGCAAAAGGTAAGAGGATACCTGGTCTGAATTATAGGCATGGCCTTGAGATTCAGAAAAGGACATTTGGGGGCTTTTAGTAAGGACAGAAGATTCAAAACGCACCGTGAAGGGGACAGCGAGGTCATCAAACACAGTTCAGCAAAGACCAGGCTGTGCCGAGACAAGCTGGGCAGAGAAGCTTCAAGGGGGGGGGGGGGGGGAGAAATGCAAAAAAGACTCCCCAACCCTCCCGAACCCTCAGTTTCATGAGAGGGGATTCCATTACATAGACCTTCACCACCGTCGGTATAGACCGGGAAAAAGAGGTGAGCTGGCCGTATGAATACCGTGAGAGATTCATGTTTCTAGAAGGCAGGTGTTGTTTGGAGGGATGGCTTTCTCCTCAAAAGATTAAGGAAGAAATTGAAGGACTTTCTGTAATCATCCCGGCCATTTTTTATAAGCTCTCACTTTGAATCAAATATTTACAGACAAACTACTGCTGTGGTATCCTTGGCTCAGGTGTATGTAGCCGGACCAAGCAAGGGCAGAAGAGATAGAAAGGGAGGGCCGAGCCACCCAGGTTACCTGTGAGGTAGCTTGCATCGGTCCAGTTTCACTAAGAATTCCTTCGGCTTTATTCACCTGACCTTTTTTTTTTTTTTTTTTTTTTAATTTCTTTTTTCCTTTCTTCATTACCCCAAGGGAATAATCTAGCCACACTGGTTTTCTTTGCATGCAAAATGTAACTGTTCCTTTTTCTTCTTTCAGATAAAGGCAGGCTTCGGGAGAGGAGTGGGGGGGGGGGGGGGAGAGAAGGGAAAAAAAAAAAGCTCCTGGCTTCTTCAAATTAGCTCTGAAATAAAAGTCACTGCCAGATGTTATATAAAAGGTGACGTAATCCTAAAGCACTTCATTGCACATGCAGCTCGGCTCTTCAGCCCAGGGGGAGTTTATTACATTTTGTCGATTCCATTTTCTATACCCACATCATTTTTACATAATTTTTCCTGCCTGACAGGCAGCTTCACATTTTCACAGCAACCCATCAAGACAGCGTTACAAGAGCACCGGGAACCAGGTTAGCAGTTTACAAATAACGGCGCTAACGAGTCAGATTTGTCCCAGAGATACAAATCAGGGGTAAATGGTCCATCCATGCGTGAGAGAAACACATCCATTTTAGAATAATAGAGAAGAAACAGCGCACATTTCAGCCGGCACTGTGCTCTTTCAGAGCATGTACCAGACCTATAGCAAAAGTGCGGAAATGGAGATGTGCCCATCTAAAGTTATTCTTGCCTTTTTTCTTCGTCTTCCTAATAAATTTCCAGCCCAAAGCGATATAGGTGACCATAAAACATGCATTAAGATCGAAGTTACTGCCTTTTCGGATTCGCACAAAATTTAGAAGAGGACACGCCATTTGTGCCCAGTGAAATATCTAGCTACTGAGATGCTTCGAGTGCAAACACTGCGAGACACTTCCTCCCACTCTCCAGGTGCTAAGCATCCTCTCCTTCTCCCCCTCCTTCCTGGGCACTCGTGGCTGCACTGCCCTCTAATGGCAAAATGTGGCAGTACAGGCTGAATCGTTGGTCCTTGAGAACTAAGAATTGGACCAGGCCTCTGCAAGATGCCAAATACGGTCAGCTTACTGATTCCTAGATAAACAAAAAGGCTCCTGGAACTCCCACCCCCGGAAGTCGTACTTACCGGGGACCAGCGAGATGGTTTAGGAGATAAAGGCACCTTGGACCCACATAGTAGAAGAAAATCAAGTCCTACAAATTGTCCTCTGACCTCCACTTTGGAGCTGTGATGAATACACCAGCAGACACACTATGAACAAATGTAAAATGTAATAGATTTTTTCTAAAATATCGAGTTTACCCAAAGTTTCACCTTTATAAGTTTCAATTTTAAAGAAAAACTTGTTTAAATGAACCATATTGTTTTACCACAGTTATTACAAACAGAATAACGGGCGCTTTTATTCTTTTATAAAAGTAGAATTCGAGCCGGGCGGTGGTGGCGCACACCTTTAATCCCAGCACTTGGGAGGCAGAGCCAGGCGGATCTCTGTGAGTTCGAGGTCAGCCTGGGCTAGAGTGAGTTCCAGGACAGGCACCAAAGCTACACAGAGAAACCCTGTCTCGAAAAACAAACAAACAAAAAAAAAGTAGAATTCGAATGTGGGAGGAGGGGAGATGTGAAGACTTTGGGGAACAACTTTACCCAGCCCTTCCCCAGGCCTAGGGAACAGAGAAATTAACCATCATCCCCCCCAAAAAAATAAAATATACCTAAGTTCAAACTTTGTCTCTGAAGTCAGCACATTCCTTATTTCTAGAGTTGATTTCATAAATTTAAGAATTCTTCTTGGAGGCCTGGAGAGATGGCTCAGTGGTTGAGAACACTGGTTGCTCTTCCAGAGGACCCACACGGCAGCTCACAACTGTATGAAATTCCAGCTCTAGGAGATCTGACACCCTCACACAGACATACATGCAGACAGAACACCAATGCACAGTAAAAAAAAAAAAAAAAAAAAAAAATTAAGAATCCTTCTCTTTCTTTTACTTTATTTTAGCTTTACATGACGACGTTTTTACTTTTATTTTCTGTGCATGAATGTTTTTCCTGCATGTATGCCTGGTGCCAGCAGAGACCAGAAAAGGGTGCTGGGTTCCCTGCAAGTGGGGCTGCAGATGGTTGTGAGGCACGGTCTGTGCTGAGAATCAAACCTGAGACCTCTACAACAGGGACCAGTGCTCCAAACTTCTGAGCCACCTCTTCAGCCCCTTATTTTAATTTTTTAATTGTATGTAAGGGGAATGGGTGATGAATGGAAGTGCAGTTTCCTGAGAAGGCCAGAAGAGCTCATTCCATCCCCTGCAGTTGGCATTACATTTGGTTATGAGCCATCTCACACAAGCGCTGGGAACCAAACTCTGGACCTCTGCAAGAGCTGTATGCACACTTAACTGCTGAGCCATGAGGACTCAAGAATTCTTCCTAAAGCAACTTCTCATCATATCAAAGTTACTTGTGCACATAGTATATGTCATTCTACAAATCCTGTTCCCACAAACATGGGTCCAAGCAATCCCATCTCCTCTTTACCCTTGTAACTCTAAGATGTTTGTGTTGCAGCTTCTTGACTTCTCGGTTTCGGCATTATATATTTTGCGCCATGGGAGATGACTTCATATGTGCGTGTTCACCTGCACACACAGTCCCACCACGTACATATACTTCCCAATTTTGCTAAGAGCAATCATCAATGTTTATAGGATTGTGAATATTAAATTCTTGACAGCTCTGTCCTGTGTTATGCCATGCTCAGCTCCCCTGGCCTAGATCAGCTGCTATTCTCCCTGCAATTTAAGGAAAGAAGGCAGAGAGGGAGGGAGAGAGAGAGAGAAAGAGGGAGGGAGGGAGGGAGGGAGGGAGGGAGGGAGGGAGGGAGGGAGGGGGGAGGGAGGAAGAGAGAGGGAGAGGGAGGGAGGCAGGGAGAGGGAAAGAGGGAGGGAGGGAGGGAGGGAGGGAGGGAGGGAGGGAGGGAGGGAGGCAAGAAGAGTCCTTTTCCCACTTTGGTTTTGTGTGTATTCATTGCACTAATTTTCTAGGGCTGCCATGGCAAAGCATGTGGCACATCTGATGTCCTAAGTCACCCATGATTTATCGTTCACAGTTCTGGAGATTAAAAATTCTGAGTTTCCTAATGACAGTCTATGTTGGAGAGCAAAGGGAACACTCCTCCACTGTTGGTGGGATGCAAACTTGTACAACCACTGTGGAAATCAGTATGGCAGTTTCTCAGAAAATTGGGAATCAGTCTACCTCAAGACCCAGCCATACCACTCCTGGGCATATACCCAAGGAATGCTCAATCATACCACAAAGATACATGCTCAACTATGTTCACAGCAGCACTATTCGTAATAGCCAGAACCTGGAAACAACCTAGATGCCCGTCAACTGAAGAATGGATTAAGAAAATGTGGTACATGTACACAATGGAGTACTACTCAGCAGAGAAAAACAATGACAGCATGAAATTTGCAGGCAAATAGGTGGAACTAGAAAATATCATCCTGCATGAGGTAACCCATACCCAGAAGGACAAACATGGTATGTACTCACTCATAAGTGGATACTAGATATAAAGCAAAGAACAATCAGAATGCAACCCACAGAACCAGGGAGGGTATATAGCAGGGGGGACCCTAGGATTACGGTGGCTTTTAATAAGTTTTGGTTTTACTCAATTACTGGGCAAGCCTCAGTGAAATATTTCACTATTTGGATAAGAATTTATACTGTATCAAGCTGATACTAGAAAAATAAATAAATAAATAAATAAATAAATAAATAAATAAATAAAAGCAGGCTGAGCAAGCCATGGGGAGCACGCCAGTAAGCAGCACCCTCCATGGCTTCTGCATCGGCTCCTGTCTCCAGGTTTCTGCCTCCAGGTTCCTGCCCTAACTTCCTTCAGTGATGAACTGTGATGATGAAGTGTAAGCCAAATAAGCCCTTTCCTCCCCCTCCTATGTATGTATGTATGTATGTATGTATGTATATATATATATATATATATATATATATATATATATATATATATATTCCTGTACCACAGACCTTTATGATTTATGTAATTATGATCTCCATTGTTTTTGCTACTGGCAGGGTGTCTCTTTAGCTCTGTCATTTTCATGCCTAAGAATACAATTAGCCAATTTAAAAAAAAAAATTCTGAGTTTCAGGAATCATCACCCAGGATCTATCATTCACAGTTCTGGAGATTAAAAAATTCTGAGATTCAGGAATCATCAATCCCTGCTCTCTCTGAAGGCTCCTCCTCTCCATTCCTTGTCTCCCATTCCCCAGCAATCCCTGGAATTTCTTGGTTTGTCTGTGGTCACACAACTTGTGTGTGCATGTGTGTGTGTGTGTGTGTGTGTGTGTGTGTGTGTGTGTGTGTGTGTGTGTGTGTGTGTATCTGTGTGTGTGTGTATCTGTGTGTCTTCACACATCCCTCTTGTCTCTGGGCTTCTTCTCTTGCTATTGTGATGTGTGCCATCTTGAGAGGACCGCTAACTCTAGTTTTCTATAACCTCATTTCAGTCTGTTCCAAACACATCTGCAAAGTCCTGTTTCCAATAAGGTCACATTCCCCAGTTCCTAAGCTAGGACGGCAACACATCTTTGTGGGAGGAAGACATAGTTTAACCCTTGGCATTTATTCTCACTTATTCGTCCACAGCCCTGCCCACAGGTTTTATCTTCTGGGTCAGTTCACTCTCGGTTGACTTTTTCCTTTGTGGACTACAGCCCACATTCTCTTGGGTTTTAATGGGAAAAGACTCATTAGTCCCTCCGTAGTCTCATACTGTACAGGATCATGTGTCCGTCCCACATGAGGAACTCAAAGAAGCAGGAACTCAAAGTCATCCTAAACTACTTAAGGAGTTCAAGTCCAGCCTTGACTCAAGATCCTGTGGGGTGCGGGAGACAGATTTTTGTCTTTACAGAGAAGTAACTGAACGTTTTCTCGATCCAGGATGGATAAGGAAAAGAACACAAAGGAATAGCTGAAGTATGTTTCAATCTACATTGTAGCCTTGGGTGTTTTTATGGGAATTGGTTTGGTAATGTATGAGGGATAAATACATGTCACTTTGACATAGTTTCCTTCTAAAATGTTAGCGGAGACGATATTATCCCAAATACAAGATGCATATGGGTAGGAGGAAATGCTCTCTTTTTGAAGCCCCATGGTTCCAAATAGATTGATCAGGGGTATGGTTTGGGTTTTGTTTTCATCTAACTAGGCAAATAATAGTCATACTGTAGGTGAGCAATGCTTTTCTCCTGAGATGCCACAAGATATTCCTTCAAATTGTTTCCATACTACAGCCTGATTGTCCAACATTATCTAATCCCAAATGGGATGAGTTTGAGACAAAGGTTTAAAGACACAAGCCTCAAGATCACAAAATGGAAAAGAAAAGAACAAGAGGAAATAGGGGGAGGCACAGTCAAAAGGAAGCTTGAAAGAGAAGGAAAAGAGAAAGAGAATAAAACAGAATGGGAATAAATGAATGAAGAAATGAGAGGAAGTTGAAGAATATGGGAATGTGCTAAACTGAGCAGGTGTACCTGCCTAAGCCTATGTGCATCTCCAGATGGTTCCTCTGGCCTCAACTTCCCCTGAGCTACATGTCTCTAGAGTCTTAGTTCTAACACACTCCTCCACTGCAGCTGTGAAGTGGGCTCCAGCCACTCAGTTAATCCACACACGATTGGAGACCACTCAGAAGAGGCATCAACAGCTTGCGAATGAGTCTGCAGCCTCCTGAGCCCAGAAGCAGGCTCCCCAGTGGGATGGGCAGCTAAGTGCTGAGTGTAAAAGCTGCCAAACCACCGGGCCCCAGGGAAGCAATCCACGAACAGCATTTCCTAAAAACTTAAGAATTTAACATGACACATCTTGACATCCCATTCCGAGAATCCTCCACTTCACCTCCTCTGGGGGTTTTAATAGTTTAAAAAACAATGAGATCCTTATTCTAGGTGATGTTAGAAAAAGGCCTGAGATCAACGGCCTCAACCAAATACGTCAAAGCTGAAGAGACACAAGGCTTTCATGTCTAACTCCCTCTTCCACTGCCCTGTAGGGAAGCTCCTGGAATTCTGTAGTGTAATAAGTGCTCAGAAAACCAGGCCAGTGGAGATTTTTTTTTTAACCCAATGACATTCAAATCACCTACCCATGTTTTTGTTTTATTTGTTAATGTGAATATCCAGGTCCCTTTCCTAAAAGTGTGTATTTAACTGGTCTGATGGGAGAATCAGACCTCCAACTGTTGTTTACTCCCCTGTGAATCTAATATGAGACCGAAATGAGCCACTTGCAGTGTTTCTTGGGGCTTCTAAGGAGCAGGGAGGGCCTCAGACACGTGGGCTCTCCCCTCCCAGTTTTCCAAACCAAGAATTTTCAACAGAAGTGTTGTTCCATGACAGGGGTTGTGTGTTTTGATCTGTCTTCTCTCTCCTCCGCAGAGCCTGCAGCTGATGCAGAAGTCCCTGAACAAGCAAAGGTTGTAATAGAGGTAAGAAAACGACGAGTTTCTTGCTAGTGACCTTTTAAGATCAACACCCCCATAATCTAAGTTCCTCCTCCGTCTCGGACAGCTTGTTCTGCTGCGGCACTCACCCAGTTTCATGTCAGCCATTAACAAAGCCACATCTTGGGACAGTACAGAAATCATCTGATGCCCATATTTTTCAACTTTCTCCAGCATTCCTTAAAATTGTCTCTCCATGGAGCATGAGAGCTTTGCCCAGTTTTGCTAAGCACCATCTCACAGTTCGCTGACAACGTTAAGTGAATTTTCTTCCTTATGTAGCCACCAATTTTCACTTTCTGCAACTTGGCAATTACAAGTCTCACTAGAACCTCCTACACATTGAGCAATGTGTTAGACACCATAGTCTGTAATGTGTTTGACCCACAGGATGATGCTCTGTACCAGACACTATGGTCTCTGGTGTATTTGACCCACAGGATGACCCTCTGCACCAGGCACTATGGTCTGTAGTATGTTTGACCCACAGGATAACCCTCTGTACCAGGTACTATGGTCTGTAGTGTGTTTGACCCACGGGATGGCCCTCTCTACCAGACACTATGGTCTCTGGTGTGTTTGACCCACAGGATGACCCTCTGTACCAGGCACTATGGTCTATAGGGTGCTTGACCCACAGGATGACCCTATAAAACCATGACAACTTCCCCAAGTTTACAGATGTGAAACATCATAACTGATAAGTTTTATATCTGAGATTCAGTTCCAGGTCTGTCTGGCTCCAAAAACAATTGTCACAATTCCCTCCTGCCCACAGAAAGTCTATGAGAAGGTTAATAACTGTAACCACACTATGAAAGTAAATATTTGTATAGCAAGGAGCAGAATCGCCCAAATGTTCACGCCCACCTGAGCCACAGAAACATTCTCAAGTCTCAGCTTCCCATTCTCAAGCACGTCAAAGGTACCTCTTTAAAGCATTCAGGTCCTCTGAGAATCGAATACTTTCTGGTCAATTTGTAGAGTGTGTAGTAAGGTCACTCCTAAACGATTGTATAACCAGTTCCTACAGACACTTACTCCTTATGGCTGCTAAAGTAGTGTAGATGGATTTTTCTTTGGACCGCCAGCTCATAAATAATGACGCAGAAACTTATTATTATGAAAGCTTGGTTTTAGCTTAGGTTTGTCCCACTAGCTTTTTTTTTTTTTCAAGACAGAGTTTCTCTGCGTAGTAGTTTTGGTGCCCTGGAACTCGCTCTGTAGCCCAGGCTGGCCTTGAACTCACAGAGATCCACCTGGCTCTGCCTCCCAAGTGCTGGGATTAAAGGCGTGCGCCACCACCGCCCGGCTTCCCACTGGCTCTTATAACTTAAATTAACCCATATTTTTATCAATCTACATTCTGCCACATAGCTTTTACCTCTCTCCCATTTTGTGTGTCCAACTCGATCCATCTTCTACTTCCTCTCTCTTTGCCTGGAAGTCCTGCCTATACTTCCTGCCTCGCTATTGACTGTTCAGCTTTTTATTAAACCAATCACAGCAACACATTTTTCACACAGTATACAAATACCCCACAACAGAGTAGCAACCAGAAGACCCAAGAAAGAGATGGCATCTTTTTTAGTGAAGCAAGAACACTCTCTAACCAAGCTGTGTGAGTTCTCATTCAGATCAGGATCCTCAAGACAGAAAGCACATAGCAGACACCAGGAATATTTAGTCAATCATATTGAGAGGCACATGCACACTCAGTCCAAGTCTTAGCAACACTTCTAGTCTGGTAGCTGGAATTAGCCAAATTATCCCACGAACATGACTGTGACAGTGTTAGGAAGCAAACGCACAGAGCTCTTTGCCAGCTTATAACAGGCCATCTGACTTCACTAGGGACAAGGGGAGTCACGTCCAATGAAGAGGACCTCTTTCTATTTTCCAAGCAAGAAATGACTATTCTCAAGATGGCTGATGGTCCTTTCTGGGTTACCTAGCAATGATGGCTAGATTTGAGCTACTCTTCAAGCTGTCTTCAAAGCTCACATGATGGCAGAAATGAGCCATTAGGATTCTCCTGTCTTCTCTTCCAAGATTTAAAATCCAAGGACTTCAGCTTAACATCATGAGCCTCACCGAGCCCTTTTCCTCCCCTCTCCACCTCCCCTCTCCCAGGTCTTCCCAGCTTTCTACACATAGCCTAACAACTTCATACCTGTAGGCTTACAGTAGTTTCTCTATATGTCCAAAGGAAGTTTTGTTTCTTGTTAGCCTTTCTGAAATTCTTTAAAAAAAAAAAAAAAAAAAAAAAGTTTCCCACAGCTCTCCACAAACCACATGAGCTGACAACAGAACTCATGTTTTGATCAGCTACATTTACCAAGAGCTGTCTTAGACAAACCTAAAGAAGGTAACACCCTGACACTCAGCCCTTACCTCACCCATCATCGTAAAAAAAGTAGAGGAGCGTCAGATCTCAGTCAAGCTGACAGCTCTCCCAGAGGTAACTCAGGCTTCAGGAGGGGCGGCCCTACTCTTCTCAGATATTAGTAGGCAGCGGCTGCCTCGCCATCCTTCCCAGAGTCGGGAAGGCTATTATCCACCTCATGGGCTTAGTGAAGCAAATAGAAGTTTGATTTCTTTTCAGATAAAAGAGATGATGCAAATGAGAATTTTATCTTGCATGGAGGAGTGACAAAGTAGGGGAATGAATCCTGCTTGATTACAATCTTCCATCATTCTGATCTTATAATTACTGAATGGAATCAATCAGCTTTCAATTGTTACCTTGGTAAAAGATTAAAACATCAGTACTTGTCCTACATATTTCACACTTTAGCAAATTTTAATAAACTGAATGCTTGAGAAATTGTTATATTATCTTTCATGGTATTGGGATGCTAATGACATTCCTATTGATTTTAATTCACATTCGCTGGTCAAAACGAGTCAGATTCCAGCGAGGCATGGCACCTATAACCCACACTAACAAATGAAGGCTGCTAAACATTGAAACAGCCCAGATGAAATCATTAATCAGAAGTATCATAAAATGATTGCCCAAAAAAAACTAGGGAGGGTTTAATCTTCATAATGAACATCTTTTATGACATATTGTTTCATCTGTAACTTTTGCACATTGGTGATTTCTCTAATAAAATATGTTTAAGTAAGTAAAAAAAAAAATTCCTCAGAAGACAGAACTTGGAGCATATTGATTATCAATGGAGAGGCTCACAGGCCGTAAAGGTGAAAGTGACCCCTGAAGAACACAGAGTATACACATTCTTCCTTCAGACTGCTCAAGCACTGGGCGTCTGACCTAGTGGAAGAGTGCTAGCCTAGCATGCCTGTGACCCTGGGTTCAAGCCCCAGCACCACCAAAAAAATTGTCTGAAAGGCTCTTAGCTTTGTGTCAAAAAAAGTACATGCAGACTGATCAGAAAAGTGATATAACATAAGAACTAATTAAGAGTGGAGGTTTCATAGTTGGAAATCATGTCATTCTCATGTAATTTGATGACTACTTTTTGCCTTAGTCTTCTGAAAAACAGAAGTATAATAAACATAGCCACTTCAGAGTGCTAATCTCAGGATGAAATGTGGCCATGTTTCAGCACAGTCCAGGCAAACTTTATTTCCATGGCTAAAAACATTAAAGTTCATACCTGTGGAGATTGTTTTTTATTTACCCAAATTCTTTGCTTGTATTTCTGCATATCATTCTTTTCTCTAGCTAGTACTACAGTTTTTTGTTTTTACTGTTTTGTGTTGTGTTACCGGAATTGAAATCCCAGACCTATGGACCCTAGGCATACACTCTACCACTGAGCTACATGCCCGGTCCTCTAGTTAGTAAACAGGTCCACACTTCCTAGGGGTCTAATGGAGTCTGGGAGGTCTGGTCTCTGCAGCCCAAGTGTGCAGGAGATAAAGAGCAAAGGCAAGGGTCTGACAAGAGCAGGCTGTGAAATGCCCGTCTTGTGATTCTTTTCCCCTATAGCCTGTCCTGAACAGACCTATAAAAACCGTGATAAATGTCCTCCGTGGGATTCAGTTTCTTGTAAAAGGTGGGAAAGGCTTCAAGGATGTAGAAGATAAAATATAGATGGCCCTGGAAAAAATCTCGAGACTCAGGATCCCAGTTTTACAAGAGCAAGTGATGGTCAGTATTGCAGGGAGGGCACTGCCTGGGGCTGAACTGTTTGTGCAGGAGCCAGGGATGGAGAGAATAGGAGTCCCGGGGGACACCAGTAGAATTTGCAGTATGAAATAAACCCTTTAAAAGCCTCCTTTTCTCAGGTTCAGATTCACTGGCCTTCTTTTTTTATTTGGGCAGAACCTCATGAAACCAGTTCTCCAGAGTAGCCTTCATGTTCAAGTTCAATTCATTCTGTTTTCTTTTTAATTGGCTTTTTATTTATTTATCACTTATTTATCATTTATTTATTTGTCATTTTATTTGCATGTGTATACTTGCCTGAGTTTAGGTGCATTATCTGCATTTCAGGAGCCCACAGAGGCCAAAGAGGTCACCAGATTCGCTGCAACTGGAGTTACGGGTAGTTGACAGCCACTGTGTGGGTGCCGGGAGCAAAAGTGGGGTCCTCTGCAAGATCAGTAAGCACTCTGAACTGTCACCCATTAATCATCTTTTTTGTTCACCGATATATTCCTGTAAGGTTATCTGAAATTTTAAAACAATATAATACTAAGTTGTTTGTTTTTATCTCTTTTTTAGTTAGCCTTTTAAATTATGTGTCTATGCATGTGTCTGTGTGTGGATGTGTGCACTTCCATTTAGTGCCTGCAGATGCCAGAAGGAGGTGTCAGAGTCCCTGGAGCTGGAGTTATAGGCACTTCTGAACTGCCCCGAGTGGGTGCTGGGAATCGAACCCTGGTCCTCTGCAAGAACAGTACCCACTCTTAAGCGCTGGGCCCCTTCTCCAGCCCCAGTTGTTGGGTTGGGTTGGGTTGGTTGGCTTGGGTTGGTTTGGTTTTACACCACAACAGTAGATCAGGTAACCTTTGTATCTGGCTTGAGGAAAAAATTCTAAAAGCACTGTGATTTCACCACCAGGGGTAACAACAACAGCAGTGCCTGTTGACAGCGCTCACTGTGATGCAGGCATCATGCTAATACTTTATTGATATTAGCATGTTTCCCTTCACAAACTGTTGATGGAATGAGGTCTGTTAGTGCGAAAGAAGCTGAAATCAAGAGGAAATAATGCAGCCAGACATAATACCAGTGATGCTGAGGCAAGAAGATACAGAGGTTGAAGTGAGCTTGAAACACGTAGAGTTTGAGGCCGACCACGGCTACATGGTGAGGTCCTGCCTCAAAAATCTAAAGGAAAGAGTTGATTTATTCGAGATGATGAAATTACTAGTGAAGGGGCTAGTGAGATGGCTCACAGGGGAAAAGTACTCGCCATGAAGCTTGATGGCCTCAGTTCAAACTCCAGCTCCTACAAGCTGTTCTCTAATGTAGCATATACATTTACAAGAAATGAGTGGGTTTTATTTTTTTAATTAGTGAAATCATAGTTCATTCTCTAAGTAACTGTACATTTTAAAAGCCACAATTTTTTTTTAAATCTAGATTAAGGAAAAACAGAGATGAAGTTCTATTAGATATGCTCTTGTGAGCATATCCAGTCACAAAAGCTATGAAAGCAAGTTTGAGAGCCATCACAAACACATGAAAAGCTTCACTTCAAGGACTGGGGACAGGTTTTGTTTTTCAAAGATAGCCACAAGGCCTCCCCTTGTACATGCCCTCAATGCCATTTTCACTCTGCTCACATCAAAATATGCTTGTTTGGTTTCCCTTTCTTGAATCTGGGGTGAATTCCGACATCTCCAGGAAGTGACACCATGTCCTTCCAACACTGGTTAATGGAGAGAGAGCTCACAGCTTCTGTCTGGTTCCCGCGGGATGCTGTTTTTGGACCCAGATACTTGGCTATGGGGAAAGCCAACTATCAAGGGTCTACTGTGGAATGTTCTGTATGGCAAATGTGTTGCTAATTAGTTAATAAATAAAACACTGATTGGCCATTGGCTAGGCAGGAAGTGTAGGCGGGACAAGGAGGAGAATAAAGCTGGGAAGTGGAAGGCTGAGTCAGAGAGACACTGCCAGCCGCCACGATGAGAAACAGAATGTGAAGATACCGGTAAGCCACGAGCCATGTGGCAAGGTATAGATTAATGGAAATGGATTAATTTAAGCTGTAAGAACAGTTAGCAAGAAGCCTGCCACGGCCATACAGTTTGTACCCAGTATAAGTCTCTGTGTTTACTTGGTCGGGTCTGAGTGGCTGTGGGACTGGCGGGTGACAGAGATTTGTCCTGATTGTGGGCCAGGCAGGAAAACTCCAGCTACAAGGGTCCAGGCCAGAACTAGGTGTTCCAGCTCATGTTCTCCACTGAGGTTCAGCCGATAGTGAGCCACAAACCTACAGATAGATACAGGAATGAAAGAGCCTGTGGATGTTTCTAGACCCCAGTAATCCAGCTCACCACCAATATTCAAGTCTTCCTAGCTGGGGTTCCAGATACCATGGAGCAGAGAGAAGATAGACATATTGTGCTGACTGCACCCTCCCCAGATTGCTGACTGACATATTCATGGATGTGATGAAATGATTGCTAATTTACAGTAAACATGATTCTATTCAGCACTAGTACCTGGACAGAGTTCAACAAACATCAGTGGTATTTGCAGATCAAGCACCAAAGCATAGGAACACAAAATGGCAGGTAACCTAGAGAGTTGTATTCACCTTTTCGAAACTGCATAATTGGGCTTCCCCGCAGCATGGAAGCACCAGAGGAATGTACTAGAAAATGAAGAGTTTTATCACCGTATCAGTTGAGCAAAAGGACTTGTATGGTCCTGGTCATGTCTTTTGGCCTCTATTCTTGTATGTAAAATGAAATTCATGGTTACTGTAGTTTTTTTGTTTGTTTGTTTTTTAACTCTTTTGGGGCCCACCACCCAGCTCCCAAATAAATACACGGAGACTTAGTTTTCTTTTTGAATGCCTGGCCTTCACTTGGCTTATTTCTAGACAGCTTTTCTAAGTTAAATTGCCCCATTTCTCTTTAACTACATTTGCCCCTGGGCTTTTTACCTTTCTTTGTTCTATATATTTTTCTTTCCTTCTTACTCTGTGGCTGGCTGTGTGGCTAGGTGGCTGGCCCCTGGTGTCCTCCTCTCCTCCTCTTCTCGATCCTCACTCTCTTCCCTAGATTTCTCCTCCTATTTATTCTCTCTGCCTGGCAGCCCCACCTATTTTTCTCTCCTGCCTAGCTATTGGCCGTTCAGCTCTTTATTAGACCAATCAGGTGTTTTAGTCAGGCACAGTAACACAGCTTTACAGAGTTAAACAAATGCAACATAAAAGTATGCAACACATCTTTGCAAGATTAAACAAATATTCCACAGCATAAACAAATGTAACACACCTTAAAATAATATTCCACAACAGGCTACCTCCCAGAATTCTTATTTTTTAAAAAATCAGCTCTATAAGAAAAATGTTAGTTGCTGGGTGGTAGTAGTCATTTCTTCCTTTAATCTCAGAACTTGGGAGGCAGAGGCAGGTGAATCTCTGAGTTTGAGGCCAGCCTGGTCTACAGAATTCCAAGACAGCCAGGACTACACAGAGAAATCCCGGAGGGGGGGGGGGGAGTTGGTCAAAGTATAAAGCCTTCATTTTAATTTTATTTTGCCCGTGATAGCAGTTTGCTAGGAGTATTTAACTAAGAGTCATATATTGAGTGCTTAAACACAAAAAATATATCATCTCACAGGTCTAGAAACTAGAAGGCCAAAATCAAAGGTTGATGGGCTTGGTACACTCAGGTGTCTATGAGGGAAAAACTGCCCTGTGCCTTTCTCTTCTAGTGGCTTGCCAGCCATCTTTGGCATTCCTAGGCTAGTAGACTCATCCACCCCTGACTCTGCCTTAATAGCTTCATGGTGTTCTCTAGTGTGTATCTGTGCCCAAATTTCCCTCTGAGGACAATCGGTCATGTGGACTGGAGCTTACACTATTGACCTCAGTTTAACTTGATTAGGTCTATAAAGACCCTAACTCCAAACAAGAGCAGAATCTGAGGTCCTGAGGATTAGAACTTCCTCCTAAGAACTTAGGAAGGATACAGTTCACTCCACCACATCAATGAAGGCGATGATCTGCAATGTGTAGTGAGGTCATTTAGGGAGAGCAGAGCATAAATCCAGTGGACAATGACAACTTGTTTGATATGTACAAAAATGTGCAAAACTCGTCTTTTGAAATCCAGACTAAGGGACTCTGGCTGGATCACTTTATGAACCTTGTGTTCAGCCCAGGTTCATAAATCCTAGAAGGGAAATCCAAGCCAATTCTGGAGTTTCTGACAAGCTCCAGAGGCTGAATGGATCAGACAGAATTTCACTTGGAATTTAGGTTTATTGAGTCTAATTTGAAACTTAATGCAAATTCATGGAACATAAACTCCTTACAAATTGAATAGAACCCAATACAAAGGGCTTCTGAGCCACCTGGACTACACACAATGAATGTTGGAATTTTCCCATCTCAGAAACAGGGGAAGAGGAAGGGGCCAGGCTGGCAAGGCCTCACTATCACCACCTTGGAAGTACATTTGCATCTCGTGAATTATTTCAAACAGCAAAGTACATAGAGTAATAATGAGAAAAGTTTAAAGCAATATAAATCTCCTTATATAAAAATGTGTCAAAACTTGCAAAATTTCAAGATGGGTAAGACAAGAGACTTGCAAACTATGTTTTTATTGAAATGTCAGAAAGCATGATGGTTAATCTTTACTGTCAACTTGACTGGATTAGAATCACCATGGAAACCCACTTTTGAATGTGTCTGTGATGTGTTTCAGAAAGGTTTGACTGATCAGGGAATACCTACCCTGAATATATGGGTAGCACCAACTTGAATGCTTGCGGGGGGCAATCCTTTAGTGAATGAAAGGAGAATGAGAGCTGAATGCCAGCATTCCTCTCGTCCCCCACCCCCCACTCTCTCCTTTCTGACTATTATGAAAACACTATGACTAGCCCCTTCATTCTCCTGCTGCCCTGCCTTCTCCACCATGGTGGTCTGTATCCCCTCGCTAAAATAAACACTTCCAACTTGTTTCTTGTCAGGTATTTGGTCCCAGCAATTAGAAAAATAACTATTGCCAGGCAGTGGTGGCACATGCCTTTAATTCCAGCACTCAGGAAGCAGAGGCAGGCGGATCTCTGTGAGTTCAAGACCAGCCTAGTCTACAAAGTGAGTTCCAGGACAGGCTCCAAAGCTACACAGAGAAACCCTGTCTTGAAAAATAAAAAAAAAGAAAAATAACTATTAAAACTATTAAAGAATATGTCAATGGAACAGGTTAGCAGAAGTAGCTGCAAATTTTAATCTACAGAAGACATTAATGGTATTCATAAACTAAGCTTTGGCTAGGGCTCTTAGTGGCCATCTCATCTTTAATTCGACTGCTGTTAAGAATTAAAACCTTCTGATTAGTCTATAGCAGTATCACCCAGATGTGCCCGTATAAGTAATGGTTATACAGCCAAGAAACAACACTGGAAAATCAATAACCGGGAACTGGAAGTCAGATGTGTTTAAAACACTTAAGGAAGGGGCTGGATGATCAGCCTGGTCAGATTAGGAGTGAGCACATGTCACAGATGTGAAGGTGAAGGCCAGTGAGATGTCTCAGCAGGTAAAGGCATTTGCTGCCAAGCCTGATGACCCGAGTTCAATTCTTTTCAATTCCTGGAACCGATACAGTAAAAGGAGAGAACCAGCCCCCACCAGTTGTCCTCTAACTGCTGCATGCAATGTGTGTTACACACACAGATAGATAGATAGATAGATAGATAGATAGATAGATAGATAGATAGATGGATGGATGGGGATAGATGGATGGGTGGGTGGGTAGGTGGATGGGTGGGTGGGTGGGTGGGTGGGTGGGTGGGTGGGTGGATGGATGGATGGATGGATGGATGGATGGATGGATGGATAGATAGATAGATAGATAGATAGATAGATAGATAGATAGATAAATGCAATATTTAAAAATATCTTAAGAGAAAACAGAAGCTGAAGTAAACAGGCCACAATGGGCAGGGCTTGCCCTTTAAGAATGCACTGCCCAGGGTGTATTGACAGCTCAGAGGTTAAGAGCACTTGCTGCAGAGGCATGAGGAACAAAGTTCAGGTTGCGGCATCCACATGACAAGCCAGGGCCTGCACTCCTATAACTCTACCACTGACAGGGCCATAGAAAGGAGGATGGCTGGGAATAGCTGAGAAACACGAGCTCCAGGTTCAGTGAAAGACCTGCCTCAAACGAATGAGGTATAGAGTGATAGGGCAGGTCACCTGACACCCTCCTCTGGCTTCTGCACATGTACCTGCACACACATGTGCACATGCACCTCACACACGTGTGCACATGCACCTTGCACATATACATACACACCAAAAAAATAAATAAAAGAGAAGGAATACATTCCCCCTTTACATTTATTTCTATGGGAAAGTTAACTTGCTCTACATTTATTCAAATTAACTTGAAATTGTGAAGGAATGTGTATTTTGAATTAGAAGCCACTGCCCTGTGGCTTAACAAACTTTATTAAAATGTGATTTACATACCATCAGATTCCCTGCTTCTAAGAGCACAATTCAACAGTTTTTTGGTAAACATATTGAAACGTGCAACCATCTCTGCATAATCTAATTTTAGAGCATTTTTTATCACCTCAGTAACATCTCCTATGTTCAATTACAATTAGTGCCGCATCCTCTCCTAGCCTACCTAACCACAAGTTTTCTCTTGATCTCCTTAGAGTTGCTGTTCCTAGACATCTCAGACAAGTGAACCCCTACAAAACACTCTCAGCCTGGTGTGTGCAGGTGTCATGCACATTACATCATACTTTTATATTTCCTTCTTTGTTATTCTTGAATATCCATCCACTGTATGGGTCCTATAGCTGTTTCATGTATCCAGTCCTTACTACATGTGCCAGATGTGACTGTAAATAAATGTGGTAGATAATACCCAAATATAGCCAGTAGAAATCATCCCTTCCTGTGCACACCCCTATTTTCCTCTTCTCCTCACATCCAGACTGGCCCTGCCACTCATCTTGTCCAATAGGATAAGTTGGCAATAATGCTCTAAGATTCCAAAGCTCAGAGCTTAAGAAAATTGGCAGCTTTTGCTTCCCTCTTTGGGAAGAAGCTGTTGTGAGTATAAAAGCCTTGGCTTGACTACTGGACAATGAAGCATCACAAGCAGGAAGTCCTGGACAATGAAGCATCACAAGCAGGAAGTCCTGGACAATGAAAGACCATCTTGGATATTCCAGCTCCAGCCAGCTCCTGGCTGACCGGCCACATCTGTATCCCATGAAGTGGAGAGACCACCCAGCAGAACCCAGTTGCACCAAACAATCGTGAGATAATGAAGGATTATTGTTTCTCAGCCACTCCATTTGGACTGATTTGTTAGATAGCAAAAATGTGACTAAATAGCATCATCATTCATCCAGTCTTTCTTTTCCCTTTGATTTTTATTGATTTTTGTTCTAAGGGTTTTTTAGGGGAGAAGGGTTCTGGTTTTTTTTTGTTTTTTTTTTTTTTTTGGTTTTGTTTCTTTGTTTTTGTAGTTGTAGTCTGTTCTACAGAGATTTCTAGTAGGCTATGACTTTAACATCACTTCCTTGGCAGTTTGCAGAACCCTGAAGAGTTTTGTGTCAATGATGCTCTTTCTGGTACTTTGAGATAATATTTTTTTTTAAATGTTCTAGCAAGCTTTATAAGAATGGGTGTTCTAAGCCGGGCGGTGGTGGCGCACACCTTTAATCCCAGCACTCGGGAGGCAGAACCAGGCGGATCTCTGTGAGTTCGAGGCCAGCCTGGGCTACCAAGTGAGTTCCAGGAAAGGCGCAAAGCTACACAGAGAAACCCTGTCTCGAAAAAAAAAAAAAAGAATGGGTGTTCTCTAGTCCCCTTCCCTCTCTTTCACCATAGTACATAAGGAATTGGTGTCCAGTTGTTCTCCCAACAGTGTACACGTTAGCTTAATGATCTCACCAGTAAAGTCAGTTCAATAACAAGTATTTCCTGAATTTTGATTAAAGGAAAATTGGCATGGTAAATTCTGCATAAAGATACCAACACTCTCAAAATATAATCCTCACTCTCAAAAAAAAAATAGAATTGGGTTGCAAAAAAAAAAAAGGAAAAAACCAGCATAATAACAAATTAATTTAATAACAAATGAATTTTAGAGGACCACCTCCCAAATTGCACAACTCTAGGAGGCAGCACTTGGTGCTTCCAGGGGCTGCTTAATGGATGGTGCTCAGTAGCAAAGAAAATGAGCTCTGACTGAAAACAGATCAAGACTTAGGACTTTGTCATTTGTCTCTGCCACACCATTCTCCAGCACAACACGGGTGCTAAGTAAGCCTAATTCAGTTGCTGCTGTTGAGAAGATGACCATGGGCTTTCGTGGTCGAAGACGTCTTCGTCAAAGAGAGTAGTATAAAACTGCACCTTGGGAAAAGGAGGAGAGAGAAGGAGGAGAAACAAGGAGGCTAAACAGGCTTTATCAGCATCTCCTTTCAAGTAAGAAGTCCTGAGCTAGGCATGGTGGTGCACATCTTTATCCCACCACTCGGGAGGCAGAGGTAGGAGGATCTCTGTGAGTTCAAAGCCAGCCTGGTCTACCTAACAAGCTCCAGGACAGTCAGAACAGACAAACAGAAACAGATCCTGTTTCACACTAGACTCAGGATTATTATAATTTAGGAGTCTCAAAAACTGCCCTACTCAATTCCCTTCATCTCCATATGTCTCATGTAAGAAAGAAGAAGGTAAATGCTGCTGTTAACCACACCTCACTTTAGGGACTATCTTCTACCGTAAAGTACTTTGCTACCTAGAATCACAGAATCCAGGGAATCTAAGGATTCTGGAGCCAATCTTCAAATTGGCAGAATAGAGGACACAGTGTTCCAACGCCACACCGCAGGAGCAAGGAGCTCATCTTGAAAGAATGTCACAAATCTAGACGGCAAGAGGAGAAATCAAACAGTCAGAGTCTGCAGAAAAGGGGAGGGCTTCTGAAAGCAGCTGGCATGGCAGGGGGTCTTTAGGAAAAGAGGTTTGTAAAGATGCTGCTGAGCGCATAGCCTCCATCTGCTCCATCTTCCAGAGGCATCTCTCCTGACAGGCACATATTGCTCTCTGAAGAGAAGGGGGTGGTATTTTGTTTCAGTTTGGGTTTTGGGGGGTGGGGGTGGGGTGGGAGTGGGGGTTTTGTTGTGTTTTGTTGTTGTGTTGTGTTGTGTTGTGTTGTGTTTTTGTCCATCTTGGGTTTCTTTTGGATGCGGTACCCTGCTGACACCAGCCTAGCTTCACTCAGGTTAAAAGACACTGAGGCTGGCTGACTGGATCAAGGAAAGGAACATTCCCAATGTGTTTTGCAGAATGCTAACATCCACTTGGTAGATACACAGAAGAAATTAACATTGCAGCCAAGGTTCTGGGGGGGAAAAAATGGTCAGAAAAAAAAAGCCAATAGGACTTTAATCCGGCACCTTCCAAAGTTAATTTATCACAGAGCTTTTCATGTAAGACACTGTGAGAACTCTGCTACAAGGGATAAACAATAAGACCCCAAGTTATTACCTGATGATTTGGAAAGAAACAGAGCATTGGCTATCATTGGCAGAAAACGTCGTGGCATTTGTACTGTGCCTGTGACAAAACTGTTTCTACTGAGGATTCAGTTCAAAGTTGGCTGTTTTCCCTTAACTTCAATCAAAAAAAGAAAAAAAAAAGCCCTCCTATCATGAAATAACTTGCAGGAAGGTACACAGGAAACTGGGGATGTGAGGAGAAATGGTGTGCCTGGCCACAAGAGCAAGAGGATGCTGGTCTTGCAGGAAAATCGGCAACAAGCTAGACACAGAGCTCTCACCACTTGAGAGATGAGAAGCTTGCACAGCCAGAGCCAGTAGCTGCTACAGAAGAGAAGCCTTCCATGAAATCAACAAAGAAAAACCGAAGAGCTTGAGACCATATCAACCAAGATGAGTCTTTAGTAGTTAGCCCTGGAAGCAAGAGGAGGCCTGAGACAAAAATCAAGGCAGATGGGAGTCCAGACCCAGCCAGGGCAACTCGCGTTAGCTCAGTCCTACCCCTGGTTCCTCGGTGACTTGGCGCTGGAAGATGATACGAAGAGCGAAGTTGATCTTAGTGCCAGCTGCACTTCATCGTTGTGGTTTGTTGTGTGTTCCTTCAGATAATTCTAGAAAAGAACCTATATATTCCTCTGAGAGCAAAGTGCCTATCTCAGTTTCACGACGTCCTGAGTTAAATAAACTCAGTCGAAAATGTGAATAGATCAATTAACGAAGAAAGCAATTGAACATCCAAAGAGTTGAATGGCACCTAGACTAGAAGGGGTTTTGTTCAGTGAGTTCCTGTCAGAACTGTTAAGACACATTTTGTGTTTTCACTTTACTTCCCAAGGCATCAAAAGACCTACACATAATCTTAAGGCTTCCATTTGAGAATCATTGCCACGGCCCAATGCTATGTGGATGAAGATTGGTTTGGCTTGAGTCCATGTCACCTGTTGGAAAATGAGAATTAGCAATTTAAACAAAGATGATCAGCAGGTAGGGTAGCAACATAAAAGAAAAATGATGTCAGGATATCTCTCTGTCAGAGTGGCCTGGAAAGCAGGGTGCAAGAAGATGTGATAATTAGGCAGACCAGACTCTCTAAGGATCCTGCTAACACTGAAGGTCTAGGTTCAGAGTTGGGCCAGGGTAGGATCCAGCAGCCAGTGTACCCTAGCAACCCAGTTAGAGGGAGCTTTGGTGTCACAATCATCTGTGTATGATACACATAAGACAGAAGGAGATGGATGGAACCCTTCATGAGGGATGCTCTCAGCCAAGTCTAGACTGGGGAGAAGTCTTGTAAAGCAAGCAATTTGGTAAATACAGTCTTTCTCTCTCTCTCTCTCTCTCTCTCTCTCTCTCTCTCTCTCTCTCTCTCTCTCTCTCTCTCAACTATGCACCAATTGGAAAGCAGCTCCCGAGCTGGAGAGATGATGACTCAGCAGTTAAGAAAGCTGGCTATCTTGCTGAGGACCTGGGTTTGGTTCCCATCACCTGCTCAGTGGTTTAGAACCAACTGTTTTTAACACTAGTTCCAGGGAATCCAAAACCCTCTCTGAGCTCTGTGGACTCCTGCATGCATATCATGCACATGGTGTGCATATACTCACCTAGGCTCACATCCATACACATAAATAAAAATAAATAAACCTGTAAAGATGCTTTTTAAAGAAAAGCAGCTCCTAGGGTCTCCTTTGAGTTCTAGCCGTGATCTAAATCTTCCTAATTGTATCATCTTGTTAACTTCTGGTTGGTCATCTCTTATTTACACTCAATTCTTGTTACTGCCCAATTCTCCATACTCAGATTAAAAAAAAAAAAAGTACTCCTTTACCTGAAGAGGACAGCCCTGCCCAGCTCCATGCATTCGGCTCAGGAGTCATTATCTGTGGCCTGACTAACCCAAGCCAACCACATCATAGAGCAACAGAACTGGGCAATGCCAAGAGAATCTGGGTCCTGAAGAGCCAAGTGGGATAGCTCTTTCAAGGCTTCCCAAAAGTGCCAGTTCTGAACTCTTCAATTCCAGGAGTCAAAACACAGAGAGAGACCAAGACAGAAACATGTGTGAGCTTTATTTCATAAGCCACTCTGAGATCTCCATTACTCTTTCTTGGAAGTGTGTTTTCATCAGCAGAATGAGGATAGCATTTGCTGCTTCCGTGGAGTCTATTTTGGAAAGTACAGAGCACATACAGATTTAAAATATTATCTCTCTTTACTTCCTCTTTTCTGTTCCTGTCACAGTGCCTTGCATACTAATACTTTTAAAGCAGAAAGTATAATATTATATCTCAAAAGAACATTTTCATTACCTAATACTCCTGTTCTGACCCCATCGGCTTTACAGAATTTTTCATATAAGAGAATTCTTTGAAACCAGGATCAGCAAAGTTCTGTTTCAATGAACAATTTGTTCCCTAAGCCACAAAAATAGCTTCTGCGAGTAAATCCTGCGTTAAAAATGGTATTTGTGAAAACATTGTTTTACCTGTGATACACGGAAATGTGCTTGGAAATGAAATTGCCTTGTGAGTTTGTTCCTGATGGTTTTCGAATTTTTATTACTGTTAATGAGCATCTTAGTTCGTCCTGCCTCCTTATCTCGGGACTTGTTGCTCAAAGGAAGACCCAGCCATGCAACACATTGAAAGTCCTTTGATCTTTATTCAAACAGCAGATTTGCTTTTCAATAAGCAACAGCTCATTATATTTCTAGAGTCTCTCCTCCCTCTACTTGAGCTTCCTGCCTCCTTTTCATGACTTCGTAATCCAGCTTTGAAATGTGATTCTTGGATTTAATCTAACTATGGTATTTATTCCTCCCAGCCATTATCCACGCCTGGACAGAAATTCACATATTGCTTCTGGACCCTGGGAGGCTGAGAGAAGGCCATGGCTGGTGACACAAGCCTATAATCCCAGCTACATGAGTAGCTGAGTCAGGACAGTGGCAATTGCAACCTGCCTTGGCCATAGAGTGAGTTCAATGCCAGCCTGGGCAATTTAGTGAGACTTTATCATTTAAAAAAAGGTTAAAAAGGGGTTGGACTATACCTCAGCAGTCAAGCCCTAGGTTCCACACCCAGTACTGCAGGGCAGGGAGAAGGAAGGAGGGAGAAATGAGAGCAAGAGAGAATGAAGAAAGTTGGAGATATATGTTTTGATTGCATTCTAACAAAAAGAAAAAAAAAATGTGGAAAGCTGGCCATGCCTGTAACCCAGGCAGCAGTAGAGGCTAAGACAGGACCATGAGCTCAAGATCAATCTGGACTTTGTAATAAGACCCTGTATCAAATAAAATAAAGTAGGGATGTGGAAGAAAGGCTGAGCCTGGTGGTGTACACCTGCATCCCAATATCTGAGCAACTACTGACAGACGGATCAGAAGTTCAGGGTCATCCTGGACTACATACAAAGTTTGAAGCTAGCCTGGCCTCCATGAGACCTCAAGTGAGACACACACACACACACACAAACGGGGGGTGGGGGGGGGCAAAAGCACTGAGTTAATACTGACCTTCAATAACTAGACTACAACTCACAGCTCCAGAGAAGCTAGCTAACAAAGAAGACTCTTAAGAGGGACGCATGGATCGCCCTTGGAAGGGAAATAGATGAGATCTCCAGAGTAAACTGGGGATGGGGGATGAGAACATAAGGGAACGGATGGTGGAGTTGGGAGAGGGATGGCGTGGGAGAGCAAGGAAAGAGATCTCTTGATAGAAGGAGCCATTATGGGGATAGGGAGAAACCTGGTGCTAGGAAAACCCCCAGGAATCCACAAGGATGACGCCAGGTTAGACTACTACCAATAGTAGAAAGGGCGCCTGAACTGGCCTACCCAGGTAATCAGATTGGTGAATACCCTAACTGTCATCATAGAGCCTTCATCCAGTAACTGATGGAAGCAGGTGCAGAGATCCACAGCCAAGCACCAAGCTGAGCTCTAGGAGTCCAGTCGAAGAGAGGGAAGAGGGATTATATGAGCAAGGGGGGTCAAGATCATGATGGGGAAATCTACAGAGACAATTGAACTAAGCTCGTGGGAACTCACGAACTTTAGACCGACAGCTGTGGAACCTGCATGGGACAGGACTAGGCCCTCTGCATACAAGAGACAGTTATGTAGCTTGTTCTGTTTGAGGGGCCCGGGCAGTGGAATCAGAATCTATCCCTGGTGCATGAGCTGGCTTTTTGGAGGCCATTACATATGGTGGGATGCTTTGCTCAGCCTTGATGCAGGGGGAGGGGCTTGGTCCTGCCTCAACTGAATGTACCAGGCTTTGTTGACTCCCCATGGGAACCCTTACCCTTTTAGAGGAGGGAAGTGAGGGGAGGAAGGCTGGAGGTAGTGGGAGAAGGGAAGAGAGGGGGATCTGTGGTTGGTATGTAAAATGAATAAAAAGTTTTCTTAAATAAAAATTAAAAAAAAAAATACTGACCTCCAAAACAAGCACACTGTCACAAACCATTCTTTTCTTAGTATCCAAAGAAAACCCAGTACACTTTCCCCTGTGTCCCCTGAGGCACATGGCATCGTAGTGCGTGGGTTTAACCGATAAAGGCATCTTTATTTGCTGGCATTTAAATGTGCCCTTTAAAGACTGAAATCAATTACAACATGCCTAATTATAGTCTGGTGGCATACTTGCGTACCTATAGCCATCCAGCTATTAAGAATAAGCTTTGCATCTTTCCTGCTAATCCAAAATGATGGCAAATTATGATATGGTAATTAGATCAAGACCTTACTTGAGAAAAATACATTGCAAACTGGATCTTTTCAAAGCTCTCCTCCTTTTAAATTAAATTTTACTGTCTGTTTTTTAATTTCATCTCACCTTGCCAGCGTGATGTCCTTGTAATTCATTTTCTAGCCTGGGTGGATTTGGGGCTCCTTAGGATGGCAGATTCAACAGCAAAGAGATGACGTCATCCTTTAGCGAAATTGCACTATTATTCCAGAACCGTGTGTACTCTCATTCATCTATCTTTGCTGACATTACTCCACAGGAAGGTTTTCCAGGGCAGATGTGCGCTCCCTTGGCAACAAAAATGGTAGGGAGTGAACATCCATTTCGAATCCCAGGAGGAAGAATTTCGTAAATCCATTTTATAAATGTACTGTGAATAATGGAGAAACATCAAATGTCCTCAAGCCTGTTCTGATTAAAAAACCTTCAAGAGTCCAAGTTTAAAGCAACCCCCAAATTTTATTCACATTATAAAAACATTTTCCTCATTTAAAAGCATACTTTGATTCACAATAGTATGCAAATTAAAGCAGTTTCTACTGCAAGCATATATGGATATGTTAAGAAGTAACTTTGTGCTATGATCATTTGATAAGGAATCAGGGCAAAAATTAGTAAAAGATCATTATACAGGGTTCTGTCCAAGTGTGCTAAAACAGATTCAAAATCAAATGCAGACAGCAGAGAGACAGGAAAGGACCTTCTAAAGAGAAAGGTCAAGCACTCAGAGAAATGGAACAAAACACAAAAAGCAACCCAGGAAGAATCAGGTACACTCCCTCACATTTGCTCTCTGCCCTAGTCAGGGTTGTCACCGTGACCAAAGAAACCTGGGAAGGAAAGGGTTGATTTGTTCATCACCAAGGAAGTCAGGACAGGAACTCAAGCAGGGCAGGAACCTAGAGGCAGGAGCTGATACAGAGCCTATGGAGGGGTGCTGCTTACTGACTTGCACTCATAGCTTGCTCAGCCTGCTTTCTTATAAAATCCAGGACCACCAGCCCTGGGATGACACCACCCACCATGGGCTGGGCCCTCCCCATCAGTCACTGGTTAAGAAAATGCCCCACAGGCTTGCCTGCAGCCCAGTCTTATGGAGTCATCTTCTCAACTGAGGCTCCCTCCTCTCTAATGACTCTAGCTGTGTCAAGTTGACAGAAAACTGCCCAGCACGGTCTCCTCTTTCTTTCCTCCCCGGTTCTTCAGAGCAGTTGAGCAGTGTTTTAAAAATACATTGAGCTGGGGAGACAGTTAGACACAAAGAGCTAAGTTCTATCCCCAGAACACTCGTTTTCAGAACCATGGATGGTGGTACAAGCTTGTATTCCCTGTGCCGTTGAGGTTGGAGTCAGGCAGATCCCTGGGGCCCCCAGGCCAGTCAGCCTATTCTACTTGTGAGTTCCAGGTAGGTGAGATCCTGTCTCAAAAGAGAGAGAGAGAGAGAGAGAGAGAGAGAGAGAGAGAGAGAGAGAGAGAGAGAGAGAGAGAAGAAAAAAGAAAGGAAGGAAGGAAGGAAGGAAGGAAGGAAGGAAGGAAGGAAGGAAGGAAAAGAAAAGGTAGACACCTGCACAAATGCTCACACACAACAAATAATACATTTTTAATCTTTTCAGAATGTAGTTCATGCACATATTTTGAAAGGTTTATTCATTTGGAGACTGGAAAGATGACTGAGCAGTGAAGGGCACTGGCTGCTCTTGCAGAGGACAATTCCCAGCACCCAAATGACAACTGTGTGTAACTCCAGTTCCAGGGGGCCCAACACCCTCTTCTGTCTTCTGTGGGCACCAGGCCTGTACAAGCTGCACATACATATATGCACACAAAGCATTCGTATACATAAGATAAAATAATTTTTAAAAGGAATCTTTAAAAGGGTTTTTTTTTTAAATCTGATGGTAGCTTAGTCACAAAGTATTTTTCACACAAGCATAAAGGATCAAGTTCAATTCCCAATACCCACATAAAAATAGATCAGGTGTGGTGACACATGGTGATAGTCCCAGCACTGGGGAAGTAGAGGAGGTAGACAACTAGGGCTCACTGGCCACCCAGCTTTGCCCACCCAGTGAGCTCCAGGTCCTAGTGAAAGATTCTGTCTCAAAAAACAAAATGGGGCTGGGTGTGGCAATGGTGCACGCCTTAAATCTCAGCACTTAGGAGACAGAGGCAGGTGGATCTCTGTGATTTCAAGGCTAGCCTGGTCTACACAGTGAGTTCCAAGACCACCAGAGCTATATAGTGAGACCCTGTCTCAAAAAGAAAGAAAAGGAAGGAAGGAAGGAAGGAAGGAAGGAAGGAAGGAAGGAAGGAAGGAAAAGAAAGAAAGATAAGCCGGGCAGTGGTGGCGCACGCCTTTAATCCCAGCACTCCGCAAGCAGAGACAGGTGGACCTCTGTGATTTTGAGGTCAGCCTGGTCTACAGAGTGAGTTCCTGGCAGGCAGCCAAGATTGTTATACAGAGAAACCCTGTCTCAAAAAAAAAAAAAAAAAAAAGAAGAGGAAGGAAGGAAGGAAGGAAGGAAGGAAGGAAGGAAGGAAGGAAGGAAGGAAGGAAGGAAAAAGGTGGAAGTCGGGGGAACTGGGGAAAAGGCTCAGTGGGTAATGTGCTTGCTATACAAGTATAAGGACTTGTATTCAATGCACAGCAGTGCATGAACCTGTGATCCCAGTGCTCCTGTGCAGGATAGGAGATGGATACAGAAGAATCCCCAGAAGCCCAAGGCAAGAGCCTGGCATATGGAGCTGAGAATCAGAGACCTTATCTCAAACAAAATGGATGGCAAGGTTGTTCTCTGACCTCCACATGCATTCCATAGCACATGTGTGTGAATCTCCACACACAAAAAAAGGGTGGTGTGACATTCAAGGTTGATGTCAGCCCCCCACACACTTGTACATATGCACACAAAATGTAGGAAACCTTTTTCCTACTTCTCACTCCAAACCCCTAGAATCTACCTCTCTCATCCCTAAAATTCAAGGCCAAGCATAGCTACTGTTGTGGGATAGAATATCTATTTAGCCGGGCGGTGGTGGCGCACGCCTTTAATCCCAGCACTCGGGAGGCAGAGCCAGGCGGATCTCTGTGAGTTCGAGGCCAGCCTGGACTACCAAGTGAGTTCCAGGAAAAGGCGCAAAGCTACACAGAGAAACCCTGTCTCGAAAAACCAAAAAAAAAAAGAATATCTATTTAACTATGTAAAGATGTGTTGCATTTATTTGTGCTGCAGAATAATTGTTTAACTATGTAAAGATGTGTTGCTGTTTAACCCTGCTTGCCTAAGGTACCTGATTGGTCTAATAAAAAGCTGAACAGCCAATAGCTAGGCAGAGGAGGAAAAGGTGGGGCTGCCAGGCAGAGAGAAAAGGGAAGCCTGCCAGCCAGACACAGAGGAAGCAGGAAAGCAAGATGGACAGTATGTAGATGAGGTAAATGAGCCTCAAGGCAGCACATAGATTAATAGAAATGGGTTAATTTAAGTTTTTTTTTTTTTAAAAAAAAGCTAGCTAGAAATAAGTCTAAGCTAAGGCCGAGCATTCATGATTAATAATAAGTCTCCATGTCATGATTTGGGTGGGGGCCAAGAAAGCCTACAACAAGCTACCACTGTCTTCTCATTATTTTTGTACATTCCAAAGACCCCTAGGATGTCTGATAAAGTCTATGGCTCCCCCTCTTAGAAGAATGTTTGAAAATGTGCAAACAAAAATACAAAGAACTACAAAAGAAATCAGTTATATGGCAAGATAGTTCTATCATTGAGCCCTTAGGGACTGGAGGCCTCCAGGACATGGAGCTGCAAGTTCTACTCTTAGGGTTTCCATCCTGTGCAAGCAGATGGATGTACACACAGGGCAGTCACATGAGGTATGCCTTCTGCAGTGGCTGCTATCAAGACTGTTCAACCCACCTCTAGCTAGTGTGTTCTGCTCTCAGCCTCTAGGAGTTTTACTAAGGGTTGAGACATGGTTCCTTGCTGCTGTAAAGAATCCCATACCCTATCCTGCTCCCACTCCTCCTAGGAGAATCCTCCCCTACAACGTCTATTTTTGCTTCCAGAGATCTCAACCTAAGACACTTACTCACTGTCCCTTAGCTTGAGTTTCCCATTTATTGACTTCCTGGGAAGGATTCCACGTCTGTGTATATGGATCCAATGCATTCATTTAACAGCTTCGTACTGTTCCGTTCATGGTTTGACCATAACTAATGTAGCACATTTCCAGCACAGACATTTCCAATAGTTCCTCTCTGGGAACTTCAAAATCTCATTTTTACACATTTAAATGCAATTACTGCCTTCCCACATTTTAACTATGTAGTTAGTTGCTAGTGAGCCTTTCATCAATCGCACGAGCTACAAAACTTTAGTACCTTGCTATCTTTGGGAATATAGTTCTGCTCCCAAAGCAATTTATCTTTGTATGTGACAAGCTGTGAAGTCTCAGCTGGCCCCTGGCCTCTGGATCTCTGTCTTTACAGTCCCGACCTCAGAACATCAGATTCAGGGCCAATTTCCATTCTCAACTGGATGTAAGGCCTGTGAGGGCTTAACTTAGACCCTCCAGGCATGTCTCCCTGCTGATGAAGGGGTCACTTCTATGTTTATTGATAAGAATGGCTATCCTATCAATATCTAAGCCGATTAAAAAGCAAGCTAGGATGCAAGCACAGCAGGCTTCCCTCTTTTCATTAGAAGGGCACATAGGCATGTGTGTAGGCTTCTCTTAGCACATCTTATCCAGACAACATGCAAGAGACTCGGAGGGTGGGGGCAACAGAGAGACAGAGACAGACAGACAGAAAGAATAAACTGGAGAGCTGAAGGACAGGAGGATGAAGGAGACTTTTATTCCCCGGGTACGCCCCTTGGCGCCCTTTTGGTATTTACACCACGTGTTTTCTCAACTAGCAAATACAATTAAATTTTGTGAATATGTGTGTATGCTCTGGCAGTGGGGTTTTAGGTCACCACAGATAGACAGAAAAGTAAAAGGGATTGCTAGAGAGTAGACAGGCCGTTTCTAAGTTCCTCACCTCGCCCAGAAGCCACGTGGTATCCATAAGAAGCACCAAGCTGGAAAACAGGAAAGCAGGCTCCATACCCCAGCTCTGGTCCCAGCTCTCCGTGCTGCTCTGGACCAGCTGCGTCATCTGGAACACAGGAGAGCAGGCTCCATACCCCAGCTCTGGTCCCAGCTCTCCGCGCTGCTCTGGACCAGCTGCGTCATCTCTGATCACACATCTCCTGTTGTGTAAAAGTTAAGACGGTGGCATTTGTGAGCCATATGCTTTCAAAATAATACGGTAGATCCTGGAGAAAGCTCTTAATGTCCCTGGGTCTCTCTGTTCTTCAGAATCCCAAAGTTAAGCAAAGGCATCGTTCAGCTCTAAGACTCACGGTTCTGAATCCAGACAGACTCATGAACTTGGCTATGGATTCCCTTATCGCAACAGAGTGGCCTGCAAGTTCAAAGAGAAAAGAAATTAAGAGAGACATTTGAGCTTAGAGATCTGGCTCAACATGGAGGGGAGAAAGAGCCCAATTCTGAAGCTACAAACTAAACTAGTGGTTGGCAGACAAGGAACTTTTGTTTTGTTTTGTTTCGCTGCTACCTAACTGAACACACTCTATTGAGATTAAATCGCTACCAATCAACAGAAATAGTTTAATGATTATAGGAATTTATTGGGGGGTTAATTTATGATACAAGAAACTCGCAATACAGGAAATAGTAACTGAGGCACAGTCCAGCGCTGTTCTCTAGAGAGCTCTGCCTGATCCGCACCAGCATCCAAGACCAAAAGGTAGCGAAGAAGGCCAAGCATGTTCGCCTCTTGGGTCTTAAAGGGACCTGTCTCAGCCACGCCCTAGGGGCAGGTCATAAGCAGGTGTGGCAGTTACTTACTGCCACACTAGGGGCAGTGCTTTGAGGTCAAAGCTGGAACCCACTACAACACCCTGTTGGGATGGACCAGAAGAAATGTCACTCACAAAGAAGGATGCATTGGGAGAGCCAAATAACAGGCTGTTTATGATTAGCAAAACAAAGCCCCAGCCTATGATGCTTCTAGCCTCTACCAAGAGGCACCATATATATTGTTTCAGGAGCCCTGTGATGATGACATTGGTGATGGGCAAGACAGGTCTTGTGGTGCCTGCCTATTCTGAGAACTAGGAATAGGAATCAGTTGCTGTTAAAAAGAAGCATGGAGGATTTATACAGGAAGCAGCAGACATGTTGAGTTATCGTTTGACTCTAAATTAACCTGTAAGCCCCATCTGCCCCACCTGCCCAAGGTTCAGGTAACTTCCTAGGATTCTAGGAGTTGTAGTTCTGGGAAAATAACAACAAAGCCTCCTGGGAAAGTACTGTGTCCTATGGGTTTTGGCCATATAAGCCCTGACAACCCGTGCCTCGGGCCATTCACCTGAGGAGGATGGTCCTGACCAAATTCCATCTTGGTTAGTATTTAATATTTTAATAAAAGCTTGTTTTAATTTGGCCAAAATGGTGAGACTGGGTTTTCTTAGGCGAATGTCAGAATTAACATTATGAGGTGGCAAACCCTGAAATTCATTATGAAAAAGGCCAACTGGATAGCAGTGTGCTGGTATAATAAGGGACGGATCTCTCGGTGCCCTCTCGGCCAGTGGAGGATGTTCTCCTTCCTTCCTCCCATCAGTGGGCTTGTGGGTAACTTCCTAGACATTGGGAAAAAAATTGCAAAGACTCTTCGTGTCCCTCACTAAAAGAATGTTTTACTCTTGAATAAACCCCTTTTCTTTCTCGGGGCAGCCAATTAACTCCGAGATTTTTAGCCGTCTACAGACTCTCTTTGGCAATGTGGACCTGCAGCAGAGACATCCCAAAACTCACAAGATAAGAAATGGACAAAAAATAAGACATCCTTAGTCAGCATAAGAAGAGATAGGATTTCATATGTAAACTAAACCCTGTCCCTGGTGATCTAGTGGTTGGATTCAGTACTCTCTCAAATGTAAATTAAAGAATTATTACTTTGGGGAAGAAAGGCCAGGAATATGGCTCAGCAATAAAAGACCCTTGTCTGACCACTCAGGTAAAAACAGATGTGGTGGCTCACATCTGTAAGCTCACCACTCCTACAGAGAGACAGAAGGGAAACACAGGAGAGTTGCCTGAAGGCTCATGGGCCAACTAGGCTGGAATACGCAAGACACAGAGATCCTGTCCAAAATGGTGGATGGCGGGTGCATAATCACACACTCACTCCCAAAAGTTGTCCTCTGACCTCCACATATGCCCTGTGGCACACACATGCCCAAACTGCCCTACCACCACCACCACCACACACACACACACACACACACACACACACACACACACACACACACACACACACAAAGAAAAGGGGAAATGAAAGATTTATTTCTTCTCCTTGGTCGATGGGAAATGAAGAGTTATTAAATACAGGGCTGGAGAGATGGCCCAAAGGTTAAGGGCACTTGCTACTCTTGCCAAGAGGCTGGGTTCAGTTCCTAGCACTCCCGTGGCTAGTTATAATCACCTATAATTCCAGTTCCAGGTGATCTGATGCTCTCCTCTCCCCTCCTCGTGCCCCAGGGATGCATGCATTGCCCATACAACTCACACATACATGAAATAAAATAGATAACTTTAAAAGCTATTAAATATAAGATGTAAGACATAAAGGTTTAGTAGCAATATGGGAAGATGGTAGGCATGAATGAAAATGAGATGGAAAAGAAAAAGGAAAGAAAAGAAAAGTGGATTCAACTGGAGAAGGATTGGCTCTGTGCTCACACTTGGGGCTGCCTCGTGAGGAGACGGTTCCTGATGGGGGATTTAGCATTGGGGAAGAACAGGTAAACCTTGATGTGGAAGGAGACTGTGGGTAAACGCAGAGGGACCAGCACCCAGGAATGGGAGGGATCCAACAGTGTGGTTCTTTTATTCTTTCATTCATCTCAAACTCCTGCCAGACTCCTCTGTCATTAAGTAGGCTCAGTCTTTGGATCTGAGTTCCGAAAGACTGTAGATATCTGTAAACAGCATATGCACATTCGCAAACGATGGAGATTGTCTGTGTACTTTTACTTAGAAGAGCTAGTAGGGGCTGAGCATGGTGGTACTCACAGCATTCCGCAGGCAGAGGCCGACAGCTCTATGTAGGTTTGAGGCCAGCCCAGTCTCTACAGTGAGTTCCAGGCCAGGGATACATAGTGAGACATTATCTCAGAAAAATAAATAAATAAATAAAACAGAAAATATTCTGGAGCTGAAGAGATGGCTCAGCAGTTAAGAGCTCTTGCAGAGAACCCAGATTTGGTTCCCAGCACCCACGTGGCAGCACACAGCACACATAACTCCTGTTCTAGAGGATGCAACACCCTTTTCTGGCTTCCTTACACATCAGGCACACATGTGGTATATAGACATACAAGCAGGCACACACATACACACAAAATAAAAATAAATCCAAGCTGGGCAGTGATGGCGCACGCCTTTAATCCCAGCACTCAGGAGGCAGAGGGAGGCAGATTTCTGTGAGTTCGAGGCCAGCCTGGTCTACAAAGTGAATTCCAGGACAGCCAGAGCTACACAGTGAAACCCTATCTTAAAAAAACCTAAATAAATAAATACATAAATACTTTAAAATAAAGGGTAGGTAATACCTAAGGAATGACACCCAAGATTGTCTTCTGGCTCCACTCACACCTGCACATTGGTGTACATACATGTGTACAAACACACACACACACACACACACACACACACACACACACACACACAGGTAGGAAATCAGAGCTAATACTATATACATATAATATATTATATATATATATATTTCTACAATGTGCTGTTTAAAACACTCATTGTTTGCTGATTGATATATTGCCCTTGTTCACTCCACATCATTCTATCATATTAACACAGTATAATAATTTAACATTCTTCTTTTGATGGATAATTGGCTTATTTCTAATTTTTCTCCTTCACAAATACTACTGCAATATACATCTTTAAGTGTTTCCCAGTGTACATATGCAAAACAGCATTCCACAACCAATGGATACCTAGAAATAGAATTGTTGAGTTCTATATTATGCTTACTTTTAGCTTTACAAAATATTGCTAAATTACTTTCCAAAGTGGTTGTGCCAATTCACACTTCCACCCACCCACCCAGACTATTATATGACTTTTTTGCCATTTTAATGAATACGAAGCATTATCTTGTTTAGTTTGCATTTTCCACGTTCCTAGGTTGAGCATCTTCTCATAGACACTTTCCATCTGTGACTTGACTATTTATACCATTGCCTCTCTCTCTCTCTCTCTCTCTCTCTCTCTCTCTCTCTCTCTCTCTCTCTCTGTCTGTCTCTCTGTCTCTGTCTCTGTCTCTCTGTCTCTCTCTCTCATATTTTTTATAGGAGTCCATTATATATTCTAGAAACTATTCGTTTGTTTGAGATGTCAGCAGAGGGCTGAAAGATGACTCAGCAAGCATTTGGTCTCCAGAATTCATACAGGAAGGAGAAACCAACTCCCCGACCTCTACATGCACACCATGGCATGAATACCCTGAATGCCACAAATGCCATGGTATATGCATATAGGCATGCACGCGATAGATAGATAGATAGATAGATAGATAGATAGATAGATAGATAGATAGATAGATAGATAGATAGGAGGTAGGTAGACAGACAGATGGTTTATCAAAAGAAGAAGAAGAAGAAGAAGAAGAAGAAGAAGAAGAAGAAGAAGAAGAAGAAGAAGAAGAAGAAGAAGAGGTGGGAGCAGAATTTTACCAACTGTCCTGGTAGTTGGTTTTTTGTTTTGTTTTCTGTGTTCCATCTTGACAATAAGCTAGAATCATTTTGGAAGAGGGAATTTTAATCGAGGAAATGCCTCCATAAGACTGACTGTAGGCAAGTCTATGGGGCATTGTCTTGATTAATGATTGATGTGTGAGGGTCCAGCTCACGATGGTGCGACTCTCAGGGCAGGTGATTCTTAAGTTGTATAAGAAAGCAATCTGAGAAAGCCAATAAGCAGCATTTCTCAATGGCCTGGTGCCTTGAGTTCCCGCTCTGATTTCCCACAGTGATGGATTGTGACCTGAGAATTATAATATGTAATAAATCCTTTCGTCCCAACATTGCCTTGGTCACATGTTTAGCATAGCAACAGAAACCCTGAGACACCAACACTTTAAAAACTGTCAGATATCAGTAACCTTTTTGAAGTGTAACATTCAGTGAAAGAAATATTACTGGAAGAAAAAAAAATGTGTTCTCTTGATTTTCCGACCTAAAATATAGTTATGCACTCAAGACACCGAGTTCAATGGAACAGCTCCTGCCAAGTACGCATGAGGTGTTGGGGTCAAGCCCATCACCAAAATAAATTTTACATGAAAAAAATGATTAAATATGTTTTATCTTTGATCCTTTTTCTAGACTTCACACCCCAAAAGCCTACTCAGTTCCCTGAGTGCCCAAGACTGTTTCGTCATATAACTCATTCAAACTTAAAACAGTAGATAGAACATTTTCCTTCAGAATTTTAAACTTTCCATGTCAGTCAAAGCCTTCACACACATGTCAAAGAACATAACAAGTGGAACATACAAGATGGGAAATTTGGAAGATGTCGAGCGAAAGGGTATGAGTAGTAGAAAGAAATGGCGGCAATGTTCTGTCACTCTCCCCAAAGGGCCGAGAAGGCTGACTGTCACTAGAGACAGAAGGGAAAATGGAGCGAGCTACCTAGACAAGGGCCCTGACTGCTGGGAGACAGGGAGCCTGTGGCAACCTCCCAGTGTCCCTCCGTCCTTCCATGTCCTGCTGAAAGCCAGAAAACACAGGTGGCTTTGATGCCCATGCAGCGTCCCTTCCAGAGATGAGAAATGATCTCGAGAGGCAAAATGAAGCCACCCAACACCCTAGTGTGGCCAAGTTACATCAGATCTCACCCCCATTTAGTCAAAGCAGGTAATTTAAGGAAGCGTTGAAACACTGGGCAAATATTTTTCTTCCTTCCTGCATGTAAGTTTAATCTATGGCTTGTGAAGCAAGAACTCCACTCAAAACCTTACAAAGCCTACACTACAATCTTCCAACCCAACAAAAAGTCACTTAATAAAGATCAGGACTGTTCAGTAGAAGGGAGAAGGAAATACATCCATAAACACAATTGAAGAACAGCATAATATTACGATGATAAATAAAAAATTTAAAAAAAGCTTTAAACTGCAGAGGGGACCCAGGATGGGGATAAGCAAAGAGTTCACAGAGAATACAGGTCGTCAGCATGCTTCCTAGACTGAAATCCCATTACGACCCTGAGAACCCCGGGGTCGCAGCTGGCCATGCTTCTCTACAACCCCCACCCCAGTAAGTAACCAGGGTCAGAGCAGAGGTAGGATGGTAAAAGCCCCCAGACTGTCATAGAGGAAACATCACGAATCTGGAACGTTACAAATTAAAACACTCAGCCACCCAAGTTAAATGTCTTGTTCTTTAACGACCCCAACCTACAGGAAACACGGGTTTTTACAATGATTTTTTTTTAAATCAATGGTTTAAACTCCACTTTTCATGAAGCTCATCCCTTTCTCTTGGCTACAACCCCAAATCCTGACAGAAGAGATCTGAGGATGCTCTTCATTCCAGCAAATTATGAGAACCGGCGTCCCAAGACAGGAGGCAGAAAAGAAAAAAGAAAGATCAAGACTATTGAATAACACACAATTGCTTGTAAACCTAAGCGGTCCGCTACAAACGTCTAATGTTAAGTGTAACTTAAAGGACTGTTTGAAAAGAGTAATAAGGACAGGGAAGGGGAAAGCTGATAACCACATGGATACATGGGCCATAGAGCCTCAGCTCCTACCCTTGAGCTTGCTGGTCTGCCAGGGAGAAAGATCACTGGGTAGAAAGTAGCCACACGAGATTTCAGATGGAAGACCTAAAGGTTCAAACTGGGAGAGAAACGGCAGAGCAGCAGGACCCACATCAGCGGAAAGCTCCCGGATGTGGCAAAGGACAGTTACAAATGGAAGTCACCAGTGAAAAAATGAGCTGTTGTTTGTTATCACAGAAGAACCCTAGAAAGCGGAGGGTGAGGGTACACACCTGGAATGCTGTAACACTGGGGAGGCAGGGGCAGGAGGAATTCAAAAGCCAGCCTGGGCTACATGAAACTCGGTCCCAGAATAAAATAAAATAAATCTCCTAGAAACGGAGAAAAGGAAAAGGAAATGCAACTCTCAGACAGGCTGGCACACATTGTCTTAAATGGAGAAAGAGTAGAGGGAAGCTTGCCATCATGCATAAGGTCCTACAAGGGCACATGATGACTGGCAGAACTGACAGCATGTCCCTTCTTTAAACTTTGTTTTATTTTATGTGTAGAGATGCTTTGCCTGAATGTATGTCTCTGTACCACACGTGTGCTTGACATCCACGGAAGAGGGCATCAGGTTCCCCTGGAACCGTAGTCACAGATGGTTGTGAGCCACCATGTAGGTGCTGGGGATTGAACCCAGGTCCTCTGGAAGAATGCAGACAGCATTCTTCACCCCTATGCCACCTCTCCAGCCCTATAGCACACCCCCTTTGGTTAATCTCTACCAAACTACCAAGTCAGAAAAAGCCATCCACACTCACTGTAAGCATTTAAACTCAGCATTTGGTAGAAATGCTCATCTATAAACAAAACAGAGGAAAGTGACCCAGTTAATCACATAGACATATACTAACTATGAGCGAGCACAAACCCAGAGCGTTAGTGCCGTGGGATTGTGTCTTCAGCTTTGAGCCCTTCACTGAGCAATGGCTGAGTATGCAGCTGGCTTCTTCATGCTCTTTTTTGGTGTTTTTGTTTGTTTGTTTGTTTTCCGACACTGGGTTTCTCTGTGTTGTTTTTGTGCCTGTCCTGGATCTCACTCTATAGACCAGGCTGGCCTCAAACTCACAGAGATCCACCTGGCTCTGCCTCCCAAGTGCTGGGATTAAAGGTGTACGCCACTACCACCCAGCCTCCTTATTCGTTTTTTGGATGGCTAGGAAAAGGAGCCAAGATATCAATGGGAGGATGAAGATCAAGGGGCTATAACAATAAGCCAAACTTCACAAAACTTTTCATTGAAATTAACATAAAAGTCCAACACTTAAAAGTTTTCATGCATCAGAATAAAGTTATTAAGAAGAAATGACCAAGCTCCAATTCAACTGGGTGGGGTTAATTTTTTGCTTCTATTTTTTTCTGTCTTCCAGAAACCTACCAAGTAGATAACAGGTGGATTTTCTTAGAGAAAGAAAGTGTGTAAATTTATAAGAACAAGGAGTATGAGAAAAGAAGCATACAGAATAAGAGATATGAGCACTCTGGAACTCAGAAAGTACCTAATAACTAAGCTGGCAAAACCCATCTCCAAAATCAATGCCTAAGAACAGGAACTGGGATAAGAATAGCCAACTCATGCCCCGGGGTCCTGGCAGGACCCAGACTAGGTTCTCCTCGCATACTGCAGAAGAGAGTGTCGTAGCAAGGTGAACAGAGAACGTGGGTGGACATCGTGTAACAGCACGCCTCCCCTTATTCATGGTTCTGCTTTTAGGGGTCTCAGTTCCCTGCAGCTAATCTTGGTCCAACAACATGACAATGAAAAACTCCAGAAATAAAGAACTCATAAGTTTTTAATTGCACACTGTTTTGAATATCATGCCCCGTCTTGCTCCATCCTGTCTGGGAAGCAACGTATCCCTGGTAGCCATACCACCTACACAGCTGCCACCCCCAGTCACTCAGTAGCCATCTAGGTATCAGATCAACTGTCATTCATATAAAGGAAGGAAGACTGAAGTTTTTCCAACATACTTGGACACTTGTCTCATGAGATCATCTTCGATTTTAGTCCCATTCAATACTCAAAAAAGGATGGCATCCATTACTATTGTCTGCTGTGCCAGCGACGTAGACTGCCCAGGCCATTGTATGATCTCCAAATCCACTGAGCTACCCCCAAAACAATGCATCACTTCTCAAAATACCTGTGCTCCCCACTCTGAATCATTTGAGGTCACGGGTGGTAACACCACGTGACTGCCTCTACTCATGGACTAAATCTACGTCACTTTTCTCACCATTTAATTCGTCCTTTTCAGTTGTCTACACTGACCCTTCAGAGGCTAGAGGGGAAGCTTCCCACTGCCCCGGCAAGAGGAAAGATCGAAGTGCTCACCAGGAGAAGGAAGATTTGGTTATGGTAGGAGTGAATTTTTTTTCTCTGAAATTGGGGGCAGGGGGATGCATTTTATTTTTGCTGTCACATCTCAAACAGCACAAGGTACGGCCCCAGTGTGTGATACATGCTTAGTTAAAACAAGCAAACAAAGGTTGGGGCTAGGGAAATGGCTCAGTGTATAAAGTGGTTTGTTGAACAAGCATGAGAACCTGAGCTCAGATCCCCAGACTCATATAAAAGGCACAGCAGCAGATGTCTGTCACCCCCAGGACTGGGACTTGGGGACTGGCTGATGCTTGGGACTGCTAGTCAACCAGTCAAACTAAAAAGGTGAGCTCCAGGTTCGGTGAGCGACTCTGTCTCCAAAAGTGAGGTGAGAGTGACAGAGGACGACACCTGACATGGACCTGGGGTCTCCGCACACGCAGGAACACACCCACGCATATACCACAAACAAATGAAAAGGACAAAAAGAGGATTAACATTGTGTATGCAGAAGATGGGTAAATATAAATACGGTCTGCGGCTATCTGCCCTTTCAGGCATCCCTTGGGAATCCTGGAATAGACCCCTGGGGGCAAGAGGGACTTCTGTAATAGAACAAGATGCTGAGCAGGGCTATTTCTGTTCACCCAAGAGGTCCGAGGAGAATCAGACAACGACTAACCAAACGTGTGATAAAAGTGACTCGGGAGCTGGGTGTGGTCAGGCACACCTACAGTCCCAGCTCCTTAGAAAGCTAATGCAGCGAGTTTCAAGTTCAAAGCCCGCTTGAATTATAGAGCAAGTTCAAATACAGCCAAGGCAACTTAGTGAGGGACCCTGTCTCAAGTCAAAATTTAAAAGGGAAAAAAAGGAGCTGAGGGGATAGCTTTAGTCTTGAAAGCATGAGGACATGAGGTTACTCTCCAGAAGCCAGGTAAGAAGTGCTAAGCATGGCTGTTCATGGTTGTTATCCCAACATGTTGAAGACAGGCAGATTGCTGGGGTTCCCTGGACAGCCAGACCACCCCCAGTGACGTCCACACCAGTGAAAGACACTGTCTCAAAAAGAAAAAAATAGTGGATGGCATCTGAGGGACATCTGAAGTTGTCCCTCTGATCTTCACACACAGGCTCCATATTCTTGTGAACACACACACACACGCACGCACGCACGCACGCACGCACGCACGCACGGTGGGAAGAGAGCTGGGTATATAGCTCAAGGTTTGAAGCTCTGGTCTCAATTACAAAGCAAAAAGTGACTCCAGAATTGAAAATAAACTTGACTCTGCTGACCAGTTCGAGAACCTCTGAAATCCTTTGATTCTAGATTTTAAACTTACATCATGTGTCCAAAGGACTACCGTAAGGTAACTTCTGAGTGTCATTCCCAGGAGTGGTCCATAGGTGGCACTGTAAACTGTTATTCACCCCTTCTGGACGGCAATGAATGTGTCCAGCCATACATAACAAGAATATGTCTTGTTATATATAACCAGGAAAGAACACCTGGCTTTGATTTCAAATATTAATTCTTCCCAAATCTGTTTTCTTTTACTTAGAAAGTGTACTTTTTAAAGCAGCATACAAAATAATAGATTTCTTTTTTTTTTCTTTTCTTTAAAGATTTATTGTTGAAGAATATTATTTTAAGGTGTGTTACTTTTGTTTATGTTGCATTTGTTTAACTCTGTGAAGCTGTGTTACTGTACCTGTCTAAAACACCTGATGGTCTAATAAAGCTCTGAATGGCTAATGGCAAGGCAGGAGAAAGGATAGGCAGGGCTGGCAGGCAGAGAGGATGAATAGAAGGAGAAATCTGGGAAGAGGAATTAAAAAGGAGCTAGGAGCCAGGGAAGGAGGAGGACATCAGGGGCCAGCCGCCCAGCTACACAACCAGCCATGGAGTAAGAGTGAGATTTACAGAAGTAAGCAAGTGGGGAAAGCCCAGAGGCAAAGGGTAGATGGGATATTTCAAGTTAAGAAAAGCTGGCTAGAAACTAAGCCAAGCTAAGGCCGAGCATTCATAAGTAATAAAAAAAAAAGAATATGTCTAATTCTTTTAAATCACAAATATTAAATCCACAGAGTCTGCATACATAGAAATCATAGTTCTAAGGACATGAGTCGCTTGGTCCTTTAGTTCATCATGCTTCTCAGTTCTTCTGCCTCCTGCCTTACTCATAATAAATACCCATCATGCTTCTCAGTTCTTCTGCCTCCTGCCTTACTCATAATAAATACCTCAGCTATAGTACTTAGCATCAGTGTGTTTGGTCAGTTTTGGATCGCAATGTAAGTTGAATGGCAAAGCTGTGGCCCATTCACATCCCAGGCATCCTGCTTCATTGTGAATTATTAATAAATAATAATAAATAAAAACAAAATAAACTGTTATTCCCCCACAAGTTTAGACCAGTGTCCCAAATAAAGTTGAATTTGGCCCCTTTTCTCACAACTAATGGTGACTTATGCTTCATTCTTTAGAACTGTGGTCCTCAACCTTCCTAAGGTTGTGACCCTTTAATACAGTTCCTCATGTCATGGTGACTCCCCAGTCACAAAATTATTTCATTGCTACTTCATAACTGTAATTTTGCTACTGTTATGAATTGAAATGTAAATAAATATCTGATAGGTGGCCCCTTTGTGAGTTGAGAGACGCTGCTTTAGAGGCTTGCGACTTGATATTCCAGACACAGCTCACCACTCCTCAGACTGTAAGCTTAATTTCTTCATTCCCCCGTCTGCCTGAGATCCACAAGGTCCATGGAGAATTCAGGCAGCCCACCAAGGAATGCCACCATCAACTCCATAGATTCCAAAAATCCTACCCCTCCATTCAAGTCTCAAATCCAAGCAAAATCCTAGTATTAGGAACCCATAAAATGTCAACTAGTAGGGGGACAATTTGAACAAAACATTATATACATGTATGAAAGTCCCAAACTATAAAAATTGTCTAAGCCAAATCCACTAATTTCTGGAATATTTTTTTTAAGCCTACTAGGTGTTTTCTGTTACATGACAGTAGTCCACTGGGGAAAAAAAAAACACAGAACAACCATTTTTGGGGTCTTAGGTTCAGTGTAATTGACAAGCAATGTTAGTAAGCTGAAAAGGAAAACGTCCATGTCATCATCACAATCCAAAACAATAAAAACCACGTCCTTTCCATGACCGTACTTGCAATCGTGATGCCATTCTTGCCCATCCTGGTCAGTTACAAGCATGGTCCTCTAGTATCTGACCCACACTGATGGTTTTGTTTTAGTTTTGTTTCTTTGGGTTTTTGTTGTTGTTGTTGTTGTTGTTACTGTTTCTGTTTTGTTTTGTTGTGAGTTTTTTGGTTTGGTTTTGTTTTGTTTGGGCCTTTTGTTTTTATGTCCTCTGTGCTGACTTGATCTGTATTCATATTTCCCACTATGCTAATCCTTTGGGTGGATGGACGGATGGACGGATGGTTGGATTTTTCTGAGGCAAGCTCTCCAAATGTAGCCCAGGCTGACCTGGAACCTACAATTCTCCTGCCTCAACCTCCTGTACTCTGGGCCTCATGCCTATCTCCATCTAATTTTATTCATGCATCAACTTTCTAGGCCCAATCTCTTTCCTTCTCTGAGAAGGAAATAGAAAACAGAATATTTAGAGGACTTGCAGAAACATCTTCAAAGTTAATTGTCCTCCAAATAAAACATTTCTGCAGCTTCACACGCATTCTCCAGAGTCTGAACGTCATCCACACAAGCCAACAGCCACCTCAACCCAAATCACGAAATGGACACTTACAGAGAAATATCCTGCATATGTACATACAAATACAGATATGCTTACATTTCTTTTCACAGTCATGACACATAATCCCTTTACTTGCTTGCAGAGGTGGGGAGGAGCAAGGGTCCTTGTATTCTACTACTCTAGGCAAATTGCAATGCTTGCAGAAAAGGAAAGGAAGGTTTAAACATGGTGGATTCTAACTTAGCATGCAAGCCCCATTCAAGCCAAGTGCATGAAGGCTGTGTCCAAAATACAGATGTGGCCAGACGTGGTGGTACATGCTTATGATCCCAACACTTGGAAGACAAAGGTAGGAAGATCAGGAGTTCGAGGTCACCCTTGGCTACCTAGAAAGTTCAAAGTCAGGCTGATTGATATGAGGCCTTGATTCAAAAGTGTGTGTGTGTGTGTGTGTGCGTGTGTGTGTGTGTGTGTGTGTGTGGCTTCTTCACACCAAAATGAGGAAGAAGCCTCTCATGGTGATGTAACAGCAACTCAAGGAGAGCCTTAGAGATGACTCAGTAGTTAAGAGCGCTAGCTAATCTTCCAGAGGCCCTGACTTTCATTCCCAACACACACATGGCAGGCTGTCTATAACTTCAGATTCAGGGAACCTAATGCCCTCTTCTGGCCTCTGTGAGCACTGCACACACCGTACACAGAAAAATATATGTAGACAAAACACCTGCACATATATGGGTAGGTGTATAGCACACGCCTTTAATCCCAGCACTTGGGAGGCAGAAGTAGGTGGATCTCTATGAGTTTGAGGCCAGCCTGGTCTACAGAGTGAGTACCAAGCTAGGCAAGGCTATATATTGAGACCCTATCTCAAAAAAAAAAAATTAAATAAAAACATGACTCAAGAGAGTATAGGGGGCTTTGTTTCTAAGGTTAAAAAAAAAAAAAAAAAAAGCAAGGGCTTGAGCTTCAAAAAAACCTGCCGTGAGATTCAGAGGAAAGAAGTAAAAACCAAAGCATGCTACAGAAACTGTTTCCCAGAGCAGCTAGGTCTCTAGTCCCCTCCAGAGAGGAGATCCTAGGTCTTGAAAAAGTCTGCTCAAAGGAGCCTATGAAATTTGGGGCCGTTAATATGTTCATAGTCTGACTTACCGAGTTAAAAAAAATAAGGCCTGAGTATAACTATAACAACTTAGGTGTCATAGGCCAGGAGTCGGTGACATCATATCACATGGAGTGCATCTTTGCCAGATCTGACTTATCACAACCAGGTACCCTCAACTGGGACATTGAAACAAGAAGAGCTGATTGCTCACAGTTTTGGAGGCTTGAGGACTTGGCAGGTTCACGGAAGAGCTCGCCTCAGTGCGTGCAGACAGCTGCCTTCTTGCTGGGTCTTCACACGGCAGGGAAAGAGCAGGCTCTCTGTCATGTTTTTATAATCCCACTATGACCTCATCTAAACCTCATTATCTCCCAGGGACTCCATCTCCAAATACCATCACACAGGAGGTATGGCTCCAATCTATGAGCTGCCAGAGACATGATTCCAGTCCACAGAAAAGTGCAATTTTATTGTATTTCACATTATTGACTAGCTTTGGTAAACAAAGAATATGGAAACCTTCATATAAATGTATTTTTTGATTGCTTCTGTTAAAAAAGAAGAAGAAGAAGAAGAAGAAGAAGAAGAAGAAGAAGAAGAAGAAGAAGAAGAAGAAGAAGCCAAACCACTAGGCAAGAAATCCACCCACTGTTTTTATTTTTGTTTCTCCATGAAACAATTTATAGAAACTTTTCTGGTACACACACACACACACACACACACACACACACACACACACACACACCACAAAGGATTTACCATAGATTGTACATGAGGCCAAATCACCATGCAAGTGAGATAGACTAGTTGGTTACGTTGGAGGGTTGGAGTGTGGGTGTCAAGATAACTTCAGGTTACTCAGGTAGAACTGCAGAGCCAGCAGCAATTCAGCAGTGGCAACAGAGGAACCCAGGGCGCCATGTTTTCCTTCGCAGCCATGTCCGGTGACAATTCGTAATTGTGAGAACTCGGGTATCCTGCTTGTCCCGCTCATCTGTCATCAACCAGCATCTCACTGTATCTTTACCCCACAGCTAACACAACTTCTAACTTCTACAACCTCTTGTCATCCATATCCTGGCCCCCATCTGACAACTCTGGCTCCGCTTCCACTACCATCTACGTACCTTACACTTATGAACTGTCAGTATAAACACTTGAGATTTAGCTGGTAATATCTAGGCTAACCCATAAGCCGCTAGACCCAGTGTCTCCTATTTGAGCACAGAATGACCCGGAAGGCTTATGAAAATATAAGCTGCCCCCCAAAGATTTGACTCAGTACACCTCCAGTCAGGGTTCGATGATAGGCATTTCTAACAAATTTCCAAGTGATGTTTGTAAGCAAGGGCACAGTGAAACCAATGAACTAGACCACTCACTCCATGGGTAGAAATAAAGGTTTATTGGGTAGTTCAAACTGCCAGGACCGTCTCTTGTGGATGGAGCACAGAGAGGGCAGCAGAAACCTGACAGGAACCGTGCCAGGTTTAAGGAGACAGGCTGCAGTGGGAGGAGCCTGGGAGCAAGAAGAGCTGGGAGTTAGAGTAGCAGAAGATGGCTGTGGCCCAGGACAGCCAGGGACTTTGATCTGTTGCAGGCGTGTTTAATGGGGAGCTAGGTGCTCGGCTGCTCATTGCTCGAGGTAGTTAGCTGTAGGGGTGGATAAAGGAAATAATGGCTTTTCCTGGCGAACAGAAACCCATTTCCCAGGCTTTCTGAGAAATGCTGGGTTTAGGCTTTTTTTTTCTTTTTCTTTTTCTTTTTCTTTTTTTTTTTTTTGTTTGTTTGTTTGTTTTTTTTCAAGACAAGGTTTCTCTGTGTAGTTTTGGTGCCTGTCCTAGATTTCGCTCTGTAGACCAGGCTGGCCTCGAACTCACAGAGATCCGCCTGGCTCTGCCTCCCAAGTGCTGGGATTAAAGGTGTGCTTTTACTTAGCACTTACTGGGCACATCTTTATTGTGCTAAGCACTGGATATACAAAAGTAGACAGCTTTAACTTGTAGTAACTGAGGACTTTGCTAAGTAATTTTGATAGCATAAAGTCAAGACAATTATTCTGGTGCCCTTTTTGAATAGAAAGACTCTTCAAAAGAAAGCTACAGACATTCTCAAAAGTCTCCACTCGGATCATATTGTGAAATGCGGTGTGGAAGGATAAAAGAAGAAAACACATCCAAATAACCACTTCAATTGGGAATGGTGCTGTATACCTGTAATCCTAGCGTGCCAGAGAATCAGGAGTTCAAGGCCAGCCTCAGCTACACAGTGATTTCAATGCCAAAGTAAAAGTCTACTTTATATAAAAGATATACGTATTTAGTTATCAAGAACTTGATGTAAAAGAGTTATTGAACCAAGTGTGGTGGTATTCACCCTTGATCTCAGCACTTGGGAGGCAAAGGCAGATGGATCTCTGTAGATGTAACCAACCATCTTATTAAATAAAAAACACAGAGCCAATTCAGAGCAGAGAGCCAAGAGGTCAGAACTAAGAGCCTCACTGCTTCAGTCAAGAGAGCTCTCCGAAAAAAGGGAGCTACTTCCTGTGTGTCTGTCTTTATAAAGACTTTTGGTTCTGCCTTCTCATTGGTTGTAAACCCATGCCTCGTCACTGCCTGTCTGTAAAGACTTCCAGGTCTTCTATGGTTGGGATTGAGATTAAAGGTGTGTGTCTCCAATGCTGACTGTATCCTTTTACACACAGAGATCTACCTAGCTCTGTCTACCAAGTGCTGGGATTAAAGGCGTGCGCCACCACCGCCACGCTCTTGCTATGGCTCTAATAGCTCTGACCCCCAGGCAACTTTATTTATTAACATACAATTAAAATCACATTTCAGTACAAGTAAAATACCATCACAGATCTCTGTGAGTTCAAGACCAGCCTGGTCTACAGAAAGAGTCCCAGATCAGCCAGGGCTACATAGTGAGACTCTGTTTAAGATTAATTACATAAATTAATAATTTTTTCAAGGATGAGTTATAAACTCTTCAGTATTCCAAATACTGGGGAAACCAAAATATATCAGGCTGAAAACCAGCTAACCTCTGGGTGCTCAAAATCCAGCTGCTTTCAAAGGACTGAAAAAAGTAAGCAATTATTTTTTTTTTTTAAATAAGGTCTCATGTAACCCAAGAAGGCCTCCAACTTGCCGCTTTGAACTTAACTTCTGATCCTCCTGCCCCCAACTGCCAAGAGTTGGGGATTACAGGCAGGTGCCACCATGCCCTTTTTTTTTTTTTTTTAACTGGGTCCTGGGGATTGAAACCAGGGCTTTGTGCATAGAAAACAAGCACTCTGCCAACTGAGCTACATACACCCCCCTTTCTGGAAGTGAGCATTTCTGAAAGGGAAAAGGGGTTCATCAGACCTGCTAGAGGCAGAAAACGAGCCAAACACATGCTGGACTTTTGATAAAGCTCATCCATAGTCAGCCTCCAGTGTGGATGCTCTGAAGTATATGCATTGTCTTTCCTTGGCAGACACGGGGAAGCAGCTCAAGGCCAGCTTCCCTCCCCAGTCTCCGGGGGCTGCTGTGCCTGCCCACTCCGCTGAGCTTTGGCTGTGTTTGGACTGTCGGAATTCATTGTATTGTTGTATTACATCGCCCTCTAGTGGCTTCACGTTTCTTTTCTTATCTCCCTTCTTTCCCTTCAGGCAGAATTCTTCGTTGGATCGCACAATGCTTTCTTTATACCTAACAAATGTCAAGCAAACGAACCGAAATGAATGACATGCATCCCACCTGATGACTGAGACTAGATGGTGAGCCTGTTTTCACCAGGAGAGTGAGCGTTCAAACAGCTTAGGCTCAGGTAGCTTAGGCCACTGTGGTTTTCTTTAAAAATCGATACTGTAAGATACCACTGCCTCTGCTATGGAGTGAATGAGGTTTGGTTTTGGGGGGTTGGGGGGGGTGGTTGAAACAATCTCATGTAGCCCAGGCTAGCCTCAAATTCGCTATGTATCAGAGGGTGACCTTGAACTCCTGACCCTCCAGCCCCTACTTTCAAGGGCTACGATTATAGGTGTGTGCCATCACATCTGGCTGCCCTGAATGTTTTGTGTACCCTGCCACCAAAGCTTTTACGTTGAAACCTCATCGAAAAGGTGGTAGTATGTGGAAGTGGGGCTTTGAGAACTAATGCTTATGTTCAGCTGTGAAAGCAGGACCGCCCACACCGAAATTTGTATCCTTGCATCAGGGATTCTCAACCTTCCTAATACTGTAACCTTTAATACAGTTCCTCATGTTGTAGTGACCCCCCCTCAACCATAAAATCTTTTCTGTTGCTACTTCATACCTGTAATTTTGCACTGTTATGAATTGTAATGTAAATATCTGATATGCGGAAGTCTTAGGTGACCCCTGTGAGAGGGTTATTTGGCCCCAAAGGGGTCACAACCCACAGGTTGAGGACCCCTGATGTAAAGGGGAAAAGAAAACATTAGGGTTTCTGTTCTGCCGTATGAGGACACAGGGAGGAGACAGCTACACATAGGTAAGCCAGGAATGGAGCTTCTCAAAGCACCCCCCACCATGCCAGCACCCTGAGCTTGGAAAAGAATTCCAGGGTAGGAGGAACAGGCTCTTAATTTAGCCAAGCTTAAATTCACTGTATAGCTGAAGATGACCTTGAACTTGTGATGCTCCTGCCTCCACTACCCTCCCAAGTGCAGGGATGGCAAGTGTGCACCATCACACCTGCTTTATGCAGGGCTAGAGCGTGAACTCGGGGCTTTGGGCATGCTAGACAAGCACCCTACCAACTGTGCCACATCCCCAGACCCCGATCTTGGGCTTTCTGCCCTCCAAGACGATGAGGACTAAATGTTGGTTGTTTCAACCACACCGTCCATGATGCATTGGTAAACAGCCTGGGCTGGCTAAAGCAGATTCTTGTGTAATCTCAAGGCAGCCCAGGGTAAATCTGGGGCCAGGACTAGGAGCACAAAGCTCCAAAACTGATGATTGTAAGTTTCCTATCGATAGCAGGTGCAGCCAGTTAGCGTGTTTAAAGGTGATCTCTGCTCCGAAATATCGTGCCTACCAGGGATGCCAAAGAAAGCCCTGGCATCTCAGTCATGTCTCATTCACTTCCTAAACAAGGCAACGATGTAACCTTATGGCTCATTAATCAGTTTTTGTCTCAGCTTGATATATTGTGGGGATTTGGGGGGTTTGGGCTTGGGTTTGTTTTGTTTTACATTATCTATTAAACAAGTGTGGTTTTGGTTTGTGTTTATTCTATATGTATAAGACTCACTGATTATCAATTTGGGGGGATGCAGGGGGTACAAGTGTAATATGCCCATGCCCTCTAGCTCAGTCAGGGTTTCAGTTGCTGAACTGATGAAACAATATGACCAGAGCAACAAGGGGAGGAAAGAGTGTGTTTGGCTTACTCTTCCACAGCACTAAAGTCAGGACAGGAACTCAAACAGGAACTCAGGGCAGGAACCTGCAGGCAGGAGCTGATGCAGAGGTCATGGAGCGGCGCTGCTCACTGGCCTGCTCCCTGTGACTGCCTCAGCCTGATTTCTTTTCTTTTTTTTATTTTTATTTCATTTTTTGTTTGTTTTTGTTTGTTTTTACATCCACTTGATTTCTTAAAGAACCCAGGGCTACCTGCCCAGGGGTGGCCCCACTTACAATGGGCTGGGCCCTCTCCCATCAATCACTTATTAAGAAAATGCTCTACAGGCTTTCCTAAAGCCTAATCTTAAGGAAGCATTTTCTCAACTGGGGTCCCCTTCTCTCAGATGACTCTAGCCTGTGTCAAAATTAGTCAGCACACGCTTCAAGTGTTTATAGTGTGAGGAGAAACCAGAATACACACATATTCTATACCATCAGTGCCACAAAGTGCTACAAAGAAGAATAATAAAAGAGCTTTAAGTATTCAAAAAAGAAAGAAGTCACTTTTGAAATAATTCTCCTCCAGTGTTTGACATTTGTCTTTCCTTCCTGCATGAAAACCACACAATGGCCAACAGACCACAGAAAAGTCAAGTGACCAGAACTGATGTCATCAGACCATACTGAAACCATGGATGAGGACAAGTCTTACTTCTGGCTTCAGGGAACAAAAACGTTACTGGATTTTAAACTAGAAGAAACACTCACTTGTTGCCAACTGGCTTTAAAAGACTTATCAAGGGCCATGTGGAAAGAAAAATTAGCTAAGGGTTTAGTGTGATGGTGAACTCCTGTAATCCCAGCACTTGGAAGGCTGGAGCAGGAGAATCACCGTGAGTTTCAACCCAGCTTGAACTACACAGTGAAACCTTGTGTCACAGATCAAGTGCAAGCACACACGCATATGCACAGATACACAGATACACACATGCACACACACATACACACACACACAGAGTGAGAGAGAGAGAGAGAGAGAGAGAGAGAGAGAGAGAGAGAGAGAGAGAGAGACGGGGACAGAGAGAGAAAGAGACAAAAAGGGAGAGAGAGAATTTTCGGGGATAATATACTTGAAAAAAAAAAACACAACTGTGGTTCCTTTGGGGCACTCTTGGCAGTATACAACCCAAGATGGTTGCAGGCCTATCAAGCTGAATTTACACTTCTGGAATACTAAAGACACTTTTCCAAAGAAGACATTGAAATGTCAGGGAAATGAAAAAAAAAAAAATACTTACTGTTTTATTAGTCACTGGAGAAATGTAGATTAAAAGAGATAGCATTACGTGTACATCTGTCAGAACATCTTTCAGTTGAAAAGATTGACAGCACCAAAGGTTAGCACAGAGACAGAACAATCAGAACTCTCAAACATTGTTGATAGGGTTATAAAATTATAGGGCATTTTGGAGAAAGGTCTATATGTTCTCATAAAGGCAAAAGTGCTTACAAAAATGATTGCCTGTGATCTGACAATTTCACTCCTAGATATTTACAACGGGGGGGGGGGGGGGAGCATTTGTCAACACAAAAACTTGTGTAATGCTTTATCTATTATATTCCAGAATGGAGACAACCCAGATATCTACAAAGAAGAAAACCAATAAAATGTCACTTATCTATATAGGATCGAAACCAACAAAAGAGTAACAAAAAAAATATGGATACACACAGAAACAGCAAGAAATTTCAGAACACTATGTGAATTGACAGAAGCCTACTCAAAAGAACATATTGTTAAGTTGCATTTATATGGCATTCTATAAAAGACAAATCTCTATGGCAGAGATAACAGGACTGGAGACATGGGGCAGAGGTTGAGAGCACCTGCTCTTCCTACAGAAGACCAGAGTTCAGTTCTCACCACCTGGAGCAGGAGGCTCACAACTGTAGGCAGAAGTTTCTGTCCCACCAGCAGCTCCCAAATAAACACACTGAGACTTATATTAATTACAAATGCTCAGCCAATAGCTCAGGCTTGTTACTGGCTAACTCATATTTAAATTAACCCGTATGTCTTATCTACATTCTACCACATGGCTTGGTACCTTTTCTAAGTTCAGCATGCTCATCTCACTTCTCCCTGCATCTGTTGGTGACTCCTCTCACTCCTCCCTTGTTCATCCCAGCATCCTTAGTTTAGTTGTCCCGTCTATACTTCCTGCATGGCTAACGGCCAGTCAGTTCTTTATTAACCAATGAGAGTAATACATATTCACGGTGGACAGAAGGATTATTCCACAGCACACAACTGTCTGTGATTCCAGCTCCAGGGCATCCAGTGCCCTCTTCTAGCCTCCTCATGCACTGGCACACATATGGCATAGTCACACACATATACACAAAAATAAAAATAAATCTTGTGGGATAGGGCAAGTGTGTTGGTTACATGCCTTTAATCCTAGCCCTCGAGAAGCAGAGACAGGCAAATCTCTGTGATACTCAGGCCAGCCTGGTCTACATAGTGAGTTCTAGACCCTATCTCAAAATTAATTAAATAATTTTTAAAAGAAAAGAAAAATTAAAATAGTTGTTTCCTCTATTTTGGGGGTACTATGGTCTTTCCAAAATTCATATGTTGAATATGATCATCAATGCCAAATATTAGCAGATGAACTTTTGGGATCAAAAATGATGAAAGGCTCAGTGAGTTAGCTATATCCTTTGCATTATGCAAGGGCAGAGCAAGAAGATGTGTCTGTGAAACAGGAAGTGGTCCCTTACATACAGCACCACATCTGCACTCCAACCTTGGACTTTCCAGTGTCCAGAACTGTGGGAGAATAAATGCACGTTATTTATTAACCCACCAAGGCATTACAATACTTTATTATTACGGCCAGCGAATCAGACTAGGACAGTGGGAGAGAGAGACTACCTGGGAAGGAATATGAAAGGACCTTGTGACTGGGGCGTGCTGAGTAGCAGCATGCTTGCTGAACATGCATAAGGCCCTGGGTTTAACCCCTAGCCCCACTGCCTATGTGTACACATGTGTGCATTCATGCATGCGTGTGTGTGTGTGTGTGTGTGTGTGTGTGTGTGTGTGTGTGTATGTGTATGTGTGTGTGTGTGTGATGAGGGTTTGGCTTTGTTCAGTTTTGTTTGAGACAGGATGTCATTTTGTAGCCCTGGCTAGCCTCCAACTCACTGTTTGGACTCTAACCTCCAGCTCATGGTCATTTTGACTCTCAAGTATTAGAACTGCAGAAGCATGCCTGGCTGCACTTGGCTCCTAGGAAAATGGTTCTAGTTCTTCTGCTATTCTAAACATAATTTCATAATGTAACTCTTCAAATTACAAAAGTAATAATGCTGAAAGTATAAGATAACGTTAATAAAATGTTTAAAAGTTGAAACAAAATAATTTTTTTTTTTGGTTTTTGCTTTTTTTTTTTTTTTCGAGACAGGGTTTCTCTGTGTAGCTTTGCACCTTTCCTGGAACTCACTTGGTAGCCCAGGCTGGCCTCGAACTCACAGAGATCCGCCTGGCTCTGCCTCCCGAGTGCTGGGATTAAAGGCGTGCGCCACCACCGCCCGGCGAAACAAACTAATTTATATCACCCATAATTCCTCCGTCACTATCCCTTCTAGTTTATTTGTTAGAACTTGAAAGCTCGAAAACAGAAACTAACCTTACTTGGGTTCCACAAGGGAAGATGTTGATTTAGAATTTGGATATGATATATTTGTTACCAATAAGCAAGAAGTAGACAGTCATTTAAAAACAGGGAACAGAGACTGGAGAGATAGTTCAGCATTTAAGAGCGCTAGCTATTCTTCTGGAACATTGGGTCTCAACTTTCCCAATGTCTCAACCCTTTAATACAGTTCCTCATGTTGTGGTGACCCCAACCACAAAATTAGTATTTTGTTTGTTTGTTTTTTCAAGACAGGATTTCACTGTGTAGCCCTGACTCTCCTGGAACTCACTCTGTAGACCAGGCAGGTCTCAAACTCAGAGATTTGCCTGCCTTTGTCTCCCAGGTCCTGGGATTAAAGGTGTGCACCACCACCGCCCAGCCATGAAATTATTTTTGTTGCTACTTCATAACTGTAATTTTGCTACTGTTATGAATTGTAATGTAAATACCTGATATACAGGATATCTGATATGTGACTCCCGTGAAAGGGTTGTTTGATCCCAAAAGGGATCGTGACCCCCAGCTTGAGAACTTCTCGACTCTAGAGGACCTGGGTTTGATTCTCAGCACCCACACAGAGATTCACAACCACCTACTCTAGTTCCGTGAGATCTAGCACCCTCTTCTGACCCCTGTGGCCCCAGGTAGGTACTCACATACTGCACAAGTATACATGTAAACAAAACCTCCATACACATAAAAAAAAAATTAAATTAATAATTAAAAAAAAAAACAAGGAGTAGAGAGAAAGGTTTAACCGTGACATGAGCCCAATCAAGTCTTGGCCCCAGGACATGCTCTGGAGTAGATAAGATCTATCAGATCATTGCAGAATACCCAGGCCTTGTTAACTCCACCACTGTAGTCTGGGACCACTCTGAACAGCTGTGGCAAGCCCCAAAGAGCTAGGAGCTGGGAGCTGACAGCTAGACATGCTCTCCCTTGAAAATGGATCTGGGACACACACTTGTGTGTCTACTATGGTACATTTTCTTTTTTAGTTTTTACTGCATTGGGTATTCATGAAGTTTTAAAATATTTGTAGATCAAAATGCAAATTGAGTCAGGCTTTAAAGTGCTTCTGATCAAATGTACAACCCCTACCCCAAATAAGGAGCCACACAAGAATTCTGTTCTTTGAGGTGACTGAGCCTCAGGCAATAAAGCAGGAAAGATGGCGATGGAACTGGATGGGAAAGGAAGACAGAACCAAATTGAACTTAGAAGATGACACTTCATGCGGCCTGACGACTGGGAAGTCACAAAATGTCCCAGAGCAGGACACCGTGATAAACTGTGATCTGTCTTAGTGACTGTAGCAAAGACGCCAGCATCACACCCGAGCTTTAACTCACAGACCACCCTTCTCTAGCCAGACCTGAGAAAGTTGGTCTGTCTTCTTCCACTTCTAATCCGCAGTGACCCATCACCCATTCACCATGAGTAAGTTAAGGTCAAGGAATCCAACTGATCCATCTACAACACAGTTCCCTCACCTAAGGCTCGGGGATCATCTCAGAAGACGGGGCGGAATGACTGTAAGAGCCAGAGGAACAGGGTGTTTGCTGTGAGATTCTGACTCCTAGGAACGTCAGAGAAGCTACACCCATAATCTCCTCAATATGGCTGCCTAAACAAGACCTGAACACCACCACCAATACATATGCTAACATGAAAGGGGGGAAGCCCACAAGACCTCAACCCTAGACAAAGAACTACAGACAACTGGGGAATTCTGGGAGCAGGAGAAGAGCTCCAGTTGGTTATCCAATACCAAGCGGTCAGTCCTGAGATCATATACATACAGATAAATATTATACAGATTGAGCAGGTTGTATTTATGTATTTAGGAATATACATATTAGGAAAAGTGTGTTACAACAATTAAAGAAAAAAAAGCCATGAATTTGAGAGAGAACAAGGGGTAAAATGGGGGGAGGAAAGGGAAAAGGAAGTGATGCAATTATATTATAATTTCAAAAAAAGGATAAAAATATAATGGACATCAATAAGTGGTGGATCGGAAAATTTTTTTAAAAGTGTTGAAACTATTAAAACCATCCTAAGGTACTACAAACAAGAATTTCAGAGATGGTATTAGAATAAAAGAGACTTCCTAAATAACCTTAGAATACAAAGAATATTTTTAATGTCAACAAGAGAGACAATGGTTTTCCATTGAAAGAAAAGAAGAGACCCAGAAAGGTGGCTCAGCAGGCCAAGGCGCTTTCTGCCAAGCCTGATGAACCGAGTTTGATCCCAGAATCCACACAAAGGTAAATGGAGAAATTAATTCGTTCACGTTGTCCTCCGACTCCCACTTGGTGGCACACAAGTGCATGGATGCCAACACCCACATACACACATGTGCACGTGCACACACAAATAAATAAATAATTGTTTTTAAAATGTTATAAGAAAAGCAAGAGAGACTAGTCTGGAGGAGGAGTCTTGGGAGGTGACTTGGTTGGGAAAGTGCACAAGCATTTTGGATCCCCGACACCCTCATGAAATCTGGGTGCAGCCTGAAGGTACCAGAGACAGGTGGATCCCCAGATCTCATTGACCAGCCCACCTAGCCCAATCAATAAGACACAGATTCAGGAAGAGACTGACACAGTGAGGCACCATGACACTCAGGAGGCAGAGGCAGGCGGATCTCTTGAGTCTGAGGCTAGCCTGGTCTACACAGACCCTGTCTTAAAATAATGTGGAAAGCAATTGAAGTAGATACCAAATATTGACCTCTGGCCTCCACATGTATACATTCATACATGCACACATATACAAATATGAACATATCACACATAAACACATACATATCACATACACAACCACATACATGCACACACAGATACACACACAAAAAACATTTTTATGTTGGTTCTGGGGATCAAACTCAGAACCTTATGCTTTCAAGGCAAGCATTTTACAGGCCGAGCCATCTCCTCTGCCCTAGTTGCAAAATATTTTAATAATTATGCTGTAACATTTCCTGAAACAGTCTAATTCAAAGTCAATATAAAATGAGAATATAAGCCAGGTGTAGTGGCGAATGCCTTTATTCCCAGCACTCGGGAGGCAGAGGTAGACAGAGCTCTGTGAGTTCAAAGCTAAACTGGTCTGCAAAGTCAGTTCCAGGACAGCCAGGGCTACATAGTGAGAAACCCTGTCTCAAAAATACCAAAATAAATAAATACATAAATATAAAAATAAAACAAAATGAGACTGTAAAGTAAAGGAGGTTTTAAGATAAATGAGAGCTACTCGCTAAATATAGTAAAACCTCTGAGTTTGAGAGTCTGACTTTTTTAGAAATAGAGAAAGTTTATTAAGTAAGGAAAATCGGGGACTGGAGAGATGGCTCGGTGGTTAAGAGCACTGGCTGTTCTTTCAGAGGACGTGGGTTCAATTTAGAGAACCCACATGGCGGCTCCAACCATCTGTAACTGTAGTCCCAGGGGTGTTGATGCCCTCAGTGTGCAGATATGCATGCAGATAAAACACTCACATATATAAAATAAATAAATAAATTTTTGAAAGGAAGGAAGGTGGGGGAAATGACTCCCAAGGATGGGAATGGGCTAGTGACCTGTGGAAAGGCATCTACTCAAAAATCACTGGGGTCCACGAGGCTTATGACCCTCTATAAGTCATTTACATAGCACCTACCTGCCCATGTTTATACAGCCTGAGTTTCTCTTGGGCATGCCCTGTTTGTTACATGAAGCCCAGGTAGGGAGGGTTTTCCAGTCTTCTGCCACTGGCTTCTTTTAGTATTGATGTTGCTGCCTCCAGTCCCTACTCTTCCACGGCTATCCCCCTGAGAGATGTGGTCCCAAAACTCTTTTTAGGGAGCAAAAGGGTGATGCTGTGGAATAATGCTTTTGTACACTAGCTTAATAAAACGCTGATTGACCAGCAGCCAGGAAGGAAGTATAGGTGGGATAAGGAGACAAGGAGAATTCTGGGAAGAGGAAGGTTAAATCAGGAGATGCCAGCCTGCCATCCAGGGAGCAGCATGTAATGGCACACAGGTAAAGCCACAGAACATGTGGTAACATATAGATTAACAGAAATGGGCTGAGTTTAAATGTAAGAGCTAGTTAGTAGTAGGCCTGAGCTAATAGCCGAGCAGTCAAAGAAAACACTAAAACCAAAAAAAGTAGTAACACAAAACATCCAGGAAATTTGGGACACCATGAAAAGACCAAACCTAAGAATAATAGGGATAGAAGAAGGAAAAGAATGCCAACTCAAAGGCATAGAAAATATATTCAACAAAATCATAGAAGAAAACTTTCCCAACCTAAAGAAAGAAATACCAATGAAGATACAAGAAGCTTACCGAACACCAAATAGGCTGGATCCAAAAAAAGTCCTCTCATAATAATCAAAACACTAAACATACAGAACAAAGAAAAATATTAAGAGCCACAAAGGAAAAAGATCAAGTAACATATAAAGGCAGACCCATCAGAATAACACCAGACTTCTCAATAGAGACTATGAAAGCTAGGTGGTCCTGGACAAATGTTATGCAGACACTAAGAGACCACGGATGCCAACCCAGACTATTATACCCAGCAAAACTCTCAATCACCATAGACAGAGTAAACAAAATATTTCATGATAAAACCAGATTTAAACAACACCTGTCCACAAATCCAGCCCTACAGAAAGCACTAGAAGGAAAAATCCAACCTAAAGAAGCTAAACACACAGGCCGGGCGGTGGTGGCGCACGCCTTTAATCCCAGCACTCAGGAGGCAGAGCCAGGAGGATCTCTGTGAGTTCGAGGCCAGCCTGGTCTCCAAAGCGAGTTCCAGGAAAGGCGCAAAGCTACACAGAGAAACCCTGTCTCGAAAAACCAAAAAAAAAAAAAAAAAGAAGCTAAACACACCCATAAAAACTCAGGCAATAGATAATCCCGCACTAACAAATACCAAAGAAGGGAAACACAACACTACCACAAAAAAAATAACAGGAATTAACAATCACTGGTCATTAATATCCATCAATATCAATGGTCTCAACTCACCTATAAAAAGACACAGACTAACAGAATGGATAAGAAAACAGGATCCATCCTTCTGCTGTATACAAGAAACACACCTTAACTTCAAAGACAGACACTACCTCAGAGTAAAGGGCTGGGGAAAGGCTTTCCAATCAAATGAGCTTAAGAAGCAAGCTGGTGTAGCTATCCTAATATCTAATAAAATAGACTTCAAACTAAAATCAATGGAAAGAGATTGGGGTGGACATTACATATTTATCACAGGAAAAATCCACCAAGATGAAGTCTCAATTCTGAACATTTATGCCCCAAATACAAAGGCATCCACATTTATAAAAGAAACATTACTAAAGCTTAAATCACACATCAAAACCCACACACTAGTAGTTGGAGATTTCAACACACCACACTCACCAAAAGACAGATCTACCAGACTGAAACTTAACAAAGAAATAAAGGACCTAACAGATGTTATGACTCAAATGGACTTAAGAGATGTCTATCAGAACATTCCATCCTAACACAAAAGAATATACTTTCTTCTAAGCACCCCATGGAACCTTCTCAAAAATTGACCACATGCTTGGTCACAAAGCAAATCTCAACAGATACAAAAACTTTGGAATAACCTCCTGTATCTTATCAGACCACCATGCCTTAAAGTTAGATTTCAACAACAACAAAAACTATAGAAAGCCTACAATCTCATGAAAACTGAATAATGTCCACCTGAAGCACCAATGGGTCAAGGAAGAAATAAAGAAAGAAATTAAAGATTTCCTAGAATTCAAGGAAAATGACAGTACAACATACCCAAACTTATGGGACACTGAAAGCAGTTTTAATTAATATAAGCCTCTGTGTGTTTACTTGGGTCTGAGCAGCTGTGGGACCAGTGGGTGGGAGAGATTTGTCCCGACCATGGGCCAGGTAGGACACAGAAAAAACTTCAGCTACAGGGTGATGATCATTTATTTCTCTACACACACTTCCATGATGATGAGGACTGCCATCCCAGACTGAAAGAGACCACAAGAATCATACTCTATCTGGTTGGTGATGAGGCTTTGGATTTTCTGGAGTAGGAGCTGGCTAGAGTCCCTGCATCATGGGGAGTTTAGTTTGAGATTATCATATATCCTCCTAATTGACAGCTGTTACTAGCTGACTGACCAAGGTAAAAAAAAAAAAAATACGACACATCACCAGATGTGGTCTGTTGACTACAGGCAAGAACTACAAGCCAAACAATAAATCATTTCTGGGCCTTGGAATATATGCCTACCTTGCCTGTGCAGAGCCCTGCAAAACCAAAATAGAATGAAAAATAATACAATTTTTTTAAGGTAGGGTGTTGGAGCCCATTCAGGTTTCCTGGTGGCTTTACCCAGCAGGTCTGCATAAAAGGATGATTGGACCACAGGCCTGAGTGCAGGTGTCTGAGATGGTCTGCACTTGGCTGTGCTGGGGGAGGAGGTCTTTGGCTCCACCCCCTTGGCATTCCTTTAAAAACCCTAGGGCAGAGACAGTCAAGGCCCAGTGGATTAGGATCCAGGCCCTCCCGAGGCTATTCTGTGTTTCTCTCCCTTTCCTTCTCCTCCCTCTCCCTCTCCTCCCTCTCCTTCTCCTCCCTCTCCTTCCCCTCCCTCTCCTTCTCCCTCTCCCTCTCCTTCTCCCTCTCCCTCTCCCTCCCCTCCCCCTCCCCCACCCTCCTGCTTGTGGATCAGATGTAAGCTCTCAACTACTGCTCCAATGCCATGCCTGCCCGCTGGCTGCCTTGCTCCCTCTGGCTATGATGGTCATGGACTCACCCTCTGAAACCGTAAGCAAATCCTGAGTTAAATGCTTTCTTTTGTATTTTGCCTTGATCATGATGTTTTATTATGGCGCTAGAAAAGTAACTTAGTCAAAAACTGAAGTTGGTACCTCATTCTGCCCTATGACAATGAGAGAGTGAATACCAAATGTGCCTCCATGTGCCTGTTTACAAGCATGCCTCCAGTGGATGGTTCGTAAACTCTAGCATCCACCAGAATCACCTGAGTGGTTTCTTAGCCTGAAGCCTGCTGTCTGCTGCCTCCTGCCCCCTTTCTGAGTTTCTCATCTAATTCTAACAAGTTCTTGAGTGGTGCTGATGCTGCCGGCCTGAAGATCCCAGTCCCAGAAACACTATCCTAGGCTGTTTGTGCATGCTGGAGCCCTTGTGCATCTTCAACTTAGTAAACAGTGACAAAATGCTCTGCAGAAGGACTTTAATCATATGATCTTCCACAAGGAGCTGGAGTTCTCTTTCTCACAGCCACGTGTGATGTTGTAACACTTCTGTTGTAGAATATTATTTTAAGGTCTGTTACTTTTGTTTATGTTGCATTTGTTTAACTCTGTAAAGCTGTGTTACTGTGCCTGTCTAAAACACCTGATGGTCTAATGAAGAACTGAACAGCCAATAGCAGAGCAGGAGATAGGATAGGCGGGGCTGGCAGGCAGAGAGAATATAAAGAAGAAGAAATCTGGAAGAAGAAGAAGGAGCGAGAGAAGGAGGAGGAGGACTCCAGGGGCCAGTCACCCAGCTACACAGAGTAAGCAACAAAGAAAGGTCTACAAGAGTAGAAAAGGAAAAGCCCAGAGGCAAAAGATGACAGGATAGTTTAAGTTAAGGAAAGAAAGCTAGCAAGAAACAAGCCAAGCTAAGGCCAGACATTTATAAGTAAGAATAAGCCTCCACGTGTGATTTATTTGGGAGCTGGGTGGTGGCCCCCCCAAAAGAGCAAAAACAAACAACACACTTCTGAGGTTTGCCAACGCACAGAAAATGGAATTGTATTTCATCTGGGCTTCCATTGACATTTCCCCAAGGATGAGGCTCAGCACCTTGTCTGTAGCTACCTGGGTTAAGTTGTCTTTTACCTGTATTGTGTGCCCACTCTTTTTTGCTATTAGCTAAAGGGATATTTAACCCATAACAAAAGACAAACTTACAACAAATTTTGGGTAAAGATCAAATTAGCTTTTGTTTCCAGTGCTAGAATCTGAAACATCTCATCCTGCTAAACAGAAGTCTTCTCAAAGCAGGAGAGGAGGCTGGCATGATGGACAGGAAGATTGAGGGAAGCAGACACAGGCAACAAAAAGCTGAGTGGTCATTCCAAAGCTATTTTCTGTACAGGGTTATAACAGAGATAACCTCTTCATGACTCATGCTGACTATGACCAGCTTTTCAGAGAACCAGTCCATTTTCCAAACCATCATCTTAGGACATGAACAAGTAAAATGCATTTGCACATGTTTGGGGAGATCAACATATGCAGTTGCATCACTTATTAGCCTATACAGCTTTCATAATGGGAGAAAAGAATGCAATATATACGTGTATGATAGTATATAAACTGAAACACCAAAACACTGTGCTTAGAAAAGAGAGTATCTGGGCATGGTCACTTGGAGTTCAGGGCAGAGGCAAGTAGATATCACTGAGTTCTAAGCCAGCCAGGTCTACATAGTATGAGAAACTTTATTTTCTATCAAAAGTAGTGTGGTGGTTTGAAAGAAAATGGCCCCCAAAGGGAGTGGCACTATTAGGAGGTGTGGCCTTGTTGGAGGAAGTGTGACACCATGAGGGTGGGCTTTGAAGTCTCTTTTGCTCAAGCTTCCCTCAGTATGACAGTGAGTTGACTTCCTGTCCCTACAGATCAAGATGTAGAACTCTCAGCTCCAGCACCATGTCTGCCTGTGTGCTGCCACGTCCTGCCACGATGACAATGAACTAAACCTCTGAAACTGTAATTAAATGCTTTCCTTTATAAGAATTGCTGTGGTCATGATGTCTCTTCACAGCAATAGAAACCCTAACTAAGACAGAAGTTCGTACCAGGAGCGGGGTATTGCTGTGATAGGCCTGACCATGTTTTTGTTTGGAGGAATTGGGACTTTAGTACTTTGAGTTGGGAAAGCAGTAGAATGCTTTAAGTACTGCTTAATGGGCCATACTAGTAAGAGCATGGAAGAGTTGAACTGTGGGGGCCTGGCTCAAGAGGTTTCAGAGCAGAAGAATTTTAGTATGCTGCCTAGAGATCATTCTTGTGATATTTTGTTAAAGAATGTGGCTGCTTTTTGTCCTTGTCCAAAGTATCTGCCTGTGACTAAAGTGAAAAGATTTTGATTAGTTCTATTGGCAGAGGAAATCTCAAGACAGTCTAGTATAGACTCTGTCGTGTGGTTATTAGTGTTAACTCTAGTGAACATACATAATGAGAAGAAGTAAGCTGAGCAAGGAAAATATAAAATATACAGTTTGAGATATAAAATGTAAAATTTGAGGGGTAAAGGAGCACCAGGAAGTGGAATGGAGCTAGTCCTGTGTTCAAGGAGATAAACAGATTAAAAAATGGAATAAAGGACATGGTGACCTCCTAGCAAGATCCACCCAGCTAAGTTTCCAACTTGTGAAAAGGAACTAAAGAAAAGCTTAGAGCCAGGTGTGGTGGTGTGTGCTTTTAATCCCAGCATTCCAGAGGCAGAGTTAGGGAAAAAAATCAATGAACTTGAGGCCAGCCTAGTTGTAAGGGGCTGAGAAAAGGCTGAAAACCCCAGACTCAAATAATATGCAAAAGCAAAGAGTGTTTATTCTGCAGAAACAGCCAACATGCAGGTCAGCCACTTGTACGAAATGGCGACCATGAACAAAGGCACGCAGGTCCTTTTAAGCATAGTTAGGGGAGTTTCAGGAGCAGTTAGGTTATCTCAAACACAATTGGTTAAGCAAGCAGCAGTTACATTAGTATACTTTTAACTGTCTGAGGTTTAGTCTTATCATTTTTGGACATACTTGAGCAAGCTTGGGCAAGTCTGGACATGAGTCAGAATCAGGCTAAGATTTGTCCTTAAGACGTTGTGGAGCTGACTAAGGTCTTGTATGTGTTCTTTCCCTCATCCCTGAATACAAGGATTTTGTGGATAAATGGCCCTTTGTTGTGAGAGACACCTGTTTTGCCCCTCTCAGATAACTGAAACCTAAATTCAGTTGTGAGAGTGGAGAGCTTAACACCTTCATTGTCTACAGATACAGTTTCAGGACAGCCAACCTTAGACAGCAAAGAAAATCATTGAAAATAGAAAGCTAGAGAAGACGTAATTGAACAAGGGGGCATGTTCCAGCCCCAGCAAGCAGCAGAACTTGGCAGCTTTAGCCAGTTGGCTCTGGCTTTAGAGTCAAAGACAGAAGAAAGGAAGATTATGGAATCTTCCTCTGTGACTAAGGAAAGCTGCTGAGGCCAACATGTGGCAGGTGTGTCCCTGAATGGAGGTCTAGAGAGGCCATTGTGTGAAGCTGTAAAAGTGAAGCCTGGATTGCCCTGGAGACTCCAAGATGTTGTAGATGCTAGAGCCATGAGATACTTGCTGAGGAGAGCTGCTAACAGGGAGTGGAACCAGCCCAAGGGAAAGAAGTGTGTTGCAGTCAACAAAGCTGAAAGGAGTTGGAGATCTGAAGAGCATTTTGACATCAGACATGGAGATGTAGAGTTTGGAGTTTGCCCAGCTGGATTTCGGTCTTCCTTTGGTCCAGTATTTCCTCACTATGCTTCCTTCCCTACGTTTTGGAATGGTTATACATATTCTGTGTGATTATATGTCGGAAGTATATGATCTGTTTTTTTGTTTTTATTTTTACAGATTATTACAGTTAAGAGATTGCATGAATCTCAGAAGAGACTTTGAACTTTGGACTTTTAAACATTGTTGAGACTGTGATAGACTATGGGGACTTTTGAAGTTGGACTAAATGCATTTTGCAGTATGATAATCTTACAAGCTTATGGGGGCCAAGGAGTGGAATGTGGTAGTTTGAATGTAATTGTTCCCCATAAGTTCATAGAACTGCTACTATTTGGAGGTATGGCTTTGTTGGAGGAAGTGTGCCAAAGTGGAGGTAGGCTTTAAGGTCTCATATATGCTCAAGCCACACTCAGTGTCTCAGTTCACTTCCTGTTGCCTGCAGATCAAGATGTAGAACTCTCAGCTCCGTCTCCAGCACCATGTCTGCCTGCATGCTGCCATGTCCTGCCATGATGACAATGGACTAAACCTCTGAACTGTAAGCCACCCCAGTTAAATGTTTTCCTTTATAAGAGTTGTCCTGGTCATGGTGTCTCTTCGCAGCAATAGAAACCCCAACTAAGACACAAAGAACAGATATTCTGGAATTGATAACTGTATATGTATCTTCTGTTTTCCCCACTTCCTCGTTCTATGAGCTGCTACTATTGCATGTCTGCTGTTTCCAGCACTAGACTACACAATGGCGGAGACAGAAGAAAAAAGTATGATGCTCTCTGTCTCCTCCTTCATGGAATTCAGCCAAGTAATCTACTAATCAACTAATATATCTGGAGCAATGGCTCAGCAGTTAAGAGGACTGTGTGCTCTTCCAGAGGACCTTCGATTCTCAGCACCCATATGGAGGCTCAGCACTGTCTGTAACTCCAGTTCCAGGGAATCCAACACCTATTCTGGCTTCCATGTGGGCACTGTATACATGTGGTGCACAGACATATGCAGGCAAAATACCCATAAACAAAAATAAATAAGTCTTTAATATATATGTATTATATATATGTATTTAAGATAGATAGATAGATAGATAGATAGATAGATAGATAGATAGATAGATAAATAGAGATATATATAAAGGGCATGGTGGCACACACCTTTAATCCAAGCACTTGGGGGGGAGGGACAGAGGCAAGCAGATCACTGAGTTTGGGGCCAGCCCTGTCTACAGAGCAAGTTTCAGGGAAGCCAGGGCCACACAGAGAAACCCTGTCTCAAAAAAGCAAGTGTGTGTGTGTGTGTGTGTGTGTGTGTGTGTGTGTGTGTGTGTGTAAATAATATCCAATAAATAAGTCATCATATGATTTAAAAGAAAAAAAGAAAGGGTTGGGGATTTAGCACAGTGGTAGAGCGCTTGCCTAGCAAGCGCAAGGCCCTGGGTTCGGTCCTCAGCTCTGGGGGAAAAAAAAAAAGGAATAGCTGGGCCTAATGGCCTCATCACTCAAGAGGCTGAAGGTCATTAATTTGAGGCCATCCTGGGTTACATAGTAAGAACCTGTGTCAAACAAAAGAGGAGGAGGAGGAGGAGGAGGAGGAGGAGGAGGAGGAGGAGGAGGAGGAGGAGGAGGGGCTGGAGAGGCAGGGCTCTGTAGTTAAGAGCACTGTTGTTCTTGAAGAGGACCCACATGAGAGCTCACTGTGTGTGTGTAACTCCCGTTTCAGAGATCCAATGCCTTCTTCTGACCTCTATAGGCACCAAGCACATACATGGTGCAGATACATGCAGGCAATCACTCACAAACATACAATGAAAATAAATAATTTTAAAATAAATATTTTAAAGCAAAAAGAGGAGAGAGAAGAAGAAAAGGATGAGGCGCACAGCAGTGTGCAAACCTATAATGTAGATGATCTAGAGAGAGGGTTTAGAAAGCTCCCTGAAAAGGGATTCAGAGATGAAGCTCAAGATGCATATTGGTTATTTTCCTGTTGTGATAAAACACCATGATTTATCCTGATGAAAACTCCATTTTCCTCCTCAAATCACTAGCCCAAACTTTCCCATGAGTAATAATAGTTAACATTTATTGAGTGACACCACATACCATTCACTCTTCAGGACATTCTGAACATTAACTTATAAAATCCTCCAAGCAGCTCTATTATATAGACACTGCTATTCCTACTTTCCAGGAATGGTGGTGCATACCTGTAATGCCAGCCCTTGGAAGACAGAAGCAGGAGGATCAGGCTTCTAGGCCATCCTTAGCTACATTTCAAGGTGAAGACCAGCCTGGCCTACATGAGAGCCTGTCTTGACATTAAAACAAACAAACAAACAAACAAACAAACAAACAAAAAACACCAAGAAAGAGGAGGAAAACTAAACAGATAGGTCAAATGACAATTATTTTTTTCTCTGCTTGTTCCTTGTGAGACAGGATCTCATCTTATGGTCCTGGCTGGCTTAGAACTAAATATGCAGGTCAAGCTGGCCTCAAACTTGTGGTAATCCTCCTGCCTCTGGCTACAGTTGGGATTACAGGCACGCACCACCATGCTGACTAAAGTGACCACAATTGTTAAGCATTGAGATTCAGACCAATAAAGACACGGATGCCTGTATTTTTAACTCTCCGGCAACAGAAAAATAAATTTTATATAGATGTGCTTCAATTAAGTAGTGTAGTTTCAAAGGCAGATTTGAAGGAAAGTATATATATATATATACTCACTCACAAACAGTTTTATCCCTCTTTTGAAAATATAGACGCCTTTAATCCCAGCACTTGGGAGGCAGAGGCAGGCGGATCTCTGTGAGTTTATATATAGGTTTTTCGAGACAAGGTTTCTCTGTGTAGCTTTGGAGCCTGTCCTGGAACTCACTCTTTAGCCCAGGCTGGCCTCGAACTCACAGAGATCCGCCTGCCTCTGCCTCCCAAGTGCTGGGATTAAAGGCGTCTATATTTTCAAAAGAGGGATAAAACTGTTTACAAGAGAAACCCTGTCTCGAAAAACCAAAAAAAAAAAAAAACTGTTTACAATAGCACGCCCCCAACGCCCCTTCCTTCCATGTTGAACCCTCACACACGTTAGCTGTCTAGGCATATCGCCAGTATTCCTCCCCAACAATTAACTAAAATCCACCAAACCGTTACCTTTCTCTATCTGTTAGACAATATCCTCCCAGCCCGCCCCACCCCCACCCATTCTATGTTACAGTATCATCAGAGACCCAAAAATAGTTATCTTTTTGCGGGAGTCACAGGCACTTTAAAAGACTTTCAGCTTTCTCATAATTAAAAAACAAAGTTGACGGGCTTCACACATACTTTGAGTTAGCCGTGCCTAGACGTGGCTCACGCCTGTAAATTCAATTACTCAGGTGTATGAAACAAGATATTGCAGAATGTTGGAGGCTAGCCTGAGCTACATGCTGAGTTCTAGGCCAACCTGGGCTGCAGAGTGAGGCTGTTTGAAAAAGAAGAACCCTAACACACACAGGCTAAAAGGGTCACGCTCTGTTGAGTTACAACCATGTGCCTTTCCTAAGGGACGACCTCGTCCAACGCACAGCTGGAACCCGCTGTACCCGAGATGGACCTTAGGTGGCGCTGCGGGGACGGGGAAAGGGCGCCCAGGGCTTCTCCAGGAGACACTAGTAGAGGGGCGGGGCGATTCGAGCCTTCTCTGCGGTGGGAGGAGCCTGCGGCCGGAGGGAAGACACGTGTCCACCGGCGCGCAGGCGCAGGATTGGTCACTCCCCCGGGAGTGAGGGCTGCTGGGCCGGATGACGTGGCCTGGCAACGTCCCTGCCCGTCCTACCTCCGGACACCGGCGCTACCGGAACAGCCCGCGGCCTAGTCCCGCCCAGCGCGCGTGTACCTGCCTGCCGAGCCCGGGCTAGCGGCGGGGACTGCTGGGCTGGCGGGGACGCGGCGCGCCGCTGACATGGGGGAGTGACGCGCCTGCGCCCGCGCTTCCGTCGCGCCGGCGAGACATGAGGAGAGCCCGCGGCGCGGGCAGCGGCGGCTCCTGAGCCGGCATGGAGGAGAAGTACGGCGGGGACGCGCGGGCCGGGCCCGGCGGCGGCCTCGGGCCGGTGGACGTGCCCAGTGCCCGGTAAGGAGCGAGCCGCGGCGGTGTGGACAAGCTGCCCCCGCCTGGCTCGGGCCCCGCCGGCTACCTCTGCGGTCCGTGGCTTGAGATCCCCGAGCGAGCGAGCGAGCGAGCGGGCGGGCGGGAGTCTGGGCTCGGGGCGCAGCGCCTGCCAGTTTCCAGTCCCCAGAGAGACGATCGTGGATGTTCCTTCCTCCCAGCCACGGGATCGCGGGGCTCCTTACCCTCTCCCACGCCTCCCCGAGTGGATATGCGGAAGGTGTCACCGTCCCTCACGCGAAGAATCCAAAGTACAAGCCGATGAACTTGGGTGTTCAGCGCAGCAAAAGTGCAGCCCTGTGCTCGAGTTTTCTTTGCCGTGTTTTTGTGGGGAGGAGTGGAGGGCTTGTTTTAATAGTACGAAATGTGTGTTACCTCCTCCCCCTAAAGTCTTACGGTATAGGAATTCATGGAGTGAAAATTCCTTCCCTTCCCTCTAGCCTAACGGCTGGGACTGAGTAAGTGAGTGGCACTAGCCAGTTGTGTCCTTCCTGGCCAAGTTCTGAAGTAGTGTTAAAGATACATAAACTGTAGCCCAGCAGTTTCGTTCAAACTGGTATTTATTACCAGTATGTACTCTTGAGATTTAGCGATTGCTTTGATAATGTTCTTAGAACGTCGTTACAGAGTTACCAGCTAACTTTTATTTGTGAAAAGAACACCATATGCTGAGTGGAATTTAAACCAGCTGTGGGGTTTGTAGCATACATTTGGCTTTCTGTGTATTTTGAGCAATTCATTTATAGCATGTCACGTGTTAACCAGTGACCCATAAGAGCTAAATGCGGACGGGGCTACTGGTATAGATTGGCAAACGTCCTTTGCCAGCTTACCTGTGGTGTTTGCTTAGCAGAGTTGCATGTCTTTTGCAGTCTGTTGCAGAATTTAAATTTGACTCAGGACTGGCCAAATTTTCAGGTTTCGAGAGTTTTTTGTATGTTCAAGTACTGGTCATTAACTGCAACAAAATTTATCAGCTCTTTCCATTGTGGCTATTTTTATGCCTGGGTTCGCAAATGTTTCAAATAAAGGTTTCTGTTGTGGCTTCATGAACTCTTTGGTGGTCACAGCCAGCATTTGCTGAGCACTTCTCATGCCCCAAAGACTCTTAGTAGACACCTCCCTTTGATCTTTACAACTGCCCTACAAACAATGTATTGGTATCCTTGGTAGGTCAGGAAATTGAGTTGCCTAAGGGCACACAACTAATGAATAACCTGGGAGTCATTGTTTCAGACCTCCTGTATTATGCATGCCTTCTGCTCAGGCCTTTGGATACTTGGCTGTGTATTCAGTGAGTTGCACTAGTATTATTATTGTTATTATTATGCATCATATTTCTTTTTGAGACAAGATACCATGTTGTGGTGTCCAGACTGACAGCTTCCTCCTTCAGCCTCATAAGTGCTAGGACTACAGGCATAGACACTGCCTGGTCAGCATACTGCTTTGTTTGTATAGGTGTGTGTTATGTCTTTAGGTATCCTGCTCTATCACTACCTTCTTCTCTTGAGACAAGGTCTCTCACTGAACCTGGAGCTAGCCTGGCAGCCAGCAAGCCTCATCCATCCTCCTGTCTCCACAGTGCAGTGATTGATTAGCACCCTGACTTTTATCTAGATGCTGGGGATTCAAACTCAGGCTCGCATGCTTACATAGCAAGTGCTCTTACCCACTGCACCATCTTCCCAGCCCTCTTACGTTTGTTTATTTATTTATTTTTGGGTTTTCGAGACAGGGTTTCACTGTGTAGCCTTGGCTGTCCTAGAACTAGCTCTGTAGACCAGGCTGGCCTCAAACTCACAGAGATCCTCCTGCCTCTGCCTCCTGAGCGCTGGGATTAAAGGCATGCATCACCACCACTCAGCTTATTTTAATGTAATACATACAAATGTTTATGCCCTCCTCCTCTTTTTTAAAATCTACAGAGCTGTGAGTGGCAGCAGTGAACAGAGTTCAAGAAGTAGTTGTAAACCCACATCCAATTTTAATAATGCAAGTTTAGAGAACCAAAGAAACGGCCAACCACAGAGAAGACCAGTTATATTTAATGAGATCACTTAATAGCCGATAATGTTTTCTAAGTTGGGAGCTGGATTGAATGCCCTGCATTGCCCTGAGGCTCGGTGGCCTTTCCAAGAACCTCCCTCTTCTCCCGTCCCCACCTTCTGCAGTCATTTCCCTTAACAGGCGCTGCAGTGGTTTGATGTGGTTACTTAGCCTTAACTAGTGTTGCAGAGATGTCTAGCAGGAAGATATATATTTAACTGGAACTTTAAAAATCAAAGAATTTAGGAGCTGGCAGGATGGCTCAGCAGGTATAGGCCCTTGCTGCCAAGGCTGATGACCTGTGTTTGACCCCCCTGGAGAACCAACTCCTACATGTTCTCTGACCTACATATGACTGTGGGCGCACATGCTGACACATTCTTACACAAATAATAATAGTACAGTAAATATATGTAATAAAGGGAAATTTTTTAAAGTCAACACAATGTTTAAAATGTGGAAATAATTTCCCTAATTTGATAATTATAGCAGAAAAATCTTCAGAGTATATTGTGTGAAGGAGTCCAGTGTCAGAATATGTGTACGATTGCAAATGTGCATAAAATAATATTTGCTTACACACATAGAGATGAAAAGGAAAAGGTTTATAATGCTGTATCTAAATTGGTTACCTGTGAGGAGAAACTTAGAAATGATTTAAAACCTTTCCAATAATCAGCTATTCATGAATCAACTTTGCAACCTCTGGGGTGCTGTGCATGCATGTGTGTATGAAAATAAAGTTTGTTTACTAATACTAGTATATTATCAATGAGTATTTTACATGATCTGTATCATTCAAGTACCAATTTTTGAAACTTTTACTATTTATATAAAAGTCATCTATCTATAATCTGTGTAAAGTAAGTATGTTAAATATAATTTGCCTTTTCCTTGATTTCAGTCATAGGTAATCTATTGCTAAACGAAATTAAACTGAACAGTCACTGGATTGAACTAAACTTGAATACAGTGGGATCTTCAAGGTCTCCTTTCCAACACTCACATTTTGCATATGCTACTCTACTCTGGCATAGCCCTTCCCTTTTCTTGCTTAATTCCTCTGTTAGCTTCAGTACACATGTATCTCAAACTCTGTGGAGATACCTTTCAGTTCTCTAGAATTAGTTGCTCCCACATCTTTTAGAATCTTCTGTCAGTATACTTGGGTGACATGGGTTTGTCTGTTTCCCTAGTCTCTCCTGGAGACCTGGAGCTCCTTGAGGGCAGAGTGCTAGCCTGTGTTTAGTGTCTTTGTTATTTCATTGAAGCATGAAACTGGACAGTCTTAAACAAATAGGGATTTTCTCACATAAAAGAAACCAGAGAGCCCACAATGATACCCCCTGAGACAAATTCCTTATGTCTCTTCCCTCCTATTGTTTATAGTATATTAACTTTCATACTCTGACATATAAAATGAATGCAGCATCTTTAGGTAAATTTTTTAAATTATTTTTGTATACTTTGGGTATAGCTGAAAATAAGTTTTAGGTAAGTTAGGTATGATGCAAGAGGGTCGTGAGTTTTGAGAACAGTCTCGAGTTCGTACTAAGACTCTGTCTCAAATGTAGGGGTGGGGGCAGTCCTTTAAGGTAGGAGTAAGGTAGAACAGTTCAAGGCACTTCTTTCCCTGTCAAGAGAAAGAAGTGAGGCTGTTCCTGAAGCTACCCTGCCCGATCTCCCTTGGCCCCATGGGTTTGTAGCATCCCACACATACAAAGTGAGCATAGAATGTTCATCCAGACCCAGCCAGGAGTCTGGGGCCTGATTACTTGGAAGAATTGTGGAAGGCTCTCCCACTCCCACTTTGCAGCTTCCTGCTGCCTTTATGAAGAATGTCCAGCCCTCCCTTTCAGGACTCTGGGTCTAGTCACTTCAACTATAACCAATGCAGTCATTTAGCAGGACAGAGGGGGAACAGATGCCTCTTTCTGTGTGTTGTAATCTTCTAGTCTCTTCACATATAGAACATCATTTCTGTTTTGTTTTTGTAACTCTCCTTGTTTTTGAATGACAATAAGTAAAGCAGATTCCAAATTATTCCATTAATTTTGCTAGACTATATTGTCTGTGGGGATTAAGTAAGGGACACTGGGAATTGAACCTAGGACCTCCCACAGTGTAGGCAATCATTCTACCACTGAGCTACATGCTCAGCCTCTTATTTGTGTGTTCTTTAAAGATCAGGTCTCACTAAGTTGCCTGTGCTGGTCGTAAACACACTTTGTGAGTCCAAGGGCAGCTTGGTCTATGTGGTGAGTTCCAGGCCAGCCAGGGCTATATAGTGAAACCCTATGTCAAAAGAGGGGGAGAGGGGAAGGGAGGAGAAAGAGAAGAGAAGAGAAAAAAGGAAGGAAGGAAGGAAGGAAGGAATCCTTCTACCCATCTTCCCAAGTAACTGTCATTACCGGCATGTCCTACCCAGCCTACCTCAATATTACATTCCATATGGAAGGAAGGAAGGAAGGAATCCTTCTACCCATCTTCCCAAGTAACTGTCATTACCAGCATGTCCTACCCCGCCTGCCTCAATATTACATTCCATATGACATTAATATGTATTGAAATAAGCCAAGAGTATATGTACCAAAATATAAACAGTAGTTGACATGTGGGTGATGAGTTGTTTGGGAAAGGTTTTTATCATTTTTATGTGTGTTTGTCTGTATTTCCATGTTTTTTTAATGCCCTCCTGTACTTATATATTAAGGGGGAAAAAATAAGATTACAACAATCCTGTGATTTCAATTATATTAAAAATTGTTTCTGTTTTTATTTTTCAGATTAACAAAATACATTGTGTTACTATGTTTAACCAAATGTTTGAAGGCTGTAGGACTTTTTGAGTCATACGATCTCCTAAAAGCTGTTCACATTGTTCAGTTTATTTTTATATTAAAACTGGGGTGAGTATGGAGAGAGCCTTAAAATGTTTCTTATTTCTCTGAAGATCCTGTTCAGACTGAATATCTTTAAGAAATCTTACCACATGACCTGTGAAGTTTATTCCTTCTAACAACTGTTTGGTAATGTTTTTCTTTAAATAGAAGCTTCCTTACATAAGGTGGAAGTAGAGACCCATCAGAAAAGGGTTATTTTAGCTGAGTGTGGCAGCCTGTAATCCATCCCAACACTGGGGAAGTTGAGTCAGGAGGATCATGAACTGGAGGCCAGCCCCAGTTGCACAGTGAGACTCTGTCTCAAAGACAAAATAAAGTAAAGGGAGATGGTTGAATTCTTAGGACTTGCCAAACATAGGTTTTTAGTTTAGTTTGTATTGCTAAGATTTTTGCAAAGCTCTTTCAATGCCTAGCTTAATAGACACTTTGGTTCGTATCTTTGTTAGCAATCAGTCTTTTGAGATATCTTGTATCATTTAATCTCATGGGGGTCCTGGAGGGCTCTCCTTACACTTCTGAGAACAAGTGCAAAAAGATAGATGTGTTAGCTAGGCGCACGCCTTTAACCCCAGCACTCAGGAGGCAGAGGCAGGCGGATCTCTGTGAGTTTGAGGCCAGCCTGGTCTACAGAGTGAGTTCCAGGACAGGCTCCAAAGTTACACAGAAAAACCCTGTCTTGAAAAAAAGATAGATATGTCATATTTTTATAAAAAATAATTTTGAGAGTCTGGAGAGATGGCTCAGCTGTTAAGAGCAATTACTGCTCTTACAGAGGACCTAAATTAAGTTCCCAACATCTACTTATGTGGCTCACAACTGCCTATGATGCCAGCTGCAGATTTGACACTCCTCTGGCCTCTGTGGGCACCAGTACACACATATGCAGACAAACACACACACATAACCAAAAATAAAGTAAATCTTACAAAAAAAAATAGTTTTGACTTTGTACTTCCCTAGGGGTCTGTAGACTGTCCCACTGATGTAGCTCAGTCTTGAGACAGTCATAAAAAATGTTACCTAAGTTTTGTCTCAGCACAGACATTCCATGTTTGCAAGTTAAATCATGCTGTGCTAGAAGAGTTAAGCATTTTCATATAACGTAGTAAAAAGATGGAGGCATGTTGCTGTTACATTACTGTTGGATATAAGAGAAGATGAGTTACTTCCTGTGCTGTTTGAAGGTATTGAAAGTATTAAAGCTGAGCATAGTGGCTCATGCCAGTAATCCCACCACTTAGAAGACCCAGGCTAGAGAATCACAAGTTCAGAGTCAGCCTGGACTGCATCATGAGCTCCTGCCTCTAAAACAGTCAGTCTTGACACTCATTGCCACTTCTGTGGTTTATGAATAGTTCTGAAGACAGTTACCAGGGAAGTTCCGGATTTTTGCCATAAAAGCCTCATCACTATAACGGCAGTCTCTACTACACTTGTGTTGTTTTGTGTCTCTTGAAGTGGGTCTCTGTGTATCCCTGGCTGGCCTTGAACTCAGAGACCCACCTGCCTCGGCCTCCCAAGTGCTAGGAGTAAAGGTGTGCAATGCCACATCCAGCCTAGAGCAAAGTTTCTTTAAATGTGATAGTCATGAAAAATTTGGCAACTAGAATTAATTCAGCATCAGATGCATAAAGAATCTGAGGAGCTTCTGTAGCCTGACGGAGCTGCAGTCCGGGTTCTGCACATAGCATGTCATCTTGCCACACAGTTCCAAAGAATACTTCTGAATCACCTTGATTCACACTCTTAGGTTCTGAATTAGGGTTTTTACATTATAACAAAATTTCCTACTCTTAGAGAAATTTAATGGTTTAATTACAGAAAGCAAAGACTTCATATTTTCCTAGAGTGTTCTTCAACATGTCTGCATCAAATTAGTGTATCTAAGGATTGTAAACACATCCATCTCAGTAGTGTGAAAATTTGCTTTCACCTCTAATAAAACTATGTACAGCAAAGAATTTAAGATATATTTTTAAGGATAAATTTTTTTATGATTTGTTAGCAGTAAATGTTTAATTTGCATGTATATTTTATATACTTATATATCACAATAGCATAGAAAGAGGCCACATGCAGAAAGAGTTTTAAAAGCTCTGCTCGAGAGGATAGCATGTTTCCAGTTCTAGTGTATTTGTTAAAACTACACCTCACATTTAATGTTAATGTGTTACTCTTTCAATGTTTACAGGACTGCGTTTTTTATGGTTTTGTTTCAAAAACCTTTTTCTTCTGGGAAAACTATTACAAAGCATCAGGTAAGTTGTCGACAGAATCATTTCCTCCTAACAGCTTTGCTTTCACTAATACAGAATAAAGTGCTACTTTTTAAATTTATAGACTTAAGCTTCCTGTTTTGTTGTTGTTGTTGTTGCTTGTTTGTTTGGAGACAGGATCTCCTATAGCCCATTCTGGCCAGGGATGACGTTGCACTCCGATCGTTTTGCCTCTACTTCCTCAAGTGCTGCTATTGCAGGCCCACACCCCCATTCCCAGTTTGTATAGAGCTGATGCTGGAACTCCTGAGTGCTGGGCAAGCATTCTACCAACCTAGCTACATCCCCAGTCCTCGAGTGAACTCCCTCCTGACTTGTCTCTTCAGAATTGAGGCTCCAACAGTGAACTCTAAAATCTCAGTGTAATGGAATAGTTTCAGATGTAGAAAAGGGAACAGATTTTAGCGAGTGTCTTTAACACAGTCTCCTTATTCAGAAAGATACACAAGTCAGACATGGAGTCACGCCCGAGAGCCTAGAGTGTCACTGGAGAGTAGATGTGTGCAGGAGTTGGAAGTGAGACCCCTAAAATGAGCCAAATAGTACATGTCCTGTACTACTTATATGATTTCTTTTGCCTTAATTTTCCTTGCTTATAAAGTGGAGATAACAATGTTGTTCTACATATATTTGTGAGGAATAAATTAATTTATACGTAGGTTTTTTAATTGTATCTCACGTGTGAGCATGCAGTACATATGCAGTGTATCACCCTGGTCATCTTTGGAATTCCCTTCAGATGGCTTCATGCCAGAAAAATTCCTCATTGTGCTTTTCTCCTACAGAAGCCTCACTGGGAGCACTTATGCTCTACTGTGTGTCTCTTTCATGACGTGGTTAGGGTCCGCTACCGTATTCTCAGCATGGCAAGTTAGAGTACTTCTGTTTTAGAGATCAAGACATTTTTAAATACAGTTAATCTTTTTAACTCTGTCAAATAACGACAGCTTAAAAATTCCTCATGGAAAGCCAAAATGATTGCATACACATGTACTCAAGACATCCATGGAATCAGAAACAGGAAAACCAGTATGAGTTCAAGGCCAGCCTGAGCTGCACAGTGAGAACTTGTCTCCAAAAAACTCAGTCATTATTCTTAGAAAACTAATTTTTAAAAAAAAATGGAAAATTGTACTGCAAAGAAAAAAGATTTAAGACCTGACAGCCAGGTCTTAGAAAGCAGAGACTGATGGATCTTTGTAAGTTTGAGGCCAGCCAAAGCTACATAGTAAGACTCTCAAAAAAAAAAAAAAAAAAAAACCAGCCAAAAAGAAAACTTAACAACAGATGAGATTATAGGTAATGAAAGTGAATCTAACTAATCAGAGGATTTTGGCATTTTCTATTATTTAATGTTAAACTATGTGGTATGTGATTATTTAACCTTTTGGTTATATCATGGTCATCTTTTCCCTATGGGTTTGGTTTGGTTCCTGTTTTGAGACAGGGTCTCACTGTGCTAGTCCTGAGCAGCCTGGAATTCACTGTGTAGACCAGGTTGGCCTGAAATCGGAGGTCTGCCTGCCTCTGTGTTCTGGGTGCAGGAATCAAAGGCATGCTCCACCGTATGCTGCCTCGTGTAGGTTTTATTTACGCATGGGATACTTACCAGCAAATGGATATGACTGAAGTTTGCCTTTTTTGTTTCTATCTGTAGTGGATCAAAATATTTAAACATGCGGTTGCCGGATGCATCATATCACTTTTGTGGTTTTTTGGCCTTACTCTTTGTGGACCACTAAGGTAAATAAAGATATGTATTTTCACCATGTGTTTACATTTCTCCATTTGTTCTGTATTTCCTTTCTAGAATTGGTATGTGCACATATGTGGAGGTCAGAGGACTGGCAGGAGTCAGCTCCCCCTGTCCACCATGTGGGTCTTGGGCATCAGGCTTGACAGCAAATAGCTTTACTCACAGAGCCATCTCCCTGGCCCTTGTTCCCTATTTTACATCAAAGATTTACTTGCTCAATTGTTTCTGTCACTTTATAGCATTGAATACATTTCAACATAGAAGAACAGGTTTAGTCTGTAGAGTAGTTCTTGGGTAAATACCATTACTATAGTTGTTAATGATCTAGCATGATATTTTATTTGTTAGAATCCAAAAAATTACAGAGAAGCTAAAACATCTGAAATGGGAAATGAAATAAACAATAAAGATGAGAGTCTTGAAGAGTGCTCATTTTCCTCTTAACCCTGCAAATACCCTCAATGAACTCAGGCTTCAGAGTCGTGTGTGGTCATGAGACTACAGGTGTGGTGGATGAAGTAGGCTGCCTCTTGGCTTCCTCTTAGAACCGTGACCTCTGCATATGGGCCAGTCTGGGGAGGAAGTGCTTTAAAGTAAGATACTGTAACGTGCTGCTCAGCGTGAGAATTTGTTTTTGTTATTTGGGTTTGTTGTTGTTTGTTTGTTTGTTGTTTGTTTATACTCTAAAAGGTATTAGCAAGAGAGTATAAAGAAAGGTACCTTGCCTTTGGTTCGGAAGAAGTGTGGAGCCATAAGGGCTGAAATGAAGGAAGTTGTAAAGGATCCCAATCAGAATAGCAAGGTGAACAGTGTAGAAAGAGAGGAAAGAAAGGCCTCTTGTGGCGAGTGCAATCCCTTTGGGGCTGGGATTTCTTTGGCTTATTCGCCCGGTGCTTTTCAGCCGCAATGTGTAGCAGCCACGCCCTAGAGGGATGGGAAAGTTGGATGAATTTCTCAACTTGAGTGTAGCCTTGTCAGTGTATGCTTGACGATAACTGAGTGCTGTTATCAGTCGTTGTATTTTAACTTCTTATTCAGGAAAGTATGTTTTAGTTCATATTACTAAGTCCCTGTCCCTTTGCCCTAAGATAGGGATGGAAAGGGAAAATACTGGTTATTTGGTCATGTGCTTCCTGCCTAGTACCCTTTCCCATTACCCACACTGCCCTTGTCTTGTCTCTTTTACGGACCCCAGGGTGCTTTTTAGTGTCTGCTCAGCTGGGCACAGTGATGCTCCGGAATGTCTTACTTTAGGTTAGTGTTGCCATGTTGATGCATTCACTTCTTAAATTAGACTCTTCCAAAGATGATCAAAACTAAAGTTATATGTAATCCGTGCACTTTATTGCAGACTTGGGGAAAGAAGAAAAAGGAAACATTTAACAGAGCTGGGAATGGGTTAGCGTTTAGATCTCTAGGACTCCATTTCATCGGTTTTGGTCTGTTCTGGGATTGAATCTAGACAGTCTCTACCACTGAACTGTATCTCTCCAAAAGAGTCGGGTTGGGTTTGGTTGGGGTGTTTTTTTGGTTTGGTTGTTTGGTTGTTTGGGTTTGGTTTGGTTTGGTTTGTTTTTACAGAGTCTCACTATGTAGCTCTCACTGATGGACCTGGAGCTCACTCTGTAAGCTAGACTAGCCTCAAACTCCAAGCAACCCACCTGCCTCTGCCTCCCAAATGATGTGACTAAAGACGTGTGCCACCACACTCAACCTCTTAATTTTTTTTTTTTTTTTTTTTTTTTTTTGGTTTTTCAAGACAGGGTTTCTCTGTGTAGCTTTGCGCCTTTCCTGGGACTCACTTGGTAGCCCAGGCTGGCCTCGAACTCACAGAGATCCGCCTGGCTCTGCCTCCCGAGTGCTGGGATTAAAGGCGTGCGCCACCACCGCCCGGCCAACCTCTTAATTTTTTAATGAAGGGTTTTCACATAAAATACAGTAAATATAGATGAAAAAAGTTTTTAATTTATTTTTTACTTTTATGTATGTGGGTGCTCATGGAGGCCAGATGAGGATGTCATTTCCTCTGGAACTGCCTGACATGAGTGCTTAGAACTGAATCTGAGCCCTCCGAAGAGCAACAAATGACCTGAACTGCTAAGCTGCCTTTCTAGCTCCTGTTTGTTTTTATTGTAGATATAAGTGTGTGCACCTGAGTGCTTGTGAGTGCACCACATGCATTTGGGCACCTGACGAAGTCAGGAAGGGGGTCAGATACCCTGAAACTAGAGTTCCAGGTGGCTGTGTGCTATTATGTGGGTGCTTGAACCCAGGTCCTCTGTAAGAGCAGTAAGCTCGCTTAACCAAGAGACATCTCTGCAGCCTGACACAAATATATTTTAAAAATAATAATTCAGTTCCTGATCTGGGAAGCCTTTCTTCTTCTGGGCATGGTAGCACACACCTATAATCCCAGCACTCAGGAGGCAGAGGCAGGTGGATCTCTCTGATTTTGAGGCCTGCCTGCGAGTTCTAGGGCAGCCAGGGCTACACAGAGAAACCCTGTCTTCAAAATAATCCAAAATAATGATGTGGAGAACTATAGAGGAAGATACCTAGAGTCAACCTCTAGCCTCCATACACACACACACACACACACACACACGCGCATGCACACGCATGCACACACACACATACACATCATATATATCCACACAGAAATCTGGGCCAGCAGGATGACTGAGAGAGGAAATGTACATGCTGTGCAGGCCCAGCATGCTGAAGTAGATTTCCAGATCCTGAGGGGAGGAGAAAACAGTCCTGAAGGTTTTCCTCCATCCTGTCTTCCCGCCCCTCAAACTGTGATGATAAATAACTTTTTAACAATGATATATTTCTTTTTTTTTTAATAATTTATTTAACTTTATTTTATGTGCGTTAGTATGAATGTATCAGGTCCCCTGGACCTGGAGTTACAGACAGTTGTGAACTGCCATGTGGGTGCTGGAAATTGAACCTGGGTCCTCTGGAAGAACAACAATCAGTGCTCTTACCCACTGAGCTATCTCTCCAGCCCCTATATTTTCAAAACATGATATTTGTTAAATGACATAATTCTAAGATTGAAGATTATTATTGCTGGATATTCATAACCTCATTCTTTCTAAGGCAGTTAATACCAAAATATCTTTCAAGGGAATTGTCCATATTTATTTTTCTCATGTTTTGTGAAACCAAGGGCTTTTCTTTTCTCTTGCTCTGAATTCATGCTTCCTGGAAAAGGTCAGATGCATTCCTGAGTGGTGTTTTGTTTTTGTAGGACTTTGCTGCTGTTTGAGCACAGTGATATTGTCGTTATCTCACTGCTCAGTGTTTTGTTCACTAGCTCCGGAGGAGGACCAGCAAAGGTAGGTTTTCCATCATTGTTACTTAGAAATTGAAAGTGCAGGTGGTTTGGGTTTTTTTTGTTTTTGGTTTTTTTGGAGCTGAGGATCGAACCCAGGGCCTTGTGCTTGCTAGGCAAGCACTCTACCACTGAGCTAAATCCCCAACCCCTAAAGTGCAGGTGTTAAACATTGTTCATAGCAAAAAACAATCATATCTTTTACCATTTATAATAATGAAGAGACTTAATGCTAACTTAACATTTTTCTTACAAAAATACTTTTCTGCTCTTCTATTGATGTGATTATAGTTTCTTAGGGAGTTGTAAAAATAGTACAGATGTACTTTCTAGTCAGTTTTTCCCAAAGGAACCTTAGAGGTTGATATTAGTATAACCCATGATATATGTAGGTAGAGTTTTCCCATCCTGCAGCTCTCAAGTAATCACTCACAGGTTTGTATTAATTACAAATGGTCAGCCAATAGCTCAGGCTGGTTACTAACTAACTTACATTTTAATTAACCCATTTCTCTTAATCTATATATTGCCATGTTACTCATGACTTTACCTGTCCTCCAGCATGTCTTGCTCCCTCTGTCTCCAAGTGACTACCATGACTCCGCCCTCCTTCTTCCCATCATTCTCTATTTGGCTTTCCCACTTAACTTCCTGTCAGCTTTTTATTAACCAGTGAGAGTAATACATACTCACAGTGTACAGAAGGATTTTTCCATAGCAGCTATAATCCTTTATTCTGGTCTTAGCAGTGTTTCACGTGATTGTGTAAGCACCTCTACAACCAAGGTGGAGAGCTGGCATCACCAGCAAAGAGCTCCTTCATGTGGTGCCCACAGCCCTCTCTGCCTTATTCTTGTGTTTATAGGAAAAGCCTGTGAGCTTGCTGTGTTTGTCTACTGAACAATGACCCAGTGCTCTACCATTAGTCATCCCTATCCATCAGACGTAATTTAAGTATTACTGACTTTGGAAAACTGAGTTGTCAGTCTGCCGTCCAAATGTTAGAGCTAGCACTACACTGCTTCCACTCTACCAGATTAAAATATTCCTACGCATGGCACCACGCTGTTTTCTGATTCCACAGCACTTGCCTTCCCCTCCCCACCACACACAATAAGTAAGTATAATTTTTAACAAATATGAGAGACTTTGAGGCTAGCCTATACTACATAGTGAGACTGTCTTTAAAAACAAAAAGAAAGGGCAGTAGAGAAAGGGAGAAAGAAAATTTTAGTTGTGTAGATTTTTTTTTTATGTATATTGCCTTTGGCCATAATGCCACCACACTAAGAATTTATCAAGTGCAATGATAATCATATAATGAACAGACTAATGTCTTCATTTAGAATTTTTACTTACTGGAAGTATTATAGTTCCATTACTAAGTATGTACATGATATTCCTATATGTAAATGTATGAGATAGTACATGTAAGTGTAAATATTACATAGAAATACTTGTAAGTCTCCAGATAACAAATTACAGTAAGAATGTGAGGGCTGGAGAGATGGCTCAGAGGTTAAGAGCACTGACTACTCTTCCAGAGGTCCCAAGTTTAATTCCCAGCATCCACATGGTGGCTCACAACCATCTGTAATGAGATCTGGTGCCCTCTTCTGGCCTGCAGTCACATCTGCTGTATACGTAATAAATAAATCTTTAAAAAAAAAGAATATGAGGTTTTTATGTCTAACACTCTGAAATATTTCTTTAAACTAGGCTTATATATTTTCTCTATAACTTTCTTATATCCAAATCCTTTTCCTGCAATGAAAACATAAACTTAAAAAGTTTGTCAGGAAGCTGGGTGATGATGGTGCACGCCTTTAATCCCAGCACTCAGGAGGCAGAGGCAGGTGGATCTCTGAGTTGGAGGACAACCAGGGCTACACGGAGAAACTCTATCTCTAAAAACTGAGAAAAAAAAAAAAGATTTTATCAGGGCATTGGAGATATGGCCAAGTGGGTAAGAGCACTTGGTGTGAAAGCAAGGACCCGAGTTCAGGTCCCCAGCACCCATGTGAAAACCAGGCCTGGCTGTGTGCCTGTAACCCCAATGAGAAACCCTATCTCAAAAAATAGGGTAGAAGGATAAAGATGGCTCGGTGGTTAAGAGGACTGGAGTTTGGTTTACAGCAACCCCTCTGGGTGGCTTACAACTGCTTGTAACTCCAACTCCTGAGGATGTGACACCCTCTTCTGGTCTCTGAGGACACCTACGTTTATGTGTGCAATTCTCACACACATGCACATAGTTAAAGAAACAAAATGTTTAAACAAGTAGAGAGCAATAGAAACAACGAAGCAGATGGCTTCCTCACGCCTGCACGCAGTCGGTACACACATCCTGCGCGCAGTCAGTACACACATCCACCATACACATCCTCAACATGCACCCTTCACTGTCGTAGGAACGACTTAATCTTTCCAGCATGGCTTCGGGGACCTTTCTCCCTAGAGGAACACTAGCTAGACCATTCTGTTTCTTAAATGTTACAGAATACAATACAACTCTACTAATTACTGTTCCTTAGCTACTTGGGGCTTTTCAACCAGAAATTAAGAAGCTATGTCTATAAACCTTAATAGTTTGTTCATATTAATATGCCTAGTCACATTCAGAAGGACATGCATTGCTAACATTATATGTTGTAAATGCTCTAAAAATACTCTGCAGAATTTATATCTGTTGCTTACTATTTATTATATTATAAACTTAGGTAAAGATGGTAATGTCAAGTGTTATTTTTCACTAAATATTGATAGATTTTTTTAAACATTCTTGTCAAACCATGCTTGGTGGTGCATGCCTGTTACCTAGCATCAGGTGGCTGAGGCAGGAGGATTGTGAGTACAAGACCAGCCTTGGCTGCATAGTGAAATCATGTCTCAGAAAAATAGAAGGGACAAAAACCTTTTCCACTAGCATTTGTGTGGTTATCATTCTAAGAATTAACCTTTTAAAAAAGCCAAAAAAGCAAAACTTTGTATATTTCTTCTCTTTCAGACAAGGGGGGCTGCTTTTTTCATTATTGCTGTGATCTGTTTATTGCTTTTCGACAATGATGATCTCATGGCTAAGATGGCTGAACACCGTATCCTTTTGCACTAGACTGGAGGTACCGAAGTCTGGGAGAAAAGTAAAAGCTGGCCGAATGGGAAAAGGAGGAAAGAAGTAAACTCAGCGGTCACAAGTGACACTTTCATTGATTTCATGTTGACATCATTAATCACTATTCAAATAAATAGTAAAATTATTCCAAGTTGAATATTGTAGGATATCCTCAGTATTTTTCTACAGTGTTCCTATTTTTAGAATGTCCTGATGCTAGAAGACAACAAAACATTAAATTGCTTTGCCCTAGTTTTTACTGTCTTTCCCAGAATTACTCTTGCCAGCTCAGTCTATACTCTTTCTTGAACCCAGCTCTCTAGTCAAGAGTGTCTCCTCTCTGCTCTATGACCTGCCTTTTTCTTTTCCAGCCATACACCTCTGTCTACTCTCTTCTACAGTGTTCAAAGTACCAGTTTCCCTGAGTAGGTTCATGAGTAAACGAATAACAGTTTACTTTGTTAGACTGAGGTGGGGCAGAAAAAGCTCCAGATTGCTTCTGATCCATCTACGCCTGTCTGCTGCTCGCTTGGCTGGGCCATGTGTGGTCAGCAATAGAAAGAAGACAAGTTCAAGCCTGATTTCACAGACTGACCTGAAGGTGCAACCTCAATTCCATCAGACCGGAGCAGACCAAGAAGATACCTTGCCTAGCCATGCATCTTCTGGAGGCTAGGAAAGAACATGTCGTCACTGTCTTAGCACAGTCATAGTTGGGGACAGCAGTATGCATAGCACAGAAGCCAGGCACGGTAGCACACCCTTAAAAGCCTGTCACTTGGGAGGCAGGGCAGGAGTATCTCTGGCTGTGTTTGAAGGCTCTGGCTCAAAAGTCAAGAGTGGGGGGAAAGGGAAGGAAAATGAAAGAACCATAGACCATTCCTATGTATATCTATATCTATAGATAGATAGATAGATAGATAGATAGATAGATAGATAGATATAGATATAGATATAATTTTTTTTTAAGAATTAAACTGAATTGTTTTGTTTTCAAAAGTACCATGTTACTAAGGGTAGTTGAATTGGCATACCCAGACTAGTTTGTCTTCAAAACAAACTAAAGTAGCCAAACTTTCAACAGAACTTTAGCTTTGGGAGCTGAGATTTTAAGTATTTTCCTTTACTCCAGTTTCTTTAGCTGAAGGACATCATGACAGTGCTCTGACTCACATGCTTTATACAGCCATTGCCTTCTTAGGTGTAGCAGATCACAAGGTATGTTCTTCTCTTTGTTACAAATATGATTGAAAGGTCCCAGCATCTGTAACTTGGGGGGGTGGGAGACAGGACCTCATGTAACCCAGGCTATCCTAGAACTTGATATGTAGCCAAGGATGACTTTGAGCTCTTGATTCTCCTACCTCTACCTTTAGGCATATGCCACCACAGAAATTATAATTTTTAAATTTCATTTATACCTAGTACATGCCTTTACTCTTAGCACTGAGGAGGCTGAGGTAAGAGAATCTCCAATTTAAGGCCAGCCTGGGCTACATCATCAGTACTGCCCCAAAAATATATTTAAACTAGTTTATCTCGGGACTGGAAAGATGGTCTGAAAATTTCATAAATAAATGTATAATTCTTTTATTTATACACTTATTTACAAAAATGTATAAATCTTTAATCTGGGATTAAAGGCTTGCGCCACCACCGCCCGGCAATAAATGTATAAATCTTTACAGAGTTTTGAATATGATAGTATGTATGTTTTTAATGAGACTTTACTCATTTGGCTTGTAGGGTGGAGTACTCCTGCTGGTGCTGGCTTTGTGTTGTAAAGTTGGTTTTCATACAGCTTCCAAAAAGCTCTCTATGGATGTTGGTGGACCTAAGCGCCTGCAGGCCTTATCCCAGCTTGTCTCTGTGTTTCTCTTGTGCCCATGGGTGATTGTTCTTTCTGTAACAACTGAGGTAAGAGTGAAAAGAAAAATTTATTTGAGGTTGAAAGTGGCTTAAATTAGCCTTGCTTTTTTTTTGGGTTTTTTTTTTTTTTTTTTTTAGTTAATTTTATTGTTTATAAAAATGTAAGTCAGTACTGTTACCTTTGCATATACTTCACATTCCTATGGCCCAAACGAATTCGTGAAGAAAACTCAGTAGTCTTGATCTCAAAGATTTTAGCTCCTTAGTATTTATAAAATTCAGCAGGAGTTTTGTTGTTAGTGCCCTGGAGAATACTAGGGAAATGTACGAATATTTTGTGACTCTTACATGTTGGCATTTTGTGCATCATACTGAGTCATGAGTATTTGTTTATGTATAAGATGACCAACAGAAACATCTTGTGAAATCTGAGCCTTCTCCCCGTGGAATACTGATCGTATGCTGTGTTGTTTGTTTCTGTTTCTAGAGTAAAGTGGAGTCTTGGTTCTCTCTCATCGTGCCTTTCACCACAGTTATCTTTTTTGTCATGATCCTGGATTTCTACATGGATTCCCTTTGTTCCATCAAAATGGACGTTTCCAAGTGTGCCCGCTATGGATCCTTTCCCATTTTTATTAGTGCTCTCCTGTTTGGAAATTTCTGGACACATCCAATAACAGACCAACTCCGAGCTGTCAACAGAGCTGCACACCAGGGGAGCACAGAGCATGTCTTGTCTGGAGGAGTGGTAGTGAGTGCTGTCTTCTTCATTTTGTGTAAGCATTTACCCTTGCTTTTGTTTTCATTCGTCTGTTGTTGTGGTTTCTGGTGTCGAAGCCTTCAGTTTAGAGGTGCGTTAGTACTTGCTGACAGTGGCCAGGTTGGTGGCTTAAATGTTGAAGACTTGTGTAATATTCTCTTTTTTCTCTTTGTAGCGGCCAACATCCTGTCATCTCCCTCTAAAAGAGGCCAGAAAGGTACTCTTATTGGATATTCTCCTGAAGGAACACCACTCTATCACTTCGTGGGTGATGCTTTTCAGCATAGCTCTCAGTCCGTCCCTAGGTTTATTAAGGAATCACTAAAACAGATTCTGGAGGAGAGTGACTCTAGGCAGATCTTTTACTTCTTGTGCTTGAATCTGGTAAGATTTTTAAATATTACTGGTATATTTTTAAAGCACAATGTTTTTATTTTGACGGGATGTATAATTTTAGTACTTTGAAAGTTACTGACAAAAATGGGCTAAAATTTACATTTTTTTTCTTATTAGTAGCAAGGATCCTATCAGATGAGGCAAACAGTCTTTGCAGTGTTGTGGAAATGCTGGTTTAGTGTGCTGTTTTCAGTCACTACTGCAGTAGCTCGTAAGAGGTGGTGCTGCCTCTGCCGTAGGATGTCAGTGCATAGCACTGATGCTGGCGTTCTAGAGCCTTGCCTTCTAGTTTATAAAATGGATATGGCTGATATCTTAGTTCTTATGAAATACAGTTTCCAATGTAAGTGGCAGTTAGGTAGAGTTTTAGACACATCTTCAAAGACAGTTTGGGTGATTAAAGGTTAAATTCTTATGGTTAAAAATCTCATAATTCCCTGTTGTAATGTATCCTCAACATGCTCCTCCCATAATGTTTTAAACCTTTTTAGCTTTTTACCTTTGTGGAGCTGTTCTATGGCGTGTTAACCAATAGTCTAGGCCTGATCTCAGACGGATTCCACATGCTCTTTGACTGCTCAGCTTTGGTCATGGGCCTCTTTGCTGCCCTGATGAGTCGATGGAAAGCAACCCGGATTTTCTCCTATGGGTAGGTATGCTATCAGAGCACTCGATTTCTTTGGTGCGGTGCAGAGTCCATTTCAGAAACAAAATTATATTACTTCCAATAGAGATAATGTCAAAAGTCACTTTTATTTCATTTAAAGTTAATGGGGAATGGGAGCTACACATTTGATTAATACTGAATGGCAGTCAGCTCAATATTATTCTTCCTAACACACCTGTTTAGAAGCAAAGAGGAAAAAATACCACCTAAATCATTTGTGTTTCTATTCAGCATGTTTCTTTGAGGGCATGAAATATTCATGGCCATTTACATCTTTTTGTTAAAAATATATTTAAAATTTGAAGTGATTATATGAAAATATCCTCCCATTATGCCAGGAGTTCAAATGTCAAAATCTCTTTTTCATACAAGGTGTTTTAGTAAGACTTAACTCTAGCTGGGTGGTGGTGGCACACACTGTTAACTCAAAGAAACCCTGTCTCAAGGGGGGTAAAAAACCTACCTTAAATAACCCACCTCTTATTGATTGCTTATATTTTGGAATTCTTGTGCTCGTGTGTGTGAGTGTGTGTGAGTGTGTGTGTGTGTGTGTGTGTTGAATGTTTGGCTACTTGTATGTGTGTGTACCATATGCATGCCTGCTGCCCACAGAGGCCAGAAGAGGCAGTCAGATGCTGTGGAACTGGACTTACAGACAGTTTGCAGCTGCTGTGTGGGTTCTGGGAATCAAACTTGGGTCCTCTGCAAAAGCACCAAGTGCTCATAACTTCTGAGCTATCTCTCCAGACCCAGTTGAAAAGTGGATGAACCAAAAACACAAATAATTTTCGTACAGAACAGAATGTGTGCCATGAGAGGTGTGGAACACATCAGAAATTTAGAGAGGGAGAGATTATTTGTTACTACAAAATTAGACAAGGCTTTTTGTAAGAAGGGTTTTGTATGTACAAAATTTCAATAAATATATGTTTGGAATGACTTTGGAACATAAATAATATTTTTAAGTTTTGACAGTCTTACATTATTATTTACTTAGTAGTGTGAAAACCTGGAGTTGTTTCCTCACTTATTATTGCAAGTTTATAATGTTTATATTTTTAAGGTACTGGTTTTTCTTTTCTAAAAAGTATTCTGTGTTTTCAGGTATGGCCGAATAGAAATCCTCTCTGGATTTATTAATGGACTTTTCCTGATAGTGATAGCTTTCTTTGTGTTTATGGAATCAGTGGCTAGATTGATTGATCCTCCGGAACTAGACACGAACATGTTGACAGTAAGTCTTTTTCTCAGCTGTTCCACACCAAGGCTTAACTAGTTGTAGCTGTTGACCTAGGGTAGTTTTCATTTTGTTTAAATCGACAGAATGTCCATTCTGCTACATTGGCTCCCTTATGCACTGCTTCATTTTCTGTGATTTGTTTGGTTTTTGTTGTTGTTGTTGTTGTTGTATCGAGTTTCTCTGTGTAAACGGCCCTGGCTGTCCTGGAACTCACTTTGTGGATCAGGCTGGCCTTGAACTCACAGAGATCTACCTGCCTCTGCCTCCCAAGTGCTGGGATTAAAGGAGTGTACCACCACTGCCCAGCATCATTTTCTGTGATTTTTGGTAACTACTTTACCATGGTGTATTAAATGAGAAATTTCTTTAACAAATAAATCCTAAAGTTTTAAGTTATTTTTAAGCAGGCTATGGTGATACATGCCTTTAATCCCAGCACTTCAGAGATAGTCAAGAGGACCCTAGCTATTTTATCACATTGCATTGTTTTGTTGGTTTTTTGAGACAGGGTTTCTCCTTGGTAACTCTGTCCTGGAACTTACTTTGTAGAGCAGGCTGGCCTCGAACTCACAGAGATCCACCTGCCTCTGCCTCCCGAGTGCTGGGATTAAAGGGATACACCACCACCGCCCGGCTTACATTGCATTGTTATAATAGTTCTACTTTATCACTGTTGTTGTTAGTCTCCTACTGTGCCTGACTTATACTTTATCATAAGTATGTATAGGTAGAACACAGCATATGTGGATGGATTTGGTACCATCCATGGCTTCAGGCACACATTGGGGTCTTAAAACATATGCCCCAACAATAAACAGACTATTGTGTTTACATTATTACTGCAGGCTTTTAGAAATTAATCCTGCTGGGTGGTGGTGGCAGGCTATTACACAGAGAAACCCTGACTCAAAAAACCAAAAAAATAAAAGAAAGAAGGAAATTAATCCTTTTCTCAAATACCTTGGACAAATATTAGGTTATATTATAAAACATACAGGTTTCTTTATGACCTAATGTTTTCTTCCAGGACTGTATTTTTAAACACCTGAAGGTACAATGTTAGAGATAAAATCAGAAGAATAAAAATTGTATGGCTCTTCCCCAATAGAGGATATGACTCTTGTAACAACTTTTCCTTCTTCCTGTACCCCGGCCCTATACATGTTGTTTCTTGTAGCTGACACATGCCTCCTTCACTCCGCCCTCCTGTTTCCTTTGAGATGTTGCTTGCATGTCTCTTCTGTTAGGATGCTTTCCTTTGACCCAGGCCTCCGCTTCACTGTCTCCCAGGGTCTCAGCATCCCTGTTGGATCTTATGCGTTCTCCTGTTAGCATCTGACTGGGGTTGCTGTTTAGTCAGTCATTCTTCCACAACTAAGATGTGTTTTAGATGTTGAATTGTGTATCATTAACTCTTTAATGCTGGCAATTGAGTGTTTTACTATGTGTATGGGTGTTTTGCCCAAATGTATATCTATATACCATGTAATATACCTAGTGCCCCTGGAGGCCAGAGAGAGCATGGGATCCCCTGGAACTGGAGTTATAAATGGTTGTGAGCTACCAAGTAGCTGCTAGGAAACAGACCTAGGTCCCCTGGAAGAGCAGCCAGTGCTCTTAACTGCTGAGCCATCTCTCCAACCCTCTAGTACCTGACCTATAGTAGAAATCTATATCTCAAATCACTGAACGCAGTTTGGAGTTTTGGTTCAGTTGTACCAAGGATGTGCCTGTCTGTCTATTTTGAGACAGAGTCTCACAATGTAGCCCTGGCTCACCTGGAATTCGCAGAGATCCACCAGCCTCTGCCTCCTGAGTACTGGGATTAAAGGTGTGTACCACCATGTACTGCCAGAATTTGCCATTCTCTATCACTAGAGTGAATTCAGATACTTGTACCAGTTTTTTCTGGTATTTGAAAATTAAAATGATCCCTACCAAAATTTTTTACTCAGGGAACTTAATGAAGTTTACTATGAAGTTTTTAAACTATAAGTAGAAAGATATACAGCTATGTAATAACTTCTAAGTAGCGAGTTTGTTTTCTAAGGTTCAAATTAAAGCTTGCCTTTCTCCTTTCTGCTAGCCAGTCTCCATTGGAGGGCTGATAGTAAACCTTATTGGGATCTGTGCCTTTAGCCATGCCCACAGCCATGGCCATGGCACTTCTCCAGGAAATTGCCACTCTTCCGATCATGGCCATTCCCACCACACTCACGGACACGGTGATCACGGTCACAGCCACGGCTTCACAGGCGGAGGCATGAATGCAAACATGAGGGGTGAGTCTTTAGGGAGTCCTGGCTCCTTGTTTTTACTGAATACTGGTCTTCTGCTGTCACTGCTCTAGAGGTGGTGGGACCTGGGGAAATGGAGCCAGTAATGAGGCCCAGACAGTTTACACTCTGAGGGTTAAAACAGGTCACACAAGTAAAGTCCTCACGAGTTCAAGCTGTAGACAATCACAAGGACAAGCCGCACATGGCAAAAACATGCGTTTCCATAGAGGCATGTAAAGGATAGTTTAAACATTTAATTGAATAACAGCAGCAAGCAATAATGAGTCATCTGAAGTCAACTCACTCCTGCACCTGGGAAGAACACAAAAACAATTCTATGTTTTGAAGAAACTGAGGTCACAAGACTTTTTTGTCTTGTTTTCCTTGAGTTTTCTCAGAAACATTCAGAATTCTCCTCACACAACTCCATTCATGGACCACGTTTTGAAATTCTGGTACAATTATTACTTAGGATTTTTGTTGTGGTTTTGTTGTTCTGTTTATTTGTTTTGTTTTTGGAGACAGGGTTTCTCTAAGTAGGTTGGCTGTCCTGGAACTCGTTCTGTAGACAGGGTGGCCTGCCTCTCCCTCCCAAATGCCGGGAGTAAAGGCATAAGCATACTGCCTGGCTTATTCAGGATTTTGTTTTTTAAAGGAGAATGCTAAGAATATAGCTCATTAAAGGATACTTGCGTATCATGCCTAAGACTCCCAACACTAAAGGAGGAGAGAAGCAGGGACTATAAAATGCAACAATGTAGATAAACCTGGAGGGCATGATGCTCAGCGAAATAAGTTCATCACAGAAAGACAGTTTTCTCAAAGTTCTACTTACACATAATGAAACTCGTAGACTCAGCATGGAGTGGTAGCTAGGGAGGAATGTAAGGACAGTCATTGGTCATTCGGCCTAAAGTTCCCATTAGTGAGTAGTTCTGAAGATCCACAGTCTGTGGAACCTTGTACCTGTAGGTACAATAATGTATCATACAATGAAGAGTAGGGAAGAGGACCAATCTTGTGTTGTGTTCATTCCACAATAAAGCCATTTAAAAAGCGAAAATGAAAGGGCTAGAGAGATGTATCTCAGTTGTATAGCACTTAGCTGCCTACCATACTTAGCCTTTGCTTATCAGCACCATAGAACAAAACAGGAAATACACGGTGCATAAATGTCCATGTTTAAATACATTGCTGTAGTTATAGTCTTTCATATATAGAGAGAAGAATATTTTGGTTGCAAGGGAAACACTTGAGTATTCCATTAATAAACTTTCATGACTGACAAAGCAAGAAATGTTTGTTGTACTATAAAAATAATTGGGCTGTATTAATAATCTCTTTTGGTATTGAATTTTTATGCCAGTTAGTAATTTGGGTAATGTCAAAACTTGGCTCAAGCCAGGTTTCGGTGGTGGCACAGGCTTTTAATTCCAGCACTCGGGAGGTGGAGGCAGGCAGATCCCTGTGAGTTTGAAGCCAGCCTGATCTACAGAGTGAGATCCAGGACAGACTCCAAAGCTACACAGAGAAACCCTGTCTCAAAAAAAAAAAAAACTCAGTTTTGTTTTGTTTTTGTGTTTGGTTCTTTGGTGGGGTTTTTGTTTTGTTTTTTGGTTTTTTGGGGGTTTTTTTGGCAAGGAGTAGGGAGGGGGTTTGAGCAGGGTTTCTCTGTGTAGCCCTGACTGTTCTGGAACTCACTTTGTGAATTATAAACTCCACCAGCCTCTGCCCCCACAAGTGCTCGGACTGAAGACTTGTTTCACCACTGCCCAGCACTAAAAATAGGTTTTTTTTAACTAGTTATATTACTTTTTTAAAGACAAGATCTTACTGTGTAACATAAGATAGCTTTGAAATATATACATATTTTTTTAAAGACAGGGTCTTGCTATGTAGCTCTGGCTGTCCTGGAACTCTCAAAGACCTGCCTTACCTTTTCCTCTTGAGTGCTGGGATTAAAGGTGTGAGCCACCATGCCTGGCAATAGATAAAATTAAAAAAAGGTTGGGGGGCTCATCAGTAGAGCTCTTGCCACCACGTGAAAGGCCCTGTGTGCAGGGGGATGAAAACAAACTTCCTTCAAGGATGGTTTAGGAAGCCTTCACAGACAAGTACTGTGTTAGGACCTAGCACAGTACTGTGTCATCCTGGCCTGCATCCTTAGGTGTCTGTCCTCTCATTCCTTGACAGTACCCATGCTTTAGTCACTGAAGGGCCAGCCACTAGCAAGCTGCCTGGTACTGATAGGGGTCAGCAGTACTGCTAGAATGGGTAAAAGAGCTGAACTAGATGAACTTTCGTTGCTTACGTCCTTAACATTTCGTTTGTAGGTGTATTTCTCCATGTTTTGGCAGACACACTGGGCAGCATTGGTGTGATTGTTTCCACAGTTCTTATAGAGCAGTTTGGATGGTTTATTGCCGATCCCCTGTGTTCTCTTTTTATTGCTGTGTTAATATTTCTCAGTGTTATCCCACTGATTAAAGACGCCTGTCAAGTCTTACTTCTGAGACTACCACCTGAATATGAAAAAGAACTACATATTGCTTTAGAAAAGGTAATTTCTTCACTACTTTATCCTTTAAAAATAGCACTTAAAGTTGAATAAATTGCCCTAGCAAGTAATAAGCAAGATATAAATGAATATAACACAGTTTAACTTAAAGAACATAAGTAAAATAGATCGGGGCTTAGTGGCTTAAGTTTGTAATCTCAGTTGCCCTGGAGAGTGTGATAAGATGACCATTAAGGCCAGCCTGGGTAACTTAAAGTGAGACTGTTAGAAAATAAAAAGAGCTGAGGATATATATAGTCCAGTGATAGAGTACATACCTACATATCCAGACTCTAAACTCAACCCAGGACTACAGGAAAGGGGGAGGGGCAGAGGGAGAAGGAGAAAGGGGTGAGACATGACAGAGCACAGTCACCAGAAGAAATGGAAGGATTCTGTGTGATCTCAGTTCAGTTGTTTGTCATTAGAATTTTGTTTGTGGTTTCTTTTTGTCTCTTTTCAGTATTACTTAGCATACATGAGCAGGAAATGGTGGAAGATGTGATCCCAGCACTTGAGGGACGAGGATCAGAAGTTCAAGGCTATCTTGAGCTACACGACCCTGTTTCAAAAAGAAAAAAAGAGGCAGGAAGCTAGGGAGATGAATCTTCCCTTCAGTTTTAGGGGATCTGACACCTTCACATGATATACATGCAGACAAAACATAAATGCACATGAAATAAAAATGAGTTATGAACAACAAAATAAAACTTGAAGGGGTTGGAAAGATGGCTCAGCAGTTAAGAGCACTGGCTGCTTTTCCAGAGGACCCAGGTTCAATTCCCAGCACCCACATGGCTGCTCCCAACAGTCTGTGTAACTTCAGTTTCAGAGGCTCCAACACCCTCTTCTGGCCTCTGAACACCACATGGTGCACTGACACATGCAGGCAAAACACCCATACATATAAAAGAAAAACAAAAATAAATACTTTAAAAATGAAAATAACAAAAAAATGTTTGATAAGCTTTCCCCATTTAATATATTGAAGAAATATTTATGCATTTGAGGGGGGCGGTGTTTCAAGACAGAGTTTCTCTGTCTAATAGCCCTGGCTGTCCTGGAACTCACTTTGTAGACCAGGCTGGCCTCGAACTCACAGAGATCCATCTGCCTCTGCTTCCTGAGTGCCGGGATCAAAGGCATGCGCCACCACACCCAGCTACATTTATGCATTTTAATGGCAATGCAATATTACATTTAGTGAGCCAGTTTTCTGTAGTTGATAATTTAGTCAACCCTCTGTTGTTGAAAACTGGGGCTAACTTTTAAATCCGTTATGTTTGTAACAGTGTGTATGTGCACACGTTATCAGTGTAAAGGAAGCTATAGTTCAGTAAATATGCTCAGTTAATGTTTAGAATAGGCGAAATAGGTTCTCTGTGTCTTGAATAGCTTATTACAAACTGTCTGTATCTTTTTTATTTCTCTGGCCTCACCATGATTCCTAGATCAAGTAATCTGTATATACTTTATAAAACTCACTTGTACCACCTCTCCGCTTACTTCACAGATACAGAAAATTGAAGGATTAATATCATACCGAGACCCTCATTTTTGGCGCCACTCGGCCAATATTATAGCAGGAACAATTCATATACAGGTGACCTCTGATGTGCTGGAACAAAGGATTGTACAGCAGGTAATTTTTGTTTATGATAATTCATTTATAAAATTTTATACACTATATGGCTTAGTAGTCATTTACTCTTTTAAATTATTATCTTGCTGGACATGATGGTGCTTGCCTTTAATCCCAACACTCAGGGACGCAGAAGCAGGCAGAACTCCATGAGTTCCAGGCCAGCATCTCAAAACCCTGTCTCAAGAAGAAATGTACTAACTTAATTATTCTAAATTCTTTAATTTTCTGAATTTTTTAACAGGTTACAGGAATACTTAAAGATGCTGGAGTAAACAACTTAACAATCCAAGTGGAAAAGGAGGCATACTTTCAACATATGTCTGGCCTAAGTACTGGGTTTCATGATGTTCTGGCCATGACAAAGCAAATGGAGTCCATGAAATACTGTAAAGATGGTACTTACATCATGTGACATGACAGTGGAGGTGAATGGCAGAGTTTACAGACAGAATGGAAGTTGCACATAATTGTACAAAACCTTTTAAAGCTCCCTACTGTTGGATTGAGGAGTCTTTTTTAAAGAAAATTGAAATGCAGAATGAAGCATTAATTGTACAAGAAAACTATTTGTTACTGTTTGAATTATGTATATAAGAATCTTAAATATGAATGAACATGATGTAATTGTATCACATCATCTTCAGAAATGGACACATAATGATGGATTCTGGTGAAGACCAAAATTTTTTCTGTGCATTTACTTTCTATCAGAAAGCAACTCTACTGTAAATATGTATTTACATGTTTATTACAAAGACCCAGATGAAGTTTTTAGTCGATTTTTTGCATATCTGAAGGACAAAATGGGAATAAAATTCTATATTTATGGATTTTCTGTATATAAAACTGGTTTCTAATTATAACTTAAGTCCATTAAGTAAAGCTGTATTTCCACTTGAAATGTAAATTATTCAAGAGAAATTTAAACCACTGATTTGAGATAAACAATGAGAATAGAGAACTATAACATAGTTCTTGATGTATTACAAGACTTACCCACTCCGTTAAATAAATCTTTTTTTATTTTGGTAGTATTTGCAGATGAATAATTGATTAGGGTAAAGAACTTACACTAAGTTGTCGTGTTGTTTGCTGTCCTCTTGCACTTCCAAAGTAGAGTATCCTGCCGTCTTGTATGCATCTGCTCTCCCAAGACACTCTCAGGCTGCTGCCCAGCAATCCTGACTCTCCTTCCTGCCCCTTGCCCCGCAGTTGCGCAACAGGAACATAATTACCAGCTCAGCATCGCCTTCTCCCTCTGTGGTTATAACAGTTTTCTAATTTCTGGGGAAACGTACACATGTAAAAAATAACAGAGTAGTTTTTTCAGGATTTTAAATGAAACTTGCACATGGCTTTTGGACACTATGAAAGCGAAATATCCTATAATTACTTTCTATAGTATGTCTACCATATTTTCATTTCTATTTTTTTCCCTTTCTTATTTATTCTTCTCTCATATATTACATCCTGGCTGCAGGTTCCCTCCTCCCCCGCCTCTTCTCTCCCCTAGAACTCCACCCATTTCTCTTCAGAAGAGAGCAGACCTTTCAGGGATACAACCAAACATGGCATAGCAAGTTATAAGTACCAGGTGGTGGTGGCGCACACCCTTAATCACAGCACTCAGGAGGCAGAGGCAGGCAGATCTCTGAGTTCCAGGCCAGCCTGGTCTGCAGAGTGAGTTCCAGGACAGGTTCCAAAGCTACACAGAGAAACCCTGTCTCGGAAAAAAAAAAAAAAAAAAAAAAAAAGTTTAAGTTACAATAAGACTAGGTACATACCATCTTATCAAGGCTGGACAAGGCAACCCAGTAGGAGAATTTCCAGTTTTTAACTGAATGTATAAGCTAAAGAAACATTATGATAAATGTGCAGTTTTATGACTACCAAAGAATGTTGTCCAGTGCAAACTTTTGAATATTTTCATTACAGTAGGAATTTTGATTAAGTAGGATGATTTAGAATAGGTACTGTTTTCCTATCATGGTGGCAGACATTTTAAACCATATTTTGTCTTACCAATTTTAATATATGAGGGGTTTTAGCTTCTCTTTGCCTGTTTTGGTCCAGAATTTTCAGCACATATTAAAATCTTAAGTGGTGGGGCTGGAGAGCTATCTCAGCAGTTAAGAGTACCAGCTGTTCTTCCAAAGGACCTGGCCAGCATCCTACACAGCAGCTCACATTCATCCCTAACTCCGGTTGAGGGGGTCCAATGCCCGCTTTTGTTCCTAGGACACTGTATGCATGTGATACGCTGACACACACACTGGTAAAACATCCATGCACAGATAGATACATTGATGGATAGATTGACAGACAGATCAGACAGACAGACAGACACATGAGATTGTTTTCTAAAAACAGGATTTCTTGGTGTAGCCCTGGCTGACATTGAACTCTGTAGGTAAGGCTGGACTGGCACTCAGAGATCCACCTGCCTCTGCCTCCAGAGTGCTGGAATTAAAGGCAAGTGCCACTACCATCTAGCAAAAAAATTTTAAGTTAAAGAAGTCTTGAGTGATGAAAAAGTAATTATATGTCTAGTGCTTTATTATTTTTCCCCAACATTTTTAATTATTTGAGAATTTCATGCAATGCACCCAATCACACTTCTCATTCCTTCCCAGCCCACCCTTGTGGCCCCCCCCCAAGAAAAAAAATACACCAAGTCCAATTTGTGTTTCCCATAGACTACCATTGGAGCATGGTCAAACTCCCAGTGGCCAGCCTCTTAAAGACAACTGAGTCCTTCCCCACCCCTACCCCAGCCAGAAGCCATCAACTGTGAAGAGCTATATTTCACATGTTTATCACAGTTTTTAAGGACTCTCTTCAATAGCTCCCTGTCTGGACTGTTTTTGTTGAGGTGGAAAGGCACAAAGCTACACAGAGAAATCCTGTCTCGAAAAAACAAAACAAAAAAATTGGGAAAAAAGGAAAAAAAATATATGCTAGACAGTGGTGGCGCACACCTTTAATACTAGCACTCGGGAGGCAGAGCTCTGTGAGTTCGAGGCCAGCCTGGGATCCTGTAACTTGGAATGGAAGTGTGTGGGGAGGGCCCTACTGAAGCTGACAACTTTGAACCCTCAGATTTTCAAGGCTCGATCTCACCTGAAGAAGTAATCATACTACCCTCAGCTCCACCCGACATCTTAGAGGGTAGGGGTCATTATTATAGGAGGTTGGAGGCCAGGTTGAGATAACACTCAGAGGTCCGGATGTCCTCAGTGGTGTGAGATACAATTTGGTGTAGATGGTAGTGATTGGTATCCTGTCACAATGCTATCTGTATGTTAAGGGCCTGCATTCTAGAAGATCCCAGTCATAACAGAAAGCTGAGTAATACAGGGTCAAAGACACTTGGCAAATTTAAAACAAGAGTCTATGAGTAAGAGTAAAACAGTCACAGTGGCTAGAAGTGCCACCATAGGGTGATTTCAAGAAGACTAATAAGTATGACAATAGTGACTATGAGGTTGAGAAGGAACATTATCCATCCAGTCTAGGGCCCAGCAATGTAATGTAAGGGAGTAAACATGGGGTTCATAACTCAATGTAAGCAAATACCCCAGACTCTGGCCACTTGTTGGGGGAGGTATTTAAAGATAAGTTTCATGGGGGCTGGAGAGATGGCTCAGCAGTTAAGAGCACTGGCTGCTCTTCCAGAGGTCCTGAGTTCAATTCCCAGCCTCCATATGGTGGCTCACAACCATCTGTAATAGGATCTAATGCCTTCTTCTGGCATGCAGGTATACATGCAGAGCACTAATACATAAAATATAAATAAATAATAATTGAATGAACGAATGAATAAGAGGGCTCATTTTTTTAAAAAAAAAGGATAAGTTTCACACAGTTTCATTAAAAAAAGAGGGGGGGGTAGAGAAAAGAAAGAAAGGTCTCCAAGAGAGTCATAAAAGGACATTTGAGCTTTGGGTGTGGAATTCTCTTGACTCCGGATAGGTGACCCCATGATAACAGAGCATGCATCTTTGCATCTTGACCAAGCAGGATTTGATAAGGTCTGGTCCAGACAGCATCCAGAGTCGTTTTGGCCTGTGGGAAGATTTTAAGAAAAACTCAAACCTCCTGGGTTATATAAAGAAGTGACCCTGGAGAGGTACATCAATACCTGGGCTGTCCTTATCCTAGTATTCAGTGACAGCCTTAATCTGCCTTGGATAGGACTCTGAAATGGCAAGGCCTTCCACCTGGTCTGAGACATTAGTTCTGAGAGTGTGTGTAGAAAGTATCGCCTGCGGCTTCCCATCCCAGGATGACTGCAGCCTGAGACTTCCCCCCCACAGGAACCCTCACCAAGATTAGCTAACCTGCCTCCTTAATCCTGATGCATAGAATAGACCTGCTGAGTTTTCTGGCTGCTGCAGGTGCATCACCCTAAGAGCCTACATTCCACCAGACCCCAGCTTTTCTGAACATATTTCTGTTGTGGATTCATTATCTGTGATCCCATCGGGTCAGTGCCAAAGCCATGCATGTCCTGGCAAACATGACGGATTCCAAAAGGACCATTCCTTTAAGTGCTATTTAAATGTTAGCAGGAGCCGGGGGTGGAGGCTCACAACTTTGATCCTAGCACTCAGGAGGCAGAGGCAGGCAGATCTCTGTGAGTTCAAGACCAGCCTGGCCTACAGAGCAAGTTCCAGGATGGCCAGGGCTCAAAAAAAAAAAAATCAGAGCTGAGTGAGGAGTCTCCTTTTCTTGCCAGATGCTCCCTAGTCTGAAAGCCTGTCTGTGTGACTTTGTACACCTCCCAGAGACCAAATAATTCCAAAGGCAGTTGGAGATCACTTTGACAGCAGACAAAGACTTCAGTTCAGTAGCTGAACCAACTTTGGGGCCAAGGCTTAGAGCCTAGGTATGGTTTAGATGAGCTTTTCTATCCTGTCTCTACCTGGAGAGCATGGGAAGCATCAGATCGAGAAAGAAGACACAGACCTGAAATTCCAACATGAATATTTCTTGGCTGATGACAGTTGACTTGGTTGCCCACAGAAAAGGTGCTTACTATCATTCTAGAGGTGGTATGAGACCTCAAACACACTGTCTCAGACTGTGTGACAGACACTGCTTGAAAGACCGAGATTTGAGTGGCTCCCCAGAGCCTCATCTTGTCTTACTATCTGTAACTGCAGCATGTATTAAGAGCAACCTGCAAGGCTTCTAAGAACTTGACATTCCTGAGCGCTGGTAGTGTGTGTGCCACGCATGGTTCAACCTCGGACCCTGTGTCCAGGTTTACATACACAGTCCTCACTGGTAACTCCAGAGCACCAGACCAACTGTTCTCAACCGAGAACTTCTGGTAAAGCTAGACTCCTAAAGACCCGATTAAGAGCTGTGTCTAAGGAATCCCAGAATGTAAGAGCTTTTAGGAAAAGGGAAGGATTGGGAAAGTCTCAGCTAAGCAACCTGAGACACAAAAGGGGAAGTTATGGCAGAGAGATAAGCCCACTCCTGATTCTCCTTTTGTGTTCTGTACCCTCACACCAGACTGCTGACTGGATCAATGGTTGGTGTGCTGGGTTGTGGTGGTATTGTGTTCCCCAAAATATTGTGCACTCTAATAAACTTATCTGGAGCCAGAGAACAGAACAGCCACTAGATAGACATAGAGACCAGAAAATGGTGGCACACATGCCTTTAATCCTATCACTTGGGAGGCAGAGGTCCATCTGGATCTCTGTGAGTTTAAAGCCACACTGGAAACAGCCAGGCATGGTGGCTCATGCCTTTAATCCCAGGGAGTGATGGCAGAAAGCAGAAAGGTATATAAGGCGTGAGGACCAGGAACTAGAACTGGTTAAGGTTTTAGGCTTTTGAGAAGCAGTTCAGTTGAGATCTATTTGGATGAGGACTCAAAGGCTTCCAGTCTGAGGAAACAGAATGAGCTGAGGAACTGGCAGGTGAGGTGGCTGTGGCTTGTTCTGCTTCTCTGATCTTCCAGCATTCACCCCAATACCTGGCTCCAGGTTTGCTTTTATTATTAAGACCATTTAAGATTCGTGTTACACTGGGTAGTTTAATGTCAACTTGATACAATCTAGAGTCACTGGAAAGGAGAGAACCTCAATTGAGAGAATGCTTCCATAAGATCTAGCTGTAAATGTCTGTGGTCTGGGCTGCCTCTGGAGACCATGTGGATGCCCACAGTCTGTGCTGCCGCTGGCTGTGACAAGCAAGGAAGCTTCTTCTGCAGTGGTATGATGACTGCAGACTCACAGCTGAGAATGAGAGACATTGAAGACTTTGGTGACAACTTCTCCCCTTCATCCACCAAAAGAGACAGTCCAGACAGGAAACCATTGAAGAAAGCCCTTAAAAATTGTTATAGGGCAGCTGGACAGTGGTGGTGCATGCCTTTAACACCAGCACTGGGGAGGCAAAGGCAGGTGGATCTCAGTGAGTTCAAAGTCAGTCTGGTCTACAGAGCAAGTTCCAGGTCTACACACAGAGAAACCTTGTCTCAGAAGAAAAAAAAATTCGATAGGGATGCTGAAGTGTAGTCTTTCACAGTTGATGGCTTCTGGCAGGTGTGGGGTGGGGAAGAATTCAGTTATCTTTAAAGGGTTGGCCGTTGGGAGGTTGACCACGCTGCAGTGAGTATATGGGCAACACAGATTGGACTTGGTGTACTTTTTTCCTTCTTGGTGTATTTGGGCCGAGCAGTGCCACAAGAGTAGGGAGGTAGACCTGGGAGAACTGGAAAGGAAGTATGATCAGTACATTGTATGAAGTTCCCAAATGATCAATGAAAACATTATGCTGAAATAAATAAATAAACGAAAGAAACTTTCACACTGACAATTGGAATTATTTCCGTCTACCTGAGTTCTTCGTATTTTATCTTCATTGCTGTGATGACTGGGGAAAGGCTGTGTCACTCATTACATAGGAGACTATGTATTTTCTACACTATGTAGCATTCAGGGTACACTTTGTGAGCCAAAGACTAAAGCGGTCTGTCCTAAAGGGTTTTCTCTGTTCTGTTTAGAAAATAGAAATTAAACTATTACAAAAAGAAAAAAAAATCCATCTGTAAGGCATTTTCATAGTTACTGATCGATGGAAGAGTGCCCAGCCCATTGTGGGTGGGGCCATCCTGGGCTTCTAGAACGAAGCAGAAGCAAACTGAGCAAGCCCGTGAGCAGCACTCCTCCTTTGTAGCAGCTCCTGCTTGCGTTCCTGTCCTGACTTCCTTCAGTGATGGAGAGTGATGTGAAAGCATAAGCCACACAGACCCTTTCCTCCCCAACTTGCTTTTGGCCACGGTGCTTCATCAAAGCAATAGTAACCCTAAGTAGGACAGAAATTGGTACCAGGATAGGAGGGAATTCTCAAGAGTTCATCTCACCTGAGGGAATAATCTCTGCCCTCAGCAGAAGTTGTACTGTACTGACACCCCTACCCCTGAAGCATTGACTGAGGAAATTAACCCTTCGTTGTCTGCTAACCCAGCAGCGACTTTCTCTGAAGGAGATGCCGAATAAGACAATACTAATGTCCCGCAGGACCCACCAATAGTTGCTTCTAGACCTATAACAAGACTTAAAGCTAAGCAGGCCCCTAGAGAGGAGACAGAAAGTGTAGTCCGTGAGGAGGCGTGCTACATTACTAAAGAGCTTGATGTTTGCTAACTCATTCAAGCAGAGGTCTGAGGGATATGTGTGGGTATGGCTTTCAAGCATGTGAGATAATGGTGGGAGGAACATAAAACTGGATCGAGCCAGGCAGTAGTGGCACACGCCTTTAATCCCAGCACTCGGGAGGCAGAGGCAGGCGGATCTCGGTGAGTTCGAGGCCAGCCTGGGCTACAGGGTGAGTTCCATGACAGGCTCCAAAGCTATACAGAGAAACCCTGTCTCGAAAAACCAAAAAAAAAAAAAAAAAAAAAACAAAACCCTTTATCGAGCTGAGTTTATTGATGTGGGGCCTCTGAGTAGAGATTCGAGGTTAATATGGAAGCTCACACAATTTTAAAAGAAGGTGTCAAAAGTATGCTTGAATGGTTGGCTAGAGCATTTGTCAAAAGACGGCCTCCTGAGAAGGAGTTGGAGATGCCTGATATCCCTTGGCTTAGCGTTGCTGAAGGGAGGTTAAGGCTCAGGGAAAGTACAGTGCTAGAGTGGTACTCTGTGTAAAATCTAGTCCTCCACAATGGGAAGGCCCAGAAGACAAGCCCTTCACCGATCCTGTAAGACACAAAATGGTGAGAGGGGCACCACCAGGCCATTTGAAGAGCTGTTTGTTGCTGCCCTGTTCCTTGTGCCAGACCTTAGGGTTGGAGATGCTGTAGCTCAGTTGGATGGATTAAATGCATTGGGTTTAATTGGGCCTTGAGGCAGCAGGCACCAGGTGGCAGCATTGAATTGCCAAGGTCAAGGTGATTGAAGTTATCATAATGGGCAGCACAGACAAAGCAATGTCCATGATGGCTGACCCGTCACGGTCAACACAGGCAAAGTGATTTGTACGGTGGCCTGACTCTATGGCCCTTTGGTGCTGGCTAATCAAGCAGGGTGTTTCCAGGTGTGAAATAGGTAAGAATTTTTGCTGATGAGAGGGAAAGGTCTTAAACAAATGAAAGAAAGCTTACATTGGATCGTGGCAAAAGGGAATCTCAGCCCATGAGCCAATTTCTGGACTTGAGCCAGTTTGCAGACCCAGAACTCCTTGAATGAAGGGTTGGCCAGGTCCCCCTGAGGAAGGGCCTTGATGAAATACCTAAGAGTTTTACTATTAGCCTTTCCCCAGTCCTTCCTCAGAGGGACCTATGGCCTTTTGCAAGGGCATCTGTGTACTGAAGAAAAGGAAACAATCAGACTTTCCAGGGTCCATTGGATACTGGTTCTGAATTGACGCCGATTATGGGATATCCCAAGAAACACTGCGACCCTTCAGTTAAAATAGGAGCTTGTTGCTGGGCAGTAGTGGTGCACGCCTTTAATCCCAGCACTCAAGAGACAGACACAGGTGAGTTTGAGGCCAGCCTGGTCTACAGAACGAGTTCCAGGACAAAAAAAAAGGGGGGGGTGCTTGTGGAGGTCAGGTGATTAATGGAGTTTTATCTGAATCCTGACTCACAGTAGGCCCAGTGGTCCCAGAACTCATCCTGTGGTTATTTCCCCAGTCCCATAATGTATGATTGGGATAGATATACTTAGAAGTTGGCAGAATTCTCACGCTGCCTCCCTGACCTTTGGGGTGGGGACTATTATGATTGAAAAGGCAAAATGGAAGCCTTCAGAGTTGCCTCTGCCCTCAAAACCTGTATCACATCCCCAGAGGAACTGCAAAAATTAGTGCCACCATCAAGGACTTGAAAGGCGCAGAGGTTCCCACCACATCTCCCATTAACTCTCCTTGTCTGGCCAATGCTGGAGATAGACGGATCATGGAGAATGACCATTGACTATCAAAAACTCCAGTAGTCATCCTGATTGCAGCTGCCTGTATCAGAGATGGTGCCCTTCCTTGAGCAGACTAATGCACCCCCTGATCCATGGTATGCAGTTATTGATTTGGCAAATGCCTTTTTCTCGGTACCTGTCCATAAGGACCACCAGACAATTTGCTTTCAGTTGGTAAGGCCAGCAGTGTATCTTTACTATTTTACCTCCAGGATAGATTAATTCTCCTGCCCTCTGTCATAACTTAGAAGAGATCTTGATGGACTGTCTTTTCCACAAAACATCCCACTGGCCCACTATATTGATGACATTCTGCTGATTGTACCAAGAGCCAGAGATAGCAACCACTTTGGACTATAAAGTAACCCTATATGTACATCAGAGGATAGGACATAAAGCCAACCAAAATTCAAGCGCCTTCTACCTCAGTGAAATTCTTAGGAGTTCAGTGGTGTGGGGCATGCAGAGATATTCCTTCTAAGCTGAATAAGTTATTGCCTCTGCCTCTCCCCTCTGCCCACTCCCAAGAAAGAAATACATTTGGTAGGCTTTTTTAAATTCTGGAGACAGCACATTTCACACTTGAGTGTGTTACTCTAGCCCATCAAGTGACTCGGAAAGGTGCTAGTTTTGTGTGAGGCCTGGAATAGGAGAAGGTTCTTCAACAGGTCCAGGCTGCTGTGCAGGCTGCTCTACCACTTGGATCTAGCAGACCTGATGGAACTTGAGGTGTCAATGGCAGATAGGATGCTGTTTGGAAGCCTTTGGCAGGCCCCCTATAGGTGAATCACAGAAGAGATCTTTAGGATTTTGGAGCAAGGTCCTGCCATCATCTGCGGACAAGTATTCTCCCACTAAAAGACAGCTCTTGACCTGCTATTGGGCCTCAGTGGAAAGTGAACATTTGACAATGGGCCACCAAGTTACTATTCGACCTGAGCTGCCCATCATGAGCTGGGTGGTATCTGACTCACCAAGTCATAAAGTAGGATGTGCACAGCAGCAATCGATTATCAAATGGAAGTAGTATATATGAGATTGAGTCTGAGCAGGTTCTGAAGACACAGGCAAGTTACATGAAGAAGTTGTCCAAATGCCTATGGTTTCTACTCCTGTTACAATGCTGTCTGCTGCCAAGCACCTGTAGCCTCATGGGGTGTGCCGTATCATCAGATGACTGAGGAAGAGAAGACTAGGGCCTGGTTTACTGATGGTTCTGCATCTTATGGAGACCCCACCCAGAAGTTTACTACTGCAGCATTACAACGCCTTCCTCGGACAATGCTGAAAGACACCTATGAAGGGAAATCTTTACGGTGGGCAGAACTTCAAGCTATATACATGGCATACGTTTTGTTTGGAAGGAGAAGTGGTCAGATGTGTGATTGTTCACTGAGTCATGTGCGGTAGCAAGTGAATTGGTTGGATGGGTCAGGGACTTGGAAAGAGCATTGTGGTGGTGTGAAAGAAAATGCCCCCCATAGGGAATGGCACTATTAGGAGGTGTGGCTTTGTTGGAGTGGGTGTGGCCTTGTTGGAGGAAGTGTGTCACTGTCAGGGGAGGGCTTTGAGGTCTCCTATGCTCAAGTTCTCAGTGTGGCACACAGTTGCCTTTGCTGCCCATGGATCCAGCTACCTCTCCAGCACCATGTCTGCCTGAATGCCACCATGCCACCTGCCATGATGATAATGGACTAAACCTCCAAACTGTAGGCTAGCCCCAATGAAATGTTTTCCTTTAAAAGAGTTGCTGTGTTATGTAAGATAACAAGGCATGTGTTTTCACTTCAGTAAACATGGTTGGTGGCCCCAACGGCACAGGATGTGCTTGATCATGTGTAGATAGGAAGTATGTCAGGATGTGTACTTGGTGCTGATTGGACGAGGTTGGGAAGTACATAGCCTTGTGCATTTTGCCTTTATAAGGCTCTGTCTAATGTGATTTGGGACCATTCTCTGGGAATCCCAGGTGTGGACCTGATCAGTGTCCATGGTCCTGGTCAGTATTTAATAAAGCTTGCTTCAAGCCGAGCGGTGGTGGTGCACGCCTTTAATCTCAACACTTGGGAGACAGAGCCAGGCGGATCTCTGTGAGTTCGAGGCCAGCCTGGGCTACCAAGTGAGTTCCAGGAAAGGTGCAAAGCTACACAGGGAAACCCTGTCTTGAAAAACCAAAAAAAAAAAAAAAAAAAAAAAAAGCTTACTTCAAATTTGGCTCAAAAAAAAAAAAAAAAAAAGAGTTGCTGTCTGTGGTCATGGTGTCTCTTCACAGCAATAGAAACCCAAACGAAGACAAACATTATTGGAAAATTGATGAGAAAGACATCTGGAGAAGAAGTATGTGGGCAGATCGTTCCAAATGAGCAAAAGGATGTGAAGATACTTGTGTCCTGGGTAAACGCTCATCCAAAGCTAACTTCAGTTGAGGAGGGGTTCAATAGTCAAATAGAAAGGATGACTTCTGAGGACAGTCAGCTCTTTTCCTCCAGCCATCCCTGTCACCACCCAATGGGCCCATGAACAAAGTGGCCATGATGGTAGATATGGGGGTTATTCCTGGTCTCCACAGCATGAACTTCCACTCACCAAGGCTGACCTGGTCACAGCTGCTGTTGAGTACCAGCTCTGCCAACAGCGTATGTTGTGTTGACATACTTCAGTTTTAAGAACAGTTAGCTGGAAGTGGAACTACAGAAGCGAAAAAGCAAGGTTAGGACATTTAGAGAATTTCCCAGAGCTATATGGTCTTTGTTTTGTTTTGTCTACTTGTGGAGCTTTACAGTCTGAATGGTACTTCCATCATGGAGTCAGTTGTGCTAAGGTCTGGGGGCCCGTTACCAACTGAACTCAGGACCTCGGGAAGAACAAACATCAAGTGTTCTTACCCACTGGGCTATCTCTCCAGCCCTGTTGTTTTGAGGCAGGATCTTACTCTGCAGCCCAGACTGGACTTGAACGTGTGTAAGCTTCTTGCCTCAGCCTTCCAAGTGCTGAGATTACCACCATATTGGATAAATACAGCTTTTGATTTGTCCTTTTCTGTTGTTTGTTTGTTTGTTTGTGGTGGGGATTGAGCCCCGCATCTGTGATGTGCACAGAGAAGCACATGCAACATTCTATACTCTGGCTTGGACTTTTTGAACTAATATGACCTGGTTTTGGAGCACACACCTGTCATCCAGCACTAGGGAGGTTGAAGCAGAAGGATCAAGGGTATATTGCAAGTTCCAGACCAGCCTGGACTATATGATAACCTGCCAAACTAACTAACTAATTAACTAACTAACTAACTAACTAACTAACTAACTAACTAACTAACTCCTGGGCCTTAGCGGCAGCTTAGCAGGTAGAGGTGACAGCCGTAGTTCAACCCCTGGAACTGACATGGGGGAAGGAGAGAGCCAACTCCAGCAAGCTGTCTTCTAACAGGGCTGAGAAGTGGCTCAGTGGTTAAGAGCCCTGGCTGCTCTTCCAGAGGTCCTGTGTTCAATTCCCAGCAACCACAAAGGGAAAAACCAAACCATCCTCTAACCTCCACACAGGGAAAACAGGAGCATGTTCTGTTCTCATCATTAAGCCTTGGACATGCTAAGGAAACCTTATTTTTGTTTTCTCTTACACAATGAAGTGGTCTTTGGTGTTACTGAAAAGGCCAAGAAAGTAAGGAGTTCGGGAGGTGGAAGGGAGCAATAAAGGGTAATGAGGGGTTCACAGGCTCAAAACACACTGCTGGAGGGGTGCTGCTCCCCTTTCTTCTTCTTTTTTTTTTTCCGACACAGAATTTCTCTGTGTAACAGTCCTAGCTGTCCTGGAACTCACTCTGTAGACCAGGCTAGCCTTGAACTCACAGGGATCTGCCTGGCCTGCCTCTGTCTCCCTAGTGCTAGGATTAAAGGCGTGTGCCACCACACCCCGTTTAAACAACAAAAAAACCCGTAACAACCAAGAAAGTCAAGGATGTGAGGGCTTGCAGGGAGAAGGTAACTAAGATAGGGACCGTAGAGAGGGTAAGAATGTGCTTTATTCATGTATGAAATTGCCAAAGGACAAACTCAATAAGGTTTCTGATTTAATCTGATATGGGTCCATCCCCAGCACCAAAAAAGAAACGAAAACAACTAAGTCAAAATACTACACACTTGGCACAGTGGCTAATGTGGAAAACTTTACTATCAAATGACAAGGATTCGAAGCAACAGGAACTCTTGTTTGTTGCATGGACATGGAAATAGAAAATGACGTGCATGGAGCCATATATACTAATCCTAGCACTCAGGAGGCAGAGGCAGGAGGATTGCAGTAAGTTTGAGTTGTAGTCAGGCCAGTCCAAGCTTTTCAAAAGAAAGGGACAGCCAGTAGATGGTTCAGTGGAAAAAGGCACCTACCACTAAGCATAATGACCTGCGTTTGATACCTATGGGGACCATTGGCAGTTAATGGTTGCTGGGAGAGAGGAGGTTGGTTTAATGTTAATTTGTTTGTTCGTTGTGGTGTAGCCACCAAAAAGTTGCCCATACGTCAGTAAATAACACCCTGCCCATGCTATGCAAGCAACCCTAATTCAACTCAGTGAGGCACACACAAAACAGACATGAAAGAGGGGGAGAAAAAAGCATGCCACAACACCCAGCTGTTTGGCCTGTGGTGGCACACGCCTTTAATCCCAGCATTTGGGAGGCAGAGGCAGGCAGATCTCGCAGTCAAGGCCAGCCTGGTCTACAGAGTGAGTTCCAGGACAGCCAGGGCTACACAGAGAAACCCTGTCTCAAAAAGCAAAATACAAACAAAAAGTTGAACAGAACTACTTGAGAGGAAGAAGGGGTTTTTTGTTTTGTTTTGTTTTTTAACATAAAAATAGGTTATAATTCAAAAGTCCAGGGTTATTTTAAACAGTAAAATATTTTCTCTGTACAAAATAGTATAAATGATAACATTTCCCAATAAGCCCTTTAGTCAAATGATAGCTGAATTATACGTATAAATATTGATTAGATTCTGGGATACAGAAGAAAGCTATCTTTATCTGTTCAGGGAACTATGTTTTACTTAAGTTGTGTAAGCAACCTATTCAACTTCTCCTTCACTGTCTGATTTATGGTAGACTTTTTTCTATAGGCTAATCCATAATCTAAAAAGATTTTAGCCTCCCCTCCTGAAAGTATAGCCAGTTTTTTTTTTTTTTTTTTTTTTTTGGTTTTGGTTTTTCGAGACAGGGTTTCTCTGTGTAGCTTTGCACCTTTCCTGGAACTCACTTGGTAGCCCAGGCTGGCCTCGAACTCACAGAGATCCGCCTGGCTCTGCCTCCCGAGTGCTGGGATTAAAGGCGTGCGCCACCACCGCCCGGCAGCATTTTCTTTCTTGATACAGTACAAATTCTTATCCTAATAGTGAAATGTTTCACTGAAGCTTGCCAAGTGATGGGCAAAACCAGAACTTACTATAAGCTGCAGTCATCCTAGGGTCCCCCCTGCTAGGCAGCCTCCCTGGATCTGTGGGTTGCAGTCTGATTGTCCTTTGCTTTATACCTAGTATCCACTTATGAGTGAGTACATAACATGTTTGTCTTTCTGAGTCTGGGTTACCTCACTCAGAATATTTTCTAGTTCCATCCATTAGGAAGAAGGGTTTTAAAGGAGGAGGGATAGGGATGAAGGAGAGTAATGGGGGTTGAAAATTACTAAGATTTATCATGTACATGTATGAAACTGTCAAAAATTAAAAACTAAAACAGTACACTCAAGTGGGATTTTTTTTTCAGGTGAACTTACTGTGTGGGTCCATTGTCTACATCAAAGATCCCTGGATCTTTTCTTTTCTTTTCTATGTTTTCTTTGAAGAAGGGCCTTATAATAGCTTTTGACGTTGCTATGTAGCTGAAGACACCTCCCCGCTCATCTCACGATATTGCTCAGGCTGACCTATGTTCATCCTGTCTCAGACTCTCAGTGGTCCAAGGGAGGAATGGAGCTTCATAAGCCTCTCCCTCATCCATGATGAAGTGCTGACAGGCTCAATCTGAGGCTGATTTTATGCAGGTAACCATAGCGGCAGTGAATTCATGAGTGCAATAGTGAGCTCTTGAGAGTCGTTTTACATCACACCTGTTATGTGACAAAACTTTTCATGGGGAGATAAAACACACATCTGCTCACCCAGATAGGGAGGTCATGACAGACCAAAGTGCAAATACCACCAAAGTCTAACTTGATGAACCATTGAGTTTTATTGGAGTTACAGGAGCAGAAATGGCTCAAAAACAGCTGCATCACCAAGGTCCACCGGAGGTCAGGTGACAGCTCACCGTAGGAAACCTGGAGAATCTTAACCTTACAGCAAAATTAAGCAGAAGGTACATTTTCTTTAATCACTGGGGCAGTAACTTTTAGGACGATTGATATGTTAACCTGTTTATTTATAATAACTATTTGCTATGTATATATGTCCTATAACTTCATGATGTAAATCTCAAATATCCATCCCAGATAGCTGTTGGAACAATCAAATATCCCAACAAATAATAAAGACGGTCTCTGTATCAAAGCCTTTCAGGAACTCTAAGTATCAGCACTTTTGTAAAACAGGATGAGGAACAGTAAGTAGAACGACAGCCAAAATGTGCTACGTGCTCCTGAACCGTGGAGGCCCCACAGTCATTTCCCTAAGGCCCAAAGGAGTCTCCTAGGCTAGCCCACACAGCACACGAGTGGGCAATGCACGCCATGCCTACCTAAGGCAGGTGGCCTCACAGCAGCGAGTGCGCAGGCGCGGAGCCTGAGCTCGCGAGGGAGGGGCGTGGCGCAGCCTCGCTCTGGCCCCGCCCCCCGCCGAACGTGGTCGCGGGATCGCCCAGGAAACGCATTCTGCGGGAACTCGCAGCGCCAATGGGAAGAGAGCGAGTGCCACGAACGGACCAATGAGGAGGGGGCGGCCCGGGGTTTAAACCCAGGCCCGGCAGGCTCCTCCCGGCGTGCTGCGGAGGAACGGCTGTTGGTGTCTGCCCGTGGCCACCCGGAGGCCGGGGTCTTTGCTTCTGATCGCCGAGCCTCTTCTTCGGGAGGAGCCATGGCGCTCAGGGTCACTAGGGTGAGCCGGGCGGGTGCTGCCGTCGTCGCTGCGGGAGCAGACCGCGGCGGCCAGGCGGGGGAGGGGGTTCCCGGAGGGCCCCGGGCGAGGTGGGGGAGCTGAGGACCGGCTGGATGGTGAGAAAGACCTCTGAGGTTATCCGGGCTGAAGGACTGGGAGGAATGGAAGGTGTACTTTAGTGATGAAGGCCCCGGGGCGAGCACTTCGCCTTCCCAGAGAGCTGTCTACAACTGAGGCTTTCGTGGTTTCCTTTCCGATGTAAATTCACGGTCTAAAGGATTGCTTAGGAAGTTGGATAATAGGTGAATGTGGAAAATCTGGGGTGGAAACTTGGCGTGTCACGGCCGGAGGCTAGACCCTAGAGCCTTGGCTTTCCTCCTGGGAGCCTCAGTTGGGTCCCGCCTTAATTAACCCTTGACTTCCTGGAGCCGCCATGGATCCTCTCTCAAGTGGTCTTACTTTTTTCAGAACACGAAAATTAACACAGAAAATAAGGCCAAGGTCAGCATGGCAGGCGCCAAGCGTGTGCCTGTGGCCGTTGCTGCGGCCTCCAAGCCCGGGCTGAGACCAAGAACCGCGCTCGGAGATATTGGTAACAAAGTCAGCGAACAGGTACAGGCAAGAGTGCCTCTGAAAAAGGTAACTATCTTCCTGGCCCACCTACCCTGAAAGAGCCCGTCTACCAGCTGTCCGCCTTGGAAAAAACATCGTATTTTCTCCATTCCGTCCACAGGAACTAAAAACTTCAGTTACTGGAAAGGTTTCAGCTAAAATCCCACCAAAACTTCTGGAGAAGGTGCCTGTGAGTGAGCCAGAAGTGGAACTTGCCGAGCCTGAGCCCGAGCCCGAGCCTGAACCTGTTATGGAAGGAAAGCTTTCTCCTGAACCTATTTTGGTAAACCTAGCATTTAAAAAAGTCTTATTACATTTCATTCTGATACACACAGTAGTGTTTGAATATCTATCTAGTATTTATTGAGTGCTTAGCAAAAGCCTTTTATGTGCATGAACACACACAATTCAGATGGTAGCGGATAAATGTGTTTTGCGTGTGTGTGTGTGTGTGTGTGTGTGTGTGTGTGTGTGTGTGTGTGTCTCACAGTTCCTGGCTGACCTGGAACTCAGGTTTGACTGCCTCCTGAGAAAGGTGGGCACCATCCTTTTCCCCTTTTATGTCACTGTGTCGCCTCCACTGACACTGAACTTGAGATTCCTCTGCCCCACCCCTCCGTGCTCGGAGGGTGCGACCAGGCCACAGGTCTTTCCATTGCTTTTTGATGTGAAGCTTCCTAAAGCAGATTTTTGTGGTAGTTCTGTAATTCTAACTCTGGAATTAACTGAATGAAACAGATGTGTTCATGAATGAATCTTCTACTCCCTAATATGGCCACTAAATTAATAAACCTGTTAAAAGAGTAAAAGGAGTCTTTCCAGACAGAAAATAAGATGAGTTAAATAGGGTGTGTGGTGGTGCAGCCTCCAGTTCCTGCACTCTGAAGCAGAGGCAGATGGAGTTCTTGAGTTCAAGGCCAGCCTGGTCTACATAGCATGGTCCAGGCCAGCCAGAGCAACATATAGTGAGACCCTGTTTCAAAAGGAAAAAAAGAAATGATGGGTTACTGCTTTAAGCCTAAAAATAAAGTTTTGCCTCGGATTGTAGCTCTGTCTGTTAGAGCATGTTCAGTAGGTAGGAGGCTCCTAGTTCATTCAGTCCTTGAGTACGCACACATGCTCACCTAATTTTACTACTAGGTGTGATGGTGCATGTCTGGAGTCCTAGCAGGAGTATTCAAAGGGCCAGCCATGGCTAAATAGCACAGTTTATATGTCACTTTCTCTGATGTTTGTGATCAGGAAAGAGCTTGTATTCACCTGAAGAAAGATTAAAGACTTGTCATTGTTTGAATTAACTCTACCTGGTGCTGATGAAGAGCTTTATTACCTATCCATTTTTCCTTTGACTTTCTTCACATGTGTGTGGGTGTCACCCAATGTGGGTGCTAGGATCTGAATTCTGGTCCTCATGGTGGAGCAGCAAGGGCTCTTTAATAGCTGAGCCATCTCCAGCCCCAAAAGGCCCCACCGCCCAATTTTTTTTTTTAACATGGTATTTTGTGTGTGAGTGCATACTTGTAGAAGTCAGAAGACACCTTGAATCAGTTCTTCCATAACGTGGGTCCTGGGGGTTGAACTGAAGTTGTTAGACTTGGCAAACAGGCACCTTTACTCATCTTGCCCAGTTCTATTTTAAATTGGCTTAGTCTAAATTGAAATTTAACTTTTTTTTTTTTTTAAATGAGTCCAGATCTCACTATGAATCCTTGGCTGGCTTCAACACACAGAGCTCTGTCTCCCAAGTGCTGGGACTCCTGAGTATCCTTTTTTTTTTTTTAAAGATTTTTTTTTCTTTCTTGTTTTGTTGTTGTTTTTGAGAATATTTCTCTGTGTAATAGTCCTAGCTGTCCTGGAACTAGCTCTGTAGACCAGGCTGGCCTCGAACTCAGAGATCTGCCTGTCTCTGCCTCCCAAGTAATGAGATTAAAGTCTTATGCCACCACCTCCCAGGCAAGATGTATTTTTCATGGGCTGGGCTGGGAGTTGCACTTGAGTGCAGTGCCCGAGGAGGCCAGAAGAGGGAGTCTTATCCTGGAGTTGGAATTGTGAGTCACCTGGTTCCTGCATAGAAACTGGACTCCAGCCCTTGGCAAAAGCAAGTGCTCTTTACAGCTAAGCTATCTCTCCAGCCCAGTATTTACTTTTTTTTTTTTTTTTGGTTTTTCGAGACAGGGTTTCTCTGTGTAGCTTTGCGCCTCTCCTGAAACTCACTTGGTAGCCCAGGCTGGCCTCGAACTCACAGAGATCCGCCTGGCTCTGCCTCCCGAGTGCTGGGATTAAAGGCGTGTGCCACCACCGCCCGGCCAGTATTTACTTTTAATATTAATCATTTTCCAAAAGGAAATTTGAAAAAAGATCTGAACTGCTTTTCCATTAATAAATGAGTTACATTTGTTCAGATTTTTTTCTTGGACTGTGAGGACACCAATACTGACTTTTCTTCCCAGACTGTAGCATGGGCTTCTCTTTGTTTCATGGGGTCTCTCTTTTTTAAGGTTGATAACCCCTCTCCAAGCCCAATGGAAACATCTGGATGTGCCCCTGCAGAAGAATATCTGTGTCAGGCTTTCTCTGATGTAATCCTTGCCGTGAGTGATGTGGATGCAGATGATGGAGCGGATCCAAACCTCTGCAGTGAATATGTGAAAGACATATATGCCTATCTCAGACAACTGGAGGTCAGTATTATTGGTACAGTCTGCTTTACTAAATGCAGCTAGGTTTATTAAAAACCATTTTCTTGTTGTTTTGAGACCCGGTTTTCCTGTGTGCCCCTGGCTGTCCTGGAACTGACTCTGTAGACCAGGCTAGCCTCAAAAAGTTGTGCACCACCAACTCAGCAATTAAAGATATTTTATCAACAGCACACATGACATTTCTTGACAATGGATAACACCTGAAGTTCTGTTTTGAAACAGTAGAAATAAAGTCACTAACTCCATGAAGTGGACTTGCCACGTTGAATACAAAATGTCTGTGTTGGGGAGATGCTTCTGTGACTCTTGTAGAGTAGACACACACATCACAGATGGGAAACGTCCCAGACTTGGGGTTGGAGGAGGAGGTAGATGAGAATGCCAAAGTACTACAGCCGGCTTTCCCAACACTAGGCGTTTTTGTCAGTGTGCTTGTACTTGTCAGGGAAACTACTGTTAGTGCCCAGAAGGAGCACACTCAGAAAAATGGAAGTTGGTGGTTCTGTCACCTTGGCTCACTTGGGAAACTTTATATTAATAACATTTTCCCTTTCAATTCTTTAAACAAAACAGTTCTTTAATGTAGTTTTATTGGATTTGCCACCCAGAGTCCCAGGAATAAAATACCTTGTACATGCTAAGCGGGTACTTTCCCACTGAACTGCGTCCCCAGCGCTGTCTTCTCAGGTTAACTTGGCCCTCTGTGACTGGGTGGGGTGGGTGTGCGTGGGGGGCGGGGTCAGGACAGCTTTCAAGATTGGTTCTCCTTCCACCTTTACATGGGTTCTGGGGATTGAAGAGCAAGTCAGCCATCTTGCTGGCTCCCCTTCCTTTTGACATCTGTGTTTTCTAAAGGAGTCTTCAGTAAGATATCTGTCCACGCAGGCTGTCTGCTGTTTAATTCTTAATACTTCAGGTTTTGGGTTTTTTTCTAACTGAAGAACTGAGTTTGGTAGTTGAACATAGTGGTCCTTATTCTTTTCTTCAAGCTATGTTGGTGTTTTGAGTTTATAACAGAGCAAGATTCCAGATGATCTAAAATTTAATGACTATTTTTTCTATATCCCAAAGCTCAGGTTCTGTATTTAATAATAATCTTTTATTATTTAATATATAATTTAATAATTTAATAATTAATCTTGAGTGAAGATTAATAAGATCTATATTGATCTGAGATGATGGTAGGTGCAGGCTGTGGGCTGCAGTACCATTGGTTAATGGCATGTCACAATCTCCTAACAGTATGAAAAGCCTGTCATGATGTTCTGATCCTTGCTCTCTTAGTGAAGTTTTGCCCAGAGCTGTTCTGTAAGTTAAACTGGTCTTTATGGTCACAAATGGCTAGCTGACATTTTCTTTTGCAGGAAGAACAGTCAGTCAGACCAAAATACCTGATGGGCCGTGAAATCACTGGAAACATGAGAGCCATCCTAATTGACTGGCTGATACAGGTTCAGATGAAGTTTAGGCTGCTGCAGGAGACCATGTACATGACTGTCTCCATTATTGACCGCTTCATGCAGGTATGTGTAATCCAGTAATTGAGTTCTCTATTCGTGGGTTCTGTGAGAACCTTGGAGGAGGGGAAGGGACACTGACAGCTGAACCCAGGGTCCCACACATGGTCAGCAGGTACCTTAACCACTGAGCCTGAAGCTAACATCTTTCCAGGGAGATGTTGAAGTACATGTTGTTGATTGAAATTCCAATTGCAGGATAATTGTGTACCCAAGAAGATGCTGCAGCTGGTTGGTGTGACTGCCATGTTTATTGCCAGCAAATATGAAGAAATGTACCCTCCAGAAATAGGTGACTTCGCTTTTGTGACTAACAATACTTACACTAAGCACCAAATCAGACAGATGGAAATGAAGATTCTTAGAGTTCTAAACTTCAGTTTGGGTCGCCCTCTGCCTCTGCACTTCCTCCGTAGAGCGTCTAAAATTGGAGAGGTACACATTACTTGAAATTTTTGTTTTGCTCTATTAGAGACTTAGATAAAGACCTAACTGCATGGGAGGAGAAGGATAGGGTTGCTTCTGTCTTGTTTTATTTGGGTTTTTCTTATTTTTATTTTAAAAAAAGTATTCATTTTATATGCCAACCCAGATCCCCCTCTCATCCCTCCTCCTGCTGCCCTCTCCACTGCCTCCATCTAAACGCCCCCAATCCCTTCCTCCAGAAGGATAAGGACTCCCATGGGGGACAGTAGAGCCAGGTACATTCAGCTGAGGCAGGACCAAGCTCCTCCCCTCTGCATCAAGGGTGAGCAAGGCATCCCACCATAGGTAATGGGATCCAGAAAGCCAGTTCATGCACCAGGGATAGATCCTGATCCCACTGCCCGGGCCCCTCAAACAGAACAAGCTACATAACTATCTCCTGTATACAGAGGGTCTAGCCCGGTCCCATGCAGGTTCCACAGCTGTCAGTCTAAAGTTCGTGAGTTATATGAGCTTGGTTCAGTTGTCTCTGTAGATTTCCCCTTCATGATCTTGATTTACCCCCAACCGCCCTTGCTTATAATCCCTCTTCCCTCTCTTTGACTGGACTCCCAGAGCTCGGGGCTGGCGCTTGGTTGTGGACCTTTGCATCTGCTCCCATCAGTTACTAGATGAAGGCTCTCTGATGACAGTTAGGGTGGTCACCAATCTGATTACAGGGGAAGGCCAGTTCAGGCACCCTCACCACTATTGCTAGGAGTCTAATCTGGGGTCGTCCTTGTGGATTCCTGGGAATTTCCCTAGTACCAGGTTTCTCTCTAACCTCATAATGTCTCCCTCTATCAAGATATCTCTTTCACTGCTCTCAAACTGTTCATCTCCCAGCTCAGCCATCTCATTCCCTCATGTTCTCATCCCTCATCTTCTCCCCTCTCTTGCCACCCTACTTCCCCAGTTTACTCATGGAGATCTCCTGATAGGGCTGTTTCTAATCAGGCTGCATATTACAGTTACTTTTTTTCTTTAAATTTTGTTTTTCGAGACAGGGTTTCTCTGTGTAGCTTTGCACCTTTCCTGGAACTCACTCTGTAGTCCAGGCTGGCCTCGAACTCACAGAGATCCATCTGCCTGCCTCTGCCTCCCGAGTGCTGGGATTAAAGGCGTGCACCACCACTGCCCAGCAACCTGGTTACTCTTAAGGCCATCTTTGGACCATTGTATTAGAGTTTATAGTCATAGATGGGGCTTTCTATGTAAGTTATTGCCAAAGTAAAATTCTCCAAAGAGCTCAGTGTGTATGGATCTATTCCAGGTTGACGTTGAACAGCATACTTTGGCCAAATACCTCATGGAGCTCACTATGCTGGACTACGACATGGTGCACTTTGCTCCTTCGCAAATTGCAGCTGGAGCTTTCTGCTTAGCACTGAAAATTCTCGACAATGGTGAATGGGTAAGCCATCTCCAAACCACCACGCATTTCCACTGTAAACAGCCTTTGAATGCACCACTTTAGCCCTTAAGACTGTTCTCCTGCTTCCTAAATAGGAAGGTGAGATGAGTGCTTCATTTCTTAGGCTTTTAATCTTTATGATAACACCCTTTTGGAGTCTGTTAATCCTTGCACACATGGAAGCTACACCAAGTTGTCTAAGAAACCCATTCACATTCTTATGTACCAGATGCCGTCCTGACCTTGGGGTTGAGAAGCCAGCAGCTGTAATGTTGGGGTTAGATTAGATCACAGGCAGAGATGACTTAAATTTCAGTTGTGGTTGCCATACACAATCCTCTGCCCGACTCTTGAAGAGCATCTAGAAAGCTGGTGTTTTAACGTGTTTTTGTTGTCTTAGACACCGACTCTGCAGCACTACCTATCCTACACTGAGGAATCCCTTCTGCCTGTTATGCAGCACCTGGCTAAGAATGTCGTCATGGTGAACCGTGGCCTTACAAAGCACATGGTGAGTCGACTGAAACTTGATGGCCGGTTCAAATCCTTTCATCCCAGCACTCGGGGGGGGGGGGGGGGGGGGGGGGGGGGGGGGGGGGGGGGGGGGGGGGGGGCAGCCAGGGCTGCATGGAGAGATTTGGTTTGTTTTGGTTTTTCTTTTTCAAGTTAAAATATAATTACATCGTTTCAATCTCTTCTCTTTTCCCCCCTCCAATCCTTCCCAATGTATACTGTACACCCCGGTGGGATGGTTTTTCTTCCTTGATTTTAGTGCTTTTTTTTCTCTTACAGACTATCAAGAATAAGTATGCAACATCCAAGCATGCTAAGATCAGCACTCTGGCACAGCTGAATTGTACACTAGTTCAAAATTTGTCCAAGGCCGTGACAAAGGCATAACTCAAGTGGACTACTACATCTGCAAATTGGCACCATGTGCCACGTGTACATAGTATACAGTGTTTACTTGCTCTTCAATAAAGGTTGACGTTTTTACTTTCAAAGCTTACCTCATTTGAATGTGGTCGATTCTGACTCTAGGATAACAGAAGTTGTCTGAAACATGTAGGAATATTTCAAAAACTGCTTTTAGTTTAGTGGGATCCAACTAATGTATATAACTGTAGCCTTTTTGTTCATATACTTCCTTCACTTTATGTGTTCCGACCTATCCTAAGTCATCCTGCAAAGTCCTCTGCCTAGCTCTGGTTTAGACTGCAGATTTCCCAGCTTGTCTGTCCGTCCTTCCTTCCGGTTTCTACTTCAGGTGGTTGATGCCCTTCACCACTGTCTCTTGAGCTATGGACTTTCAAGTCTGAAACCCAGTTTTCTTGTGTAATTATTTATTTGTTCTCAATTGGCTTGGAAAATAGGATGTTTAAAATTAAAGTTAACTTTTAAAAAGAATTTGCCCCTCAATCTCAATGTCCTGTACAAATGTAATCATGCATATGTTTCTAAGGAGATATTTTTATATAGGTTCATTTTTCTCAACAATATTCCTTTCGACATTCCTTTCAATGCCTGTATTGCATTCCATAGTGTGCATTTCATACTGTATGTAATGTAATCATTCCTTTAATGACATTCAAACTGCATTCTCTCGTTGCCTCTATACACAATACTGCTTGCTAAAATGTTGTTTTATACCTTGCTTGGCTTTATGCATAGTAGCTTTCCTAGGGGGGTATGCTTTAAATTCTGACAAAGCCCGGTGAGACTTGTCACCATATCAAGGTGCCATTTTCTCTTTCTCCTGTCTTGAGTGGCAAATATCCTGTTTTATACATCTGATGTCAAGTGGAATAAAATTTCATTAATGGGAAGCTTTCCCAATTTCTCATTTGCCCTTTTGACTGTTTAATGTTATCTTTTGCTGTGTAGAAGCTTCATGTTGATAATAAACATCTTATAGTAATAGATTTTCTTTTTTTTTTTTTTTTTTTTTCCCTTTTTTGGTTTTTTGAGACAAGGTTTCTCTGTGTAGCTTTGGAGCATGTCCTGGAACAAACTGTGTAGATCAGGCTGGCCTCAAACTCAGAGATTCCCCTGGCTCTGCCTCCGAGCACTGGGATTAAAGGCATGGGCCACCACCACCAGGTTTAGTTACGGGTTTTCAGTCTTAAGATCAACAACTGGGAAGTGGGCACACCTTTAATCCCAGTACAAGGGAGGTAGAGACAAGCCAACTTTGTGAGTTCAAGGCCAGACTTGTCTCAATTTTTCTAAATGGCTTTCTCTTAGGTGTGTATTCCTTCAGTGAACTGTAAGTGACGTGATGGAAGTCTTCAGATGAACACCCATTGTATCACTGGGATAAAACATCTCAAGTGAACATACATTGTCCTCTGATCTAAACGGTTCTTCCCCCTGCGGTGATAGGATGGTTTTTGTGCTGAGTTTTAGGAGTTTGTAGGGCCAGATGTGGCTTGACTGTTTACAAGTACTTGGCATTATCAAATATTTGCCACATGAACTGTGAGGTTCTGCTTTGTTGCCAGTACAAGGTTTTACCTGTGTACTATACTAGCTTGGAGTGGATGGGCATGTATCTTTCAACTTAGAAACTTCTTGTTGAGCCTTCACTATATAGTCCTGAGGTTCCTTAGCTTAGTGCTGGGCTCTTCACTTGTGAAAAAGAATATTTTACTACTTTTTTTATTAGAATATAATTACATAATTTACATTTCTGTCATATAAACCCCCCTCCTTTTTTTTGAGACGGTTTCTCTACGCAGCTTTGTGCCTTTCCTGGAACTCATTCTGTAGCCCAGGCTGGCTTCGAACTCAGAGATCCCCCTGGCTCTGCCTCCCAAGTGCTGGGATTAAAGGCATGCACCACCGCCGCCCGGCAACCCTCCCCTTAAATTATCAAATTTATGGCTTATTATTGTAATATGTTTGTTCATAAATAAAATCTGCTTAGTCTATAAGTTACTTGTATGAATATATAATATATAATTTCAGCATCGACCACTTTGGTACTAGAGATCAGTTAGAGAACTTCATAGGGAAGACTTTACCATTTTCGGTATTCCTTAGTTGGGGCCCCATGAATTTCTCCCTTCCATGTCTGTTGGCTTCCATGTTGAAGTCTTGTTTAGGCAGCCGGGTTGCTGAGACTTAATGGATGGAGCTTCCCTAACATTTTAAGGAGACAGTCTCAGTCTTCCTGTTCCTCGGCTCTTAGCAATATTTATGCCCCCCTCTTCAGTCTTCTGAAGCCTGAAGTGCAGGGGTTGATGAGTTGGGGTGGGGCATTACAAGATAACCTGCTTTGAATTTTGATGGTTTGTGATTTTCTGTGGGGAAAGGATAAATAGAATGTGGTGCTTGTAACTGATTAGCTGTCTCCAGCTGGCCTGGATCTCAACCCTAAATACTGGAGTTACAGTATGTTTTACTGCCTGCTTCACGTTTGTTTCTGTTGGTATGGAGGTGGTAGCGGGGATCTAACTCAGGCCCCACATATGCTTATAACAAGTTGAGCTACACTTAACCACTGCCCAGTAGAGATTTTAAATCTAATTTTTGAGATTTTGGTATAAGGTGTTTTGGTCCTGTTTGCCACACACACACACCTTCTCAGATCCACCCCCTTCCCTTCCAACTCAACTTTGTGTCCTGGGGTCTGAGTTTTAACTTTATTTTACACAACCCCCCACCCTCCCATCCCCCGGGGTTTCTCTGTAGCCCTGGCTATCCTGGAACTCCCTCTGTAGACCAGCCTGGCCTTGAAATCACAGAGATCCACCTGCCTCCACCTTTTGAGTGCTGAGGTTAAAGGGGTGCACTTTAGACAGAAACTAATACGTTGATAACTGGACAAGCATGGTGTGATCAACTTGGGGAATAGCTATGAAGGACTATCCAGCCCTTCAAAGAGCTGCTGTATTTGTTCAGCAAGGAAGTATACCTTAAGTGACCATGAAAAACATACAAGTCAATCATTTATATAGGTCCAGCAGTTTCTTCATTCCTTGACTTCAAGGCTCAATTGTAGCCTGTCAAGTCAGACACCCAATTCTCAATGATTTCCAATTTCAACCATACCCTCCATCCTGCAAACAATCTTGCCATGTACTCTGTCCAGGTACTTACTGTGTATCCCAGGCTGGTCTTGAACTCATTGCAATCTTCTTGCCTCAGCCTCACCAGTTCTCGGATTGCAGGCTTCCTCCCTTCTTTCTGCTGGGAATCTCAGTGGTAGCTGAATGGAGTTCCAATGCAAGGAATTGAAAGATCGTGGGTGTGGCCATGGGAACTTTGGGGGCCATGTGCCAGCTCTGCCTCATTGAGGCATTCATTTCTTCACTAAGCCAGAGATATGGACCTTAGGGCCGATGAACAAAGGTCTAATAGGGACTGGGGATGAAGTTCCCTAGCTGAGAGACCCTAGACTTGTTCCCAGCACTGCAAGAGAGGATTTTTTTTTTTCAGTACAGTACTGCAAAGAGACTAATTCCACGTCATTCTCACTCAGCACTTGGAATGTGGAGGCTGGAGATTGGGAGTTCAAGACCAGTTCTGAGCTTCATCAGATCCACTCTCAAAAAATTAAAGGCGGAGGGGAGAGCAGAAGCTAGAGAGACCCAGGTTCAATTCTCAGCACCCACATCAAGTGGCTCACAACCGCCGGTAACTCCAGTTCTGGAGGGAATCTGATGCCTCCTGGCCTCTGCAGCCACCTACAATCAGCCGGTTCACACATCCCATTCTGCAGGGCATGCTCATCTTCCAAACCCAGACTTGGAGTGTAGTAGCAGGAGGGACAATAACAGCACCCAGGCAGGACTACTATTGACATCTGTTTAGGCCAGAGCTTCTCTCCCTCCGGGCCACTCTTAGTTTGAGTTAAATTATTCCCGGATTACCGCGCCTGGCTCGGTGCTGGGTCGATCCCAGGGAATTATACTTGCTAGGTAAGCGCTCTACCACTAAGCTACATCTCCAAAGGTTTCGAATGGACCGCGTGTGTCGGTGAGAGTTTAGGGGAATCGAATCTATTATTTCCAGGGAAACGTGAGAAAAGAACTCAGCGCAGTAACCACGGCAACCCGATGCAGGGAGCGGCAGAAGGTGGGGCTTTAGGGCGGAAGGGGCGGGACGAAATGGGCACTTCCGGGTGTCAATTTCGTGGCGGGAATAAACGCTCGGATGTTCCGGTAGAGCTCAGACTTATGGCCTCTGCAATGGAGCCGCCGGGGGCTGCGGCCGGGGTTGAGGACTGCGGAGCGGTGAGGGGTGTGCCACAGGCCGCGGAGGACAACGTGGAGGACCGCATCCGCCTGCTGCTCAGGTGCTCCCGCCCGGCATCCCGCTCGGCATCTCCTCCTTGCTCAGGAGGCCCAGGGCTCAAACTCAGACTCACTGGCTGACTCTTATGGCTATTAGTTTAACCGCTGTAAGCTCGACAGTCGGGGAAGGGGGCAGCAAAGGCTACCCTACGTGCAGAGCCGCTGGGGGCGAGGGGTTAGGTGAGACATTCGGAGGAAATGCTTAGCGCCGTGCTCCGTCCTTAGCTAGGCTTCGAACCTGTCCTATTTTGCCACTGTGGTCCCGGCTGGTTGAGCCATACATCCAAGCCAAGCTACAGGAAGGGGCGGGGGCAGTTTTTTCTTTTGGTTTTTCGAGACAGGGTTTCTCTGTGTAGCCCTGGCTGTCCTGGAACTCACTCCGTAGCCCAGGCTGGCCTCCAACACACAGATTCCCCTGTCTCTGCCTCCTGAGTGCTGGGATTAAGGCGTGTGCCACCACCACCCGGCCCAACCCACCTTTTATGGCTAAGACCCTTTACATCCAGAAGCTTCGGTTGTTTACCGTTCTACTCGGCTGGTGTTTAATATGCTCTCCACTCAGCAGTTTCTAGGGGAAATTTGATGTCAAGGAGCTGACTCAGCCTAAGGTGGACCAAATCCACTCTGCTGCTCTTCTAAGAAAAGCTGTCTTTTGGTACTGGAGATGGGACCCAGGGTCTGGTGTATTCGTAGCATGTGCTGTACCACTGGGCTTCAGCGTAGTTCTTCCATGTTTAAATAAGGATGGGAGCCAAAAATATTTCATAACACATGAAATCCAAATGTAATGCTCATAAAGTTTTATTGGAACACAGTTTTCTGCTACAGGGGCAGAATAAGTAGTTAAAACAGACTGTATGGCTCCCAGATCCTAAGTTATTTGCTATCTGGTTCTTTACAGGAAAAAAAATAATAAAGTGTTTTGCAGACTTTAAAAGTCATAACAAAGAGACTTGTTGGAATTTTTGAGACAGATTCTTGCTGTGTAGCACTGGCAAGCTATAACTATATATACCAGGCTAACCTTGAATTTGGAGTAATCCTCCTGCCTCTGCCTTCAGGGTGATAGAATTATAGGCATTAGCTACCATGCCTAGCCATACAAAGGCCCATCTGTTGTTTTTAACAAAATCTCAATTGTCTGATTTTACCAATAAAGACTTGGGAGCCAGATGCTGGGGTGAAAGCCTGCTAGCTCAGAGAGGTGGAAAAAGCACCCAGCTGACCTTCCTCCTCATCGGAGGTCCCAGAAACCTTCACTTTCTCCTATGCAGCCTCAAACAAGACTCCCCAAACTGAATGTCCCTCCCTTCTCTTCCTATGTGTCTCTCTATCCGTCCTCCCGACTCCCTCTTACTCTCTATGTTTTTTTTTTCCTAGGTTCACCTCCTGGTTGGCTTTATTTAATCCTTTTTACAATATTCAAGTAGAAAGCTCTTGGATTAATGATGTGTGCTAGGGCTGAGCCACATCACAGCTAGAAACGGGTTTTTCCAGTCAATAATGCAATCTTTGGGTTCATAGTGTGATCAAATATCCTGCATCATCTGTCAGATTGTCTATCTGTCTGTCTGCCTATAACCATGACAACTTCTTCCCATTTCAGCTGAAGAAACTTTTTTGAGTGTATCTAGACAACACTTCTACTTTCATCTATAATAACTCGTCGAAGGTGGGATTGTTTTTGGCAGTAGTAATGATTGAACCTAGGGCCTGAAGCCTGTTAGGCAAGCACTCTAAGACTGAGCTACATCATCAGTCCTTTTGACTTTTTATTTTGAGATTGATAAGTTGCCAAGACTGGTCTGAAACCCGCAGGCCTGCACTGGCTCTGTCCTCCTCCCTTAGCCCCCCAGGTCACTGGGATGACTAGCCTGATTCCCGGTGTGAATTTGTTTTCATGTGGAACTTTGTCACTTAAAGAACTTGCTGTAGTGTAAGCTTTCATCATCTGTCAGATGTTTCTTAGGTGTTGAGTCGGGTCTTTGAAGACCGTTTCAGGGCTGTACAGCTGGCCCTGAAAGCATGCGTTTCCATTCTCAGCTTTTTAAGATGTATTTTCAAAACTGGGGGTGGTGGCACATGCCTTTAATCCTAACATTTGGGAGGCAGAGGCAGGCTGATCTCTAAGTTCGAGGCCAGCCTGGTCTACAGAGTGAGTTCCGGGACAGCCAGGGCTACACAGAGAAACCTGTCTCTTAGGAAAAAAAAAGAAAGAAAGAAAGAAAGAGAAAAGGAAAAAGAAAAAAGAAAAAATTTTTCATTATTTTTAGTTAGGGGTGTGTGCGTGTGTCTGTCTGTCTGTGTGTTATACATGTAAATGCATGCCCTTGGAGGTCAGAAGTGGCAAATTCCTCCTGGAGTTGGATTTGCAGCTGATGATGAACAGCTGGTGTTGGTGATGGGAACCAAACTTATGTTATCTTACAAGAGCAGTACCCACTTAATGGCAGAGCCATCTTTCCAGCCCCTCCTGAAAATATTACAGTCTGTATGTAACACTAATAGAGTTTGGAGGTGTCATCACTTTTGGTTACCTACTTATAGCAGTTTTCATTAAGTACATTTTGGTCTGGCCTATTAATGTAAGAATTACATTTTTAACTTTTTTCTCCAACATGCCCTTTTCCCACTCTATTCCATTTTATAAGGCTAAAGGCGAAGATGTCAATGTCAAGTTTCATGTATTGCATGTATTGCATGATGATTGTAACCGCCATCCATGAACACTTTCCTGTCTGCCCTGTGTTTCAATTTGCAGGCTGAGGGCACAGACTAAACAACAACTCTTAGAATACAAGTCGATGATTGATGCAAGTAAGTAGTTTCATTTTCAAGTAAGTTTTTTTAGTTTGCTGATGAGTGCTATTGGTTTTAAAAATTATTTATTTTTATTACATGTGCATCTGTTTTGCCTGCTGTATATCTATACCATAAAGCTAAAGAGGGTATTGGGTTCCCTGGAACTGGAGTTGCAGAGGTTGTGAGCCACCATCTGGGCAGTGGGAAATTGAACCCAGATCCTCTACAAGAGCAGCCAGTGCTTTTAAACGCTGAGCTGTCTCCAGGCTCCAGACGAGAGGTATTCTTGGGAAGAAAATCAGCTTTACAAAAAGTTGTTTTTCACAGGCATGGTGACTCATGCCTTTAATTCCAGCATTCAAGAGGTAGAGAGAGTCGGATCTCTGTAAGTTTGAGGCCAGCCTAATTTCCACATTGAGTTCTGGGCTAGCCCGAGCTACACCGAGAGATGCTGTCTCAAGAGAAAAACAAGTTGTTTGTGTACATTCTGTGTAGCAAACCAGGTAAACAAACATGCAAAATACTTATGAAATAGAGGCAGAGGAGGTAGGTGGGGGGTTGCAGCAAGATGCCTCAGCCAATTAAAGTGCTTGCCAAATAAGCTGACACCTGGGTTCAATGCCTAGAACCCATGTGGTGGAGGGGAGAACTGACTGACAAGATGTTCTCTGACTATCATGTGTTCCCTCATATGCACACACACACACATTAAATATTTATTTAAATAAAATTGTTGCTGACTTAGAAAACTTTTTACTTGTAGATGAAGAAAAAACTCCAGAACAGATCATGCAAGAAAAACAAATGGAATTGTACGTCATATTTTAATATTTTATCTGTGGCTTTTACTAAGATTTGGTCATACGGTGCATTTTACAATGCTGTCTTTCTTTTCCTTTATGATTCCAAATGAATAAGTCATGCCTTTGTTGGGAGGTTGTTGATTTGCAGTGGGGTCTTTGGTGCTGGGGGGTGGTTGTTTCTCTGCTGTCTGGCATTCCCCCGACACTGTCTAGATCTCGCTTAGTGAAGAAAGTCAGCCATCAGCCTGTAGTTTTCTTCTGTTCAAATAGAGATGTTCAACCTTTTTCCCAACTTTTAAATTCGTGTTTACTTAATCCGAGTTTCAGTAACAAATTTGACTGACATTCTTTGGTTCATGTTTCTTTAACAGTAAAATTGAAGACCTGGAAAATGAAATTGAAGATGTAAAAAGTAATTTTGAAATGAAAAATCTTGCACTAAACAGGTAACTTTTACCTTAATACTACTAAGAATTGTGAACTAAATGCAAAAATGAGCATGGAGAGACGTTTGAAGGGATTTTTTAACTGAGCTGAATCAAATGATGATTAGAAGACAGCCATAGCCTGTGATCCCAGCACTCAAGAGGCTGAATGAAGTTGGAGGGCCATGAGTTCAAAGCCAACCTTGGCTACACAGGGAGATCCTATCTTTAAGTGGAGGGTGGAAGGGGAGGGGAATCTGGGAGTGGTTGGAAGTGCATATCTTTAATCCCAGCACTCTGAATGCAGGGGCAGGTGAATCCTTTTGAGTTCAAGGTCAGCTTTGTCTACATAGCAAGTTCCAGGACAGCCATGACTAAGTAGTGAGACCCTATCTCCAAAAAAAGGAAGGGCACAGGAAGAGAAGAGGAAGGGACAAAAAAAGATGATTAGGTAATGTTACAGAAACTTCTAACCCTGAGAGAAGATTTACATTATTCATTAGTATCTTCCTTTGAAGAAGGTATGTAGGATAGGGATGATAAGGAGTCTTCATGGAGTTAGTGGAGAATTTCAAACACATTGGTGTTTAAAAGTGCTACTTAGATCCATTTATTTCAGTAACTGTTAATACATAGACTTGTCATAAAGTTGTTTTGAGACAAGGTCTCACTCTATAGCCCAGGCTAGCCTGGAAATTGGTATGCAGTTCAAATTGACCTAAAACTTATAGAAGTCCTCCTGCCTCAGCCGTCCACATTCTGGGATGACTGGAGAGGGCCACTTCCCTTGTTATAAAGTTTAAATATACTTTAATTACTGGTTTTGCATTTGGGGTTTTCATTTTTTTTTAGGTTTGGATTATTTTGTGTTGTGTTGTATTTAGAGATAAGTGCCTGGGCCTGGAATTCATAAAACCTCCTTTCTCCTGCTGAGTTCTGGGATAGGCATATTGATTGTGTCTAGCTCTATATTGGTATTTTTAAGTATATTTGAATAGGGGTTTGAATATAAATATAATATCATAAGCTCTGTGCTAAGTACAGTATCCATGCACTGTGTAGGAATTTTCTGTCAGTGACAAGACTGCATATATGAAAGTAATTCCCTAAAATTCTGTTACCTAGTGATGCTGTGGCCGCTTTGTGTACCTTCTATTATATTCTTATAGTGATCAGATTGCAAATGACGCATGTCTTAGCATGTCTCCCTATGGTGATATATATTAATAGACAAACATGACCACTTACAGGCTTGTGATTTAATAATTGAAAATGAATGACTCTTATAACTACTACTTTGTAGTTTTGACCTTTCCAAATGACTTTAAGTTCTAAAGGGGCTTGCTGACGAGTCTGATGACCTGAGCTTGACCCCTAGAACCAGCATGGGTGGACAGAGAGCATCAGCTCCTACAGGTTGTTCTCTGACCTTCACCTGTGTGCCCTGACATGTCACACACACACACACACACACACACACACACACACACACACACACACACAGAAATACATAAAAAAAGTAATTCAAGCTATTTTAACTAGTTATATAGAGAGGGAAGGAAGAAATAACTCTGCTACCAGTGCACTTAGTTGCCCGTTCTCTCACCCAGTTCAAGTTTGCCTCCAACTCTAGGTCCTCCCGTCTCCTGAATGGTAGGGACGATAGGCAGATATCCACTATGCCTAGCTGTGTGCCCTTTGTGTGTGTGTGGTGGTGGAGATGAAGTCCAGTGTCTTGCATAGCTCACTCTGCAAGCTTAAAGTGGCGTGCTTTGACATTCACAGTCAAGCTGGTATGGGGGTGCACGTGCATGGAGAGGCAGGAGGGTCAGAAGTTCAAGGTCATCCTCAGCTGAAAAAAAGTTTGAGGCCAGTCTAGGCTACATGAGACCTCGTGTCAGATGGGGAAAAGGGTGTAACATTTCCTGCCATACCCCTTGCATCTCCTCAGCAGGCCCATGCTGATGTCCACAAGGCTTGGCTGCTCTTTCTTATTTCCATGACTTAATTCTTTACTTTAGAATATTCCCTGGGGTTGGAGTGATGGCTCAGTGGTTAAAAGCACATGCCCTTCTTGCGGAGGACTTGCATTCAGTTCCTAGCAGGACCTGAGTTCAATTCCCAGCACCCATATCTGGCAGCTCACAGCTGCCTGTAACTCCTGCTCTAGGCAGTCTGGCACCCTCTGTCCTCTTTACTCGTGTGCAAACATATACATGTATCCTTAAATAAATGATAATAAAAATATTTCTTAAAAAAGAATATTTCCTGTGCAATGCTGTTCTAAAACATACTGTTTTGTGTATATTTGAAGGGAAATCAATCTTGTTATTCTAAAAAATTTTAATGCCTTATAAATGTTACTTGTTCTGTATAATACAAGCTTTTTCTCTAAGATGTCATTTTGTTTTTTTGTTATTTAATGTTTTCTTTTTCTTGTTTTTTTAGGATGAAACTTTCAGCTGCACTTAAAAATAACATGGAAAAGGTGGGCGTTGAGAGTAGGTATGACTTTTTACTTTTTCCAGGATTTGGAAAGAATGGGGACAATAAGGGAGGTATGCAAATGATTTTAGATTGTGACTTTAAAAAAATGTGCATGAGCCAGTTGTGGTGGTACATAGCTTTAATCCCAGCACTGGGAGGCAGAGGCAGGAGGACCTCTGTGAGTTTGAGGCCAGTCTAGTCTATTGAGTGAGATCCAGGACAACCAGGGCTATGTAGAGAGAGACCCTGTCTCAAAAAACTTAGACAAATAAACGTGTGTGCGTATGTGTGTGTGTGAGGACAACTTGAAGGAGTCACTCAGTTTTCTCTTGACATATGGGCCCCGGGAATTGAACTCAGGTCCTCCAGTAACAACTTAATGAAACAGGACAGTCCTTGTTTTTCACTGGTAGAAATGAGCGTGTTTTACCTGCCTGGGATACAGGGTGAGTTTAATGAGACCCTGTCTCAAAAAGTTTTTTAAAAAAAAAGGAAGGTCTGGGATGCAGCTTAGCCGTAGATCACCTAGCTAGCACGTATGACACCAAGTTCAGTCGCAGTGCTGAAAAGGTGGGAGGGACAGAAGAGGGAAGGAAATTAGATGCTGGTTCTGGTTAGAGTTTGTTAAGAAGTGTAAATAAAAGTCCTAGAAATCCTAAGAGTCTCCCCTCAGGCCACATCTTCGATCTTTCTTCCCAAGGCTCTCAAAATCTTATGATCTAATATACCCTCCCATGAGCACCAGAGCTCTGGGATGGATCTGGACACCTCTCCCGTCTGGATGTCTTCATTCAGGCCGATTTGTAACCTCTTGATATTCCTGCTGACTCAGATTACAGATCCTAAACTCTGAGGTTTCAGAGCCAGATGTGGAGACACACGCCTTAAGCTCAGCTCTTAGGAGGCAGAGGTTGGCAGATCTCTGTGATTTTGAGGCTAGTCTTGACTCTCGTGAAACCCTGTCTCAAAAAAAATTTTTTAAAACATTTATTTATTCACCTTGTGTGGGGATGAGTGGGTATGACCCCCCCCTTGGAAATCAGAGGACAACTTGCCAGAGTCACATCTCTCCACCGTTGGTGTCTAGGGATCAGACTTGGCTCATTAGGCTTGGCAACAGGCACCCTTACTTACTCAGCCCTCTCACAAAGCCTTAAAACACTTTTGTAGTGAAGCTGGAGAGATGGCTCAGCAGTTAGATCTAGCCGCTCTTCCAGAGGACCCCGGTTCAATTCCCAGCACCCACATGACAGCTTACAGCCATCTGTAACTCCAGTTCTAGGGAATCCAATGCCATTTTCTGGCCTCTGAGGGCACTAATGCACATTTGATGCACGCACATACATCAGGTGAAACACCCATACACATAAAATAATTTTAAAAACAAAACAGTTTTATGTTACAGGAGCAAAGTGCAAGTTAGACTCACCATACCTACCGGATACCTCATGAAAACAAAGTTCAAATAGACCAAGCAGTGTCTGTAGCATGTTTTGGAGTTTACAGCTGTTAACAGTCACTTGAATAGGGCCATTTTTAGTGTGGACATCTCTCGCTCCTGGGTTGTGGCACCTTAGATTATTGTGTGAGCAAGCTGGAGCCCAGTGTAAACAGTAAAACCACTTGGCCGGTCAAAAACCACCGGCAAGCCCTTAATTAGACACTCTCATCTCACCATTAGCCAGCCAAATGTTTCTTTACTTGGCTTCAGTAAATACGTTACAGAAGTCCCTCCTCTGTCCCCTGGCTCTAGGAAACCACTCAACCGCTGGACCCTGGGGTGCCCCAAGCCCAGGTCCAGGCTGCTCAAATAGCTCATTTTTTTATTGTTGTTTTGGGTTTGGTTTTCTTGTGTTCTTTCTTTGATTTTGAGATAAGGCCTTTCCATGTAGCCCAGGCTGGCCTTGAATTAATTATGTGGTACAGGCTGGCTTCAAACTCAAATCCTGCCTTACCCTCCTGAGTCCAGGAATTGCTGGCTTTGGCCGCTATACCCCATTTATGCAGTCAGGGATTAAATCTAGACCATGGTTTGTTCAAATGTGTTCATTCTAGGCAGGCAGTCTGCCAACCAAGCTACATTCCCAGCCCCAAGGTTTACTTTTATTACTTGATATGGATAAGTGTTTGTGGGTGTGTGTGTATGTGCACCACATGTATGCAGTGCCTGCAGAGGCCAGAAGAGGGCATCAGATCCCTGGAACTGAAGGTGCAACTGGACTGTTGTGTGAGCTATCATGTGGTAGCTGGGAACCCAAACTGGGTCTTCGGCAAGAGCAGTAAGTGCGCTTAACCCCTGACCTACCTCTTCAGCCCTGAGATTTATTCGTTTTAGCTGAAGTAAATAAGTCATATTTTTGTTCCCTTTGCAGTGTGCTCGCTGATGACCTGAAGCACATATTAAAGCTGCAGAAGTTGATAATGAAGTCACAGGAGGTAAGCTGGCACGTGGGGTGCTTGCGTGTTTCATAATTTTGATGACATCTTGCTGCTAACTGTATGACACAAGATTGAGACGTTCAGTGGGACTATGTGTCTACAGATCGCTTTCCTTAGGTTGTTTTATCATAGAGCTTACTTGTTACTGATGTTGCAAATTATCAATATAATTTAAGTGACTATTTCCTTCCTCTGGCTTTGTGGAAATAGGGGAATTGAAAATCTCAGCTTCAGGACAAGTATTAATGCATACGCCTCTGATCCTAGCACTGAGGAGGCAGAGACCGGGATCAGTTCAGTCTTTCTTGAGTCCATAGTGAGTTGAGGCTAACCTGGGCTATTTGAGAGATAGCTGGGTGTAGTGGGACATGCCTTTGCCTAATCCCAGCATGCAGAGTAAGTTCAAGGCCAGCTATATAGGAGATTTGTTTCAAAATAAAGCACAAACAAAAATAAAGATTAAAAAAAGGGGGAAATTGGAGCTTAAGAAAATCAGACTATGTGAAACTCAGTGATGTATTATCAATTTATCATTGAGTGACATGCTTTAATTTCATTTTGATAAACAGGAGTCTTCGGAATTAGAGGCAAAGCTGCTTGATGTTAGGAAGAAGAGACTTCGTATGTAGACTATGTTTAAAATTTTCTTGCAGTTGTGTGTGTGAGTGTGTCTGTGTGTCTGTGTATGTGTGTATGCAAACACATGCACATCCCCTGAGACGCTCCCGTGGAGGTCAGTGACAACCCTTAAGAGTCTTTCCTTCTGCCACGTCAGGTCTCAGGTTGGGAGCAAGGACCCTTACTCACTGGTCTGTCTCACTAGCCCTTGGTTTTGGTTTTCCAGACAGGTTTTCTCTGTGTAGTCCTGGCTTTCCTAGAACTCTGTCTGTAGACCAGGCGGGCCTTGAACTCACAGAGCTCTGCCTCTGCCTCTGAGTGCTGGGATTAAAGGTGCGCACTACTGCCACCTGGCCTCACTGGCCCTTTTAATTATTTAATTACTTATGGAACACATTTTTATCTACTTTAGCTTTTAACAGGGACAGATTTCTCAGCAGCTGATAAATTTAATTTTCCAAATTTCTGAACGTGGCAGTTAAGGAAATTGGGTGTGAGATGCATTTTGCTTAGGTTTTGTTGTTTTAGAGCTTTAAACCACAGTCAGCTGTGGTGGCACATGCCATAAAGCCAGCACTCTGAAAGCTTAGACACAGGGATCAGGAAGTCAGGTCATGTTCTACTTTATAGTGAGTTCAAGGCCAGCCAGGATTACATGAGAGCCTGTCTCAAAATAAAAAAAAAATTAAAAAATAATTACAATATGAGTACATTCTCTCAGTGAAGAATCAAATGATAGAGAAAATATAGTAAGAAGTCATGCCCCTCTCTTTGCGACTTCAGTTTCGTGTATGTCATTGTAGAGTCTTTCCATAGGAACATGTTTACAGTGTGCATAATTTCTCAGTTATCATTGTAGATGCTTCCACGGTCTTAGCACCTAATTTATTACAATGTAATTGTACTAGCACTCGAAAGGACAGAGGTTCGCCACTTGTTCAAAACTCAGCCTGAGGGCTGGAGAGATGGCTCAGCGGTTAAGAGCACTGGCTGCTCTTCCAGAGGTCCTGAGTTCAATTCCCAGCAACCACATGGTGGCTCACAACCATCTATAATGAGATCCGGTGCCTTCTTCTGGCCTGCAAGCATGCATGTAGGCAGAACACTGTATCCATAATAAATAAATAAATCTTTTTAAAAAAAAAAAAAAAACCAGCCTGAGCTACATAGTGTACAGCAGGCTAGACAGGAATTTATAGCAAGACTTTTTAAAAATATATATATTTAAATATATGTATGTATGTATATGAATCTTATGGCATAAGATTCCTTTTAGTTGAAACTATTGAAATATATATTTCTTTTGTTTGTTTGTTTCTCGAGACAGGGTTTCTCTGTGTAGTTTTGGTGCCTGTCCTGGATCTTGCTCTATAGATCAGGCTGTCCTCGAACTCACAGAGGTCTGCCTGGCTCTGCCTCCTGAGTGCTGGGATTAAAGGCATGCACCACCACCACCCGGCCTTGTTTTTGTTTTTATGTCCAGACTGCAGTTTCCCCTCCCTTTTCTCCTCCCCCATTCACTCCTGGGTTTCTCTTCAGAAAGGGCAGGCCAGCATGGTATATCATGTTGCAATGAGACTAGGCACCTCCTCTCCTGTTGAGGCTGGATGAGGCAACCTAGTAGGAGGAAAGGGTCCTAGAAGGAGATAACAGAGTCAGAGGCAGCCCCCTGCTCCCACTGTTCGGGGTCCCACAAGAAGACCACGTTACACAGCTGTAACATATATGCAGAGGGCCTAGGTCCGTCCCATGCAGGCTCCCTGGTTGTCGGTTCAGTCTCTGTGAGCCCCTGTGAGCCCAGGTTAGTTGATTCTCAGGTTTTCTTGTGTCCTTGATCCCTCTGGCCCCTACAATCCTTCCTCCTAGGGCAGGGATTTTTGTTCATTGGTGTGGAGGTCTCAGGCAGACTCTAGACTGGGATTACATGTATAGGCTGTCTCATTGGTTACTTGTTTATTAAGTTGTCCTATGGGTCATGGGAACACATGCCTTTAAGTAGGTAACTCTACATAGTGAGTTTCAGGCCAGCCAGGACTATAGAGAGAGACCCTGTCTTTAAAACAAAACAAAACATGCTGGGCAATGGTGGCACACGACTTTACTCCCATCTTTCGGGAGGCAGAGACAGTCGGATCTCTGTGAGTTTGAGGCCGGCCTGGTCTACAAAGTGAGTTCCAGGACAGCCAGGACTGTTAGACAGAGAAACCTTGTCTCAAAAAACCAAAAATAACCAAAACATGCCAGGTGGTGGTGGCACACACCTTCAATCCCAGCACAGTGAGGCAGAGGCAGGCCATATAATATTGTTTTATGTTTAACCTAACAGAATTAAAACAAACTTCAAGAAGCAAGCTTTTAGAAATACAAACCGAGAAGAGCAAACAGAAGGAGGATCTGGACAGTATGGAAAATTCGGAAATAATCAAGACCATGCAAAAGAAGCTGCAGACGGAGATAAAGATTACCACAGTTATTCAACATGTGTTCCAGGTAACAGTTATATAAATTAGGAACAGAGGTAGCTGGACATGGGGCACACACCTGTAATCTGAACACTTGGGAGAGAAGAGCAGGAGGATCAGGAATTCAAGGCCATGACTCAAAAAAACAGAAACGGGCTGGAGAGTTGGTTCCTTAGATAGGAACACAGGCTGCTCCTCCAGAGGACTCAGGTTCAGTTCATAACTCTGTGTAACTCTAGTCCCAAGGGATCTGATCTCCTCTTCTGGCCTCAATAGCCCTGATGAGCAGATAGGCATGTAGATTTAAAAAAAAAAAAAATCCATACATATAGAAACAAAAGGTGTTTTTTTGTTTGTTTGTTTTTGTTTGTTTGTTTTTTGGGTTTTTTTTTTTTTTTTTTTTTTTTGGTTTTTTGAGACAGGGTTTCTCTGTGTATCAGTGGCTGTCCTGAAACTCACTCTGTAGACCAGGTTGGCCTCGAACTCACAGAGATACACCTGCCTCTGCCTCCCAAGTACTAGGATTAAAGGTATGTGTCCCTACCACCTGTCAAGAATGTCCCTTCTATAGGCCAAAATTCTTAATATTTTTGTACATAACATAACACTTTCTAAAATCCATCTAAACATTATTGCAATCAATAATTTACTATCATAGAGCCATTGTTTATCAAAGGGTAATGACCAGAATTCTCATTAATTATGATCCTAATCATTTCTTCATTGTCTACTCATTGTCTGCCATAAAAATGTTTTTTACTGTTCTTAAAGGTTTGAAACATTGATGAACTAAACTTTTTTTTTCCTCTTTTGAAAATAAAATGTATTGGTTATAGTTCCTGTTTCACCAGAGAGGGACGAGAGTGCACACGGACAGTGCAAAGTTAGCCTGACCCCAGGCGACGGTACTTTCCCTGTAGTCTGGGGAGCTCTGCAAGTGTTCTTTTTTTTTTTTTTCTTTTGAGACAGGGTTTCTCTGTAGCTTTGGAGCCTGTCCTGGAACTCACTCTGTAGACCAGGCTGGCCTCGAACTCACAGAGATCCACCTGCCTCTGCCTCCTGAGTGCTGGGATTACAGGCATGCGCCGCCACCGCCTGACTGCAAGTGTTCTTAATGAGTAAAAGCTATCCAGGGAACCCACAGGTGAACACTGGAATACATACCATCCAGTGTCATGCAAGGTGAGGATGCCACTGTTGCAGGGGAAAACTGAGGGTGTGGTACTGTTTTTCCTCCTGATCATAGTGCTGCATACCACTAGATGCTCAGTATACATTAGATGAGATAGTCCAAGGACACTGGGATATCTCTCAGTTGATAGAGTGTTCACCTGGCAGCCACAAAGCCCTGGGTTTGGTCCCCAGCCCATGCGACCTGGACATATTGGCAGAGACTTATAATCCCAGCACTGAGTGAGTGGAGGAAGGAGGGCCAGAAGTTCAAGGTCATCCTCAGCTGTATAGTTGATGCATAGTAAGTTCGGTGCCAACCTGGGCTACATGGAACCTGTCCGGGGGGGAAAAAATCAGGAAAGATTTGTTAAAATCTTGTTAAATTAAGTACTTAATTTTCTTTTAATTGCAGGGCCTTATTTTGGGGAGTAAAATCAACTGGGCAGAGGATCCTGCCCTCAGGGAAATCGTGTTGCAGCTGGAGAAGAATCTCACCACCATCTAATAAGAATCCTGCTTTGGCATTTGAACATTGTTTTTGTGCCCAGTCTGTCATTTAAATAGCGGAGTTCGTGGGAAATGTAAGAAGTGGTTTTGGAACTGTTCTGATGCTTCAGTTCTGAGGGCTTGAGTTGATGATATGACATGAAATCTTTTATTTTTAATATGATCACTAAAGAAACTGGCATACTCTGCAGGAGTCTGAACACTGTAGTCTTGGAAAGAAGGCATCTGTCTGGTCCAACTATCACAGAATGTGACATCTTCACAACCATTTTCCCGGTAGTGCCTTTCAGGATGTATCTGTGCATTGGTTTGTCAACCAGCACATTAGAAAAGCATCCACAGTGTAAAGGGTCGTTGATTGTTTAAGTAAGGTTGTGGGTTGTGACTTTTTCTTTTTTTCCCCTTCTCTATTTAGCAAGCATTTTATTTTTATAAGTTAATGAATAAAAAGAATCAGTGTTACTATCTTATTAATTAAAAAAGAAAATTTACAGTGGTTGAGATCTCTGGCTGCTCTTGTTGCAGGGGACCGAGATTCAGTTCCCAGCACCCACATGGCTGCTCACAACCCTCTGCAAGATGTCAGGGACTCTGACATCATCTTCTGGCCCCAGCCAGGTACCAGGCATACATGTGGAGCATGTATATACATGCAGGCAACACACACATACATATAAAAAACAAATCTTTAAAAGAATTAAAACTGGACATCTTATAGACTCCGTGTTTTGTTTTTGGATAACTCTTGAATATTTGGAGGTTGTGCTGGTCAGTGTTAATTATCTGCCTGACAAAATCTACAGTCATCTGGGAGATGGGTCCGTGGCACGTCTGTTGGGGATTGTCTTGACTGCCTTAATTACACTGAGAAGACCTGCCCGCTGTGGGTGGCCCCATTTACTGCCTGGGCTCCTGGGAGGTGTAAGTAGAGAAAGGGACTTGAGCAGCAGCATGCAATCACTTCGGTCTTGATGTTGGACTTGCTGCTTCAGACCCCGATGCCAGGACGTCCCCAGCATAACAAACTTTGCCCTTACTGTGACCACACCTTTTATCCCAGCACTCAGGAGGCAGAGGCAGGCAGAGCTCTGTGGACTGAGGTCAGGGGAAAGAGAGGCAGGCATGAGGACAGGAAAGGAGGTATTGCTGTTTGAATCTGAAATGATCCCGTACTCACAGTCACCAGCTTGTGACACTTTTTATGGCTGCAGTGCTTTTAGATGGTAGGTGCTGGCTGTGGCTGTAACTCAGAGGTATTGCATTTGCTTAGCATGCACAAGCCCCGGGGTTGGATCTCTAGCACTGGGTGTAGAAGGGACTCGCTAAAGGAGGCCACCAGGGGTGGGCCTCAGCCTGCTGATCTTTGCTTAGCTGCCTGTGCCAGGAGAAGCACGTGCCCGTGAGTCACATGCTTCCTGCATATCTTCCTGCTGTGACCTGTAAAACTGTGAGCCTAAGCCAATCCTTCCTTCCATCACTGCTAGCTGTTGTACACAGCAGTGAGAAAAGGAATGAGGGGGTTACTGCATCTTTACCATTTGTGCTCAGGACCTTGGAAGGGAATATTTATTTGGACTGATGGTTTCAAAGGTTTTAAACCATCCATGGTTTCGATTTGAATCTGTGGTGTGGCAGACAACATGGCGGAGAGGGCCTGGGGAGTCAGAGCTGCTGAAGAAGTAAAGCAGAACAAGTGCTCACTCCTTGTGATTCATCTTTCTCCCACTGGGTCTCACATCTTAACGGTTCCCAGCAGTTCCTCAGACCAGTGACTGGGCCTTTAATGCGTGAGCTCTGGAGGGACACTTCAGATCAGAATGTAACCCAGACTGGCCTTGAACTCACTCTAACTGAAGCTGACCCTGAATTCCTGATCCTTCTGCCTCTACCCACTGAGTGCTGCAGTTACATGTACCTGCGTATCCAATATGCAGTCATCTTTCTAAATGGAACATAAATATAGAGATGAACTCAAAAGCTAAATAAAAAAATCAATCAATTAACTAATTAATTAATTAAAAGGCATATTCAAGCCAGGCAGTTGTGGTACACACCTTTAATCCCAGCACTTGGAGGCAGAGGCAGGTAGATATTTTGAGTTCGAGGCCAGCCTGGTCCACAGAGCTAGTTCCAGGACAGCCAGGGCTACACAGAGAAGCTCTTCCTTTGGAAGAACAGCCAGTGTTCTTAACCACTAAGCTATCTATCTATAGCGCCCCCCCCCCCCCTTTTTAATCAGTGAAATTCAGCAAGTCTTGTGTCTGTAATTCCATCACTTGGAGGAAAGCTGAGGCAGGATAATTGAGAGTTGGAGGCCAGCCTGGGCTATGTAGTGAGACCTGGTATCATCAACAACAGAAAAGCAAGCTAGACTGGGTACATTATATTCCATCATACACTGAGATCTGCCAGTAGATTCATGTCACTGTCAGAGAAAGGGCATGGAACAAGACATTCAGAAAGGGGTCAAAGGCCGAGGGAGATAGGAACAGTAAGAGGAGAGAGTATAAGAGCTACAGTGAGATGGCATGTTTAAAAAACAACAAAACCATAGCCAAGGGTCAGTAATTACATCACCTGATGACAGCCAGAGGCTGGGTCCCTGGAACGGGAGATGAAGATAGGATTTGTGGACTGAGACAGTTTACTCTTTAGCTTCAGCAACTTTCGTTGGTTCCATGCTAGAGAAAACTAATCCAGAAGTATGGAGAGCCACTGGTAGTGAAAGTCCATGAGAGTATACAGCAGTGACAACTAGAGTTCAGAAGGTCAACCTAACGGAACTAAGGGTTCTGTTAGAGGAAACCAGCACACAAGGTGTTATGGAATTACTGCCTTTTGAATGAACTGGCTGTTTCTTTTTGTTTGTTTGTTTGTTTGTTTCTTGTTGTAAACTTCTTGTGTAATAACAGCTATGATTCTCCCCATTTACAGTGCATCTCTATGTTATGTGTACATGTAGTCTCACGATTGCATCTCAATCTTGGGTACAACTTTCCCTATACATTTGGGGTAATTGGACAACTGTCCCCACCTGTGTTTATTTTTCATTAACATATATCTGGCCAGGGCCATTCTCCGGACAAAAGTATTTCAGCAAAGATACCTTTTTCCCAAGGACAAAACTGCACATAGATAAACATTAGCTCATCTCACTCACAGATAGAGAAAAGAGCCACTAACAATTAAATCCTCAACCCCTTACCTTCTCCCCGGGTTATTATACAAGACCCTAATTTAAGAGATTACTGCTCACATTCCTGGGATGATGTTTTAGCCATTGCTAGATACTGAGTTAAGGCAGTTACTTCCCACTGACCCAAGGAGTTGCCTCCAGGCCAGGCAGGCAATAAGTGCCAAGCTTCTTTCTTGCGCAAATTAAGTTTTTATTCCTCCTCAGCCAGGTGCTAGTCCTAGATTTTCTCCTCAGCAATTACTGCTAGTGAAAGTGCTTTTACTAACCGAATACTACATGCTCTGACATAGGTTGCTTAGCCACCTAACATATGTCCCCCTCCCTATCAGAAAGCAGCTGCAGCGGGGATGAGCGGGAAAAGTGGCGCCAAAGACAGTTTACTTTCTTGTGACTTACTGACCCCTAACAGTCCTACCTAGCCATTTCTAGATTATAGTTTGAGCACGTAAATTCCTTAATTGATCTTAGCCTTTAGTTGACCCTACCAGAGAACTCCCCTTTAGTCACTCCCCTTTTGGGTTGTAATTGGAAGCTGACAATTAATTGCTTTATGTGTGGGTCCTTATCACCTCTCTCTGTGACCCTGAAAACTTCAAGCCTCATGCTGCTTTGCCAAAGAATTGCTGTGTGTGTATATATGTATATATACTCGCTCTCTGAGAGCACAGAGAGGATGGATGGAGAAGAACAAAGATGAGGACAGAGATGGAAAGAACTAGATAGAGATGAGAGAACAGCAGGAGGGACGGAGAGCAGGAGGGACCGAGAGCAGGAGGGACTGAGAGCAGGAGGGACCGAGAGGAGCTAAGTAAGAGTAGGAAAGAAACTGTGCGGATAGAATCACCATAGAAGAATAAAGTGAATGGACTAAAGAACTCTATGTGCATAGATTCATTGAATATCCCTCAGATTAGGATCCTCAGCTGGTTGGCAGACTTCCACGGACCCTGGGAGCAAACAATATAGGCTGGACCTATTATTGTTTGTGTTACAGAAGGGGCAGAATTCATGAAGGCACGTGAGCGCTGATACTCAGAAAGAAGCCATCAGGAGGACTAGGGAGATAGCTCAGTGGGCAAATGCTTGCTGTGGGCCTGTCTGAGGGCCTGAGTTCAGATCCCCGGAACCCACATAAAGCTGGACATGGTAGCATGCACACCTGGGATCTCAGAACTCCTACACTGAGATCAGAGGCAAAGATGAGAGAGTCCTCAGAAGCTGGGAGCCAGCTAGCCTGGTACATACAGGAGTGAACAAGAAGTCCTGTCTCGAGGTGGAAGGTAAAGACTGACTCCCAAAGTTGTCCTCTGACCTTGACACATGCTAAGGTATACGCACACCCACACTAATCATATAAACATGCACATATACATATCATACACATGTCCACACAATTTTTTTTTTTCAAATAGGAGCCAAGGGGTCAGAGAAATTGCTCAGTGGCTGCAAGCACTTACTGCTTTTTCAGAGGACCCAAGTTCAGGCTCCAGCATCAACAACATGGAAGATCACGACAGTCTGTAACTCCAGTTCCAGGGAGCCTGACTTTCTCTTGGCCCCCAAGGACACTGCATGCATATGCACACATACACACACACATAACACATAAATAAAAATAAATCATTTTTGGTGCGTGTTTGTTTTCAAAACGTGGTTTCTCTGTGTAACAGTCCTGGTTGTCCTGGATCTCACTTTGTAGACCAGGCTGGCCTCGAACCCACAGAGATCTGCCTGCGTCTGCCTCCTGAGTGCTGGGACTAAAGGGGTGTGCCACCACGTCTGGCTTAAAATAAATCTTTTTTAAAAATAAAAAACTGGCGCCTGGCGGTGGTGGTGCACGCCTTTAATCCCAGCACTCGGGAGGCAGAGGCAGGCGGATCTTTGTGAGTTCGAGGCCAGCCTGGTCTACAAAGTGAGTTCCAGGAAAGGCACAAAACTACAGAGAAACCCTGTCTCGAAAAACCAAAAAAAAAATAAATAAATAAAATAAAATAAAATAAAAAATAAATAAAAAACTGAAAAAAAAAAATAAAAATAAAAACATAGCCGGGCAGTAGTAGCGCACGCCTTTAATCCCAGCACTCAGGAGGCAGAGCCAGGCAGATCTCTGTGAGTTTGAGGCCAGCCTAGTCTATAGAACAAGATCCAGGACAGGCACCAAAGCTACACAGAGAAACTCTGTCTCAAAAAAACCAAAAAAAAAAAAAAAAAAAAAAAAAAAAAAAAAGAAAGAAAGAAAAGAAACTGAAGCTGCTGAAGCTGTTGTGACAGGTCTTTCTTTGGACCACCAGCTCTCAAACAATGACATGGAGACTTTTTATTGATTATGAAAGCTTGACCTTACCTTAGGCTTATTTCCAAATACTTCTCAAAACTTAAATTAACCCATTTATATTAATCTATGTTCTGCCAAGTGGCTCATTACCTCTCCTCAGTACCATACATCTGACTTCTTCTGTGTCTGGCAAGTGAATCTCCTGTGCCTCAGATTCTTTCCCAGAGTTCCTATCTCTCTCCAGAAGTCCTGCCTATCCTCTCCTGCCTAGCTATTGGCCATTCAGCTCTTTATTAAACCAATCAGAACGTAAGAAAGGACAGAGACATATCTTCATGCAGTGTACAAAAAGATTATCCTAACATCTCCCCCTTTTAGTCCAACAAAAGGCTTTTCACTAACATCAATAAACTATATACTATAAGAACAATTGTCAGGTAAGAATTACATTCACAATGTCCAGTTTATATTCGGCAAATTTGGTTTAAGTGCTCTATTATCTATCTTATCTTGGTGAGTCCAAAGTTTGGTACATAAATCACTTTCTATCACAACTTGTATTGCCAACCTAAAAAATCTTTTTAGACCTTAAAACATTTTCTTAGATAAACAATTTAAGCTTTTATGTCTCTCAACTTTTATAAACTTTACATATTTTTTTGTAAGTTTCTTTTCTGAATTTGGTAACAAGAAAAACTTTAAAACCGTAACTATCTAATCTTGAACCCCTGACCTGAGAAGGATGTAATATTACCTCTTCCAAACAACTTCCAAAAACTAGGAAATGACAGAGACAGCTGGCTAACTGGACAGTCGAGTCACTCAAGGTTCCTCTGCAACACTGGAGCATCCGTCTTCAGCCTACAAGCCCAGATTATCTGACAGACTTTTTTGTGAAGCAGGAATTTTGAAGGACTGTCCTTTCTTGTCTTGGCAAAGTTTAGCAGTTGACTTCCTTTGTGACCTACTTGTCCAATTTGGACAGCATACTGTCAACAGTTGAGGCAAGGGCAGTTTCTTACCCAGTGGCTAACTTTGCCACATTTAAAGCAAACTCTGTATGGGGGTTCTTTGGTGCCTATCATCTTCTTTGAAGTAGATTGGTGCTGCCAGGAGCAGATGTATCTCACTGTCATGAAAAGCATTATGTAATTAAAACAACTTAAATGCCACATTCTGTAGATCTCTGAAGTGTTTGAAGACCATCTATTTATCTCAACTGTATCTTTATTTAACCTTGAAAACATCCCTAACAAGACTATAAGTTTTATTGTTATAGGTGACTAACTACTAACTTGCATTTCCTAATTATCCTAGTTTTGGTTTTAGTTTTGTTTTTTTGATTTTGTTTGTTTGTTTGTTTGTTTTGTTTTGTTTGTTTGTTTTTGAGACAGGGTTTCTTTGCATAGCCCTAGCTGTCCTGGAACTAACTCTGTAGACCAGGCTTGTCTTGAACTCAGAGATCCACCTGCCTCTGCCTCCCAAGAGCTAGGATTAAAGGCATGTGCCACCATTGCCTAGCTAACAGTTTGTTATTATGTATACAGTGTTCTACCTGCATGTATGCCTGCAGGCCAGAACAGGGCACTAGTTCTCATTATAGATGGTTGTGAGTCACCATGTGGTTGCTGGGAATTGAACTCAGGAACTCTGGAAGAGCAGCCCATGCTCTTAACCTCTGAACCATCTCTCCAGCTCCCACCAGTTTGTAATAGTAGCTTTCAAGGACTAGAACTTTACATTACATTTTTTAATGAGTTGCATAGGTATAATACATTAACCAAGGGTAAAAACATATACCTTATGTTGGAACAAAAATCATCTTAAATTTGTATCAATATACAAAAACCCATACCAATGTAAAATATTTGAAATTAATAGTTGCTTTTTAGTTTAAAAGTAGATTCAATAATCTACCCTTTTATCCTATCATTCTTATATTTCTTCCCTTTTTTCTTTTCATCTCTCATCCCCCTTTCTCCCCCAACACTTTATAGGAGCGAAAAAAGGATAGAAGAAAGAAAAAGAAAGAGATTCCTTAATCTAGCCTCCTATGCTTAATTTCCTCCCTGACCATGACCAATAACAACTTGCAACTAACCCCCCTAAACAACAACAAATATCCATAACCCATCAAACATCAAAAAACCACCTCTTGGGAATGTGGGTGTCTTGTTCTTAAAATTGCTTCCTGCTGTCTGAAAGTAATGTCATATTTAGGGGACCCTGAGAAAATTAAGATAATGGTCAAGTCCTAGGAAAACTAGCTGTATCATTCATTGTCTTGTCTCTGTGTGATGGGAAGTTTCAGGGATTAACTGAAGTCCTGGCTGGAGTAGTCTGAGGCTGGACCATCTTAGCTAGCCACTTTGAAGTTGTCCTACATGCTGATTTTTGAGGAAACGGCAACATAGGCATTGTGAGAGGCTGGATCACCTAGGCTACTTGTCTGTGGAGGCCCAAATTGCTGAGGGTCAGAGAATCTGAGCTTACTTTACCCAGCAGGGCTGCATAAGGGGATGATTTGACCACAGGCCTGGTTACCAGGTGTTTGGAAGGGTCTACATTTTGTGCTGTGCAGTGTGATTTGATCTTGCAAGGGGGAGGTCTTTTGCCCTGCCCCTTGGCATTGTTATAAAAAGCCTTTTTGAATAATGGAAAAGGCTGTTGGGTAATGACTCAGGTCCTCCCGAAGCTATCCTGTGTTTCTGTCGGTCTCCTCTTTGCTATCTTTTTATTTAATATTTTCTTATCCCTCTCTCCTCATAAGAACTTGGAAAGGTGGGAGCTGGTCTCCCACACTTGTCTTCATTGGTGTCTGGTCCTTTTGTTCTGAAAGCACACAAACTTTCAAAGGTAACATATATATTTGCATTAACATAAGTATGGAATGTGTGATGTGCACAAATCAGCTAAAGATGAATCTCTGCTCTATGAGCAGGTAAAAGGTATCTGTCAACTTTATAAATCCATTTGGACTGCATAACAAAACTGTAACATAAATCTCCATCCATGCCATATGAAAGGATAGCTTGTAATAATAAGTCATGAGGACTCTGTAGCCAATAGGATTTATCATGTCTCATCCAATCTCAGAGTTGTTCCCATGTAGAGGGATCAGAATATACATTACCTGTCTTGTAGTTTTTCTTGTTTTTTTCCTTCATGTCTGCAGCCAAGATATTCAGGAGGTCTCTCCCAGTCAAATAGGATCTTTATTAATTTTGAAGGAATCCATAGCTTTTCATTTCCTATGGACACAAAGGCATAATCATTTATTATATAAACAAATGCAACACATTTCCTTAATTCCATTCTGAAGTTAAGAAATCCTTAAAATATATAGGCTGGTTTAAATCAGCAATTTTTTCCACAATCCAATGTCTCTCCTCAGTTGTTGTTTATTTTGTGCTCATTAGCATTTTAAAATGTAAAGTTAGCCGGGCGGTGGTGGCCCACGCCTTTAATCCCAACACTCGGGAGGCAGAGGCAGGAGGATCTCTGTGAGTTCGAGGTCAGCCTGGTCTACAAAGTGAGTTCCAGGAAAGGCACAAAAATACAGAGAAACCCTGTCTCGAAAAACCAAAAAAAAAATAAAAATAAAAATAAAATAAAATGTAAAGTTAATAAAGCACTATTAATCTCTCTGGGGGGTCTTTGTTACCCCTTCCTGTTTATTAAGCATCTCTGTAAAGTATAATTGGATCTTTCTACAACTGCTTGTCTTGTAGGATTGTGTGGTATGCCTGTAATATGCTTTATGTTGTAATATGTAAAAAACTGTCTCATTTTCCCTGGTTGATCTGTACTCATTAGTCCAATGTCGGCCTTTGCCACACCTCTGCATATTCCAGTAGGCTGGAACCTTCTTTTTAAATTATCTCTTGAAAAAACATTATTTCTAGGAATACCTTGTCTACAGTCCCTTTTGAAATCATCTTGCTTGCCAAAGTCAACACATTTGACAGTTTGGCTTTCCTTAAAACCTTCAGAGATTACTTCTCCTATTAAAGTTGCATCATTAGTATGAGATACAGTATCAGTCATATTTCTAATCAATTCATCTGTTGGTACTGATCTTGCCTTTAGAGGCCTAATCACCTTTTTGCATTCAGAATTAGCATTTCAAAAGCCAAAAATTTGATTAATATTTGTCTGACTTCTGGATCTGATACTATTCTATTTACAGCTGAGGTCAATCTTTGCATAAAATCAATGACAGCTTTTTGGGGGGCCTTGTATAATTTTAGTAAATGACTCAGACCTCTTTCCTGATTCTTCAAACTTATCCCAAGCATTTAAGGTTGCTAAACAACATAGCACCAAGGTGTGGTCATCAAATTCAAATTGCCTTTGCAATTCAGCATACTAGCCTTCACCTAGCAACTGATCTTGGGAAATATTAATACCTCTAGCCCTATTTCATTGTTCTATGGCCCTAGCTTCCCCTTTCCACCATGTTCTCCATTGTAACTGAGGACCAGCTTCCAATATTGCTGATGCCAAATCTTTCCAGTCTTGAGGGCTAATTCTATTCTGAGTTGCCCATGAGTTTAATATCTGCTTCACATAGGGTGAATGCATACCATATGAAATGACCACTTCCTTAAATCTCCTCAAATCTAATATTTCTATAGGATTCCATTTAACTTCTTCATAACCTAATTTGGTTCAAATAACTTTGGGCTGCCCTTCTTCAGTTTCATCATGCAGTGATGTGGTAGGTTCTTGTCTAAATTCTTGTCTGTGTCTGAGTGTTTTTCTTATTTTCATTAATAAGTCTTTCTAAGACTTGTATCCTATCAGTCAACATTCATATTTGGCACAATTATCAAACCACATTTTATATTTGGCACAAAAGAACACTGTGGCTATTAAGGATAAAATATGAATTAACCAGACTCATAGTTACAATTGGCATTATGTCAATCCCAGCTAAGTTGTTTATCTCCTCATATATTGCTTCCATTTTTAAGCCATCCATAGTAGCACTATACAGGGTCGTAACACCCTGTATTATGATATTTCTCATCCTTAATGTGGAAAGGATTTTTCTTTTTAATATTATTTAACTCTCTCCTAAAGGACTTGCCAAATGTCTTACCAAATCTACTGACTTTTCAGTTTGTCTACAGAGGTATAGGTGGCAAACTTGGGCCCCTTCCATGATTTCCAAAAGTGAGCCACTTTCCCGAGTACCCAAGAGCGGCAGCAGCAGCAGTATCAGCTGGGCTGGCATGATCTCTCTGTTCTCAATAGAGTGCCAAATGTTGTGAGTCTTTCCATAGACCACCAGCTCCCAAAAAATGACATGGAGACTTTTTATTAATTATGAAAGCTTGGCCTTAGCTTAGGCTTGTTCCCAACTAGCTCTTATAACTTAATTAATGCATTTATATTAATCTGTGTTCTGCCACATGGCTCATTACCTCTCCTCAGTACCATACATCTGACTTCCTCTGTGTCTTTCAGGCGAATCTCCTTTGCCTCAGATTCTTTCCCAGAGTCCCTATCTCTCCCCAGAAGTCCCACCTATCTTCTCCTGACTAGCTATTGGCCATTCAGCCCTTTATTAAATCAATCAGAAGGTGCCTTAGGCAGGTGAGGAAAGACAGAGACACATCTTCACAGAGTGTACAAAAAGATTACCCCAACTAACTAGAAAGATGGCTCAGTAATTAAGAGCATTGACTGCTCTTCCAGAGGACCTAGGTTCAATTCCCAGTGTCCACATGGTGGCTCACAACTGTCTGTCATTCCATTGCCAAAGGATCCAGTGCCTTCTTCTGGCTCCCAGGGGCACTAGGCACACGCCTAATATGAACGTAGACAAAATATCCATACACATAAAATAAAAATAAAATAATAAAGAGCTGGATGTTGATGGCTCATACCTTTAATCTCAGCACTTGGAAGGCAAGTGGATCTCTGTGAATTCAATGCCAGCATGGTCTACATAGTGAGTTCCAGGGATATACAGAGACTTTGTTTTAACAATAAATAGATAGATAGATAGATAGATAGATAGATAGATAGATAGATAGATAGATAAATAAATAAATAAGAAAATCCATGCCAGCGTGCTTAGAAACTTTTGTTGCGTTTCTGACTTTCTGATGTTATCATCTGGTACTCTCAGGAGACTTCTTGGGATTAGAGACTTGCAGGGTTTATTTGTGTGTAAACTCTGTTCCAGGATGCTCCTGCCTCATTTTGTTCTTCTTATAGTCATTTAAAAAGCAAAGCTAAGCCGGGCGATGGTGGCGCACGCCTTTAATCCCAGCACTCGGGAGGCAGAGCCAGGCGGATCTCTGTGAGTTCGAGGCCAGCCTGGGCTACCAAGTGAGTCCCAGGAAAGGCGCAAAGCTACACAGAGAAACCCTGTCTCGAAAAACCAAAAAAAAAAAAAAAAGAAAAGCTAATTTGAATCAATTTTGAGGTTCTTTTGAGATAGGGTCTCACAGTGCAGCCCACACTCACTTGGAGCTCACTGTGTAGCTAGCTCGGGCTGGCCTCAAACGTGTGCTCTTCCTGCCCTATACCCAAGAGTGCTGAGATTGCAAGAATGAGCCACAGTGCCCAGCCAGTTTATGTAGAAGGTTACTCAAGACAGTGCCTTTCAAACGACTTCAGGATGAGAAGCTGTTTCTTTGTTCGGTTGGTTGGTTGGTTGGTTTTGGTTTTGGTTTTTCAAGACAGGGTTTCTCTGTATAGCCATGGCTATCCTGAAACTCACTTTGTAGAGCAGGCTGGTCTCAAACTCACAGACATTCCCCTGCCTCTGCCTCCTAAGTGCTCGGATTAAAGGAGTGTGCCACCACCCGGCGTATTTGGACATTTGATCGCCAGCTGATGGCTCTATGTTTTGGAAGGTTGTGGAATTTTAATTTGTTTATTTTAAATATTTTTTTAGATTTAATGTGTTTGAGTGCCTTGCCTGCATGTATGTATATATGTGCACCACAGGTATGCCTGGTACCCTGAAGTTCAGAAGATGTCATCAGATCCCCTGGAACTGGAGTTATGGATGGTTCTGAACTACCATGTGGATGCTGGGAAATAAACTCAAGTCCTCTGCAATAACAGCCAGTGCTCATAGCCACTCAGTCATTCTCCAGCCCCAGTTGTGGCATTTTCAAGAAGTAGAACGTCACAGAGGACCTGAGTCACGGAACCAGCCTTTAATAGTCTGCCCCTACTTCCTGCGGGTTCTCTAGTTCCTGGCTGCAGATGTCGTGGTACCAAATGCCTCACACTCCTGCCTCCATGCCTGCCCTGCCAGCGTCAACCATATTCCCTCAAACAAATGAAACCTTCCTCACTTCTTGCCAGTTATTCGGTCAGAACAACAAGAAAAGTAACTAATGCAGATGCTATCTGATGGCGTTTTCAGCTTTAGGGTTGGTGGTAGCTAGTGGTCCAGTAATTTAGTGAATGCATTCCAAAGATTTACCTAGTAGTTAAAAAACATGGTATTTCAGACACAGAAGTGGGTGATAATGGCTATTGCTAGGACTAAAGATAGCCTCAGATCATTTTCGCTCTTGGTCTGCAGCATTCCAACTCTCCACAAACCACACAGGCTCTGGCCAACCAGCCTGCAGAATCTTGAACATAGTGTGACTTTTGCAGGAGACTTCAGTTCATACCTGAGATGGAACATCTAGGTGGATGTTTCCAGAGGTTTAAAGACCTGACTTCTCAGACCTCAGAACTCGCAGCCTACAGAGCAGCTGTCCCTTTAAAAGCCAGTGCCCTTCCTTTACCCTTCCTTTCAGCACACAGCTGGCCAGAAGCCACTTAATCAGACATGCCACCCAACCCTGCCGCCAGTCTGATAACAAGACTACTGTTGCATCACGACCCAGATGGGAAAAGGGGAGAATGCTCTAAGGAGCAGCAAGGGTTAGCTGAAATACACAGGAGGAGAGCAGGAGATGCCTATGGAACTGGATTTTAAGGATGCTTTATTTAGAGAAGCCTTGCCATGAGATTGGATCAAAAGGTGGTCTGCATGGGTATCTGCCTTGAAATACAAGGTCTAACACTCTGCCAAAGACCCCAAGGTTTGGTGCACACTTACTGATAGAGTGGCTTCTACACGCCCAAAGAAATTATCCAAGACTGAGCTAAACTAAAGCACCTGGATTGCTGTAGCAAATGTGGAAGAAGGGATTGAAAAGCCTAGAGTAGTGGGCTGCATGACCCTTTCGCAAGGTCGCATATTAGATGTCCTGGATATCAGATATTTACAGTATGATTCATAACAGTAGCAAAATTACAGTTATGGAGAAGCAATGAAAATAATTTTGTGGTTGGGGAGCTGAATGGGGAGCAACATGAGAAACTATTAAAGGTCCCCAGCATTGGGAAGGTTGAGAAGCACTGGCTTAGAGAATGCTAGGCATGTAGAGTGTCTGCATGAGGCCCTCAGATCAATCCCTAGTACCGTGTAAACCAGGATTTATGGTACATGCCTGTCATCCCAGCACTCAGGAGGAGCAGACAGGAGGATCAGAAGATCAAAGCCGTGCTCACATACCTTTGTAGCAAGTTTGAGACCAACCCAGGCTACATGAGACCCTGTCTAAAACAAAGCCCACGAAGGGCCTGGAGTGGTAGTTCATTTGGGCACTGGCTGCTCTTCTAGGGGGCCTGGGTGTGATTTCCAGCACACAACCATCTCTAACTCCAATTCCAGGGGGACCTGATGCCCTCTTCTGGCTTCCATGCTCACAAGAGGATTCCCTGACATTAGCACAACTGACACCATGATGGAAGTGCCATTCAGGCCTTGGAACCCAGCATGTAGGCAGCATCACCTGCCAAAACAAAATAAAACAAACAAACAAAGACCTGATCCATCAAAGTCCATAGTTCTGGGCAAGTCCCTAAATGTTCTAACCTTGCTTTTGACTTCTGTAGTTCCTTTTCAAACTAACTGTTCTTGCTAATTGAGGTATGTCAACCAGACTATGGTTTTGTGTTTAAAAGCTCACCCTGAGAAAGGCTCAGGACTGCACTCGCCAGCCAGCTAAGAAAGACTCTCTATTGGCATGAACCACGTCCAAGTGGTCTTCTCTGTTGAATACCTCACAACACAGACGGTCTAATACTCAGACTTTTTTTTTAATGTTTCAAACGTTCAAGGAAATGGGCCTACCGGAGAGAATATGCTGTTTGAGACAGGGTCTCACTGTGTAGGCTCGGCTGGCCTGGAACTCACTACGTAGCCCAGGTGGCTTCTAACTCGGAGAGATCCACCAACCTCTGCCTCCTGAGCGCAGTGATTAAAGGTGTGCCTCACCATGCCCAGTGAGAATATGCTTACTGAGGCAAGAAAATACAGTGAGAAAGGTGGATGTGCCCTGTAATCCCAGTTCTTAGAAGACTAGGGATACAGGAAGGTCCAATAACAGTATAAGCTCCATAGCAAGACCTTGGAAAGACAGAAAGAAAGGGAGGGAAGGAGGAAATGTGAAAAGATATGAGACAATGTACCAAGAAATGGGCAATTAAGTACACGAGGTGGGGCAACACTGTAAATTAAGCACCTGGAAAGATCTCAAAAACCAGGTGGAAGGGAAGTGCCCCCAGGGACTCCAGATGCAGGTGACACAGGATCATAGACCTGGGCTCTGCCTGAAGCCTAGAGGGATGTGAGCCACAGCTTCAGGCAGCGATCTGATAGGACCAGGCAGTGCCTTGCCCCTTGTCCCACTTCTGACCTGGACAGGCCTAGTCTCCCTTGACTCTGGTTGGCTCCCCACAGGGATGACTGGCAAGGAACTGAAGCGGACAGGGTGCATATCCCCACTCAGCCGGTCCTGCAAGCCGCATCATCACAGGTCCCTCCCTGCTGAGATGGATGGATCTACCTACCACACAGGTGTAAAACGGAAGAGCTCTGGATTAAAGGGCTCATTGAACGATACAGATTCCAGGCAAAAAGTGAAGGGCCAGTCCTGAGACAAATCCCCACAGCCACCAGCAGCTCAACCAGACAACACACAGGAAAATGTCTACTGGACCGAAGGGGCCATGGTGTCTCCTAACATTTCATTGGGAGAAACCATCAACTGTTCATTTTAGTTCAAATTGACTGTACACAAGACAGGCAGGACAATGACCAAGGGACAGTCCTGGAATAGTTTAGTTCCTAAAGAGAGGATTGCTACTTCTTGGTTGTTTGGTTCCCAAACCATAATGCAATACGACCTTCATGGTTAACCTCCAATGTCTTCCTCCAAAGGGAGTAAGAGATCTCTTGTTCTGAGCCAAACATCAGTAACCATGCCCGATTCAGGAGAACACCGATTCAGGTTACCTGGAATGATGTGTTCCATGGTGGAGAGGTCACATGAACGTCTGTAGTCACAGGGCAAAAGAAAGTCGCAAAGCTTTTGTCAAATACAGTGGTGGGAACATCAGGGAGGCAGTTCCTGCAAAGCAGAAAACTTTACCTCGGGTTTCTGGTACTATCTGATGGCATTCTTAGCTTGGTGGACGCTACTGGTGTTCTGGATTAGTATGTTCCAAGAGTCTTCTCTTAGTCACAGACTGTTCCCTCAGATACAGAGGTTGGTAATGTTATGTAGGAGGTTAGTTCTGGGTGAGATTGACCAACAGGCCACCAAAGATAGGTCGGACACACACACACACACATACACACACACATACACACACACACACACACACACACACACACACACACACACACACACACACACACACGATGGGTGGGCCAGCTAAAGGCCTTGAAACAGGGTGCAGAGACAATGGTGGTGGTTGGCTGGTGGCTGAGATATAAAGATAGCAAACAGTCAAATAGAGATAGATAGGCCAGCTCAGGCCAGGAAAAAAGCTAGCAAGCAGGCCATGCTAGCTAGCCAGGCAAGACGGAAGGCACTATAAGATCTCCCATCTGCGGACAGCTGTCCCTTCCCCTGGTAAAATCTTCAACTTTAGGTGTACTTCAACCCTATGCATATTCTTGAATTTCATATATTTATATAAAATAGGCGGAATTCTGGGTTAAAAGGCTCCTGAGAAAAGCATACCCCTCTCCTAGAAGAACCAGCCTAGAGCAGGAGGGGAACAGAGGGAGAAGAGGAATATGAACCCCATGGCTGCCAGGGTGGAGGCTGTTGCCGCCTGGCTTAGCCTACCTTTTTTTTTTTTTTTTTTTTTTTTTTCCGGTTTTTCGAGACAGGGTTTCTCTGTGTAGCTTTGCGCCTTTCCTGGGACTCACTTGGTAGTCCAGGCTGGCCTCGAACTCACAGAGATCCGCCTGCCTCTGCCTCCCGAGTGCTGGGATTAAAGGCGTGCGCCACCACCGCCCGGCCCTTTTTTTTTTTGATGGGAGGGTACATTTATTTATTTTTTATGTATGTACATATGTGCGTGCATGTACACAGGTCACAGCATGACTTCGGAATCAGAAGACAACAATTCTTCCACAAAACATAGGTCCTGGGGATTGGATTGAACCCAGGTCATCGGGTTTGGTGGCAGGTACCATACCTCATGGTAGTTCTAACTGAATTCTTGATGCCTCCTCTACTACTGGGTCCCATCTGAATTCAGGAGCATAACAACCCAGACTGATGCTGGGTAGAGACCACAGGAAACTATAGACTCCTCTATACACCAGTGATTTTCAATCTGTGGGTTGCAACCCCCTGCCAAACCTCTATCTCCAAAAATATTTACATTACCACTCATAACAGTAGCAAAATTCCAGTTATGAAGTAGCAATGAGAATAATTTTATGGTTGGGGGGAATCACCACAACATGAGGAACGGTATTAAAGGGGCGCAGCGTTAGGAAGGGTGAGGACCGCTGCTACGAACAGTAATGGTTGCTATGGGGATTAAAGATAGCGTCAGATGATTTGGGCTCTCGATCTGCAGCAGTCCATTTCTCCATCGTCACGAAGTCCTGGTGTCAGACTTCAACATCGATGTGGCTTTAGGAAACCTCAGTTTAATTTAGCATACTAAAAAGAACACGAGGGGTTCCCCCTCGGTGGTAAGGCACACCTGTAATCCCAGAACTTGGAAGGCGAAGCAGGAAGATCAGAAGTTCAAGGTCATCCTTGGCTCCATGAGATCAGCGTGGGCTACAGGAGACCTTTAAAAAACAAACAAATAAAAAGGAATGTGAGGTGAACTCCATTGATCTTCTACTCCTTTACTCTTTGCTTTCTCCTTTTCTACCTCTCAAGAGTGCAGCTGTGGCGGCAGAGCACATCTGCACTTCTGTCGCTCAGTGGCAGGCAGATCGCTAGTTTACACCAGCCTGGTCTACAGAGTGAGGCCCAGGTCTGCCTGGGCTATGTAGATTGACACTGTCTCAAGGAAAACAAAACTGCACAACTCAGATCTCAGATCTTTTCCAGCAGAGCTCCATGGCCATATCTAGGAAGCACTGTTCTCCCCTTGGAAGCATGTCGTCTAACACAGAATTGGGCCAAAGGGCAAGGCGGAGTCCAGGTTGAGTGTCTGAGATCTGCCAATGCTGGGCTCAGTTCTGCTTTCAAAGTGGAAAGACTTTGCTCTACTCGTACAATCCAGCTGGACGAGCCAAAGGCTCATGCCCTCCCAAACCTCCAGTCAGGGAGGCTCTGCCAAACTCCACCCCTTCTTGCAGGGCAGAGGACCTGTTCTTAGTCCTCTAGCTAAAGTGTGTGTGTGTGTGTGTGTGTGTGTGTGTGTGTGTGTGTGTGTGTGCGCGCGCCAGAGGTCAACCTCATGTGGCATTCCTCAGGAACCCACTTTACTTTGGAGACAGGGTCTCTCACTAACCTGGAACTCACCTGATTGGTTAGACTGGCTTGTTTCCACCTTCCAACACTGGGATTACATGCACACACCACCACACCTGCTTTTTTAATGAGTTTCAGGAATTGAACTTGAGTTTTCGTGCTTGCACAGCAAATACTTCCTGGCCTTGGAAATATATATATTTTTAAATGTTATTTACTTTTACTTTTAAAGTTTTTTTTAACTTATTTTTATTTTATGTGTATGGGTGTTTTGCCTGCATGTATGTCTGTGCACCATGTTTGTGCGCGGTGCCCTCAGAGGCCAGAAGAATAAAGACAGTGTGAGCCACCAGGTGGCACTGGGAATCAAACCCAGGTCCTCTGGAAGAGCAGCCAGTGATCTTAACTGCTGAGCCATCTCTTCTAACCCCTGGAAATACATTTGAGTGGCTGCCTCACAGATGGATCAACATCTCCTGGTTTTATTATAGAACTTAGGACACCAGAAGTGTTCGGAGACATAGCTCTTGACATTTTAGCCTCCATTTCTGATTCATGAGACGTGGTAAAGGCAGCATTTAGGATGTACCTGCTATCTGCATTTTCATGCAATCCTCACAAAGACCATCTCAAATATGCTGATGGAAATTGCATTGCTTTAAACGCTCCCCGCCCCCAACAGAGTCTCACTATATTGTCCAGACTGGCTTTGAATTCAAGATCTTTTTCCTGCTGTACCCTTCTGAATTCTGGGGTTCATAGGCTTGCATCACTTCACCCAATTTAAACTATTTTTCCTTCAAGGCTCTTTGCTTATTAAGTGCATATAAAATATTTCTGTGCTGGGTGTGGTGGTGCATGCCTTTAATCCTAGAACTCAGAAGACTGAGACAGATGGACCTCTGTGCATCTGAGGCTAGCTGGTCTACGGAGCATGTTCCAGGACAGCTAGGGATACACAGAAAAACCCTTCCAACGTAGTAGGATGTTTTTAAGACAGCGGCATGTGAGCTAGGGAGATGTTGCAGAAGTTAAGGGCACTTACTTCAGGGGACTCTGGTTTAGTTCCCAGCATACACATGGTAGCTCATGACTATTTTCCAGCTCCAGGAGATCTCATGCTCTCTTCTGACGTCCACTGGCACAGCAGGCACATGATGTACATACACGCATGTATGCAAAACACTCACATACACAAAATAAAAATTAAATAGAAATATATTTTATTTATTTATTGTTTTGTTTTTGTTTTTCAAGACAGGGTTTCTCTGTGTAGTTTTGGTGCCTGTCCTGAATCTCGCTCTGTAGACCAGGCTGGACTCGAATTCACGGAGATCCGCCAGGCTCTGCCTACCGAGTGCTAGGATTAAAGGCATGTGCCACCACTGTCTGGCATATAAATATATTTTAAAAGACATATATTCCACCACTCCTGATGAAAAAGCATCCTAATCCTTAGCTAATTTATGTAGACATGACTCCATAAAGCTCTAAGCCAGTATTCTTGTTCTTAAGAGCCTCTAAATACATTCTTTTTTCCCCCCTAATTTATATTTTATGTATGAGTTCTCTGCATGCCAGAAGAGGGCATCAGATCCTATTATAGATGGTTGTGAGTCACCATGTGGGTGCTGGGAATTGAACTCAGGTCCTCTGGAAGAGCAGTCAGTGCTCTTAACTGCTTAGCCATCTCTCCAGCCCCACTAAACACATTCTTGATTGTCTTTTTGGTTTGGTTAGTGTATGTGTTATGGGTGTATACACACATGCACACATACATACATAAACACACACAGAAAGAGAGAGGGGACGTTGTGAACTGTCATGTGAGTACTAAGACTTGAACCTGGGCCTTCTGAAGAGCAGACAGTGTGCTTACCCACTGAGTCATCTCTGCAAGCCCCTCCACCTTATTTTTTTAAGACAGGGTGTCTTCTTGAACCTGGAGCTTGCTATTTCAGTTAGACTAGCTGATTAGTAAGCCCTTGGGATCCATCTGTCTCCCCCCAGGCCCCAGCAATGAGGTTACAGATTCATGCCCTTGTGCCTGGCTTGTGCATGTGTTGTGTGTGTGTGGTAAATGTTTGTGGCGTATGCACATGTTGGGGTGTGTGTGTGCATGCCCATGTATTCCTGCTGAGGCTAGAAGAGGATATGGAGGCCAGAGGAGGATTTGTGTGTGTGTTTTATCACTCTCTGCCTTATTCCTTCGAGCAGGAACTCTCACTGAACCTGGAGCTAGATGGAGGGCCAACTATCCCCAATGATCTGATTCTTCTGTCTCCACCCCTACCCAGCACTGTGGCTACAGGTGGGGGTGGGGCCACACCCAACTATTTACATGGGTTTGGGGGATCCAAACTCAGGTCCTCATGCTTGCTCAGTACCACTGTACCACCCTGTACCTTCCCAGACTGACATTTATATCTTACAGTTGCGTATTAATCTATACTTTCCTTAACATAAAAAAAGATAACCAGGTGACTGAAGAGACAGTTCTGCGGTTAAGAGCACATACTGCTCTTGCAGAGGACCAGAGTTCAGTTCCCGTATACATGTTGATGGTTCACAGTCAGCTATAACTCCAGGTATAGAGAGATCCAATGCCTCTCAGCTCCGAGGACACCTGCATTCATTTGTGCAACCCCCATACACGTAATTGAAAATAAATCTTACGAAAAAAATGATAACTGAGAGGCTGGAGAAATAGCTCAGCGGCTGAGAACGCAAACTGCTTTTGCAGAAGATCAGAGTTCAGTTTCCCAGCACCTAGATCGGGAAGCTCACAGCTGCCTGTAATTGCAGGGAATCTGATGCCTCTAGCTCCGCGGGCAACTGTACTCACATGCATACACAAATAGACACACAGGCCGAGCGGTGGTGGCGCACGCCTTTAATCCCAGCACTCGGGAGGCAGAGCCAGGCGAATTTCTGTGAGTTCAAGGCCAGCCTGGTCTACAGAGCAAGATCCAGGACAGGCAATGAAACTAAACAGAGAAACCCTGTCTCAGGGGAAAAAAAAAGATAACTGAAAAACTCATCTCTGGCATTTAGGAGCTAAGAAGCAATCAGCTGGCCAACTCTGAAAACCTTTGGATTTAGGAGGCGATGTCTTTTGTGTGCTCACTTGCAGAAGGGCCAGCCCTGAGTTTCTCTTTAGCACACAGGGCAAACCAGCAGAACTTGTGACTTCAGTGCCCTTTTCCAGCTTCTTACCTGAGATGCTGGTCCAGGTGTCACTTGCTTCTACTCTCCAGTTAGCACAACAGATGCCTTTTGCCTGGTGAAATGATTGTTTTTCGAGCTCTGATAGTATTTACCTTTCTCCCCATTGCCTCAGCACCCAGTGCCTTATAGTCCAGGCTTTTGTTGTGTGGGCTTCTCACTTGTGTACCAATATCCCAGATTTGAGATCAGTGATTTGCATTTCTAAAACGATCGACAGATTTAGGAATCACGAATCATTAATCTTTATCACCAAAATTAATTGGTAACTCTCAATATTTACAGCCGTTTAAAGCTATATTACTTACAAAGTTATGTTAAAATGGCCACATCTGTTATAGTGAGATAAGCATATATATATATATATATATATATATATATATATATACATGTAAGCATACATATACATTTATGTGCACACATATTTTTGTATACTTGTGATACTAAGAATTAAACTCAGGGGCTTACACGTACTACCTATGTGTCTTATGGGTTATATACCTATCCCTTACATATCACGATGGGCCCATGCTGTTGCCCTAGCTGGCCTCAAACATTCAGCTATAAGCATGAATAAAACGGATGTGCATATAACAATTTGAGATGGCTGGCTATGTTTCAAAATTAGACTATGATCCAGGAGTAATGGTGCACGCCTTTTGTCCCAGTGCTTGGGAGGCAGGGCAGGTGAATCTCTGAGTTTGAGATCAGCCTGGTCTACATAATGAGTTCCAGGACAGCCAGGGATATGTAGAGAGACTCTGTCTCAAAAAACAAAAACAAAAATTAGACCGTGAAACTTTTGAATACTCTCAAACTGGGAAAAACTGTAGTTAATTATCAGGAATAGTGAGTTATAGAAAACAGAAATAAACTGAAACCAAGCAACACCGATCAGCAAGGGAAGAGGGCTTGGCCCCATTCAATCAGAACTGACCCTTTCTTTTGTGCTCTAGGTAAATCCAAAGGTTTTTTTTTCCCCTTTAATTACATTTTTTTCATACATATTCTGATTATGATTCTTCCTCTGTCTGCTCCTCTTAGTCTCTACCCAGCTCACCTCCCTCCCATCCAGATCCACACCCTTTCTGTCTCTGGTTAGAAAAACAGGCATCTAAGGAACAATAATAAAATACAATAAGATAAAACAAACAAATTGGAATAGGACAAAATAACCAAACAAGAAAAACAGCCAAAGAAAAAGTACAAGAAATGCATAAATGTGCAAAAAACGCATAGGCTCACACACACAGGAATCCCATAAAAACACAAAACCGGAAGCCATACTATAGATGCAAAGGACCTGTAAGGTTTTAAAAAAAAAAGTGTCCTGGGGCTGGAGTGATGGCTCAGTGGTTAAGAGCACCAACTGCTCTACCAGAAGACCCGGGTTCAATTCCCAGCTAACAACTGTCTGTAACTCCAAGATCTGACACCCTCACACAGACATACATGCATACACCAATGCACATAAAATAAAGATAAATTGTTTTTTTTTTTAAAAAAAAGTGTCCTGACTTAACATTATTAGACAAAGGACCTCCAAAGACGCTGTTGAGTTCATTTCGTGTTGGCCACCTGCTGTTTGGCACAGTGCCTACCCTTAAGAGTGGTTTGTTTCCCCAGTGAGACTCCCTTGGAGAAAATTAATTTTTCATTTCCAAGTGGCTGTCGATAGGAGATAGGTTCTGGGTTAGGAATGGTGGCACAGATCCATTTCTCCTTTTCGGCTCTAGAACCCCATCTGATGCAGATCCTATCCATGCTGCCACGGTCTTGTGAGTTCATATGTGTGCCAGCCCTGTTGGATCTAGAAGGCCTTGATTCATTGGTGTCCTCTGGCTCCTAACACTTTTGCCTCCTCTTCTGCAGAGTTCCCTGACCCCTGAGGGGAGGGATTTGATAGAGACATCCTTTTTAGGGCTGAGTGTTCCAGGGTCTTTCACGATGCATGTTGTCTGGCTGTGGGTCTCGGTATTTGTTCCTATCTGCTGCAGGACGAGACTTCTCTAATGATGGCTGAGCAAGGCAGGGATCTATGTACCTTCCAAGGTTTTTGTTTTGTTTGTTTGTTTGTTTGTTTGTGAGACAGGGTTCTCTGTGAAACAGTCCTGGCTGTCCTGGAAGTCACTCTGTAGGCCAAACTGGCCTCGAACTCACAAAGATCCTCGTGGCTCTGCCTCCCAAGTGCTGGGATTAAAGGCGTGCGCCACCACCGCCCAGCAACTTCCAAGTTTTAATAAAATTAATTAGTTAGGAAGCCACAGGAGATTGCATGACTTATGTTTCAGATTAAATTTGGAACTGTACTGAAATTAGAAACTAGCTATCTGGGGGGCGGGGGGAATGGCCCAAGATAACCTGGGTTGGTGAACCAGACAGTTCAACCGGTTGCTGCAAAAACGCTACAATAGAAAAGGTCTGGGCTGAGCGCCTAGCAGGGAAGAGGGGCGGGGCCGGGCGCGGAGGGGGTGGAGCTGGCCCTTATAGCTCCTCAGTGACGTCACACAGGCTCCGCCCCACGCTGCCCACTCCCGATACTTCTGCGGCTCGCCGGCGCCCCGGAAGCTGCCCCTGTTCGGGGGTCACGATGGGCAGCAAGATGGCTTCCGCCACCAGGGTCGTGCAGGTAAAGCCTGGGCCACTCCCGCGCGTGGGAGGGAGGGAGGGTGCAGCTGCCGCAGCAGCAGCAGCAGCGCCCGGAGGCGAGGAGGAGAGGCGGTGGCAGAGAACGCGCTGTGACCGCGGCCCTGAGCAGGGCTAGCGGGTGTGTGTCTGAGAATGGGACCTCGGGCTCCAGGTGTCCGCGAGTAAGTGGAGTCTGGCGCCGAGGGTTCGAGCCGCGCGGCAGGAGGTAGCTTCTGGGAGTGCAGGCTCGCGCTCGTCCGAGGTCTATGGATTCCCCAGCACTTCATTAGCCCTAGGAGTCCGCGGACTTAACGCTGCCCTCCATCAGTGTAGCCAATCGCCGTTTAAAATTGTCCGTGATGTCCCCTCTGTCAGCCAATCCGAAGGAAGGCCGTAGCGGGGCGGGGCAAGGAAGCAAATCCTAGTTCTGACCTGGTGTCCCTTTCAAGGACTTGGGAATGGCCGGATACCTGGCCTCTTGGGCTGCTCCCTCACCTTGAACCTGGTCAGATCTTATCTCTTCGGGGCGCCTGGCTGCAGATGTAGAAATGTGTGAAATGTCATGCTAGTTAAGTTTATTGCCGACTGGTGTGTGTGTTTCAGGGTTGGTTTGCCAAGCCTTTTCCCATTGTGCTTAGATAGGCAGCTAGAGTAGCATTGCTAATCCACCCATCAATTACTAACTCCTGACAGCTTTTGTATCGGCTTCCCCAGCTGTGGCCTCTAACTTAATAGGAGAGGTAAAATTCATGAATATGTAGACACAGCTTTTTGTAATTAGGGAGTTTTTAAAATTCGGAATATGGAGTATTTTCTGATTAACTTTCACTTTTGTTGTAAGTACATTTTCCTTTGCACAAACACATCTGGTTAAAGACCTTTCCCCTGAAGTTGTCTGAATGATGACCTTTGGTACCATCGCAATGACTGATCTTCAGTCACTTGTTCAGTTGGTAGGCACTGAGCATCGAGGATTCCTCAAGTCCGGTATAGCCGACGAAAGTCTGCCGTCCATCCATACCATATAACCCCATACATCAATAATGCATGTATAACTCAGTTTGAAATGAGTATAGGAGCGGGCTTGTTGGCACACACCATTAATCCCAGCACACAGGAAGCAGAGGCAGACAGATATTCCTGAGGTAGAGGCCAGGCCAGCCTGGTCCACAGAGCCAGTTACAGCCAGACCTGCGTAGTAAAACCATGTCTCAAAAAAAAAAAAAAAAAAAAGTTGGGGTGAGTGTGTGTGTGAGTGAGTGAGTGAGAGAGAGAGAGAGAATTGATACAACAGAAGATATCCACTGGAGTGCAAACATGAAAAAAGATGCTTAGAAATGCTTACCAAAAAGATACAAATTCAAACCAGAAGGTATAACACATTCACCAAATAACTAAAACCTATTTTTTTGTTGCTGGGATTTGAACCCAGGGCCTCATGCATGCACCCTGCTTCTGAGCTACACACAGCCTTGCGTTTTTGTTTTTGTTTTTTTCCAAGATAGAGTCTTCTCTGTGTAGCCCTGGCTGTCCTGGAACTCGCTCTGTAGACCAGGCTGGCCTCCAACTCTGAGAGCCTCCAGCCTCTGGGAGTGCAGGTATTAACGGTGTGCACCACCACCTCCCCGACACTGCCCTGGTTATGAAAAGATTGACATGACCCAGTGCTGACACAGGCAGGAGCACCTGAAACTCAAAGTATTGTATAAAAAGAATTGGACCCCTCTGGAAAACTGTCAGTTTCTAATCATTAAAGTAAAAAGCATTTTACTACTAATGTATTATCCAGGAGACATAAGTGTCTCTACCTACAAAAAAACTTATCTGGGAATGTTCATGGAAGATCGAGGAGAGTTCAGTGGGTCAAGTGCTTTCTGTAATACTTTGGACTAAGATCAGACCCCCCAGTGCCCATGTTATAAACTGGCTATAACCCCAGCCTCAGGAAGTGGGAGGTGTAGACAGACGAATCTCCAGAGCTTGCTGGCTGGCTAGAGTAGCCAAATGAGTGAGTCCTGGGTTCCGGGAGAGACTGTCTCAAAATATAAGACAGAGGGGTGGTGGTGGTGCATGCCTTTAGTCTCAGCAGTTGGGAAGCAAAGGCAGGCAGATTTCTGTGAGTTCCAGGCCAGCCTGGTCTACAGAGCGAGTTCTAGGACAGCCAGGGCTAAATAGAGAAACTCTGTCTTGGGGCGGGGGGAATATATATATATATATATATATATATATATATATATATATATATATATATAAAACAAAAAAAGATATTCATCACCACCACTGCCGAGCTAACGTTTCAACTTATATTCCTCCTCACCCCCTCTTTTTTTTTTCTCTCTCTCTCTTTTCTTTTTCGAGACAGGGTTTCTCTGTAGTTTTGGTGCCTGTCCTGGATCTCGCGATGTAGACCAGGCTGGCCTTGAACTCACAGAGATCCGCCTGGCTCTGCCTCCCGAGTGCTGGGGTTAAAGGCGTGCGCCACCACTCTCGTTGGCATTCTTTTTTTATTATTTCATTCATGGATTTCTTTTCCCTCTGTAAACTTTTATTCATTCTTTGATCAGGATCAGAGTGTAAGCTATAACTTAGCATAATATGGCAGTCATTGATTTTTATTACCTTTACTTATCTACAAATTTTGAAATTTTTATTAAAAAAAATCTGGACAGCAAATAGAGCAAATTTTAATTTCACTTTATTATTTTTTGAGAGAGGGTCTCTCTATGTAATTCTGGCTGTCCTGAACGCCTCTGTAGACCAGGCTGGCCTTGAACTCACAAAGATCCACGTGGCTCGGCCTCCAGAGCACTAGGATTAAAGGCTTGTGCTACCCCTGCCCAACATAGGGCAGGTGTTTGTAATTGCCTGGTGTGTGTTTGTCCTGTTCTAACTGCTAAGTACTTGATACAAATCAGGACATTTCCAGATCTTTCCTTATCAGTCTGTAAGGCTTTCAAAAAACACGGTCACATCATCTGCATTGTTTTTATTTAAGTTTTTTTTTTCTAATTTTTATTTTTATGTAAAAATGTTTGTCTGTGTGTACGAGCCCAGAGTAGGTATCAGATCCCCTGGAACTGGAGTTAAAGGCACTTGTGAGCTGCCTGCTTTGGTTGCTGGGAACTGAACTCTGGTCCTTTGCAAAGGCAGAAAGTGGTCTTGAGCACTGAGCCGTCTCTCTAGCCCATTCACTGTGGTTTTTGTTTTGTTTATTATTGTGATGTATATGGAGCACAGGTGTGTATGGAAGTCAGAGGACAACTTTTGGGAGTCCATTCTCTCCTGGGTTCCACCTTGTCGGACTTGCTTGGCAAGTGCTTTTATTTTCGAGCCCATGTGTGTATGTGTGTGTGAGTGGAGGCTGCCAGAGGTAGCATCCCCAAAGAGGCCAGAGGTATCACATGCCCCTGGAGGTACAGGCAGTTGTGAGCTGCCCTGATGTAGGTTCGAGGACTAGGTTGTTGCTTCTAATGAGGTCATTTTTTCCCCATGTGTCTTATTTTCCTTCAGGTAGTGAAGCCACATTCTCCATTAATAAGGTTCCCTGACAGAAGAGACAATCCTAAACTCAGTGGTAAGTTGTATTTCATTTAGATATTTTTTAAAAATGTACACCTTCATATTTAGAAATGAATATAATGGCAGTATTCCTCACTTTATAATCAGGTAGGTTGTTGTATTTTAGATCAAAATGGCTTTCTTTTTTTGTTGTTTTTTTTTCGAGACAGGGTTTCTCTGTGTAGCTTTTGCGCCTTTCCTGGAACTCGCTTTGTAGACCAGGCTGGCCTCGAAGTCACAGAGATCTGCCTGCCTCTGCCTCCCGAGTGCTGGGATTAAAGGCATGCACCACCACCGCCCGGCTTTAGATCACAATGATACCCGAGTAGCATGCAAGTAATTAACTTTTTAAATTTTTTATGTATTTATTTTTATATAGGGTCTAAGTAACTCTGGCTTACCTGGAACTGGATATGTAGACCAGGCTGGCTTTGAACTCACAGAGCTCCTCTGCCCCTCAGAGTGCTGGGATTAAAAGTGTATACCACCACACCCAGCTAGTAATAAACTTTTTAATTCTGTTTTATTTTATTGTATTTTTTAAAGATTTATTAATTAATTTATTTATTATGTATACAGTGCTGTGTCTGCATGGCCAGAAGAGGGCACCAGATCTCATCATAGATGGTTATGAGCCACCATGTGGTTTCTGGGAATTGAACTCAGAACCTCTGGAAGAACAGCCAGTGCTCTTAACCTCTGAGCCCTCTCTCTAGCCCTTATTGTATTTTTTTAATAAATTAAAAAACATGTTATGTGTATCAATGTTTTTCCTGCTTGTATATATGTGTACAACATGCATATCTGGTGTCTACAGAGGTCCTAAGAGGACATCAGATCCTCTAGAACTGGAGTTATGGATAGTTTTGAGTCACCACGTGGGAGCTGGGAATTGAACACAGACTTGGCACAAGTGCTGTTAGTCACTGAACTGTCTCACGGTCCCTAAAGGGGGTCTGGGGCAACAGGCTTTGATGATGTGGACCCTTTAGAGGGTGAGTGTGAACTTCTAATGGCTGAGCCGTCTCTTCAGCTCAAGAGCCATTTGCTTTTCTTTTGAGTCAGGGTCTTGCTAGATAGTTCTGCCTGGCCTAAAACTCACTATGTAGACCAGTTTGGTCTCTTATGTTCTTGGTTGTGAGCCTAGCCTTTAACGGCTGAGCCATCTCTCCAACCTGAGGCTGGTCTCTTTTTTATTTTTTAAAGATGTATTTATTTATTATGTATACAGTGTTCCTCCTGCATGTCTGCCTGCAGGCCAGAAGAGGGCACCAGATCTCATTATAGATGGTTGTGAGCCACCATGTGGTTGCTGGGAATTGAACTCAGGACCTCTGGAAGAGCAGCCAGTGCTCTTAACCTCTGAGCCATCTCTCCAGCCCTGAGGCTGGTCTCTTAATTCCCAGTGATCCTCCTGCCTCTGCCTCCCAAGTGCTGGAATTACAAGAGTGTGTACCACTATACCTGGCCTAGTAACTTACTTCTTTTTAAAACTGTGTTCACTGTGTTTATCCTCTGTGTGTGTGTGTATGTGTGTTAGCTTTCAAGTGTGCACTTGTCATAGTGCATGTATGAGGTTTGGACAGCTTGCAGGAGTGAGTGCTCTCCTTCTACACAGGAGTGCTGTGCCAGGGATAAACCTAAGGTCATCAGGCTTGGTGCCAAGTACCTTTATCTTCTGAACCATCTCTTCAGTCATAATTTACTTTCTTTAAACTATTTTGCTAGGCATGCATGGAGTCGAACACTTGTAGTCCTAGTTACTGAAGAAGATGAAGCAGAAGGATCAGTTGAACCCAGGAATTCAAACATAGTGAGACCTTATCAAAAAAAAAAAAAAAGATATGGCTCAATGATTATTTGCTTAGCTTGTATAAGAACCTGTGTCCAACTCCAGCACTTCCAACCCAAAACAAAGACTACTATTCAAAAAAAGAAAGAAAGATAAAAAAAAAGGCTGAGTGGTAACACACACCTTAAATCCCAGCACTTGGGAGGCAGAGAGGCAGGTGAATACCTGTGAGTTCAAGGCCAGCCTGGTTTACAGAACAAGTTCCAGAACAGCCAGGGCTACACAGAGAAACCCTGTCAAAACAAAAAAGAGAGTACTATTTCTTTCAAAAAGAACATTATATATATATATATATATATATATATATATATATATATATATATATATATATATATATATATATAAAATTGTAATAGTTTAAGAAGCCATGTATAGTGGTGTATACCTATTATAATTTTAGCATTCAGAAGGTTGAGGAAGGATTGCTACAAGCAAATTGAAGAATGACATGATTTATTTCATGTGTATAGGTGTTTTGTCTGCGTGTATGCCTGTGTACCATATGTACACCTGGTACCTACAGAGGCCAGAAGAGGGAGTCAGATCCTCTGGAACTGGAGTTACAGACAGCTTGATTGCCCCGGTGGATGCTGGGAATTAAACCTAGTTCCTCTGGAAAAGCCAAGTGCTCTTAACTGCATCTAACTAACCATCTCACCAGCCCCAGTGACCTGTTTTAAAGGACAGCTTGACTATTCAGTAGTAGATAATTCAAAAAAATAACATTTGAAGACACCTGGATAATTTGTCTAATTAGTGTTTTTGTTTTTAATGTCAGCCTCAGAAGCTTTGAGATCTGCTGGGCTACCCTCGCACTCATCTATAATTTCACAGACTTCTAAGGGAAATGTATCCCCAGATTCGCTGAGGCCGGGGCCACCAGACACTGCAGAGATAGTAAAAACATTACCTCAGAAATACAGAAGGAAACCTATATCTCAAGAAGAAATGGAATTTATCCAGGTATGCTGTTGCTCTTTAGCACAAGATTGTGCAGAGTGCCAGGACATTGTGGCTTTGCAGTGGTCATTTGCTGGTTTACGTGTTCTTCCCTTTGTTTGTGAAATGGGATTATAGCTAAGGGAGAGGAAGAGCTAGGCCAGGGCAGTCAGACACAAATCACTGTTGGGATCCTCAGGAAGCATGCATGACATTCAGAGGGCTGGGGATGTAGCTCATTAATAGAACTCCTGCCAACAATGTGTCAAACCCTGGGTTCAGTCCCAACAAAACATCAAACCATCTGAAAAAAGCTCTTTGAGTGAGGGGCTGATAACATTCTAAAGGGCTTCTGAGACCTCAGAGAAATTTGAGGCTAACTCATGTCATCAATCATCAATCTTTTTTTGAGACAGGGTCTTTCTTTTTTTTTTTTTTTAAGATCTATTTATTTATTTATTTATTCATTCATTTATTATGTATACATTGTTCTGCTGCATGTATGCCTGCACACCAGAAGAGGGCGCCAGATCTCATTATAGATGGTTGTGAGCCACCATGTGGTTGCTGGGAATTGAACTCAGGACCTTTGGAAGAGCAGCCAGTGCCGCTTAACCCCTGAGCTACCTCTTCAGCCCAAGACAGGGTCTTTCTATGCAGCCCTGGCTGTCCTGGAAATTTCTGTGTAGACCAGGCTGGCCTCAAACTCACCTACCTTTTCCTCCCACGTGCTGGGATTAAAGAGTCCACCATTACACCTAGCTTTGTCATCAATATTGAATCCTTTCTACATCTGAATTTATAACATTTACTGTAAATGCCTCCAAACTCTGCAAAACCCTGAATTTTTGTTTTTTGTTTTTTTGTTGTTGTTGTTTTTGTTTGTTTGGTTTGGTTTTTTTTTGTTTGTTTTTTTTTTTTTTTTTTTTTTTTTTTAGTTTTTCGAGACAGGGTTTCTCAGTGTAGTTTTGGTGCCTGTCCTGAATCTCACTCTGTAGACCAGGCTGGCCTCGAACTCACAGAGATCCGCCTGGCTCTGCCTCCCGAGTGCTGGGATTAAAGGCGTGCGCCACTGCTACCCAGCGTGCCATGAATTCTTAGAGGCCAGTCTGAGCTTTATATTTCTAGGCCAGCCTGGGTTACAGAGTGAGACCTTGTCTCAAAAAACCAGCCAAAGCCTGAAGACCATTTTTATTACATAAATTATGGTCAATTTATGACTTCATCTCATCCCTTTATACTTCTTCTTTCAGCGTGGAGGCCCAGAGTGACCACTGTGCTAGCTGTTTGCCGTCAGACAAAAGGATTATCTCTACAATGCAGGACTTCGGAAACGTCAAATAAAAATTGTATATTAAGCAACCTTAATAAATATTCTGCAAAGAGTGAAGTATGGAAACTCTAGATGGCCACTTGTATCTCCTCTGTGTATCTTGGTCAGCTTCTCTGCAAGCTGGCCTGCATACCTATTAAAGTCACATTTTTACATGTTAGCCTGTTAACTTACTCTTGATTATGAAGTGTTACCCGTGATGAGCTATTATAAGCACACAGTATCTAGTAAATGATCAAACTTTCTCTTTTCTGTTTGTTTAGACATAAAGATAATTTATGAAACACAATTCCTGCTATAACGAAGTTTTTTCCCCTGAAATTAGATGAGGAGCCGTGAGATATTTCCACTATAATTATCTGGCTTTTTTCATTCACAAGGTTATCTGACTATAGCTGATGTAATCATAATCTATTCTAAGTAATAAAAATGTAATTTAAATAAAAGTTGGCAGTGGAATTAAAACCACGAAGATAATATAAAAGATTATTTGTACCTATATTTAGAAAAAGTGTCTGTATTCTAGGGAGTGTCAGCAACTGTGAGTGAAGTCCTGAGTGAATGTTAACATGAGCATGGCCATGTCCAGGACTCCAAGGCTTAGGCTGCTCAGGAATGGTAACACCTTACCTGGATAGGCTCAGAGAGATGGCGTATTAGTGTTTATGAATGATTGATCAGTGTCTGCGGAAACGAGCAGCTGCAGCTTCTTCCTCTCTGATGTTTTTCCAGCCTGAGATTGCTGTCCTACAGAGACCCCTACCCACACTAGCTAAACACTACCCCCACCCCACCACACTCCCCATCCCTGTGTGCTGAACTGATCCACAGGCTGAGGTTTTAGGAGCAGTGGGAGAACCCCAGTATTAATGTATGTGTGGCTGTGTATCATTTCTTCATTCCGTCACTGTTCCTAGTCAAGGTTCCAGAATCCAAGGCCAATGGGTTGCCACGATGTATAAATAATAATAGGTAAGATGAATATAGCATAGGAACAAATATTTCACTAAAAATTACTATGTTTGGGAAGATTTTCATTTATCTTACTGTTTGTGGTCATATTTGCAAATCCTGATAACTTTGACTATCTTTTTTTTTGTTTTGTTTTGTTTTTTTGAGACAGGGTTTCTCTGTGTAGCTTTGCGCCTTTCCTGGAACTCGCTTTGGAGACCAAGCTGGCCTCGAACTCACAGAGATCCGCCTGGCTCTGCTTCCCGAGTGCTGGGATTAAAGGCGTGCGCCACCACTGCCCGGCTAACTTTGACTATCTTAATGTCTGAGCGTCTCAAAATCCAACTTACTAGGCAACCAGTGAAACTATAATAGGTTCTCCTGCTAGTCTTCACAAAGCTGATAAATCCTCTTCCATACTTGTAATGCTTTCTAGAATATACTTTATAAAGAAGGCATCCTTAATGAATAACCCATGATCAATGGACACTAGAATCGTGTTAATTTCTACTTTTGTTCAGTCACCTGTGGGCTAATCTTTATCATTGCAGAGTTGATTTGTTTTTCTTAAAAGTTCTGTGCTATGAATGTTGCCCTGAGGAGCAATAAGGGTTTATATTTGATGTTAATAGTAAGCTAGTCTGGTAACATGAAAAATATATAATTCATCTTTTGGTTTTGTTTTTGACAGGGTCTTAATATAGTTTGGCTAACCTGGAATGCACTACATAGACCGGGGTGGCTTCAAACTCATAGAAATCCCTGCTTCTGCAGTGCTGGGATTAAAGGCATTAACTGACATGCCCGGTTATATATTTTTTCCCAAATAAAATTAGGGGTGAGGATATGACTCTGTCAGTAGAGTGCTTGCCAAGCGGTCCTGAGGGCCTCAGCACCCACATAAAAAGCTGGAAGTAGCTATGTACCTGGAATCCTCCTTTTGGGAAGGCAGAAAGGCAGGACCCTGGAACTCTGGCCAGCCAGACTAGCTGAATTGGTGAGCCCTGGGCTTAGAGAATCAGAAACACAGATGGAATGATTGAAGAAGACACCCAACACTGACCTCTGGCTGCTGCATACGCCCCCTAAATGCATACACCATACAAACACACACACACATTACTTTGGGGCTGTGGATAGTTCTGTGAGCTCCTGCCTGGCATTCACAAGGCCTTAGATTCAGGCCCATGGCTTCAAAACAAAAAGATGGTTTTCTGTGGTCTATACGTGTTTTACTTGGTCCTAAGTGGTGACAGAGGGCTGAAGCAATAATAGCTACCTAACCACTTGCCAGACATTTGCTTTACCCAGGCAAAGTCATTTAACCTTTGGTGTCTGAGTAGGTCCTATTATAGAGAAGGTAAGTCATTCATCTAGTGACTGAATGCTGGTTGGCCAGTATTCAAAGGCATTCTGGATCCAGAGCCACTACTATACTATACTAGCATCTCAATTACTAGTCTTTGTACTCTGTTACTCTCCAACATGTCCCTAAAAATTAAGATTCCTGATTTTTAGAAACATCAATTGCTAAGAAAGAGGAAAAATATCACTCTAGCAAAGCCATCTGTTTTACCACAATAATTCTCCAACAGGTTATCTTGGTTTCCTTGCCCTTTCAGTCTATAGCATAGTCTCTTAGCAGCAGAGCAAACCTTTTAAAACATCATCTGGGACCGGAGAGATGGACCAGCAGGAAAAAAAGACTCCAACCATCAAGCCTGAAGACCTGACCTTCAAATGTGTACCGTGGCACCCCCACCATAATGACAATAAATAGAATGGAATAAAAAAATTAGTCTGATTCTATTGTTGAAATCCAATGGATTTTCAGTGACATTTCTTGCACTGCCATATTTAGAATTGCAAGCACCAGCTGTCTCAATCCCTTTCATCATGCCTCACAGTTAACTTTTTTTTTTCTGAGACAGGATCTCATTGTGTAGACCTGGATAGTTGGACCTGATTATCTTTTAATCTTCCACTACAAAGGGATGCTGGCATTAAAGGTACGAATGCATCTTAAATGAGTTTTCTATTGTAGCATGATTAATATTAACTAAGAAGTTGGATTCTGGCCTGGAGAGATGGCTCAGAGGTTAAGAGCACGGACTGCTCTTCCAGAGGTCCTGAGTTCAATTCCCTGCACCCACATGGTGGCTCACAACCATCTGTAATGAGATCTGGCACCCTCTTCTGTATACATAATAAATAAATAATCTTAAAAAAAAAAAAGAAGTTGGATTCTAATCACAACCAGGTTGGTTATGGTGTTGTTGCACAATTTTGTGATTCATGAATTGGGTATAGAATTCATTACAGAATTATAGAAAGAACTCCCAATGAACAATAGCAAAACATGTTTTTTTTGTTTGTAGCCCAGGCTCTCTTGGAAATTGCAAGATTCCTGCCTCAATTTCCAGACTACTTAAGCTCCCTGCCATGCCTGGCAGAGCAAGGGATGTCTGGGGATGGAACAAGAACCAGGAACGGCAGGGGGAAATCGGATTGGTTAACTGAGCTGACTTTACTTTTTCATAAGGGTTAAAGCACTTCTTTTTTTGTTTGTTTGTTTTTTGTTTTTTCGAGACAGGGTTTCTCTGTGTTGCTTTGCGCCTGTCCTGGAACTCACTTTGTAGACCAGGCTGGCCTCGAACTCACAGAGATCCGCCTGCCTCTGCCTCCTGAGTGCTGGGATTAAAGGCGTGCGCCACCACCACCTGGCAAAGCACTTCTTTATGTCAACTAAAACGGGCCGGTTTGGGAGATCTGGCTGCTAGTTTCTTGGAAAGTCAGATAAGTAACTTAGTTTCTGCTTACTGTGGAACTTAAGGATGCTTGTCCCTTCTGACTTCATCTGGTGAACTCTGTAGAAGCTCAATTCAAACGAATGACCTCATAGATTTTTATTAACAGGTTATTAAGGGCCTTACAGGTGGTTCAGCTCTTAAGAGCACTTGCTGTTCTTCCAGAGGACCCACGTTCAGTTCTCAAGTCCCACATGGTGGCTCATAGCCATCTGTAACTCCAGTTCCCGAGGATTCAAGGCCTTCTCTTTACCTCCATGGGCAATGTACACATATGATTCACAGACACACATGTGGGCAAAACACCCATTCGCATAAAATAAAAATTAAAAGCAAAGGTATTAAAACGTGTGGTTCTTGCCTTAGAAGTAATTTCGGCTTCATTTTTTTCCTCGTGAGAAAAAAGCTCAACAATGTGAAAATCAATTCTTATATTCACCAGGGAATTGAGATCTCAGCAAAACCTCTCTCCACTCTCCACCCTGCAAACCGGAGCGAAGTGAAAACAAAAATATGACTCAAACGGAATCCATTGCTGGAGCCAGTAATTGACAGAGAGATAGGCTTGAAGCGTAATTACTAATGGCACAGCGGACACTGTGACGATGTTTAAACGCTCTGTATGTTTCTCTGAATTCATTAGTTTCGATTTTATAGAAGACAAAAGACCTATTCCATAACATAATGTTCAGCAGGGTTGGGTTTTGCTTCTCTAGGCCTGTTTCTTTATAAATGAGCCTTTAAGAACTTGGCTCTCCTTAAGGAGGGGTTTGGCGTCCATAACGACTTGAGGCGCCAGGACAACGCAAAGCAAGACCTGTGCAAGGCCACGCCCTAGCTAAATTCCGAACTCGCAAACACCGTGCCAGAACGCTGACCTATCCTTGGAAGTGAAGCAAATCCCAGTGAAAAAGCGAAGACAAAAACATGCACAAGCCTGGCGGTGGTGGCGCACGCCTTTAAACCCAGCACTCGGGAGGCAGAGCCAGGCGGATCTCTGTGAGTTCGAGGCCAGCCTGGGCTACCAAGTGAGTTCCAGGAAAGGCGCAAAGCTACACTGAGAACCCTGTCTCGAAAAACCAAAAAACAAACAAACAAACAAAAAACATGCACAAATTGACAGCCATCTAAAACACGTCGCTTCCGGCCACGGTACGCACGTGGCAGCGCGGGGGAGGGCACCGCTCCACAGCCCAGCTCGGCTCCCGTAGGGCTGGCCCCGCCCACACTTCCGCTATGGTAGCTCGTGTGCGTTCCGTGGACGGAAGTAGCTGTTGGGAGCGTTCAGACGCTTTAAATTCCTGCGGGGGTGGAGGCCTTGGCTTTCGGCTGGGGTCTGGCTTCTCACTGGCATGGCTGTGGACGTGAAGTCTCGAGCGAAGCGCTATGAGAAACTGGACTTCCTCGGGGAGGGACAGGTGAGGAGGCCCTGGGCTGATTCGGGCCCGTGCGGCCATTCTGGCGCGGGCGCATCCTGGCCACCGCGGGCGCTCCTCGGGGGAGGCTGGCCCGGACGGTGCCCCGCTTCCACCCTCCTGAGCCTTCCTCCCTTCTGGAGAAGAGGCCGCCCGACCACCTACCTAGCAAGCCGCTGCGAGTCGGCTCCGGAACCCGGGTTTAAAAAAAGAGGGGTGGGGGAGGACATCCGCAACCAACCATCATCACTTTTGCAAAGACCGCTCACGGATTTGTTCCTGTGTTTCCTTTTAGTTTGCTACGGTCTATAAGGCCAGAGATAAGAACACCAACCAAATTGTCGCCATTAAGAAAGTGAGTGTTACCTTTTTACGTTGTTTCCTCTCCCGTCTTTGTGTCTTCTTGCCTGCCACGTAGCCCTCGCTGGCACCGAGCTCGCTTATTTAGCGCCGACTGGCCTACAGCTTGCTGCTAGCCTTCCGCTTCTGCCTTGCAAGTGTTGGGTTCGCAGGCGTGCGCCGTGGCCCACGCCAGGCAAGTCTTAGAGAAAATATGTGTGCATTGTTAGTTGATTGTTTTTGAGACAGTCTTGCTATGTGGTCCAGGTTGGTCTCCAACCCGAGGAAATCCCCCTGCCTCAACTTGCCGAGTACCGGGATTGCAGATATGCTCTACGTTTGGCTTCATTTTAGTACGCACTGATGGTGGAAGTTACACGATTTCTAGAGACAATAGTGTTTATTAGTGTATTGTGTTTTAAGATGGAACTCGAGCTGAACCAGTTTTTGTTGAAACAATAAAAACTAGAACTTTTTTGTTCCATGAAAGTTGGTTGTTGCCGGGCGGTGGTGGCGCACGCCTTTAATCCCAGCACTCGGGAGGCAGAGGCAGGCGGATCTCTGTGAGTTCGGCCAGCCTGGGCTACAAAGCTACACAGAGAAACCCTGTCTCAAAGAAAAAAAAAAAAAAAAAAAAAGGTTGCTTGCTGGCCAAGGAGGCAAGTACTACCGTCTCCTCAATCCTTTTGGATGCCATGATCTTTCCAGGCCGCAGGTTGTTATATCTATGTTATCTGTACAGAAATGTTTTTATCGGCATTAACAACACAGATGCAGTGCCCTTTCTAAAATGATTGAAGTGATTTTTAAACTTAAATTCATTGACAACACTTCTGACATAGTTTCCTGTGTGCCAGACACTTTGATTTTTTTCCCTCAACCTAACCTTCCACACAGCCAGTAAAATAGGTAAAGGTGTCCTTGTCTCCCCCTTGCAGTCCCTGAGGCTAGGTGGATGATGACCTCAGTTCACACAGCTAGTAATTGCTGAGGCCAGGACGAGAGTGCAATTGTTGGCTGCTCTTTCTCACACTGCTGAAATCTGTAGCCATCTCAGGGCCACTCTGTTTTTCCTCACAGACCTCAGGGCCTGTTGGTGTCGTTGACCTCCGTCTTCCTGTGCTACTTTGAATGTTTCCTCCTTTGTAAACTCATTACTCCCTTGAAGTGTGGATGGTCAGGCTTCCATCTTCCAGCCTCCCAGGTACTCCCTTTCACTCACTTAGTACTTGGCTTGCTGTCTTCCTTTCAGGTGTTTCTGCTATTGTTATCTTTGTTTTAAGGAATTACTTTTGTATAAATAAATAAATAAATAAATAAATAAATAAATAAATAAATAAATAAATAAATAATTCTGGGCGGGGTGCGTGTGCCACAGTGCATGTGGAACTCAGAGGACAGCTTCGGAGCTGGTTCTCTTTCCATCTGTAGGTTCCAGGGATTGAACTCCAACTTGGCAGCAGGTGCCTTCACCCAGTGAGCCATCTTGCTGGCTCCTGTTTTATTTTTTCACTTCTCATATTCTTGTTTTCCAACTTGTGCTTTGTGATCTACAGCCATATTTCACTAAACTCTTGATTCTCTTAGCTGGACTTGGTGACTAATGCCCGTAATCCCAGCTACTGCAAAGGTTGAGGCAAGAGAATCAAAAGGCAGTATTTCCCAGTACTGGGGAGGTGCAGATAGGCAAATCCCCAAGGCTGGCTCCAATACCCTATTTGGTGAATTTAAGTGAGAGACACTGTCTAAAAAAACCAAGGTGGACAGTTTCTAAGGAAGGACAGCTGAGCTATCCTCTGGCCTGCACAAACTCAAATATACATACACACATAAAATTTAATACCTGCCTGGGCTAAAGAGTGAGTTTCAAGGCCAGCATAGACAACTTAGTAAGACCCTGTCCCAAAATAAAAAGTAAAAGGAGGCCTGGGCTCAGTGGTAGAGTATTTGCCTAGTATGTGTGAGGCCCACTGCTTTGAAAAACAAACAGTAGCAAACAAAACACCAAAAACCTCTCAAATATCTCTTTTCTTGAGATGGGAACTCTGGCCGGGCAGTGGTGACACACGCCTTTAGTCCCAGGGTATCAGTGCCAGCCTGGTCTACAGAGCGAGATCCAGGAAAGGTGCAAAGGTACACAGAGACCTTGTCTCGAAAAACAAAAAGATAAGAACTCTGTAGCCTAGGTTGGCCTGGAACTCTTTATATAGCCCAGGCAGACCTCAGCCTCTCAAATGATATTATTGTATGAGCCACTGTCCATCATCCCCTCTTAAGTCTGATGATGGCTTTGTCATCTTCAGGTCTACTTCTGGGTCACCTTATCCCAGCCACACTGACCTTTGTGTTCCTTTGGACATACTAATTTTTTTTAAATAATTTGCTTTTATTTCATGTACTTTGGTGTTTTGCCTTTGATGTTTTGCCTGCATGTATGACTGTGTGAGAGTGGCAGATCTTGGAGTTACAGACAGTTGTGAGCTGCCATGTGGGTGCTGGGAATTGAACCCAGGTCCTCTAGAAGAGTAGTTAGTGCTCTTAAGCACTGAGCCATCTCTCCAGCTTGGACATGTTAAATTTGTTCTAGTCCCTGGATCGTTGTATTTTCTCTTTCAAGGTTGCTGTGTTTCTCGCTAGAACTGGGTGTGGCTGAATTCTTATTTAGGTTTCTCTCCCTCTCTGTATATGCAGCAGAATAGGTGTTCCACTTTCCTTCCCTGTTCTTTGCAATTCTTCATTCTGTATCATCTTCATGTCATTATCATAACCTGAAATCCTTCCATCTGAGTTCATTGCCCACAAAAATCTATTCACATTATACCTGGACTGTGATGAGCACGTATGTAGGCGTTTGTTTATTATGTTTGTGGGTGTTTTGCCTGCATGTTTGTCTGTACAACTATGTATAGAGGCCAAAAGAGTGTCTTATCCTGAGACTGGTGTTCTAGATGATTGTAAGCTACCATATGGGCAGTGGGAGTCAAACCCAGGTTCTCTGGAAGAGCAGCCAGTGCTCTTACTCACCGAGCCACCTTACCTGACCTGACTTATCTGGATACAGTGGAGTGTGTTCTTAGGAGCCATATAGGAGGATCATCTGAGTCTAGGAATTCAATCCAGCCTGGGCAAACAGTACACTCTGTATCTAAAACAAAGAAGACCTTGAGTTGACTGGTAGTCTTTTCACATGGTTGACATACTGGGTTTTGTAATTGTAAGTACAAGTGGGTTTTCTTGTCTGCTTTTAACATTCATTAGGATTTAGAAGCCAGCTTGTTTCTCCTTTTTAAAAGCCCTATGACCTGACTGCAAAGTTACTGTGTAGGAGAGAATGATCTTAAACTCCTGCCTCTGTCCCTGTGCTAGGTATCCTGTGTCATTACAAAATGGTTCCTCCTTGAAGGTAACTTAAATGCTCTTTTTTTTTTTTTTGGGTTTTTCGAGACAGGGTTTCTCTGTGTAGCTTTGCGCCTTTCCTGGAACTCACTTGGTAGTCCAGGCTGGCCTCGAACTCACAGAGATCCGCCTGGCTCTGCCTCCCAAGTGCTGGGATTAAAGGCATGCGCCACCACCGCCCGGCTTAAATGCTCTTTTTATTTCATTTCAAATAATTCATTTTTGTGGTTTTAAAAGTTACTGATAAGCAAAGGCTTTTAGCATGCTATACCATCTCTTGTTTTGATTTTTCAGTTTCTTTAACTTTGCACTGATGCTTATCTCCAGAACATCTGGAGTAGCTCGTTTGTGGGTCTCCCCTCCCCACCTTGGACAGTATTTGTACTTTCTTCTGTGAACATTGAGGATTTAGTGCTGTGAACCTTCCTTCTCCAACACTCATAATTTCTACTCATGTTCATTTGTTAACACCCTCTTTGATTTTACAAAAAAAAAAAAACTCATTAAACTGCTTTTGCATTTATTATGACTTGGACTTCTTCTTAAAATACTGCTGATGTGACTTAGCAGTTAGGAGCACTGGCTGTTCTTATAGAAGACCCAAGTTTGGTTCCCAGAACTCATGTGGTGACTAACAACTGTCTGCTACTCCTGTTCCAGGAGAGCCAACACCTTCTGTCCTCCACAGGCTCAAGGCATGCATGTGGTCCACAGACATACGTGCAGGCAAAACACCCATACACATAACATAAATGTTTTTTAAAAAATGACATGGAATTGCTGTGTTTTCTGTTTCCCAACCTAACTTAGCCAGTTTGCCCTGTTGGCTTTTGGGTCATTATCTCTATGTTCATTGCTGTATGAGTGCGGCTTATAGGTATTTGTGGTGCAGGCACATGATTTTTCAGGTCTCCCCGTGCACAGGCCGCTGGAGTAGGCCATCTGATGACTTCCTCCATTGTTCTTTGCTTTAATTGCCTTTGAAACAAGGTCTCTCAATAAAAGCAGATGCTTGCTATTTTGGTTTGGCTAGCAAGGCAGGCTGGCTGGCTGGCTCACCAGCAAGCTCTCTCGAATCTTTCTGTCCAGTGATGGGACTTGAGGCACACATAGCCACGGCTGGCCTTTTACCTGGGTGCTGGGGACTTGAATTCACATCCTCACGCTTGTAGAGCCAGTGTTAACCCACTGAACTAATTCCAGGACTCCTCTCCCCCTTAAAATTTTATGTATATGTATGCATGTGTGCCTACATGAGTATGTATATAGATTGAGCCCAGGGCCTTGAGCATTCTAGGCAAGTGCTTTGTCATTAAGCCACATTCCTAGCCTGTATTATTGATTTTTGTTTTTAATTTTTAAGTATTTTGTGTTTGTCTCTGTATTTCTGTGGGTGAAAGCACATGCTGCTCTCTTAGAGGACATGTGTGTAAGTGTATAAGGGAGAATGGAGTGAAGTCTTGGAGTTGTTTTAAAATTTTAGCTGACTTAAGCGTAACAAAATACTAATCACAAATCTTGGTGATAAAGGACTTCATGAGATTATTCTTGTTTGTTTGTTTCTGTTCTTTTTTGTTTTGTTTTTTGTTTTTGAGAGAGAGTTTCTCTGTGTAGCCCTAGCTGTCTTAGAACTCCCTTTGTAGACCAGGCTGGCCTCAAATTCACAGAGATCCACTTGCCTCTGTCTTCCAAGTGCTGGAATTAAAGGTGTGTGCCACCACCACCCAATTTGCGATTTTTCTTTTTCTTTTCTTTTTTTTTTTTTTTTTTATTTTTGGTTTTTCGAGACAGGGTTTCTCTGTGTAGCTTTGCGCCTTTCCTGGAACTCACTTTGTAGACCAGGCTGGCCTCGAACTCACAGAGATCCGCCTGCCTCTGCCTCCCAAGTGCTGGGATTAAAGGCGTGTGCCACCACCGCCCGGCCCTTCTTTTCTTTTTTCTTTTTTTCTTTTTTTAAATTTTATGTGCATGTGTTTTACCTACACGAGGGTGTCAGCTACCCTGGAACTGGAGTTAAAGACAGTTGTGAGCTGGTATGTGGGTGCTAGGAATTGAACGTGGGTCCTCTGGAAGAACAACCAGTGCCCTTAACCACTGAACTATCTCTCTAGTCCCTGAGATTATTCTATTTTTATTGTGTGTCTATTTGAGTTTTTTCCCATATAAATTTCATAATCAGTTTGTCAGTTCCCTGTGTCTTATAATTGTGCTGTAATACGTGGCTTACTTTTAAATAGAAGGTTCTCTTTGTAGCATACATTAGGAACATTTTTTAAGGAAGAATAAGTGTTTTCCAGAGGTAATCCTTTCAGTGATTGACAACTCTTGTATAAAGTAGTAAGGAGCAGAATACTCTTTGACCTGGTCCTAGCGGTGGTGGCGCACGCCTTTAATCCCAGCACTTGGGAGGCAGAGGCAGGCGGATCTCTGTGAGTTCGAGGCCAGCCTGGTCTACAGAGTGAGATCCAGGAAAGGCGCCAAAGCTACACAGCGAAACCATGCCTCGAAAAACCAAAACAACAACAACAAAAAAGACTAACCTCCTAACATGGTGTTACGCTCAGTGTTAACCATATCTTACATCCATCACATTTTGTAAGTTTGCTTTGTGAAAAACATAGGATTATTGGGCATATATGTTATTTTCTTTTTATGTTACTTTTTTCTCCTAAGTATACTAAATAGAAGTAATTTGGGGGAAATAAATTAGCATACTCTCAGTTATCCGGTCTGTATTTAACTTGAAAAGATGAAAGGAGGTCTGGGTGTGGTGATTAACACATCCAATCCTAGCATTTCAGAGGTTGAGATGTGGATTTGAAAGTTAGGGCCACCCTGGACTACATACAGCAAGACCCTTTCTCAAAAACAAAGCAAAATAAACAGAAGCTTAAACTTAAGCCAGGTGGTGGTGGTACACCTTTAATCCCAGCACTCCTCAGGAGGCAGAGGCAGGCAGGTCAGTGTGAGTTCGAGGCCAGCCTGGTCTATAGAGTGAGTTCCAGAACAGCCAGGGTTACATAGAGAAACCCTGTCTCAAAAAACACCCAAAAAGCAAAAAAGGCGGCGCATGAAGGAGTCCGTTACTACTTGTAAGTGTTTCCACGTACCACAGCATGCTCTGAAGGTCAGGACAGCTTGTGGAGTTCTGCCCTTGCACATTGTGGGTCCAGGGGGTTGACCTCAGATTGTAGAGTGTCAGATGAGCCTTGTTGAGTTCAGTTGTTTAAATGTGTAGTTCAGAAACCTAAAGTAGATGATTGGTTCACTTTGGCCCTGCTGTGCTGGAGCTCAAACTCTGCCATGGACGCCTTATGACTCTGCTCCTGAGCAATACCTTCAGCCTTTGGATTTCCGATTGTTCTCATGAGCTACATATTATAACTACGTGCTTTTACTGTGGCTCGTTTTTTAAGACAGTGTCTAGAACTCGGTATGAGTGCTGAGATTAAAGGACTGCACCTGCAGTCCCAGCTGTTTGATTTATCTGAGGCAGAATCTTACTATGGAGCCCAGGCTTTGCCTCTCAAGTATTGAGACTACAGGAGTGCACCACCATGCTGGTCCTGTTTGTAGCTACACCTTTGTGCATATAGATTATATATTAACCCATGGTGAGTTTTTGCTTGGTCTTCTTTCTAAACTTTTTGTTACTTTGTGTGTATCGGTGTTTTACCTCCATGTACGTCTGTGCACCACTTGTGTGCCTAGTTCTGTCCAAGGTCAGACGTGGGTGTTAGATCCCACTGGACCTGGCGGTTGTGAGCTGTTGTGTGGGCACTGAGAATTGAAGTTGGATTCTTTTGGAATCAGCCCATGAGTGTTCTCAGCCCATGAACCATCTCCATCCTAAACACATTGTTAATGTATATGTTTTGTTTTCTCCCCCGCTCCCCTTCTCTCCCAGATCAAACTTGGACACAGGTCAGAAGCTAAAGATGGTAAGTATTAAATATAATTTAATCAAATAAGAGATGTGTTTATTCTGATCTGAGGAGATGAGGAAAATATCAATTAGAGCTGATAATAATTCTGTAGCATTTATCACAGTGTCTCCAGAACAGTGGCTCTCGACCTCTGGGTCTTGACTCCTTTGGAGATCAAGCACCCCTTTCACAGGGGTGGCATATCAGATATCTTGATCAGATATTTACATTATGATTCATAACAGTAGCAAAATTACAGTTGTGAAGTAGCAACACAAATTCATAGTTGGGGTCATTACAGCATGAATTGTATGAAAGGGTCACAGCATTGGGAAGGTTGAGAACCGCTGGTCTAGAGAGTAAAGAGTCCTGTCAGAAACAACATTTGTGCATTGCGAGGATGCGGATCGTGTAAGTGGAGGGCAGTGAGGTTGTTGGGCCCTTGTCTGGATGTCCTCCGTACTGCTCGGTAAGCCATTGTAAGTCATTGCCTTTTGCATTCCTGGTTTGCTAATTGCTTTGAGAGATTCAGGGATACATCTTCACAGAAGAACACAAAGTTCCTCTGGAATGGACACACTTCTTATTCTCAAGCCCCTTAGAGTGTCGGGTCTGTTTATCAAAATAATAGTTACTGTGAAAATGTCATCATCTGTGAAAGTGCCAGCACTGGGTTTTAATTTTGATTTCTATCATTTGTATTGAAAAAAGGTATCCTTAATGCTAATTTGCTATTAGCACACATCGTCTTCCTCTAGTTTATAGGACAGGAGAAAAGACCCTATTACCACATGTCTGTTACATGTCTATATATGTTATTGTAATGATTTTCAGAATGATATAGAAACAAGTATTTTCTTCATCATTTTTCATAGACTACGTTAAGCTGCTTTTTAAAAAAATTTATTATGTATACAGTATTCTGCCTACTTGCCAGAAGAGGGCACCAGATCAAATTATAGATAGTTGTAAACCACTATCTGGTTGCTGGGAATTGAACTCAGGACCTCTGGAAGCAGCCAGTGCTCTTAACCTCTGAGCCATCTCTCCAGCCCCATATGTTAAGCTACTTTAAAACAATGTGAGAAAAAGAACTTTCTCGTACAAATAGTAAAAATTATTCATTTTTGTGTATGAAATGTTTATTTCTTGAAGTGACCTTTCCTTAAAAAAAAAAATTTGTAAAAGGTTTGAGATTTCAGAATTATTGTTCATTTTTTGCATTCTTTTTCCATAGGTATAAATAGAACAGCCTTAAGAGAGATAAAATTGTTACAGGAGCTAAGTCATCCAAATATAATTGGTGTGAGTATGATCTAAGTTGTTTGCTTTTGGGGATTCTCCATATTCTGAGTATGATGAATATTGATCAGAGGCTCAGCAGGATGAGTTGATAGAGATAAGCCTTGAAAGTTGATCAGCTTGAAATTCTTTTCTTTTTTTTTTTTTTTTCTGAGACAGGTTTTCTCTGTGCAACAGTCCCGGCTGTCCTGGAACTTGCTTTGTAGACCAGGCTGGCCTCAAACTCATTGAGACCCACCTGTCTCTGCCTCCCAGTTGCTGGGATTAAAGGTGTGCACTACCACCACCCCACTAAATGTGTTTTCTATCCCATTTTTGCTATAAGTAGTATAATTAGCATTATGAATATAACTGATGAAATGAATCAGATGTTGCCAAACAGGCTAATTTTGTCAGAGATGATTTTGAATCCTAGAGAGCTGTAGCCACAGGGTTAAAAGTAAGCAACTTGCATTTAAATACAGAACCTTTCTTTTTGCCTGCATGAGGGCTGGAGTGGGTTCTTTTGATTTTTTCAGGCTAGCCAATTGAAAACATTTATGGTGTCTGCAGTGAGGCCTGCCATGGACAATCACACAAAGGATGGCAGATGCTATTTAGAAGATACTCTTTGTTCTTGTGTTGTTTTGTTTGGCGGCCTTTTGTGTAGTGTAGCTTCGAACTCATGGGCTCAGGTGCTTCTTTCTGTCTTGTCTCCCAAGTAATTAGTGTTTGTGGGGTATCCACCAGAGAAGACAGCTCAGGCATGGCTTAAGCCAGTGGACAGTCTTATTAACTGGCTGGCGAGTCCACTGAGTGTTTGGAACCCAGTATAGCACCAAGCTGTTCTCAAGGTGAGCTTTTAAGCACAAAAACCACATTCTGGGTCGACATTCTTCAGTTAACAAGAACAGTTAGCCAAAATTGGAACTACAGAAGCCAAAAAAAGTTAGTGCATTTTCCCAGAGCTATGGACTTGGATGGATTAGGTCTTCGTTTTCATTTTGGCAGGTGGTACTGCCTACATGCTGAGTTTTATGACCTGAATGGTACTTCCATCATGGAGTCAGTTGTGCTAAGGTGTGGGCCCTGTTACAGTTAGTTACTGTAATTACGGTACTGGAACTACAAGGTATATCGCTGTACTTGGCAAGAATTTTCTTAAGCAATTTGCTTAGATATTTTTATTTGTTTTTTTGAGACAGGGTTTCTCTGTGTAGCCCTGCCTATCCTAGAATTCACTCTGTATCCTCTGACTCAGAGATCCATTTGCCTCTGCCTCCTGAGTGCTGGGATTAAAGGCATATGCCACCATGCCTGGCAAAAAAAATTTATAAAAATTAAGAATGTTTTTCTTTTCTCACATTTTGTGTGTGTGGTGTGTGTGCATGTGTATTTACCCATGTTTTGTCTGTGCATGTGTATTTGGAGGTCTGAGGTTTATATAGGATATCATTTTCTATTACTTTTCCATCTTATGCATTGAGGCAGAATCTCACTCAAAACCAGAACTCAGTGATTTGGTTAGTTTTGTTAACTAACTTGCTCTGGGAAACCCGTCTTCACCTTCCGAGGCTGGAATTGCAGGCACACCTTTCTTACCTGACTTTTATGTAGTTTCTGAAATATGAACTCTGGTCCAGTCTTCATGTTTGTATGGCAAGAGCTTTAAATGCTGAGCCATATTCCCAGTCCCAGGAATTTTTTTCAACTAGATATCAAGGTGAAATTTTCTTTTCTTTTCTTTTTTTTTTTTTTTTTTTTTTTTGTTTTGTTGTTTTGTTTTGGTTTGGTTTGGTTTGGTTTGGTTTTTGAGACAGGGTTTTTCTGTGTAGCCTGTCCTGGAACTCTCTCTGCCTCAAACTCAGAAATCCACCTGCCTCTGCCTCCTGAGTGCTGGCATTAAGGCGTGTGCAAGCACCACCACCACCACCACCACCACCAGGGCTGTGAAATTTTCATTAACTTATTTATTCTAATTCTTGGGGTTTAAGGAGAAGAGTTTTTAAGTTTTTAGTGAATTTGTTAAATAAGGTTTAATATTTTTGTGCCTAAGAAAACTAATTCCTGTTGAAAAAATGGGACAAATGTTAAATTTAATAAAGGACTTTCAGGTTTACAGGAAATTACCAGCAGTTTAAAAATTTAAGCCACGTAGTGCACATTTGTATTATAATTACATGAGAGGTAGAGGCAGAGACAGGAGGATTATGAGTTCAGGCCAGCCTGGACTACGCAGCAACTTCTAGGTCAGCCTGAGTTACATAGTGATAATGTGGTCTCAAAAGACCAAGGACTGGGGGATGTATCTTTGTGGTAGAACACTTGCCTAGCCAGCTCACTTTGTGGGTGGAGGGGGGCAAATAACTTTTTAAAATTACTTCAGTGATAAATTCCAACATTAAATAGAGAGTAACAATTTAACTGCTTTGCTTTGCAGCTCCTTGATGCGTTTGGACATAAATCTAACATTAGCCTTGTCTTTGATTTCATGGAAACTGACCTGGAGGTAAGGGTAGGGTTCCTAGAGACTCTCCACACTCAGTGAGAGAAAAACCTGCATGCTTATTCTGCTTTAAGAGGATACTGACCCACAAAAACTACTTTACTTTTGCAGAAGTCAAAACGATCGCTGATTTCTGTACATTTGCTGTATTTCTAGTGTAGAGATTCAGATTTTTTAAAGTCTCATGCTTTTCATTAATTGAATCTCAGAAAAACTGACAATCCAAGGTTTTAAAACAACTAGGATCCTCATACATTGCTGGTTTGAACCCAATAGTTTTTTGTGTGTGTGTGTGTGTGTGTGTGTGTGTGTGTGTGTGTGTGTGTAATATATATTATATATGTTTATTATATATATAATATTTTTATATATTTATATGTAAGTATAATATACATTATAGTAACTTTGGAAAATAGGACAGTTTGTTATAAAATCAAAGATACATTTACTATCAGTTCAAAGGTAAAAGGATTTTTTTTTTTTTTTTTTTTTTTTTTTTTTTTTTGGTTTTTTGAGAAAGGGTTTCTCTATGTGTAGCTTTGCACCTTTCCTGGAACTCACTCTGTAGCCCAGGTTAGCCTCAAGCTCACAAAGATCCGCCTGCTTCTGCCTCCCAAGTGCTAGGATTAAAGATGTGTGCCGCCACCGCCCGGCTTTTTTTTTTGTTTTATTTTGTTTGGGAATTTTTATAACACAGCATCAAATAGTAAAAGAAATTCACTAAGTATGCAGCCTGGTGACAATACTGTATCTTTTTTTTTAAGTTGTATGAGCATTCAATTTATTGATCTTTGGGGGAATGTGATATACTGTCACTAGATTACAACTGAGCCATTAGTCTTATCACTTCATCAACATTAGCTGGTTCATTTTCACGGTGCTTCAGCTCTTTCTGCACAGATTCAAGAGAAAGGCTTTTGGAAAAGTTTGCAAGTTCTTTCTGTGTATTTACAAAAGCTGTGTTGATTCTGTTGACTTTTTCATCATTCATAATGTCTAGCTTCTTAAGATCAATAGTGACTAGGGGTTGGAGATTTAGCTCAGTGGTAGAGCGCTTGCCTAGCAAGCGCAAGGCCCTGGGTTTGGTCCTCAGCTCTGAAAAAAAAAGATTAGTAGTAACTGGTTTTGCCTTGTTTTTACCTTTGAGGGCTTTTTCCCTGGCTATGTAAAATACATTCCTGAACTTCTGCCCTTTTAATTTGTTCTTGGCCATTGTCAAAACTGCAAAACGCACGTGGCTGACTGTTCAGGTTCCCAGTGACGCCATCCCAATGCTATATCTTATTATAGGGCCTAGCATGAGTAACACTAATTCACCAGTATTATACTATGTATAATAATATAAGTAATATCGCAGTCATTAGTAATAATAATGTAATTTGTCGACCACTGATTGCTATTTATCCAAGAGAAAAACATTGTCAACACAGAAATCACTTGGTGTATGAGTGTTCACTAAAATTGGAAACAGCCAAAACGTGCTTCATCTAGTGGATGTTTAAACAGATTAGTCACCCATACAAGAAAACAGTACCCAGGAATAAAAAAGGAACCAAAGTCCAACCATTAACTGGCTGTGGCAGAGCTTACAGTAATCTCTTTGGAGTCAGTCCTCTTTTCCTCTCTGTAGCTGTCAGTCATGGGCACACATTTCCACTCTACTTTCCCAGGCAATTCCAAGTCTGATAGTCTTAGTGTAATTACCCCTGTAAGGAAATGCTTGGTTTCCTTTGATTTTTGTTTGTTTTTTGTTTTGTTTTGTGTAGTCCTGGCCATCCTGGAACTTCCTCTGTAGACCAGGCTGGCTTTGAACTCAGATCTGCCTACCTGTGCCTCCTGAGTGCTGGGACTAAAGGTGTGCTGCACTACCACCACCACCACCACCACCACCACCACCGGTCATTATTTGGGTTTCTTTAATGGTGTTAGGTTTTAGGTCATAGGTCATGTGTTTGTTCTTAAGCAGCCTGTCTCTTGGCCAAGAGGCTTCAGTGTGGAGGTCTCAGGTAGAGGTTAGGTCAGTCTTACTTTTACCATGTGTGACCTAAGCTGGGATGAGTTGATTTCCCAGAGTAACACTGAATGCACTTGTCAGAAGGGGCAAACAAAACCGACAGACATTCAATACTTTTTTCTTTTTTTAAAGATTTATTTATGTTCATTGGTGTTTTGTCTGCATGTATATCTGTGAGTGTGTCAGATCCCCTGGAACTAGAGTTACAGACATTTGTGAACTGTCATGTGGGTTCTGGGAATTGAACTTGGATCCTCTGGAAGAGCAGCCAGTAATCTTAGCCACTGAGCTCTCTTTCCAGCCCCGATATGCAATACTTCTAAACCAGAGTTGTAGGGTACACACACAGTATTGCTTTCTCTCGAAATCGATGATGCTTTTTTAACCACCGAATTTTGGAAATTCATGTGATATCTTCTAAAGTGAAGTTGAATAGTCTCTCACTCACAGAAATACTTGTGTATGGATACATTCATTTTAAATCTTTTTTTTTTTTTTTAATTTCTTAGAGTTCATTTGGAATAATGAAACATACCTGTATGTTGCTTGTCTACTTTGTAGGTTATAATAAAGGATAATAGTCTTGTGTTGACACCATCCCACATTAAAGCCTACATGTTGATGACTCTTCAGGGGTTAGAGTATTTACATCAGCATTGGATTCTACACAGGGTAAGATTTTAAGTAATTAACCATCCATCCATGAGAGGGCGAGGTCTTGCTTTGTATTCCAGGATGGTGCCCAGGGTCGCCTCAAATTCTTGATTCTTCTGACTCCTGATTGCTGGGATTGTAGGTGTATTTCACCACACCTGACTTTTAATGTTGCTGCTTAAGTTTAGGCAAACTTTTTGTCATTGGTCAGTTCAGGTTTCTATTTTATTTATTTTGAGTGCATGTGTATGTGAGTACAGGTACATGACTGGAGGAGGGGGTGTGCACAGTATATATGTGGAAGCCAGATGACAGTTCCCAGGGGTCACTTCTCTCCTGCCACTCCAGCTTCTGAGAATAAAATTTAGGTCATTAAGTTTACTGCAAATAGCTCTTACCTTGCCAGTGGGTTTTGTTTTGAAGATAGTCTTCCCCTGTAGCTAAATATCTTAGTTAGGGTTTCTGTTGCTGTGAAGAGACACCATGATTACAGCATCTCTTATAAGGAAAACATTTAATTGAGGGTGGCTCACTTGCAGTTCAGAGGTTCAGTTCATCATCATCATGGTAGGGAGCATGGCAGTGTACAGGCAGATGTGGTGCTGGCTACTTCTTGATTAGAATGAAACAGGAATTGGTCTGTATGTTACACTGAGGGAAGCTTGAGCAAAAGAGACCTCAAAGCCCACCCCACAGTGACATACTTCCTCCAGCAAGGCCACACCTACTTCAACAAAGCCACACCACCTAATAGTGCCACTCCCTTTGGGGACCATTTTCTTTCAAAGCACCACACCTAGACTGCCTGTATATTCATTGTCCTTTGTCTTAAGTTTCCTAAGTGCTGGGGTTACCAGTGTGTGCCAGTATGCCCAGTTTTCTTGTTTTAAAGTTAAACTAACTGGAGCTGGGGACATAGCTCGGTTGGTAAAATTCATGCCCAACATATATGAAGTCCTGCATCCCAGTCCTCAGCACCATATTTGCTACCTAATTTGCAATCCCGCAGTAAAGGTGGTAGCAACAGTAGTTGCTGGGAGTAAAGGTAGAAGCAACAGAAATTCATGGTTGTCCTTTTTGACTACATAGTGAATTCAAAGCCAGCCTGGGCTACATAAGACTGTCTCAAATAAATAGGCTAGCTAAATGTCTCATTATGTTGTTTTCCTCTAATCCTGCTTGATTTTGTTTGTTTGTTTTGATAACTGTTTGATGCAGGATCTGAAACCAAACAACTTGTTGTTGGATGAGAATGGAGTTCTGAAACTGGCAGATTTTGGCCTGGCCAAATCATTTGGGAGTCCTAATAGGGCTTACACGCATCAAGTTGTGACCAGGTGAGGACACCTTAAGAAACTGAGAGTTCATGTTCATAATTGACCACTAATGAACATCAGCTAGCTTCTCTGAACTACCTTTGTAGAACTCAGGAGTGAGTCACCATTGGTGTCATCTCAAATATAGCCCTTTTTATATTAAGTCTACTTTGCCACAGTGAAAAGCACACAGCTCTTTCAGACAGAATCTAATTAACTCAGTCCTCAGACATATTTTTGATGAGCAAGTGATTAACTGATCTACATCTTGATTCTCACAATAACTTTTTTAACTCAAAAAATTGTAAATGGGACATGGGTGTCAAGCTCCTTTAATCCTAGCACTCAGGAGGCAGAGGCAGGCAGGTCTCAAGTTGAGGCCAGCCTGGTCTACAGAGCTAGTTCTAGGACAGCTGGGACTACACAGAGAAACCCTGTCTTGAAAAACAAAACAAGTGTGTGTGTGTGTGTGTGTGTGTGTGTGTGTGTGTGTGTTAATTAAATGCACATGTACGTATATGAATGTCTGTGTATGAGTGATGGCATGCTTGTGCCATTGTATAGTGGTCTGGAGTTAACTCTTGGAAATCATTCTTCATCCATCTAGGGTTCTGGGGACCAAATTCGAGTTGACAGGCTTGCATTGCAAGCACGTTTATTTCACTGGCCCACTTTTCATTTTGTTTGTGTGACTGAATAGCTCACTCTGGATATAACACAGGGTCTTGGGCTTCCTAAGCAAATGTTTAACTTCTTTTTCCTACATAGGAGAGGGGCCACCTATGTGTCTGGAGGCCAAAAGACATCTTCAAGTGTAGTTCCTTGGTGTGTGTGTGTGTGTGTGTGTGTGTGTGTGTGTGTGTTCACATATTGGGGGGTGCATGTGTTTGGAGGCCAAAGGCTGACATCAAGTGTCTTCTTGAGTCTCTCTCCAGCTTACATATTGAGGCAGAGTCTCTCTCTTAGACCCAGAGCTTGCTAATTCAGTCAATTTAACTACCTTGGTTGCTCTGGGGATCCCATCTCCATTTCCCTGAGCACAGGTGAATCACCAAGATTGCCTGGCTTTGACATGGGTGCTGGGGTCCAGAACTCTGTTGTAATGTGTGTTCAGCAAGCACTTTACTCACTGAGCCGTCCCCCTCCACTTTGATCTCTGGGATAGGTCTCTCACTGGAATCTGGGCTCACTGATTAGCCCCGAGTTGCTGGCCAGTGAATCCCAGGCATCCTCCTGTTTCTGCCTTCCAGCCTTGGAATTAAATGCATGTACTACCATCCCTGGCCTTTTTACATGTGTGCTGGGATCAACCTCAGGCCTTAACGCTTATGTGGGATGTGCAGGGAAAATAAACGGAGCCATCTTTCCCACTCCCACAAGTGCTCCACATCTTAGCCACACACATGGTTGAGAAGAATTTATTCTGTTCTTGCATTTTAATTAGATAAGCTGCAACTCCAGTGGCCTTGTATTTCAAATTTATTAGCCCTGCGCTTATTATATTTGTCAATACTGATCCTATAGTCTCTGTGTGGATGTAATTTCTCTATGCAAAGCATTAATAGTTACATTTTATATTATAAAAAATTGTGGTTTTTGTTCATACTTTTGTTATGTCAACACAAAAAAAAATCACACTAGGGACTACAGATTTTATAATTCTTGTCATAGTGGCTTTGTTTTTCTTTCTTTCTTTCTTTTTTTTTTTTTCATTTGAAATGGTCTCATATAACCCTGGACAGGCTCCAAATGCTCTGTTTATCTAAGGATGACTTTGAACTCCCTACCCACTTCTACCTGGTGTTGGAATGATAGATGTGTGTCATCACATCTGGTCTGCCTTTGTTTTGTTTGTTTGTTTGGTTGGTTGGTTGGTTGTTTTTTTGTTTTGTTTTGTTTGTTTTGTTTTTTGGAAACAGTTTCTCTGTAGCCCTGGCTGTCCTGGAACTCACTCTGTAGATCAGGTTGGCCTCGAACTAAGATCCACCTGCTTTTGCCTCCTAAGTGCGGGGACTAAAATTATGCACGGCCTGGCCTGCATTTGTTAATTCGTAAGATTTTCAAGGATCTGAGAAAAATTTCAGATTCTTCCATAAATTATTTTGTTACCTTCTTCCAATTAAATTTTATGAATATCAGTTACTTGACCACACACGCACAAGTAAAAAGTAGGGGCTATGAATACTGGAAAGATTTCAACAGTTGGATTACCAGAGTGATGAAGTTGACAAAGCAGAGTGGTAGGGATAAAAACCCTGATTTTAAAGGTTATGGGGCCCTTTTTCATGGCATCTCCTAGGCGGTCGGTCGGCTGTGTCAAGATGAAGCTGAATATCTCCTTCCTAGCTATTGGTTGTCAGGAACTCGCTGAAGTGGATGATGAACCAAAACATACTTTCTATAAGAAGCACATGACCACAGAAGTTGCTGTTAATGCTCTGGGTGAAGAGTCGAAGGGTTATGTGGTCTGAATCAGTGATGGGAACAACAAACAAGGTTCTTCTGTGAAGCAAGGTATCCTGATGCACGGCAGAATGCACCTGCTGTTGATAAGGGCCTTCTTGGTAGAGACCAAGGAGAACTGGAGAGAGGAAGGGCAAGTCTATTTGAGGGTACATTGTGGGTGCCAGTCTGAGTGTTTTCAACTTGGTGTATTGTAAAAACAAAAAGAGGGAGGGAAAGGGATATTCCTGGACTTGAAGGATACTACTGTGCCTCTGAGGTTGGAGCCCGAAAGAGCTAGCAGATTCTGAAAACCTTTTAGTCTCTCTAAAGAAGATGATGTCTGCCAACATATTGTTTGAAAGCCCAGGACCAACGAAGTTACCCAGGATTCATCGTCTTTGTTACCCCACACACCCTACAGCATAAACACGAATGCACTGCTCTGAATAAACAACACTAAGAAAAATAAGAAGGAAGCTGCAGAATAAACTTTTGGGCAAGGGAATGAAGGATGTCAAAGACTCCAGGAACAGATCTCCAAGAGACATGGGCAGGGTTGTTCTGTGTAGCCCTGGCTGTCCTGGAACTCAGAGATCCACCTACTTCTGCCTCCCAAATGCTGGGATTAAAGATATGCACCACCTCTGCCTGGCTTCAAAAATCAATCTTTAATCATAACATAAATGATCAGACCTTTAAAAGATTAATATAAAGAGTTTAGGGGCCAGATGTGTTATCACACTTGAAATCCCAGCACTTCGAACGCAGAGGCAGGAGGATCAAGAATTCAAGATATGGGCTGGGGAGATGGACTCAATGAATCAGAACACTGGCTGCTCTTCCAGAGGTTCCGAGTTCAGTTCCCAGCAACTTCATGGTGGCTCAAACAGTCTATGGTGGGATCTGCTTGCCGCCCTCTTCTGTCATAAAGATGTACCTGCAGATAGAGCACTCACATACGTAAAATAAATTAAAAAAAAAAAATTCAAGGGGTACCTTAAGTACATGATCTTGAGACCAGCCTGGGCTGCCTAAGATCCTGTTTCAAAAACAAAAACAAAAAAATTAAAATCAGGAAATTTAGGGAAGAATGAGAGAAGAGTTGGATGCAAATAGATTTTAGAGAAGTGATATTAGCATGTTAATGGGAAAAGTCTAGTAGAAAGCAAAGAATTTATAATGGGAGGGCTGGAGAGATGGCTCAGCGATTAAGAGCACTGACTGCTCTTCCAGAGGACCTGGGTTCAATTCCCAGCACCCACATGGCAGCTAACAACTGTAACTCCAAGATCTGACACCCTCACATAGACATACGTGCAGGTAATGCACCAATGCAAATAAAGTAAAAATAATTTTTTAAAAAAAGAATTTATAATGGGAAAGTGGAGGGAATTTCAAGAATAGTGTTCTTGAGAACCGGCAAGGCAGGGTGCTTCAGGACTCGTGGTGAGTGATTGGGTCTAAAAACATGCAAGGATAGTTCATCCTAACAATTAGCCTTGCTGGACTTGGTAGCACATCCCTTTAATCCTAGCATTTGGGATTTGGAGGTCAGCCTGGTCTACATAGTGAGTTCCAGGACATCATCAGAGCTACTGAGTTGAGACCATGTCTCAAAAGAATAAAATAAAATAAAGCCTTAATAATTGGAGTCTCATATGACATTATTTAATTTTTTTTCCCCAGATGGTACCGGGCCCCTGAGTTATTGTTTGGAGCTAGAATGTATGGTGTGGGTGTGGACATGTGGGCTGTCGGCTGTATATTAGCAGAATTGCTTCTAAGGGTAAGTCCGAAATTCATGTACACCCTTAAGTATGGTTAATAAAGGTCCCATGATTTTCTAGGAATTCTCTTTCCATCGTAATCCTACAGCAAGAAATGGATAAGGAAAGTCAGCTTGTTAAATAAAAGTTTCAACAGGTGATGATGGCACATATTATAATCTTAGGATGTGGGAGGCTGAGGCAGAAGATCAGTGTGAGTTCAAGACTAGCCTGGATTATAGAGTAAAATTCTGTCTCACAAAACAAAGCCTCAGTGACTTGGGAAGAAGCAGAAGAGTTAAGAGTTTGAGGCCAGTCATGTATTAGGTATTTTCACATTGCTATGACAAAATACAACTCACAATGAGGAATGGTGGCTTTGTCTTGGCTCACAGCCTGAGTGTATAGTCCATTATAGCAGAGAAGTAATGGCCATGGAAGCTCGAGAGGCTCTTCGTCACATCCCATCTGCAGTCAGGAGGCAGAGAGGTGAATGCTGATGCTCCGCTCCCTTTATTTAGTCCAGGATTTCAGCCTTTACAATGGTGCCACCCACATTAGGGTGGGTCTTCCCTCTCTAATACAATGTAACAACTCTGCAGGGAGGCAGGGGAGGGTTTCCAAGCGCAGTTGTTACAGCTCTGCTCCACTCAGTGTTACAGCTCTGCTCCACTCAGTGTTACAGCTCTGCTGGGTTGGGAAGTGTAACAACTCGGCTCCACTAGTGGAAAGTTTCCCTAGCCAAAGTGTTACAGCTCTAATCTGCTCTGCTCTGGTGAGAGTTGTTACAGTTGGGCTCCACTTGGTGTGTCACACCACAAAACAAACTTCCTTGAGATGTATTGGGAAGGCAGAATCCAGGAAGAGGTTGGCTGCCTCTAGGGTGAGAAGCAGCAGCAAACTGAACAGAGTACAGAGCTTACTTGGGGTGGGGGTGGGGGCCTCTCCAGGGTGGTTTGGAATTGTTGGATTTTTGTGACCTGATTCTGGGGCAACATCAGGGATTGGTAGGATTTCAAGCCCAGGTCCTGGGGTCAAGTTAGGGTCAGGTTGTTTTTCCTTGACCCTTTTCACTCTATAATAAACTCCCTTACAGTTACCTCAGAGGTGTGTTTTCCTGGTGATTCTAAATTTCATCACAGAGGCTGGAAAATGACTCAGTTGCTAAAATGTCTTCTGCACAAGCGTGAGACGTTTCTGAATTCTTTCTACTAGAGCTTGTACCAACTCTGGGCCCAGTTAGGAAACAACCACGCCGTTAATCCCAGCACTCGGGAGGCGGAGCCAGGCGGTTCTCCGTGAGTTCAAGGCCAGCCTGGGCTACAGAGCGAGATCCAGGACAGGCACCAAAACCACACGGAGAAACCCTGTCTCAAAAAAAGAAAGAAAGAAAGAGAGAGAGAGAGAGAAAGGAAGAAAGAAAGAGAACCACACGATAATTTGTTCAGGAGCATTTAAGAATATACCAGGTGTGGTGGCTTAGACCTGTAATCCTAGCACTTGGAGGCTGAGGCAGGGAGAATCACCTTTGGTTTAAAGTTAGCCTGCGAGTGAGGCTCTTCCACCCAATCCCCCACCCTTTTTCCTCACTCACAGCTGTAGTGGGATGGGGACAGTGAAGGGCTGGCTAATAATAAATAAGTGAACTAATCCTAGGAATATCAGATATAAGCACCAGTCATGATTGCACACCACTGAGGTAATCCAGGGAAGAATTCCAGGGATGGAATCTGGATAGACACTGTTCAAAGGCACAGCTGAGAATTGGATGGCAGAAAAGTTGCTTTGGGTCTCTTCTGGTAACTTCCAAAAATCTACTTTTGGAGGGCTGGACTGATGGCTTAGCACTTAGGAGGACCCAGGACCCAGCACCTGGTGCGTGGTAGCTCACAATCACCTGTAACTCCACTTCCAGGGAATCTGACACCCTCTTCTAGCCTCCGAGGGTATCAGGCATGAACGTGTTACACAGACATACACGCAAGCACGCGCTTACACATAGGGAAGAATAAAAGGAATTTTTAAAAATCTGCTGTTTGGAATAGATTGGAAATCTGCTCTAGGGTGCTGAGGGAAGCTCTTCAAAAAGTGTATGTCTAGTGCATGATGGGAAATTCCTCCCAAAAAATCAATAAAGCATTGTGTTATTTAAAAAAAAAAAAAAAGTGTGTGTCTAGGTACACCTGCTAGAAACTGCCCAGGTCTGCCTTTTACAGAGAGGGAGAAGGTGAGTTTGGACTGAAAAAGAATAAGTTGATACGGAAATCAGTGCTTTTAACAGCTTTTAAAAGCTCTTTCCAGCCTATTGAAGTAAGTTTTTAATTGTTGCAGAGTTTGGCTTTTTGGGTTTTGGTAGTTTTTTTAGATTTATTTACTGGTGTATTTTATATATCAATGCTCTATGCATGATGGAAGAGGACATCAGATCCCCTTACAGATGGTTGTGAACCACCATGTGGGTGCTGGGAATTGAACTAAGGACCTTTGGAAGAGCAGCCAGTGCTCTTAACCTCTGAGCCATCTCTCCAAACCTGAGTTTAATTTTTTTTATTATAACTTTTTGTAGCATTATTTATGTAACTACTCTCAATAAATGTCTATTTGAAATGTCTATTTCTTAATTTCAGGTTCCTTTTTTGCCTGGAGATTCAGACCTTGATCAGCTAACAAGAATATTTGAAACTTTGGGTACACCAACTGAAGAACTGTGGCCTGTAAGCCTTTATGCATTCTGTTTGAAATGTAGTTAGGATTCTGTAAAGTTAGTTTGCTGTATCTGAGTAGCTGTATGGCTAAGGAAGAAAATAATTAATTAATTTTGCGGTGCTAGAGTTCTAAAGGACCAATACCTTTCTCCTGCTGGATAAGTGCTCTGTCACTGAACCAACTTGAAAAGTATCCTCATAGGTGAGCATGGTAGCACATACTTACAATCTCAAAGATCTTTGAGAATTCAAGGCCATGCTGGTTAACATATGAGTTCCAGACCACTTGAGCTATGTACTAAGGTCCTGTGTTAATCCCTACAATGAGAATAAGACCACTACAATTTGATCCAAAATTTAAACAGGCTTGATTTTTATTGGGATGTACCAAGAGCTGGCCAGAGACTGCCTCCTAAAGTGGGTTAAAGAGAGCAGCCCTGTATGCACCTCTTGGACCCCTTTCAAGGAGTAAAATCATGAGTAGTTTTACAGAAGGGACACACTGGGGCAATAAGGAAATATAAAAAAAAGTAACAAAGAACATCCTGTGGACACCCACCACGGGATCAGGGAGGGTCAGGGAGAGTTAGGGTATTCTCAAAAACAAATCAAGGTCATGGTTGGGGTAGGTCAGGTTCCAGGAAACAGCAACTCAATTCTCACAGTACAGAGAAACATTTTTATTAGCTCCTGCCTTTAAAATGGGGTCAGGCAGGTTCCTCATCTGTCTCAAAAAAGTAAATAAATAAAAATAAATTACCCTCATCATAAAACTGCAGATGACAAAGAAAGGAAAACATTAAAATTGTGACCTACACCCACCAGTATCTGTTCCAGGTTAATCACTGCCTTCAGCTGATGGATCCTAACTGTGCACTCACAAACTTAAAGCAGAATTGCGTTGTCTTTCATTCATTCATTCTTTAATAAAAGATGAGGGCTTGGGATGTAGCTCATGGAAGAAGAGACTGTTGGCATGCTCACGGCCCCAGCTCACTAACAGCACTGAGAGGGATCGTGGCAGGAGTGCTCTGCTGCGGCTCTCTAATCCTTTGTTTCCCACTGCTGGCTTGCTTTTTAATTGAGGCAGTTTGGGGTTGGTTTGTTTTGTTTTTGGTGGGGTATTCATCAGATTGAGGCAGTTTCTGACTACCTAACTCCAGCCGGCCTGGGACCATCAGAGACCCATCTGCTGCTGCTCAAGTGCTGGGATTAAAATTGTGTGCCACCATGCTGTGCTAACCTTTCCTTTTTCTGATGGCTGAATAATACTCTCCTTCATGGAGATTTATGTTAGTTACCTTCTATCTAGATAATCTAAGTATATTTATTGGATTATTAATACAATTTAAATTTTTTTATCATCATCTTATTCCAAAAACCAATTATGATATATCTCTCAAGTCCCAGCTACTAAGAGAATGATCCAAGAGGATTGCTTGAGCTCAATAATTTGAAGCCAGCCTAAGCAAGACCCATCTCTTTTTAAAGAAAAAGAAAACGATACTGATTGTAAATTGCTAAATTATATATTACAGTTTAGTAATCTACTATAATACTAGGTGTAGAGGTACACACCTTTAATCCTAGCACTCAGAGGCTGAGGTAGGAGGATCTCTGAGTTTTAGGCCAGTTTAGTGTACATAGCAAGCTTCAGGATAGCCAGGATGACATAGACTGTCTCAAAAAAAAAAAAAAAATCGTCTTGGACCAGCAGGTTGTTCTTCAGGGACATGTTCCTGAGAAGGGAGGAATAGGGGATGAGAAACAAAGAAGATGGGAACGTTTGGGGTCAAGAGGGCTTGCACAAGTTGATGACTCATGCAAGCAAGGTTATTAAGAAGTTCAGCATCTATATATAGTTTTCGGGGTGGGGTGGAGATGGGGGAACAGGAGATGGGACAGAATCAGCAGAAAGCCATCATACAGTTGGACAAAGTCAGCAGGAAGCTAGTCAGGCAATGTTGCACCAACAGAACATAGGATATCTCAAGTGCATTCCGGACTGAGTACTCAATGGCCTTGGGACTGAGGTCTCCTGTTTCTTCAGGGCTGTAAAATCAAGTTCCCAGGAACTGGACCCTTAAGTCCTTTGAGGCTGGCCCCAGCCCCAGGATGGACCTTGCCAAGACTGCCCCTGTGGCTTTTCCTCGGGGCCTCTGAGAAAGCATTGGGTTCACCTGGCTTTCAACAACAATAGCAACAATCTGTTACCACTTACTCAGATTCTTTGTTTATTTTGGTTTTTCCGGAAAGGGTTTCTTTGTGTGGCCTTGGCTGTCCTAGAACTAGCTCTGTAGACCAGGCTGGTCTCAGAATCCCAGAGATCCTCCTGCCTCTGCCTCGAGTGCTGGGATTAAAGGCTGTGCCACCACTGCCTGGCATTTACTCAGATTTTTTTTCCATTTTTATTTATTTCTTTTTTTTTCTATTATCAGCTTGATACAGTATAAATTCTTATCCTAATAGTGAAATGTTTCACTGAAGCTTGCCCAGTGATTGAGTAAAACCAAAACTTACTATAAGGCATCCTAGGGTCCTCCCTGCTATATCGCCTCCCTGGTTCTGTGGGTTGCAGTCTGATTGTCCTTTGCTTTATATCTAGAATCCACTTAGGAGTGAGTACATACCATATTTGTCCTTCTGGGTTTGGGTTACCTCACTCAGGATGATATTTTCTAGTTCCATATATTTGCCTGCAAATTTCATGCTGTCATTATTTTTCTCTGCTGAGTAGTACTCCGATGTGTATATGTACCACATTTTCTTAATCCATTCTTCAGTTGACGGGCATCTAGGTTGTTTCCAGGTTCTGGCTATTATGAATAGTGCTGCTATGAACATAGTTGAGCATGTATCTTTGTGGTATCATTGAGTATTCCTTGGGTATATGCCCAAGAGTGGTATGGCTGGGTCTTGGTGGTATATGCCCAAGAGTGGTATGGCTGGGTCAGATTCTTGAGGTTGAATAACTTATGACTTTCCATTCCCATTGTAGCCCCAGTGCTGTGGGGTGTCTTTCTGTACGCTGTGAATGTCTGATTGGTTGATAAATAAAGCTGCATTGGCCTGTGGCAAGGCAGGATCAGGTTAGGCAGTACAATCGAACTGAAGACAAGATGAAGGGTCGGGAGAGACGCCAGCCCGCTGCCCAAGGAGAAGCAAGATGCCCACAGACCAGTAACACCACGGCCATATGGCAACATGTAGATTAATAGAAATGGGTTGAGTTAAGTTGTAAGAGCTGGCTACTGAGAAGCCTGAGCCTGACCACCACAGGGCAGGCAGGACTAGAGAAACTTTCAGCTTAAACCTCAGGTTCTGAGGAGCAAATGAATGTTAGAAAAATGAGTCTTAGGGGGCTATAGACATGGTGTAGTGGTTAAGAGTGCTTCCTGCCCAAGCACGAGGACCTGAGTTTGAATATCCAGCACCCTTGCAAAACCAGCAACAACAGAACCCAGTTGTAGCATTCCTGTGGCTCCACTGCTGTAGAGGACAGGCCAGGAGGATTCCTGGGGCTTGCTGGCTACCAGCCTAACTCTGGTTCAGTCAGAGACCTGTCTCCTCAGCTCCAGACACACATGTATACCACACACATTCCTGTACCCCCCCAACACCAAAATCAATAAGAAAGGAAAGTGAACGTTTAAAACCAGATTCTTCTGTTCTTGTTAAAACTATAACAAAAGTATCTGAGACTAAAATTAATATCTAACTGACTTCTTTTTTGTCATTTCGTGATTTCCTAATTGAAATTTTTTGTGTTTTGGTTTATTTGGGGTTTGGTTTGTTTGTTTGATTGACTGATTGGGACCTACAATTTACGATCTTCCTGCCTTGGTCTCTGGAGTGGTAGGATTATAGGTATGCATTACCGTGCCGTCCTAAGCTGTCCTTGTCCTGTGTGTGTGTCTGCATGCTACAGCGCTGTTTTGTCAAAAAGACTCGACAGAACCCCTTTCTGTCTTTTCAGAACTACGCTTGGCAGATATATGTGGATCTCTGGGTTTTCCATGTGCTCCATTGATCCCGATCTGCCCCTCAGTCAGTACCATACAGTTGCTCTTTTAGGTCTTAAAATAAGGTACATAAAGCAATTCCCACATTTTTTTTTTTTTTAAATTGTTTCAACTAACTAGTCCTTTACCTCCCTATATAAGAGCAATTGGTTTGAATATGTAATTTGTCAAGCAAGATTTTAACCCTGTTTTCTGGAGAATCACTTCCTGTGTTGAATCTTTGAAACCATAAACATTTCTCATATTTTATATAGATGTTTATTTCATCAGCATTTTATAGCTTTCAGTACATGAGCCAGTACATATTTTGTTAAGACTTCTCAACCAAATATTTTCCTTTTTGGCATGATATATAAAGTATTATGTGTTCCTTTAGTTTGTCCTTTTTTTTTTTTTTTTAAGATTTATTACATATACAGTGTTCTTTCTGCCTGCATGTATCCCTGCATTCCAGATGAGGGCACCATATGTCATTATAGAAGGTTGTGAGCCACTATGTGGTTGCTGGGAATTAAACTCAGGTCCTCTGGAAGAGCATCCAGTGCTCTTAACCCCTGAGCCACCTCTCCAGCCCTGTTTGTTTGTTTTTCAAGACAGGGTTTCTCTGTGTAACAGTCCTGGCTATCCTGGAACTTGCTTTGTAGACCAGGCTGGCCCCGAACTCAGAGAGATCCAGCTGCCTTTGCTTCCCAAGCCCAGCTAAATATTGTGTTTTCTGTTCTGGTATTTGTTGTTCGTTGTTAGTATGTAGAACTATGATTTCTAAGTATACTTATGTTATATTTATGTCTTACAGCCTTTATAGATTACAATTCCAGTTTGTTTTTCTCTTTAAATCGTTTTCTCAGGATTTTCTACGGACTGTTTGACAGGTCACGTTTTGTTTCTTTGTTCCATTTCTGTGTCTCAGAATCCTTTACTTAAATTTGAACTGTAAAAAACCCTGTTTTTCAGGACATGTGTAGTCTTCCGGATTATGTGACGTTTAAGAGTTTCCCGGGGATCCCACTGCAGCACATCTTCATTGCAGCAGGAGACGACTTGCTCGATCTCATCCAAGGCTTGTTCTTATTCAATCCGTGTACTAGAATTACTGCTTCCCAGGTACTTACTTTAGGAAATCCAAGGATCATCTTCTTGGCAGCATTAATAAAACTCAAATGTCTAAAATTTTCTAATATTTTTTAGATACCAGGAAGATGTATGTCTTAAGTATATATATTTGTGTGCTTTCCTCTAAGCTGTAAACACTGTCCAGGCTGGTTTTTACATCGAGGAGTTTACACTTGCTTAGGGTGTGTGTGGGTGTGTTTTCATGCAAACTGCTATATTTCAGATGAGAATTTTCTTTTTCTTTTCCTTTTTTTTTTTTTTTTTTAAGGCGGGGTTTCTCAATGTAGCCCTGGCTGTCCTAGAACTAGCTCTGTAGACCAGGCTGGCCTTGAACTCACAGAGATCTGTCTCTGCCTTCCTCTGCCTCCTGAGTGCTGGAATTAAAGGTGTGTGCTACTGCCGCCCAGCTTGGTTTTGTTTTTTTTTGTTTTTTTTGAGAGAGAGAAAGTATGAATATGGGTGGGTACAGAGGAACTGGGAGGAGTTGGGAAAGAGAAAAGAAAATGGTTAAAATATGTTATAGTCTAAAAAATTTTTTAAATGGAAAAGTCCTAATCTTGCCTCTGCTTCCCAACTGCTAGGATTATAGATGTGGCACCATGCCTTGACTCTTAGAGAAATGTCTAGTGATTAAACTACTGTGGCTGTTGGATAGTACTAGTATTTTATAAATAGGTATTAGTTGGCAAACTTGTCATTTGAGAGGAAACCACTTTTATAAATCTTGTAAATTCTGGGACAGTATATTCTAGTGGTTAATAGAAACCTTGGATAGGCTACATAGAGTACAAACATTTAAAGCACCGCTGTTGGCTGGCCATGCCTGTCATCCCAGCACTCAGGACAAGCAGGAGGAGCACTGCAGGTGAGAGGCCAGCCTGGTTTACAGCCAAGTACACAGCAGCCAGTGCTCCAGCTAGGCCTTGTCTCAGAACAAAGGACTAAGCCCGCCCTCTGGTTTCTTCTCTCTGACAAGGCACTAAAGACCAAGTACTTCAGCAACCGTCCAGCACCAACCCCTGGATGCCAGCTCCCAAGACCAAACTGTCCCGCGGAGGCCCTGAAGGAACAGGCAAATCCATCCGTGGCAACCAAACGAAAAAGAACAGAGGCCTTAGAACAAGGTAAAGATCCTCATTGGTAAAAACAAACAAAACAATGAATGACATCAGAAAGCTCTAAATAGTTGGTGTATAGCTAGTGACTGGAAGCCAGTTAAGAAAATGGAGCTGTGGAGCTGTTTAAACTGTGTGAGATAAAAGTCCTCCTTTCCTTCAACTGAGGATACTTCGGACACTTTAGAGTAGACCTCGGACTTCTAAGAGGGTCCATGTGTGCCTTGTGCCTTCTTCCCCCCCGCCCCCATTTGTTTTATTTTGTTTGTTTTGTTTTTTTCCATAATAAACCTTTGAGTTTCTGGCTGTGAATGTATGCCATGTATGGAGGCCAGAAGAGGGCTTCTAATCCCCTGGAGCTGGTGTTGCAGGTAGTGCACTGCACACTGGGAACCAAACAGGAAGTGCTCTTTACAACTAAGCCAACTTTCTAGGCCTCTCCCCCACCACTGACCCCTCTTTTTTGTTTGTTTTTGGTTTTTTGTACACAGGCTCTCACTATGTATCTCTGACTGGCCTGGAACTCACTCTGTAGACCAGGCTGCCCTTAAACTTTCTTTTTGGTTTTTCGAGGCAGGGTTTCTCTGTGTAGTTTTGCGCCTTTCCTGGAACTCACTTTGTAGACCAGGCTGGCCTCCAACTCACAGAGATCCACCTGCCTCTGCCTCCCGAGTGCTGGGATTAAAGGTGTGCGCCGCCACCCCCTGGCTGGCCTTAAACTTTGAAGATCCACAAGCCTCTGCGTCTTGAGTGCTAGGACTAAATGTATCTTCAGCACATCCAGCTTCTTCAAGTTTTTCTTTTTGTAGGGAGGGGCTTTGAGACAGGGTTTCTCTGTGTATCCCTGACTGTCCTGGAACTCGGACATCCCCCTGCCTCTGCCTCCCAAGTGCTAGGATTAAAGGCATGTGCTACCACGGCCTGGATTTTTTTGTTTTGTTTTGTTTTTGTCTTTCAAGATAGGGTTTCCTTGTGTGTAGCCCTGGAACTTGCCCTTTAGACCAGGCTGGCCTCAAATTCACAGAGATCTGCCTGCCTCGGCCGCCTGCGTCTTGAGATTAAAGATGTGTACCCCCATCACCCATCAAGAACAATTTTTTGTTTTCTGTTGTTTTTTAAATTTTTATTATTTAGTTTTGTGTGTATGAGTGTTTTATTTTCATGTATGTCTGTGTACCATGTGTGCAGTACCTGTGGAGGCCAGAAGAGGGCATCAGATCCCAGGGACGGGAGTGACTGACAGTTTTGAGCAGCTGTGTGTGCTGTGGCTAGAATGCTCTTTACTGCTGAGCCAGTTCTCCAGCCATCTGTCTAGCCATCTTAGGAGTATTGTGTTCATGTTTAACAGGTGCCTGTAAGTCAAATAATGGTGCTGAAATGCAGTGAGTGAACAACCTTTTTGTTTTCCTTTCAGGAATATTGCCCAAGAAGCTAATTTTTTAGTTACAGCGAACAATGGACAGTTTTTCACTGCTGGAAGAAATAATCCGAAAGGCAAATAATGGGAAAAAAATAGGGAGCATTAAATGCCATAGAAGAGAACTTGTAAATATTCTACACGTGTAAAATATGTAAAACTATGGGTTATTTTTATTAAATGTATTTTAAAATAAAATATTTGTGATTTATGATTAGAGTACAAAAATCAGTTCAGTTCTCTGAAATGTAATTCACAGTGTATTAAGAGAGCTTTAATGGGTAATTACTGGTTATTCTGCAGCTCTGGAGGATATATCACTTCAAATTCGTTATGAATAGTACTTCAAACAGAAAAATACTGTTAGCAGTTTTGCCAGTACTCAACCCCACTACCCGATCTAAGTAGACTGGAGAAGATAAAACTGACACCTCCCCTCAATACTCCCCCACCTGGAACTCACTGTGAGCCTCCTGCCTCAGCTCCTGAGTTGCTTTAATTATTTTGGCATGCACTACCATGACCCTTTAATACTTTGCATTCCACTCCTTTTTACCTCACCAAGGAAATGGCTTTGGGTAAATTTGTGTTTATGATTCCATGGTTTTATACTGTCACCACGGAGAACTCTATCTCACCTTAAGGTAGCACACAGCTTTGATCCTAGCAGTAAAGGCAAGTGGATTTCTGAGAGTTTGAGGCTAGCCTGGTCTGCATACTGAGTTCCAGGCCAGCAAGGGCTACAAAGTAAGACCCTGTCTCAAAAAACAAACAAAACTACTAAATATTTTTTTTGTTGTTGTTGTTGTTGTTTTTTTTTGGTTTTTCGAGACAGGGTTTCTCTGTGTAGCTTTGCGCCTTTCCTGGAACTCGCTTTGGAGACCAGGCTGGCCTCGAACTCACAGAGATCCGCCTGGCTCTGCCTCCCGAGTGCTGGGATTAAAGGCGTGCGCCACCACCGCCCGGCTGTTTTTTGTTTTTTACTTAGAAACTTCCTTTCCATATTAATGGATATGAGTCTAGTTGATTTAGTTACCATATAATAATGTGTTGTAAATAATGCTATTTATCTGTGCTTTGTTTACGGAATATTATTTTTCTATTGTTGTATAAAGTTTATCATAAAAATAGTATGAATTGTGAGGCATAGTGGCTACTTATCCCTTTAATCCCAGGACTTGGGAGGCAGAGGCAGGTAGATCTCTGAGTTCAAGGCCAGCCTGGTCTACAGAGTTGAGTTCCAGGGCTACATAGTGAGAACCTTTCTCAAGAAAAAGAACCCAAATTTAGGTGTAGCTTAGTGGTAGAGAGTTTCCCAGCATGCATGAGCCCCTGGTTTCTGTAGCTGGCACTATAAAACAAATGATTCAGATCTGTAGTTCTTAAGTGAGGTAACTAGCTAGCATGGCTCAGCTTCCTTACGAGTTTCAGCAAGACTAAAGCAAGGTGCCCATCACATGAGGTTTTTTTTTTTTTTTAAAGTTATTATATGCATGGGTGTTTTGTCTACATGGGTGTCTATGCAACATGTGCATTCCTGGTGCCCATGGAGGCCAGAAAATGGCATTAGATCCCCTGGAACTGGAATTACGTGTAGTTATGAGCCACCATGAGGGTGCTGGAAATAAACCTAGGTCCTCTAGAAGAGCAGCCAGTGCCTGATTACTAAGTCAACACTCCAGCCCCACATAACTTCCTGTATGGGAGGTTTGGGAGAGCAGAACTTCACTCCTATTCTGCATTCTCCTTGAGTCCTGTGAGGGTTCAAAAAATAAGATTGATATAAACTTCACAGAAGAAAAACTGTACAAATTTATTGTATAAGTTTACATAGGGCAGAATTGCATATAACTGATAGGGACTAGTGGCTGGATGCTCACTTGAGGGTCACATGACCCTCCCCACCCCCACCCCCCCTTCTTCCAAGAGGGAAGGTGCACAGTCAAGCCCAGCTAGACTCCTGAAGATGTCAATGGTTTGGTACAGAGGATAGTCCTGTCCAGCAGCTACTAAGAGAGAAATTGTTAAAAAGTAAAAGAAGGGCTGGTGTTAAGTTCTCAACACTGACACAAGGCAGCTCTCAACTACTTGTAACTCCAGCTCCAGGGACTCTGCTGCCCTCTGCTGGCCGCCTTAGGGATCTGCATACATAAAAAGAAACCTTAGTTATTTTTATTTTTGAGACAAGGTTTCACTGTGTAATCCTAGCTGGCCCTGAACTTGGTTATGAGAGACCTGCCTAATTCTGCCTTCAGAGTTCTGGGATTTAAGTTAAGGCGTTCACCACCATACGTGACCCAAAATAAATCTTTAAAAAAAAAAAAGGTTCCTGAGTAGTTAGCTGTATAAAGATAAATTCACATAGGACTTTAATTTCATTTTAAAATCTTTTCATGCCAGTACCAGGACTGCATATGTAATTTAGTTAATGTGCATACTTAATATATGGGAGGACATAAAGTGCATGCATTTTCTGTTAATGTTGACATTATCATGTTGCCATGTAGTTATTGATTTGTTACATCCACACAGAGAATTATGCCCTCGAACAATCTGGAAGAAAAAAGTGATTTTTTTTTTTTTTTTAAATCTCTTTGGCATTTCTCTTCCTACGGTTAAATTTCACAGCATGTGGCTGTCTTGCATGTATTGGTTATACCATCTGTCCCTTTATTAGCCATTCAGACACCAAGTTGACCAACCCATGATGTGTATTTTATCAGAGACTGAAAATAGCAGAAACTAAGGTTGGAACAGGCTAGCTTTAAAACCACCGAATTGGTTGACAGCTGCAACAAAAATGTAAACATCCCCTTAGTGAAGAGTGGGCGGTTGATGGCGGTTTAGCACACAGCTAAAATCTGAGATAGCAGTGCCAAAGGAACCAGTAACACTGAAAATGTGTCTTAGCAGATTTTGTGTTGTAAGTTTTCAGGTATGGTTGCTCTATGTTGCCCAGGCTGCCCTAGAACTCAGGATCCTCTTGCTTCCTGTTTCCTGTGAGCTGGGATTACAGGTGCATGCCACTGTTCCCAGCTTCTTCCCTGCTGGGTATAGGGGATTACACTATACAAATACATGGCCCATTGTATGGTCATGCTAAACCACTATTTTTAATTTTTTGTTACACTTGTGTGTGTGTGTGTTTGTGCGCGGTATTCACGTGTGTGTGCACATAGTATAGAACGTGTGGTGGTGGTCAGAGGACAGCTTATAGATGTTGGTTCTCTATTATATGTAGGTCAGAAGGACCGAACTCAGGTCGTCATGCTTGACAGCAAACGCCTTTACCAGTTGAGCCGTCTCACTGCAGACTTCGTTTTAATGCCTTTTGGTTTGAAACAGGGTCTCTACAATATATAGCCCAAGGTGGCCTCAAACTCTGCCTCCCAAGTGGGATTACAGGCATGCGCTACCACGCCAGGCTACTGATGGGTTTTTGTATTGCTTAGAGCCTTGATAACCATTTTAAGATACCTGTACTAGCCTTAACACATCTGTAAAGCACTTCCTGCCTCTGTACAGGGTAAGATCCTTGCTGGATCAGATACGAGCTTTGCAGATTTTTTTAACCTTTTTAAAAAACAAAAACAAAAACCCTATAAAACACATAGGCCTTCCCCCCCCCCCCCCCCCCCGAGACAGGGTTTCTCTGTGTAGCTTTGCGCCTTTCCTGGAACTCGCTCTGAAGACCAGGCTGGCCTCGAACTCACAGAGATTCGCCTGGCTCTGCCTCCCGAGTGCTGGGATTAAAGGCGTGCGCCACCACCGCCCGGCGGCCTTTTTGTTTATAATTTTTCTTTCATTTGTAGAATTTTTCCGATAGAGAAATGCAGAGGTTATACAATGTCCCTATTTCCTTTCATGCCTTTCTCCCTGTTACACTTCCTGCCAGAGAAATCGTGTGGGTACTCTTAACTGACTTTTCTGTGTGTTGTACCCGTGTGCTTGATGTGTTAATACGTGACATTCCCCACTTGTGGGGCTCCTCTGGAGATTGTGTAGGTGTGTTTGACTAGTTCCTATAGCTCCACAGATTTCATGGATGTGCCTTATTCCCCTGTGGGCAGACAAGGATGTCACCTCTCCCCATGTTTTCACTTGTGCAAACAGTAGCCTGGCCTTTGTGGGACTCTTATTTAATCCGAATAGAATGAGTGTGAAATAGTCACTTCTGCTGTGAAGTAGATGTAACAGTTACTAAGCAAAACTGTTTGTTACCAAGCCCTTCTGAATGGGGGTTTTTGTTGTGGGTGACAGAGACACACAGGCAGCCCAGGCTATTCTGGGCAATCCTGCCTCAGTCTCCCAACTGCTGGGATCATAGGCATTGAGTGACTTCATGGTTCAAATTCATGGGACGATTCTTTACTTTTCCTCTAACTGTCTAACAGAGTTACCAGTGACATCAAGTAAGATTACAATATCCACAATCTAAATGGAACAGTGAAATGTCATCGTCAACTTAGGGGGACAGCTAAAGTATTCTCCTTATATTCAGTGTTTCATAATGAAGTCTGACATTTTGCTTGGCAGGGACATATTCTGAGAAGTGCAGTTAGGGGCTTTTGTCATCATTCAAACAGTGTACATACAGTTCAGCCTCGAGAGGCTCTGTCATCTAATGTGACCGCTGTTGTATATGTGGCCTATTGACCAGCATGTGGCTATATAGTATATCACTTAATCTGATATCCAAATCTTATTAAAATCACATGGCAGGCAGCTGGGCATGGTGGTGCACGCCTTTAATCCAGACACTCGGGATGCAGAGGCAGGCAGATCTTTCTGGGTTCCAGGACAGCCTGGTCTATGGAGTGAGTTCCAAGACAGCCAGGGCTACACAGAGAAACCCTGTCTCCAAAAAAGAAAAAAAAAATCACATGTCAGGCAAACGCATAAACCTACCTTTATCGTGCCTCAGGCAACTTCAGCTGAGACCTTTTCTGGGACCATCACATCCACTTCCAGGATGGAATGAGAGAGTTGCTAAGTAAACATCTGTTAGGTTTGGCTATAAATATTTTACTGACCAAAAAATACACTGTGAAAGGAACTAGCAATTAGTATGAAAGTATTGCTAAAATCCCGCCATAACTTTTTATTGAAGTTAACAAAATCATTTCAACATTTTGAATGTCAAATAAAAAATTCTGAGAACTGCAGATAAGGGTTTTTAAAATTAACAGTTGGTCCTAAGTATTGTTTGTTATATTGATATTTATCTGACCTAAGATCCATATGGTTATTCTAAATAACTATTACTATTGTGTTAGTAATGGCTTTTGTTTGTTCTTTAATATTTTTATTTTATTAAATGTATTTTTTGTTAGGTTGTTTTTTTGAGACAGGGTCTCACTATGTAGACCAGTCTGGTCTCTAATTCAGACCTGTCTGCTTCTGCCACCTGAGTGCTAGGATTAAAGGTATGCACCACCACGCCCAGTTTTATTTATGTTGGGAAGTATAAGCCACAGTGAAGTGTGGAGATCAGAGACCAACTCTTGGGAGTCGATTCTCTCCTACCTTATGGATGCTGGGGATCAGACTCAAGTCATTATGTTTGGTAGTGGGAGCCTTTCCCCCCTGAACCATGCCATGAGCTCTAGTTTTGGTTTTTGAGACAATTTTTTGGCTAGGTAGCATCCAGGCTGTGCTAAGGTTTGCAACCCTGAAGCCTCCTGAGTGTTGGTTGGGTTTACAGGGATGTACCACCAAGTCCAATAGAAAAGTTACGGTGGTGGCGCATGCCTTTAATCCCAGCATTTGGGAGGCAGGCGGATCTTTGTGAGTTCGAGGCCTGCCTGGTCTACCGAGTGAGATCCAGGGAAGGTGCAAAGCTACACAGAGAAACCCTGTCTCAAAAAAAAAAAAAAAAAGAAAAGAAAAGAAAGTAATGGGGTGTGTGTGTACATGTGCATGCATGTGCTCACCAGAAGTCAGCCTTAGGTGTTGCCCACCTTAGTTTTTGAGACAGGGTCTCTCACTGGGGTCTGGGGCTCTCATCAGGCTAGGATGGCTGGCCTGGAAGCCTGAGGAACCCACCTGCCTCTGCATTCTCCCTCAGCCAGGTCACAGATATGCTCTACTGTACCTGGCTTTTCATGTGGCTGCTGAGGACCAAACTCAGCTTCACGCTTGCATGGCAAACACTTTACCAGCTGAGCTGTCTCCCCAGCTCCATAAATAACTTAATGTTTTCCCAAGAATATTTGTTTATAAGATAGATGAACACTGAAACTGTCAAAATATGGAAAAGGATTTTATAAATAAAATGTCAACATAATACATTTCTTATAGAATACAATACTAATACATTTCTTATAGGACATGTGTTAAAGGTTTGCTTACTTAAGCTGCATCCTAAAATTAAAAGGGAGGGATGTGGTCAAAACACATATATTGTTAATACATGTATTAAGATATCATAATGAGCTTACTACTTTGTAAATTACTGTGCTAATAAATTTTAAAACCATCTAGAAAGCATACAACTTATTATCAACATTATGTAATTCTTTTTCTGTTTTGGCAACAGTCTGTAATTTAGTCAGCCATCAAATTCACAGCAGTATTTTTGCCTAAGCTTCCCAAGTACTGAGATTTACAAGTATCCTCCATACCCTGTGTACTTTCTCAAAGTCTTTGCAGTGCTGAACATCAAACCCAAGGCATTCCTGACACTTGCTGTGTAGACCAGGCTACTCTCACAGTCAGAGATCTGCCACCTGCCTCTGTTTCCCAAGTGCTGGGATTAAAGGCGTGCACCAGCATGTGCTAAACCCAAGGCCTTACGCACACTAACCAAGTGTCCTACCTCTGAGATACATTTTCAGCTCCCAAACCTGATTTTTAATAGCTCTAATTCTAATTTCAACTGGTTTATTTTTTAAATATATTTGACGGCAAAGAACAGGATCTTTTAAGCATTCTTGAGCAGTCTGAATCTCTCTGGGGATGCTGGACTGAACAAATGCAACCCACAGGATCAGAAATGTGGACATGTGAGTGTGCTGGATCATGCAAAACACGGCGTTCTGAAGCTTCCGGCCTGGCGGCTGTGAATGGGACATTGTGGTTCGTGGGAATTTTGTCTTTATTCTTTGCAGCCGTGTCCTTGTCTTCCAGTGCCCGGGCAAGCATGTAACTGACCTTTCTTTGATGGGCCAGTGCCTCTTCCTTGTCATTCAGCTGTGAGCAGAAGTTAGGGATGTGCCAGTTAGTGAGTCAGGACATGTGCAGGCAAAGGGCATCCGTCAAAGTACTGCATCCTAAATAGTAACTTCATCGTAATTAGAGTAATCTTGACTCAGTGCTGGGGGGCTAAGTGGAGTTTTTAAATTCATTCGTGAGCATGTTTATATGTGTACCATGGAGTGCGTGTTGGTGTTGGAGAACAACTTGCAGGACTCCGTTCTTTCCCTCTACCATGTGGGTCCTGGAATCGAATTCAAGTTGTCGGACTTGGTTGGCAGCAGGCTCCTTTACCTACTGGCCATCTCGGGGGCTGAAATTGTGCTTTATTTTTTATTTTCAATTTTTATTTATGTGTATGTGTGTATATGTGCCATGTGTGTGCAGGTACCTGAGAAGTCCAGAAGAGGGTGCCAGATCTTCCAAAACTGGATTTACAGGTGGCTGTGAACCACTCAATCAATGTCAGTGCTGGGAACTGAAGTAAATGCTCTTAACTAAGGAGCCACACAGCCCTCTCTCCAGCCCCAGGATTTTTTTTTTTAAGGGGGTGGGGGTGGAGGGCAGCAGAGAGGTGGCTCATTAAGTAGGGTCTTGCCATGCAGGCTTGCTTAACTGAGTCCAGTCCTTGGAACGCACATAAAGGTGGGAGGAGAGAGCCGGTCTACAGAGCTGTCCTCTGACATGACACACGTGCCATGGCATGCCCTGTTCACGCATACATCATACAAACATACAACAACAATAAAACTTCCTTTAAAAAACCCAGCGAGTTAGTGTTACTTCTCTCCAACCCTGTAAGTCACATAGAGACAGGGAGGGCTGTATGTAATACGTATGTAATCTCAACATGTACTAAAGCTGTATCTGAAATTGTTTTTATGTATTTATATGCAAATAAATTGATCAGTAGAGCTAAAGTGCGTTTGCTGTAAGCACTTGTGTCAGTGTCTCTGTTTAGTGGCCGTCTGTGGAAGGGTGCCAGGTCTGAATGCAGGTTGCATTGGTGACTTGAGGGGATTGTGACAAAGTGCCTGGAACACGCCAATGCCCCGGGTGCAGGCACTGAACTGCTTGGAATGAGTCACTGACCCCCCTCTTCAGGTGTAGGACTTTAAACCTGCACAGAAGGGATCTGCAGAAGTGGAGAGAGTTGGCAGGGATATGATAGGGCATGGTGCCCGGTGGACAAAGGGCTTAAGAGACAAGTGAGGCCTAGAATAGGAGCCTATGGGTTAGCTGAACCACAGCCCCTAACAAAAAGCAAGTGAAGGTCCCGTACTAACCAAGTCTATTAGCATCTTACAGACATCTTGTGGGTTGTCTTGGTCTTCAGTCCTCTTCGAACTGTTTTCTGAAGGAAGTATCCCCAGCAGCCTCTGCCCCAAGGTCTTCTTTCTCCTTTGTGATTGATATCCTAAAATTCAGTGGGAGAATCCAGCTGAGAAAAGTACACTCACTGATGTTAATTGCAGTAAAAGAAGTATCTGTGTGCCAAGGCTAGTTAATTCCTAAATCCAGAGGTCATTCCCACAAAACCACAAGGACCAGTGTTGTAGATTGCACAGCATGATGGGGGACTCTGGATTTCTGGGTATGGGTGGGGACCCGGACGGGGAGGCTCAGGCCCTTGGTCATCAGTCTTCGGAGCAGCAGAAACCAGGTCTGTGTGTGAGATTTCCCAATTTTACATGTCAGCCACTAACCACACTGTTTGAAAACACCACACAGGCCGAGGGAAGTGCAGGCCACAGAAGCCTAGTCCACGCCAACAGCTTAGAGCCAGAAAGGCCTGCCTGCCTCGCTCAGCCTCCTAAACACTGAGTTTTAGATGAGTTATCCAGCTTTCTCCTGTCTCTGGTGGGAGCACTGCCTTCCTATTTGCCATTGTCAGTTTTAGGAAGACTAAATGTAAAGTTTACCATTTTAAACATCTTCACTGTATCCCACCAGCTGGGGGAGTTGTTACTTATTGACACAGTGTCTGAGAAGCTGGAACATTCTGAAGCTGCATGGTGGTTAGACAATGCCTGCCGTGTTAAACTTGGTTCAAGTGGCAGAGTTTGTGGACATTATTTTATCATCATAGAAACATAACTGAAAACACTTAGCCCAGTGTTAGCATATTGTAGGAAAAGCCATGTGTGGTGGCACACTTGTAATCCCAGCCCGTGGGAGGCAGATGGGTACGCATGTGTCATGATGTGCATGTAGAGGTCAGAGGACAACTTTGAGGAGTCAGTTCTCTCCTTCCAGTGTGTGGGTCCCAGGGCTTAAACTCAAGCCTAGGCTGGATTGAGTTTCTGGTCTCCCTCTACCTCCTAAATGCTGGGGTTTCTGACATTTGCCATCATGCCCAGCTAAATGCCATTTTGTTTTCTGTTTTTGAGACAAGGTCTCGCTAGGTATCTAACGAGCCTGTAACTCCTATGTAGACCACACTGGCCTGGAACCCACAGAGATCCACCTGCCTCTGCCTTCCTGGTTCTGGGATTAAAGGTGTGCATCACCATGCCCAGCTAAATGCTATGGTCGGCCTCACTTTCTTCTTTGGCATTTGAGAGTCTCTTGAGTTGTTAGTTCCTCCAGTCTGTCTGCCTCAGCTTCTGGGTGCTGGGATTATACAGACATGCACCACCATTCCCAACTAATCAGAGCACTTGTATTAATTATGTCTCTTCCCACAAAGCAAATCTTGTGTAAGTGAGGTAGAAGACTACTAGGAAGCACTGAAGAGATGACTTGGCTGTGAACTACTGCTCTTGCAGAGGACCCGAGTTCAGTTCTCATTACAACCACCTCTAACCCCAGCTCCAGGGACTCCAGCACCCTCTTGTCTTCCTAGGCTGTTGTGGAATATTTATTTATGCAGAAATGTGTTGGATTTGTTTACCTTGCCTGCCTAAGGCACCTGATTGGTCTAATAAAAAGTTAAACAGCCGATAGCTAGGCAGAAGGTACAGGCGGGGCTTCCAGGCAGAGAGAGTTAAGTCGGAGAAAGAAGAATCTAGGCTTGACAGAGATAGAAGAGGAAAGAAAAGAGATACCAGGGGCCAGCAAGCCAGCCAGCAAGCAGGACATAGGAATGAAAGAAAGGTAAAAAGCCCCGAGGCAAAAATAGATGAACAATAATTAATAATAATAAACATAATTAAAAGAGCTAGTGGGATAAGCCTAAGCTAAGGCTGAGTATGCATAATTAATAATAAGTCTCTGTGTCTTTACTTGGGAGCTGGTTGGCACCTGCATGCACAGGTGCACACACACATACACCACACAAAGTGTTAGAAGGAGCTTATTTTGTTTCTTTTTCTTTTAAGATTTGTTTATTATGTATACAGTGAGTGTTCTGCCTGCAGGCCAGAAGGCACCAGAACTCATCGTAGATGGTTGTGAGCCACCATGTGGTTGCTGGGAATTGAACTCAGGACCTCTGGAAGAACAGCCAATGCTCTTAACCTCTGAGCCACCTCTCCAGCCCCTTATTCTGTTTCTTTGTGGTTTTATTAACTTGGAAGCTCATTTGCATGTGTAATTGCCAATGTCTTCTTTTAGAATTCCTGCCCGCCTGCCTCAGCCTCCGGCACTGCAGCAGTCGTTATGTACCACAATGCTTGGTGTTCCACAGTTGCTAATTTAAAACAAAATTATTATTGTATGTTCATTGGGGGGGGGCATATGTGTCAGCCATGGCCTGCTCGTGGAGATCAGTGGACAACTTTGTGGAGTCAGGTTTTCTCCCTCCTGTAGAGGAAAAATTAGTAGAGGCATTGTATCTATGGTAAACATTAGAATGAAACAATTGTTTTCACTGTGTCTAGGGAAAACTTCCGGAATGAGTAGTTGTTTTCCAGAAGTACTTGGGCCTTGAAGAAATTGTGGAAAACAGTGATTGTTTGCAGTAATCTATAGAGCTATTTTTTCCCCCCTCAGAGCTGAGGACCGAACCCAGGGCCTTGTGCTTGCTAGGCAAGCGCTCTACCACTGAGCTAAATCCCCAACCCTGAGCTATTTTTCTTAAGGAGCTTTGGAGCATTTGCATGACGTTGGTTACAAGATGGTCCTGGCACACCTGGATATATTGAATTCTTGAGTGCTGCAAACAGTACGCAATAAGGACTGAGGTTGCTGGGGTGCCATATTTTCCTTCAGAGAGCACACAGATTAGATCCGGGGCTTTGGTATGAAGGACTTGTTTTACCCAAAAAAACACTTTTTGTGTATCAATCAGTACATTGTCTCTGCTTCACTGACTTTGATTATATCCCAGAGCAACTAAACCCCCCACTCCCCGCCACTCCTCCTCACCCACCCCCCACTCCCCCAGTTACCATGCTCTTTCAGGTGTTGCCTGTTTATCCACTTATCCCCATGTGCCAGTTTCAGGGCCTGGTCGTTCGTCCGCATTAGTTGTTGCTCAAAAGCAATTCTGAATGCATCTGCCATTATATGAGCCTCTTCCTTACTTTTCTGCAGAATTTCCAACTGCAAGAGAGTTGGGGAGCCAGCAGAGGCGAAGGGAGTCGTTTTTGCATATGAATCGCTGTATTCCTAGCCTCTAGTCCCTCTAGTCTATCTGCTTAAGTCAGCATTTGCCCATCCGACCAGCACTCCGGCCTGGATGCCAGCAGTCTGCCTTGTCTGTCAGCTCCCTGCCAATCCAGGTCTTGAAACTCCCGAGCCTGGCGTGGCCCTGTGCCTGTCCTGCCCCAATCTCAGAGGAAGGGTACAGCTGCAAAGAAGGAAACCGCCCAAGGCTGCATTTCAGTTTGACCTTTGTCAACACTGCGCCTAGCTGAGCTTGAGTCTGATCCATGTGATTATATGCTGTTCTTGAGGGGCAGCTAGTGTTTGGTTGTTAGACTCCCTATGTGGTCTAAAGGCTTTAAATTCCTTATCTTAAAAAAAAGGTAAGACAATGGCTGGGCATAGTGGCACATGACTTTAATCCCAGCACTGGGGAGGCAGAGACAGGCGGATCTCTGAGTTCAAGGCCAGCCTGGTCTACAAAGCGAGTTCCAGGACAGCCAGAGCTATACAGAGAAAGCCTGTCTCAAAATATAACAAAAAGTAAAGCAGTTTTAGAATTTTTGGCAAATCACAAATTTGGTTTGTAAACATAACCATTTATAATTAAAGTCCAATTATAAGGGCAACTTATCAGATGATTAAAGGTCTGACCTGTTGATGATAAACATTATGTCTGTTTCTTCCAAGATAGTTATCGTGTTAACCTCTGAGGGAACTGAGACTTATTCTGCCCAAAGCCACACAGACAGCAAACAGTGGTGCTAAGACACACCACTCATCAAATGCATAAGCCTTCCTTCCATTTCAGATAAGCACGTTCATCTTCCCACTACCAGTGTTAATTGTAGTGATTTTAAGTGTAAACACACCTTTTCCCTCTATTAACTGTGATTTGGGGGCCATGTATAAATGAGAAAACACGAATTTAAGAAATACTAACTGCACACTGAGTCAAACAACTTTACCTGGCTTCAGATTCCAAGCAATGTACTCTGTGTGCTTTGGAACCTGGTTAACGAAATCTAGTGTACAAGTTAATGCTATCGCATAGAACCAAGCCCGGGTTCCCCAGCCAGTGACTCCCAAGACGAAGTTCATTCTTGCAAATACTGCCATTTATCCTACTGCTAATAAAGAGCCGGCACCAAGGCATCCGATAAATACCTCCTGTCTGAGCTGAAGAACCAGTTTCCGAGTGGATGCTGCCATTCTGGCACAAGAACAGGGGCTCCCTCCAGGACCACGACACAAGCAGGCTCCGAGGACTGCAAGCTTGAAACCCAAAGGCATTACCTGTTACCAAGTGTCTCAGCCACATACAGACACCACCCCACAGCCATGCACGTTAGTCAAGCCTCTGATCCAAGAAAGTGGAAAGTGTGTGTGTGTATAATATATGTGATGTATATAGTGTATATTTTTTGAAGAAAACTTAGGTGAGGAATTCATGATCTGAGTGGAAATGAGACATCACCACAAATGAGACACCATTACTTGCAACAAAAGCTTCAAAGAGTTTACATTTCTTCCTTCCCACTCTCAAAACCTTTAATCCTGGTATTTGTCTCCAATAGCTTTGTATGTGCAGCAAGAATTTAGCCTAATCAAGGCATTAATACTAACATCCACAATGAGTGATAGGCGTGGCCTTATAGCCAGCATTCCCTGAGTCCATCTCCTCCAAGAAGACTGTGCTCAGAATGAACAGTGAGTTTTATTTTACCCCTGGGGAAAGCAATCATCCTTCCACTCTGTGGCTGGAGAGAGGGCTCAGCGGTTAAGAGCACTGGCTGTTCCTCCAGAGGTCCTGAGTTCAATTCCCAGAAACCACATGGTGGCTCACAACCATCTATAGTGGGATCTGATACCCTCTTCTGACATAAAGGCGTACATGCAGATAGAGCCCTCACACAAATAAATAAATAAATAGATCTTTAAAAAAAATCGCTCTGCAATCATGCACTCTATTTTAAACTGTTTCTTGGGTAATGACAGTAGTGAAGTTACTTGTAGCCCTGGCCCCTCGAAACTTGACTAAGTGAAGAAACAGGGTCACTCCTGGTTGACCACTGTAACTCAAAGAAAAGCTAGCCCCCCCCCCCCCCCCCCTTGCAGCAGCTAGGCCCACTTACTAATCTAACGGGGCGGGCGGTCTAAATATTGTGCCATGCGTTTTGAAGTTTCATAAGGACCTTACTATAAAATTACCTAACTCCGGTCTGCCCAGGTGTAAACTGCTAGCCGTGGGGCAGGGGAAACTACCCCTCATCCCGCTCTCACCTCATGTGTGATGTAGAGTTTGCGGCAGAGTGGGAAGGTTAAACGTGTTAGAAGACCTGACCCTTGTGAAGGCCAGTGCAACGCTTGTTCTTGGTGACAGGTGCCTTCTTTTTTTCTGTGTTCTCCCGTGAGTGGAAGGCGTGCTTCTTATAAATCCCGGGGCCCTTTGTCCCTCACGAGCTAAACTTCCACATTGTCAACCACAGACAACACATCAGCTGACCTTCGTTCTGGGCCTGGGTAAGCCACAGGTTCCCTTGTCGCTGTGGGAAAACAACAGAACCTACCCAGCCCTAGCTCCGTGACACCCCTTTGCAGCCTCAGTGAGGACAATGCGTGAAAGTCCTCGGAAAGAGCCGGTACCCCCAGCAGGGAGGCTCCGGGGGTGTGTGCTGCAGCTGTGAATGCCGGGCATGGTAGCAGCAGTTGGCAAGAAGCAACCTACACAATCCCATGGGCCTCTGGCACCCTAGTAAGTGTAGCTGAGCAGGCAGCAGGGGATAGGAAAGCGGACGGTGTCCCTCCCAGCCACGTACCTCGAGACCCGACACCTCTGTAGAGCCACTGTCCTGAGCCGGGTTCTCCGGAGCCATCTCCTGCTGCTTGATATCAAGCATGGCGAGGGCCTCCAAATACCGCTGATTCAAAACTAGCAAGGGCCACACACGACAGTGTTAGTTCTCGGAGGCCAACCGCGGCCTCTCTGTGGAGTTACACCAAAACCACACACTCATATCTTCTAAGCAGCACGTCCATCAGACGGCATGCAAGATTGGGCTCCATCCAGAAAACCTATCTATCTGATGAAGTAGGGGGTATCATAGGAGAAAAGAGATGTGCAATAGCTCCTTCTTTTTTTTTTTTTTTGGTTTTTTTCGAGACAGGGTTTCTCTGTGTAGCTTTGCGCCTTTCCTGGAACTCACTTGGTAGTCCAGGCTGGCCTCGAACTCACAGAGATCCACCTGGCTCTGCCTCCCGAGTGCTGGGATTAAAGGCGTGCGCCACCACCGCCCGGCGCAATAGCTCCTTCTAATGGGGAAGCCTCTTACCTTTGCCACCCAGGCCGCTGGCTGCTTATTTGCTCTAGGGGAGTTTGTAGGTTTTTGTTGTCGTGTTTTGAGACAGGATTTCTCTGTCTTACAGCCCTGGCAGTCCTGAAACTCACTGTGTAGACCAGGCTGGGGGGGGATTAAAGGTGTGAGCCACCGCAACCGGCTTAGGACTTTTTTTTTTTTTTTTAAGTGAACAAGTAAGGCAAATTATTCAGAGACTCTGAAGAATGTTGTGAGAATATTTCTGTAACAATCACTCTGACACCAACGGGACTGGAGGAGAGGAGAAGTCATGGGTAGGCCGAAGCCAGGATACCTCCTGAGAGGCTTTCATGTCGTGTCTAGTTTGGATTTTCATGTGATACTCTAAAACCACGAGGTGGGACGGGCAGAAGAACCAGCTTTTACAGACGCCTACGTGGCGGCAGCAGGCTGGTAAGGGCGTCGGCCCACTGTTCCAGCTGTTCCTCCCGCTGTTCCAGCTGTTCCTGCAGGGCACTCTCTTCCAGGTAGCAAGTGAAGTCGTGTTTGTCAAACAGTCAGTGAATGCGGTACTTTAAGTAAATCACTAAATAAATCAATAAATCACTATGTGACAACTGGTCTTTTCTACATAATTCTACTTCAGACACTGAGACGACTAGGTAGTGAGATCTCCTATATTATATTCACGTCAAATGGGCTACAGTGTGAGATCCAGGACAGGCACCAAAAACTACACAGAGAAACCCTGACTCGAAAAAAAACAAAAACAAAACAAAACAAAAAACTAACAAAAAATCTGTAAGAAAAATCAGCGTCACCATCCTCACCAAAAGGTGGTTCATTATCTAAGGGCTATGCAACATATGGCTTTTACATGTGAGTGTATACCCTAGCTGCCTTATGCCATTCTATTCTGCTTTATGGAGAGAGATTGATTATTTATTTATTTATTTGGTTTTTCAAGACAGTTTCTCTGTGTAACACCTCTGGCTGTCCTGGAACTTGCTCTGTAGACCAGGCTGGCCTCAAATTCAGAGATTGACCTATCTCTGCCTCCTGAGTGATGGGATTAAAGGTGTGGCCCACCACCATCTGGCTAATATATTTGAAAAGAATCATTAAAGTATTTTCTTTTTTTTCCCTTGTATGTGTGAGCTCTGTCTGCATGTATGCCTGCAGGCCAGAAGAGGGCATCAGATCCCATTATAGATGGTTGTGAGCCACCATGTAGTTGCTGGGAATTGAACTCAGGACCTCTGGAAGAACAGCCAGTGCTCTTAACCTCTGAGCCATCTCTCCAGGCCCCAACTCACCAGCATTTTCAGACTTGAGCATTTTAATTTCTTCAGTTTTCACCTTCAGATTCTCTCTGAGAACTGCATTGTCACAGTTTAGTCTAGAAAAAAAAAACAGATAATTAAAATAGTAACACCTCTTCAATGAGCAAAAACATTTTTATTTCTACAATTTATTACAGGTTATTGATTTTATTAATGGGAGGCACAAAAATGCACATATTGGGGTCAAAGGACAATTTGTGGGAGTGGGTTCTCTCCTACTATGTGGGTCCTGGGATTGAACTCAGGTCTTTGAGGCTTCGTGGCAAGTGATTTTATCTACTCAACTTATACTCTTAACTCTTTTATATATTTAGTTGAGAAATAAGCAGGCCCAGAATTCACATTAATTTATATTAATATAAATTTAATTCAACTCAATAACCGTTTGGACACTGACTCTGTGCTTAGGCCATGTTAGACAGGTCTTCCTGTCAACTTGAATATTGGTCGATACTGAGTCACTGTAGGCCGTGGACTCTAACCACTGGACTAACTAAGCTAATGAGGAAGCTGACAACAGAAAACTGCATGGGGGAGGGCATATGAAAAGTCTATACCTCTTGCTCAATGTTGTTTTAATTCTTAAAAAAAAAAAAAAGAGGCAAAGTCCTTCACTGGGGGATGGTCGAGAGAATAGCCACCCATGTTCCGAGGGCCTTTATTCAAAATAGCTGTAAGGCAGAAGCAAGCCCGAGTGGCCATCTAGGATTGAAGGAGTTAACAACGCAATGGTGCACACCTTTAACCCCAATACTTGGGAGGCAGAGGTAGGTGGAACTCTGAGTTCAAGGCCAGCCTGGTCTACAGAGTGAGTTCCAGGACAGCCAGGGCTACATAGAGAAACCCTGTCTCAAAACACAAAAACAAAACAACAACAACAAATATGATCTTCTTCTCGGAAGAACATTGGAAATCTTGGAAATTCTGAAACAAGTTACATAGAGGAACCTTTCAAGACTGTATGATTCTGTAAATGTGAAGCACTCGGAGTAGGCAAATTCACTGAGAACGGAATATTAAATGTCAGTAGTCAGGGGCTGTGGGAGGCACCGATGAAGAGTAGCTGTGTGATGGGATTCAGGGTGAGTGCTGGTGATGGCTGCACAGTGAACTTCTCTCCTTGGATTTTTATTTGTCTGGTGTAGCTTGGGCTGACCTTGAACTCTCTAAGTAGCTGAGAATGATCTTGAGCTCCTGATTCTCCTGTCAGGTGCCCGGAGTCTTGCTCTACAGCTTACACTTAACTGCTCCCCCTGCTGGTTTCCTGGTGTCATTACAGGCTGTGCACCACGCCTGGCCTCCAGTGATCATGTCATTTGATTCTGGAGACAGGATCTTGCAGTGTAGCCCTGGCTGGCCTGATTCCACTGCAGTCCAGGCTGGCCTCAAACTCAGACAGTCCTTCTGCGTTAGCCTCGAGTACTGATGTTACAAGCCAGCAATCCTATGTGGGATTTAATGTCACTGAACTATACGTTTTAAAATGGGCAATGTTATGTTAGAGTTCACATGATTCAAACAGTACAAAGGATGAAGAAAGGGCTGGCAATGCAGCTCAGCAGGGCAGCATTTGTCCAGCCTGCAGGAATGCATGAGGCCCTGGGTGTGACCTCCAGCACTGCAAAAAATCACAGAAAGAAAAGCAGTAGGGCACTACTGAATAACAATGGGATTGGTTACAAAACTCTCCTTAATTATCCAGCACCAGAAGCTGAGCAGGGGAAATACATCTAGTTAAAACAGAATCCCAGGGGTCAAGAGCACACACCACTCTTGCAAAGGACCCAGGTTCAGTTCCCAGCACCCATGTCGGGCAGCTGGAGTTACAAGGAATGAAACTCTAGCACCAGGGATCCAATGCCCTCTGCCAACCTCTGTGGGCACCTCCACTCACATACACATAGGCACACTTGGACATATAGATGTATATTTAAAAGTAATAAAAGTAATCTTAAAAAAAAACAACAACAACACAGCCGGGCGGTGGTGGCACACGCCTTTAATCCCAGCACTTGGAAGGCAGAGCCAGGCGGATCTTTGTGAGTTTGAGGCCAGCCTGGGCTACAGAGTGAGTTCCAGGAAAAGGCGCAGAGCTACACAGAGAAACCCTGTCTCGGAAAAACAAAAAAACAAAAACAAAAAAACAGAAAAAAAACCAAAACAAACAAATAAAAAAAAACACAAGCCAGAGCTTATTAAGCTTAAAGCCTTAATAAAAATACCAATCAACTGGACCAGTCAGATAGCTCAATGGCTGAATAGCTCATTTGCTGCCAAGGCTGAAGACCGGAGTTCAATTCCTAAGATCCACATAGCAGGAGAGAACCAACTCTTGCAAGCTGTCCACTGACCTCTACATATGCACCACTGTGTTCCTGTGTCAGGCCCACCCCCCAGTAAGAAACAAAGGTAAATTTTAAAATAAAAAAAGATACTTATCAAGACATTTCATGGTGATATTTGTTGCGATTACTCTATGCTCTACTACAGACTGACTTCAGATGATTAAAAAACAGTCATGAGATGGGCTGTTGGGGGTATAGCTCCGTTGGTAAAGTGCTTGCCTAGTACCCAGGAAGCCCTGGGTTTAGTCACCAGCACCACATAAACTGGGCAGGGCAACCCCCACCTATAACCTCACCCCTCCGGAAGTGGAGACAGGAAGATCAGAAGGTCAAGGTCATTTTTGATGAACCTGTGATACACAGGGCCCTGTCTCAAAATAAGTAAATAAATATAATCATGATAGTAAGTTTCCCAACTGAAAATGAAATGCAGGGCCAGTGAGATGGCCTAATGGGTCATTTGTGCCAAGCCCAATGACCCGAATTTTCTCCCCAGGATCCACATGGTGGAAGGAGAGAGTGAACTCCTGCAGGCTGTCCTCTGACTTCTCATGCTCACTGGAGCATGTGCTAGCCCCCCACAGAAATTAATAAATACATGTAGAGCAAATGAGAGAGAGAGAGAGAGAGAGAGAGAGAGAGAGAGAGAGAGAGAGAGAGAGAGAGAAAGAGAACACGAACATGAAATAGGTTTCCTGAGGTTGCGGGAACTGGTGTTCACAGTGAATTTTGTTTTCTTTCTCTAATTTCCCCCACAAAGTCAGTGAGAATAAACCCAGAGCCTTGCCCATGCTAGCCCAGCACCTGCACATAAACACACACAGACAGACAAATACATGTAAAGTTTAGCTGTGAATGGCAGTGCACTTCTGTAATCACTTGGGAGGCTGAGGCACGCCAGCCTAGGCTATGTATTGAGAGCCTTTCTCAAGAATAAGAAAAAAAAGGGGGGGAGGGGGTCTAGAGAGATTAATTATCCAGCATCAGATGGCTTAGTGGTTAAGAGTGTATAATGTGTTTTTAGAAGACTCCATGGGCTGGAGAGACGGCTCAGAGGTTAAGAACATTGGCTGCTCTTCCAGAGGTCCTGAGTTCAGTTCCCAGCTCATAGTCACCTATAATGGGATCTGGTGCCCTCTTCTGGTGGGCAGGGATACATGCAGATAGAATACGATATACATAATAAATAAATAAATCTTAAAAAAAAGACGACTCCAGTTTGGTTCCCAACACCTATGTCAGGTGACTTAGAACTGCCCAGAACTCCAGCTCCAGGGGATCTGATGCCCTCTTCTGCCTAAAACTACATTTGAATTAGATGCATTTTAAAATGTTCCTTGGGAAAATTATGGACGATACTATCCGTAGCTGGGCTGAGGGTGGGCCTCGGTTGTAATGTAACTGCACAGTATGCACAAGGCCCTAGGTCTAATTCTCAATGTCATTCATGTACAAACCTGTCATATTTTTGGGTCCAAGATTCCTCTATAGTTTTAAATCTATCCTGATCAAATTCCATTTCCCACTGCAAGGCATTTATTTCCTATAGAAAGAGAAATAGCACCTTCAGATAAAAAAATAAACAAACAAAAAAAGAGCATCTCATGGAAAATTATCAGTATAAATCATTTTGAGTCACAGAATGGGTGAAAATCATTTAATCATAGAACAATTAAAAGAAAACGCCACTTGGAAGAGTCAATGGCATTTGTAAAATACATTGAATGGATTTTTTTTTTCCTTAGCACTCAGACACACTTTGCCAAAGCTCACTGAACACAGAAAAGAAATTTTGAACTGTTTGGGTTCAAAATTTGGTTGTACTGAGACCAGATTTCTCAGAGCCCATCTTTGCCCATGTAGACACCAGAAACTAAATTTACTCTTGGGAGTCTCAGCCCAAAGGGTCCCATCAAAGAGGAATACAGTTGACATAGGAGGGTGACATCCGTGATGATCCTAATTCCATATACAGTGGGGGGCTCAGAAACACGCTGACCCTGCCTGGGGCACAGGACCAAAAGGAAGAAAGATGGGAAGTGCTAGGTTGGCGGACCTTCTGCTTCCACAAAAGGGACCTAAAGAGGCTGTCCTTTACCCATGTGACAATCTGTTTTAAAATGTAAGTGTCCAAAGGACAGCCATCAGAGGCTGAGCACTCCTTGCAGGAGGGTGCTGCCCCTGTTACTGTGCTGAGCCCAAGGAAATTACATTTAAATATTATCAGATTGAGCATGCCAAGGCCGACAGTTGCAAATACCTTCTCCAGAGCTCTCTTTTGTTCTATAGTTTTTTGAAGCACTGTTTGTGTGTGACTCGTGGCTTTGTCAAGCACCGCCTAAGGAAAAAAAATAAGAAAAAGCATCAGTATAATTAAGTTTTAAACATTCCTATTTGTATAACATATGCACATATTACTACATACATGTTTTATTTTTTAAAGTTTTTTTTTTATTTTCAATACGTGCACTTCATTTATCTTCAGTGTCTGTGTATCTATGTATAAATGTGTGCATGTGTGTGCAGGTGCCTGAGGAGGCTAGAAGTGGGTGTCAGGTCTCCTGGAGCTGGAGTTACAGGGTGTTGTGAGCTGCCTGACTTAGGTGCTGGGAACCAAACTTGGGCCCTACACGAAGGCAGTCTGTGCCGTCAACTGCTCAGCCATCTCTCCACCCCCACATTTTAACTTAAGATAACAGAATATTGGCAGGATGAGACAGGCACGTCAACAATTGTTTGTGAAGACTGAGAGTTTAAAATTCAGGAGACCTTGGCTTGGCTCTGCCCTCCTCCCACATGTGATTGATTGAGTTTTCTTCTCAGGAAAACACTCACACAGCAGTGTTACTCACCACGGTCAGAAAGAAGAAATAAGTCTGATATACACCAGCTGGTGGTGAAGGAGATATAAAACATGCATGGCTATACAACAGACTATTAGAAATAAAAAGAAAAAAGTATCACTGGGCAGTGGTACTGCACACCTATAATCCCAACCCTTGGAAGGCAGAGGCAGATCTCTGGGTTGGAGGCCAGCCTGGACTACAGAGTGAGTTCCTGGACACAACAGTCAGGGCTGTTACAGAGAAACCCTGTCTCAATAAACTTGAAAGGGGGAGGGGGAGGAAGAAGGAGAAGAAAGTATTGATATACGCTATGACATGCATGAACCTCAAAAGCATACTAACTAAACGATTACAGACACAAATTGCTTGGTTGTGTTTGTTTGAAAGAGAAAAGGTAAAAAGACAAATCCATTAAAAAGTCTGGGTCCGTGCGTGAATCAGGGACTGCCGTCAGAAGTAACTGCTAACAGTGGCAAGGCTCATTTTTTCTGTTTTCTTTTGTTTTTAAGATGTGTTTATCTAGTATGTATACAGAGTTCTGTCTGCATGTATGCCTCATGCCAGAAGAGGGCACTAGATCTCACTGTAGATGGTTGTGAGCCACCAAATAGTTGCTGGAAATTGAACTCAGGACCTCTGGAAGAGCAGCCAGTCAGTGCTCTTAACCTCTGAGCCATCTCTCCAGCCCCCGAAAGATTCATTCTTTTAAATAATGAAAATGCTCTAAAATTAGATTCTAGTGATAGCTGTACAACTCAGAGGTTAGTAAAAATTAACTGTATACTTAAAGATCAGGAAACTATACTATTAAAATATCTGTATCTCAGCAATATTAAGCACTGATACTTTTATAAGGTAAAAAAAATCACTAATTACTGTTGGTTATTATTGTTGTTGTTGTTGTTGTTGGTAGTGGTGGTGGTGGTGGTGGTGGTGGTGTGTGTGTGTGTGTGTGTGTGTGTGTGTGTGTGTGTTTCCAAAGCAGGGTCTCAGGATGTATGGAACGCAGCCTGATCTTGAACTCTCAGTCCTCCGGACACTGCCTCCTGGGTGCAGGGATCCTAATTCCACTTATTATTGGAATGTGTTAAGTGATGAAACATCCAGAAATAAATTCTTACCATGCTTTGAAGGATTTTCAATGCTTTCTCTTTACCTTCAAGTTGTCTTTGAGATGCTTCAAGTTCAGTTTTTAAAATCTCTACTTCCTGAGGACAGAAATACAGTAAGCCTTCCTGGTTGCAAGACATGTGATCCCTGAACTGTCCACCTGGCTAGTCCACGTTTACCCTTAAACAAGGCTGTGAGTTCCCACAGACATTGCAGCGAACCAGTCAAGGCTACAACCAAGAGCCTCACTCTCACGCTCCAGGCTGAAGGGACACGAGCCCACTCAAGCTCGTGGCTGGGGCAGGCCTTGCCCTTCTCCCCCATTCCCTCTGCCTTGCTGAAAACCATTAGATTACATTCTAAAGCTAGCCACCACGGCCTTCCCTTATTTGGCCACTTCCTCCTGAGGCTGACTACCAAGGTCCTGCTAGCAAAATATTGGTGTTAACCAATCAGAAGCCCTCTTTGGTTCACCTAATTAACATGTCCAATCAAAGTTAAACACCTCATCCTAACACAGGGTTTTCCCCTTTACCGTTATGGACCACCGTTTTCCTAGGTGCCAGCCACATCTGTCTCCTCTCTCTCCAGAGGCAATCCTTTGTCCCACGGGGACAAGTACCCCTTCCTCCTTTCCCTTGTCCCTTTCTCCCTCGTCCCCATCTCCTCTACCACGGCATCCTAGCCCATTCTAACACAGACCTCCCCTTCTTCTCTTAAAAATGACACCTGCAAGGTCATTGGATGCTGTTTTTCTGCCTGAGTCAGAAAGCAGCCACTTTAACTTTACTTCCTGCTTAATAAAGTATCTCTCGGTGAAAGCAGGTGTTTGGGTGTGGTGTGTGCCTGATTGGGGGGTCTGGGAGGGAGTCCCCACTGTGCAGGGGTCCCCTTCACAGTTGAAACAAAAGTCTGACTCTTGTTTTTATCCACACAGGCAGGCAGCTAATCACAAGGAAAAGAAAAATCTCGGTGTTGTTTTCTTTTTCAAAGAGTCTCAAATAGCTATATTCTCAGCTTGGCATGGTAGCGCACAGTTTTAATCCCCAGCACTTGGGAGGCGAAGACAAAGCGCTGCAAGGAAGCAACACCGATTTTCCCCAGCAGTTTAGATAGGTTTAGAGAAGCCAGACAGAAGTGGTGGGCATGCTTACATGAGAGGACTTTTTAAGAGACAAGAACCAGGGTCAGCAAGAAGGCTCAGCAGGTTAAGGAGCTTCCCACCAAGTCTGACCACCTGAGTTCGATCCCTGGTACCCACAGGGTGGAAGGAGAGAAACAACTCCAGCAAGTTGTTCTGTGATATCCACATGTTTATTCATGCATTTTTGTGTAAGGTGCATGTATGCCTGCATGACAGAAGAGGGATCAGATCCCATTACAGATGGTTATGAGCCACCGTGTGGTTGCTGGGAATTGAACTCAGGACCTCTGGAAGAGCAGCCAGTGCTCTTAACCACTGAGCCATCTCTCCAGCCCCTGATATCCACATGTATGCTGTGCCACAGGCACCCATACAAACACAGAGAAAGAAAAAGAAAGAGAGAGAGAGAGAGAGAAAGGAAGGAAGGAGATAGATACATAGATACACAGATGATAGATAAATAGATAGATGATAGATAGATAGATAGATAGATAGATAATAAGAAATGGAGGCCTGTTGAAAAGTAGGAGCTCGAGATGAAGGGAAGAAGAGGAAGTTTGGAGAAATGGATGGGGGTGTAATACTCACTTAATATCACGCAGGACATACCTCTAAAGTTTCATGAAGACGTTGCCTCAATTGTTCATTTGACAATTCTGAGTTAGAATCTATTGGAGGAAAAAATTGAATAATTTCTTTAGTTAAACACAGGGCATTTAGTTGGGCGTGGTGGCACACTCCTTAATATTTAGCACTCAGAGGCAGAGGCAGGTAGATTTCTTTGAGTTTGAGGCCAGCCTGGTTTACACAGTGAGTTCCAGGACAGCCAGGGCTATGTAAAGAAACTCTGTCTCAAATGTCCCGCCTCTCTGCAAAATGCAAGGCATCTGCTTACAAATATTAAGTATGTATTTTCTCTAAATTGCAAAATGAAAAAATTATAATAAGATAACTAATGATAAAAATACGAACCCTAGGGCTGGAGAGATGGCTCAGCAGTTAAGAGCACTGGCTACTCTTCCAGAGGTCCTGAGTTCAATTCCCGGAAACCACATGGTCCCAACCATCTCTAGTGGGATCTGATGCCCTCTTCTAACATAAAGGTGTACATTCAGATAGAGCACTCACATACATTAAATAAATATAATTTTTTTTAAATTAACCCTAAAATATCCCTGAGTTAAATGTAGTGGGTAGCCTTTCCAGCTTTGATCTGGAAGTTCCAACCCCCATTGAGGCTTCGATAACTGTCACGCCTACAAGGCGGGGCCAAGAGAGGACCCTGAAGACTTGAGATCTGGATGCACCAGCTCTCTTGGTTCCTGGACCCTGGATGCTGGAGGTAGATCGAGCAGAGTTCTCCAGAGAACACCGCTGGACTGCACCTTTCCCAGACCCTGTTTACCTATCCCTTCACTTGTAAGTTACCCACAAAATAAACCTCCCTTTTAACTACGTAGAGTTGCCTTAATATTTTAACCAATATCAAAAGATAGGTGGTTTTTGAAAAAAATAGCTTCTAAAGGATTGTGATATGAAGCTTATGTTAATGAATTGGCTACCACACAAACGTGTAGAATAACAATACCAAGGAACTAAACTTTAATTTCCTTCCAAGGACAATGACCAACTGGAGGTCTTCTGTAACTTTACTTGCATATTTTGTTCATTATTATCTGTAGTGGAATATTAAAAGGGTCATTGCACTTGGCATTTACTCTGGAGTGATGGCCACTTAGGCCTTGAAATAATCTTTTGTAAATAATCAGTGATTGTTTATCTGAGATTTATGGGGTTGCTCTTTGTTGGGAATGTCAGAACCTAGCATAGCCTCGGCCGTAAGACATTTCTGGCAAGTCTGGAATTCTTATGATTGTGTTTGCTTAGGCCATGGTTCCTTAAGACAACTTCTAGTTCAGATGAGAGACTTTGGTGTTTGGGAATCGACCTGCTAAAAGGCCTTCTGTGTATCCATTAAAAAAAAACAAAAAAACAAAAAACCACGGAGACTGATTTCCCTGCTGCTTTTCACCCCCGCAATGTCTCTCTTCCACTGACCCGGAGGGCTCAGAACACAGACAGGTATTCCCAGAACCTAGACCTGCACTTGGCACCTAGAGAACCAATAACCTGTTTGTTAACTGGGGGGTCGGGGGTGGGGTATAAAACTACATAACAAAAAAGGGAAAGGAGGTAGGTAGCTACCAGAATCACAAACGCGATATCAGAGCAGACTAGCTACTGAGCTTCATGACTGCTGCCGTACTCAAACCATCAGCTACTTCTGAACTCCCCCAATTCTTTCAAGACAGTAGGATGCAGCAGGCCAGTCAGGTAACTCAGCAAGAAAAGGCACCTGCTACCAGGCCCTGCTCACATGACTTCCATCCCAGGGACCCACTTGGTGGGAGGGAAGAACTGGCTTCAAGCTGTGGCATACCTTGGCACGTGCTCGCACCAACCCCGATAAATAAATAAATAAATTTAATCTAACTAATCTTAAAGAGATAAAGATGAAAATCCACTGCGGCTGCCGATTTTCACCGGGTAAGCGCACTGATAATGCCCACAAGGGAAGGAAGGAGAGAGAGCCCCCGAGTTCTCACCTGAGCCGCTCTGCCGTCTGCAGCCGGACGCTGGGCATCCGTGAGCGCACGTATCCCGCAAGCCCTTATTCCTGCAGTACTGGAACCCGGAGTCGCTTCTCTCGTCTCCATTTTTTGGAAGCGGAGGAGGGCTCAAGCTCTTCCCCTCAGACCTTTTCTTAGATGTAGTCGAACACGAAACTTCATAAAGACCGCCAGGTCTTCTTCCGAGGCCATACCCAAGGTCACCTTCCGTCATATCATCCTCCTCTGCCCCCCAGATATCCTCGGTCTCACTCGAGGACCTCGTCACTCTGCTCATTAGCCAAATGCTGTTTCTACCATGAGGGAAAACAGGCTGTTTGTAGTTAGGGGAAGCAGTAATTAAGAAGCAGCCAGCAGATGCAGCAGTCCCTCTTCTGGTTGGTTTTTTCTTTTTTTTTTTTTTTCCCCTAAAAGACATGAAAACATTTATGTCAAAGAGATGCCTACGCGTGTTCACAAGGGGGAGGGGAAGGGAGGGAGGAGGAGGGGAGAGGAAAGGGAACTGGAGAGATGGCTCAGAGGTTAAGAGCACTGGCTGCTCTTCCACGGGTCCTAAATTCAATTCCCAGCAACCACATGGTGGCTCACCACCATCCATAATGAGATCTGGTGCCCTCTTCTGGCATGCAGGCATACATGCAGATAGAATACTATATATATATAATATATAAATAAATCTTTTGAGAGAGAGAGAGAGAGAGAGAGAGAGGCTGAAAAGATGGCTCAGCAGTCAGAAGTACTTGGTGTTTTTTACAGAGGACCAGAGTTCAATTCCCAGTACCCCCATCAGGCGGCCCACAACTACCTATAACTCCAGCTACAGGGATCCTCTACCCTCTTGTGGCCTCCAAGGGTACCTGCACACATGTGGTATACATACAGACAAACAGGCACACACACATAAATAAATTTTAAAATAAAGACAAAACAAAAACCTCACACACAAATGCGCTTGACAATGCTCATTAGAAGTATTTAACACCTCAGGTCTTTTTCCACAGGCAAGGGTCCCAGGTCTTATTTCAAAGACCAAGGTGAACTGTGGTAAAGGCAGCGAAGACTTGACCTGTGAATCCGGTACCCTCCTGATCAGGGTAGAGTAGACCAGTTACTGTGGTGACGGAAGACTTTAAAATGCAAGCGTATAAAGGAGACAGTTCCGTTTGTACAGGTCTGAGAGTGGTACAGAAGTGTGAAAGAGACTTCCTGTGACAAACACTGTTTCAGAAGGACCCCGTCTCCTGATCTGTCCCTGCTCCCCCCTTACCTCAAGGGTTGAGGGCACCTTTGGCTCTGTGTGCCTCGGGGATAGTAACTAGGCGGAAGAGGGTGTTCCTCTTGGTTCCCTCCCTTTTCGCCCTCAAATTACACTGTCACATTTGTGTTCAAAATCCCCCACTATTGTGTAACTCAAGTAAAAACCAAAGTCTGTGCAATGGCCAAAGGTCCCGCATGCTCTCCATCTCTCCTCATCCCCACACTGGCAGCCCTGGCTCTCTGATGCTCTGGTGTGGACCAGACATTCTGCGCCACAGAGCTCGTTGCTACCTGGACTGTTCCTCCCCTACACGTCTGCACATCTGGTTCCTCAGCCTCTTTGGGTCATAGCTTCAGTGCCTGTCACCTTCTCAGTGACCTTTCTTGGTATAACATCTAAATGGCAAGTGTGGAGGCGGCGGGTACTGCTCACTGGCTGAGCGCTTGCCTAGCACACATACGGTCCTAGGTTCCGTCCTCCACACAGCAAACTAAAATAAATAAATAGAAGTGCAAGCTCACCGAGCTGTGGCAGCACGGGCTTGTAACGTCAGCACGTCGAGAGTACTCAGAAGCAGGAAGAAGCCAGTTTATGATCAGCCTGGGCCGTGTAGAAGAGCTAGCCTTAAAATAATAGAAAATAGCCAGGCGGTGGTAGTGCACACCTTCAATCCCAGCACTCGGGAGGCAGAGGCAGGCGGATCTCTGTGAGTTCGAGGCCAGCCTGGTCCACAGAGCGAGTTCTGAGACAGCCAGGACTACACAGAGAAACCCTGTCTCGAAAAACCTAAAAACAAAGCACAAACAAAAGCAAAATAGCATTAAGCAGCCAGATGTGGGTTGGAACCCACAGAGATCTTGCTGCCTGGCCTCCTGAATTCTGGGATAAAAGGCATGCACCACCACGCCCAGCTTCTCTTCCTGCTTCTATTCCCTGCCTTGAATCTTTCCTTCACACTTAGAACTTTGTAACATATTCCTCCACATTTTACTTATTTCTCAAATTATACCACCAATCTGTCTGATGAGGTGGGGGAACTGAGCGAAACAGGAGGTGACTCACTGTGTCTGTGTTAGGCTAGGTCAGCCACCTGCACATCTCCTCCGCCACAGCCCAAACCTGCTCCAAACACCCTCGCGCAGAACGGACACGCCCACAGGTCACAGGTCCTGTCTGGTTCACCCCGGTACTCTAGAGCTTGATTCCGTTTCTGAAACATAAAGACTTGTTCACTAAGCAAATAAAAAGGAGTGAAGGAACAAATACAATGCTTGGCTCTTCTAAGACAAGGGCTCACAACAGTCACGTCGGCAAGGCTACACATTGGGCACCACAAGACTTGCCCTCTTTTCCAGAAGAAAATGTCTTCTAGAAACAGCATCTCGGAGGAAGAACCATCCCTGAGCCCCCTCCACCCCAGCCCCTGGGCCACTTACTTGGTCACAGGCAGGGAGCAACTGCTGCACGGACACTCAGCCCCCTCCCTTCAGGATGGAGTGCGGTGAACTCAGGCTTTCAACACTGGGCATTTCAAAACGGTGGTTTGGCTGCAACTGTTTAGAAATATTTTACTTTTTTTTTTAAACTATGAATTAAAAAAATTCTAATGTCAAACGTCAATGAGAAGAAAATAAAATAATAGTAATAATTAATAATAATAAAACAATCAGTAACGAGTCTCAGACAGATGAGACTGGGAATATAAATATCCTGCTGCTTAAGCAGATGCTTACCAGGACTTCAAAGACACTGAACCAGTCTTAGGCTTTTTGCTGAGATTGCTAATCTTATTTTTCACTATTAAAACCATATGCTAAACTGGGCAGTGGTGGTGCATGCCTTTAATCCCAGCATTTGGGAGGCAGAGATAGATTTATCTCTGTAAATTCAAGGCTAGCCTGGTCTACAGAAGGAGTTCCAGGATAGCCAGAGAGAAATTCTGCCTTGAAAAACTAAAAGAAAAAAAAAACGAACTAGAAACAACCCGTGTCCATCTCCGGAAATGACCACACCATTGAATATTCAGCAATAAATTTAATCCAATAGTCAGGCATGGTGGGACTCACTTGTACCTAGCATTCAGGAGTAGAAGCAGGGGAGTCATCAATTTCAAGACAGTTTAGACTACACTGCCAGCCTTTTCCTAAAAAGCAAACAGGACTAATAACAATAACAACAGCAACGTGCAGCATATAGGGTACACACCCGGGATCCCAGGGCCTAGGACGTTAAACAGGAGGATGATATACTTGAGACTAGCCTGGGCTACACAGTGAGATCCAGCACAGTCTGGGCTAAATGGCAAGATCCTGTCTCCCAAAACCAACCGACCAAACACTCTAGAGTGTATTTATTGTGTCTGCTGTACAGGCAACTACAGGGGTGAATGTAAAACCTTATGCTAACTGAGAAGCAGACACTATATGAGATCTTGTTAAAACTCATGTACAGTGACAGCTAGCAGAGCTGGGCATGCAGCTCAGTGGTAGAACATTTGCCTAGCATGCACAAGGCCCTCGGTTCAACACTCAGTGTGCCAATAAAAAATATATCGGATGGCGCACACCTTTAATCTCAGCACTCAGGAGGCAGAGCCAGGCAGATCTCTGTGAGTTCCAGGCCAGCCGGTTCCACAGAGCAAGTTCTAGGACATGCTCCAAAGCTACACAGTGAAACCCTGTCTCGAAAAAAGAAAAAAGAGGGAAAAAAATGTATTGGTGACCTGATTGGTGGTCAAAGTAACTGGTTTATTCTGAATCTTCCAAGTTATAAGCCATTTAAGTAGATCAGTAGCGGCGGCGGCGGTGGGTAGATTAATAGTTGCCTGGAGTGGGAAAATTGATCTCAAAGGTCACTAGGAAATTTGGGGGTGGTTATGGAATAGTCCTAGTCTATCCTTCCTTTCTTCATATATATATATATATATATATATATATATATATATATATATATATATACACACACACACATATATATATATATGACAGTATCTCTCTATTACATAACTCTCTGGCTGTCCTGGAACTCCTCACTATGTAGATCAGACTGGCCTTGAACACACAGAGATCCACATGCTTCTGCCTCCCAAGTGCTGGGATTAAAGGCGTGTACTACTATGCCCAGCCTGAATAGTCCTATATTTTAACCAGAGTGATAATTTGTTAAAACTCAACAAATCATATACTTCTTTTGTACTTATATAAAAATTTAAAAAATTTTATATACATTGGTGTTTTGCCTACATGTATGTCTGTGTGAAAGTGTCGGATCCCCTGGAACTGGAGTTACAGTTGTGAGCTGCCATGTGGGTGCCGGGAATTGAACCTGGGTCCTCTGAATAGCAGCCGCTCTTAACAGCTGAGCCCTCTCTCTCTCCAGCCTCCAAATTTTATACTTATAATGGCACACTTTATTACACGTCACTTTTATTTAAGTAGTATGCTAACATTTTAAAACATAAAACATACAAGAAAAACTGGACTCAGTTATAAGATATGTGTCAGTTAGTTGGGGCTCTCCCAGAAAAAAAAAAAAAAAAAAGGAAACCTGGACTCATTACATAGCCCAGACTGGTCTTAAAGTCTGGGTCCTCCTGCCCCAGCCCCCCAAATGCTGGGATTACTAATGTGTGTCACTAGGTCTGAAAGCAGCTTTTTGTTTTGTTTTGTTTTTCGAGACAGGGTTTCTCTGTGTAGCTTTGGCTGAAAGCAGTTTTTAAAAACAGGATGTAGGTAGGCAGTGGTGGCATATGCCTTTGATCCCACCACTCAGGAGGTAGAGGTAAGAAGATCTCTGTGAGTTCGAGGCCAGCATCATCTTCAGAGAGAGTTCCAGGAGGTCAGGGCTGTTACATAGAGAAAGCCTGTCTTGAAAAACCAACCATCCCCGCCCCTGCAAAAGAAAAAAAAGAAGAAGAAAAAAAGAAAAAAAAACCACAAACAAACAAAGGAAAAACCAAAGTGTCATCACCGTCAGCAGGGAATGCTGGCTTTCTGTGGCCTCAGACTGTGTCGTTCTCACAAACACCCTGCAGCCAGACAATGCTATTATGGTTAGCATTGACAAGAGCCGGAGATGGGTCTTTGGAGCCTCCTGCCCGGTGACAAGTGTTCCACCCTTGTGTGTCATGGAATCCGCAGTTTACAAAGTTTCCACAACTTGCAGAACAGAAAATACAAATCTAAAGCAGTTATGTAGAGAAACACAGAAAGCAGATTGCTAGCTTCATTCCTTTTCAATTTTTTTTAATTAAAAAAATTATTTTTAAAGATTTATTTACCACATAAGCAGTGTTCTGCATGGAGGAATGCCTGCTTGCCAGAAGAGGGCGCCAGACCTCATTCTAGATGGCTGTGAACCACCATGCAGTGGCTGGGAATTGAACTCATATCCTCTGGAAGAGCAGCCAGTGCTCTTAACTGCTGAGCCCTCTCTCCAGTGGCTTTTTCAGTGTTTTGTTTTGTTTTTTTGTTTTGTTTTCGAGACAGGGTTTCTCTGGTAGCTTTGGAGCCTGTCCTGGAACTCACTCTATAGACCAGGCTGGCCTCGAACTCACAGAGATCCATCCGCCTGGCTCTGTCTCCCGAGTGCTGGGGTTAAAGGTGTGTGCCACCACCGCCCGGCGCTTTTTCAGTTTTTAGAAAGTCACAACCCCTTTATAAAAAAGGCCTGGTTACTTCCTTTAAAAGGACATCTGGGGAATGGGACCGCAGCTCCGTCAGCAGACTGCTTGCAGAGCTTGCAGAAGGCCCTGGGTTGGACTCCCAGCAAGCCTTCCATGAACCTGGTGACCACACCAAGAGGTAGAGGCACGGGGATTGGAAGTTTAAAGTCTGGGCTGGAGAGGTGGCTCAGTGGTTAAGAGCACTGACTGCTCCTCCAGAGGACCCGGGTTCAGTTCCCAGCACCCACATAACAACTGTTTGTAACTCCAAGACCTGACACCCTCACACAGACTTACATGCAAGCAAAATAAAAATAAATAAATTACTAAAAAAAGGTTTAAGGTCGTCCTCTGATACACACAAGTTGGAGGCCAGCTTGAGATACGTGAAACCTTGTGCATTTTTATTTTGTTTGTTTGTTTGTTTTTTGGTTTCTTTGAGACAGGGTTTCTCTGTGTAGTTTTGGTGCCTGTCCTGGATCTCGCTGTGTAGACCAGGTTGGCCTCGAACTCACAGAGATCTGTCTGGCTCTGCCTTTGAGTGCTGGGATTAAAGGCGTTCGCTACCACCGCCCGGCTTGTTTTGTTTTTTAATCTAGTATAACATTCTTGTCAAGGTAGATAGGGAATTATTTATTGAACCGAAGAATAACGTCTTGGGAGACTACATCTACCCCTGCTGTAGAGTCCTGCTGGATAAATGCAATCTTGGGCCTTCACTAAGAATGAGGGTCACTGGTAGAACATTTGCCTAGAAGGTTCAATCCTCAGAGAGGACAAAAAAAAAAAAAAAAAAGGCGTGGTGAACAGCAATAAAGAACAAAGACAGAATTGGTCAACACAGAGGGAAAGCAGGTCTCTGAGAGAGTAAATTGTAGATAACCATAGAGTTAGACAAGGGTTTTGTTTTGTTTTGTTTTTGTTTTTGAGACTGGATCCTGTTATACAGTCTAGGCTGACTTCAAATTTACCATGTGGTTCACACTGGCCTCAAACTTGCAATCCTTCTGACTCTGCTTCCTGAGTGCTGCATCAGTACATCAAGTGTGCATCAGCACATCCAGTGTGAATCAACACAACACATCCACTGTGTATTAACACAACACATCCAGTGTGCATCAGCACATCCAGTGTGCATCAGCACATCCAGTGTGTATCAACACAACACATCCAGTGTGCATCAGCACATCCAGTGTGCATCAACACATCAGTGTGCATCAACACATCAGTGTGCATCAACACATCCAGTGTGCATCAGCATATCAGTGTGCATCAGCACATCCAGTGTGCATCAGCACATCAGTGTGTATCAACACAACACATCCAGTGTGCATCAGCACATCCAGTGTGCATCAACACATCAGTGTGCATCAACACATCCAGTGTGCATCAACACATCCAGTGTGCATCAACACAACACATCAGTGTGCATCAACACAACACATCCAGTGTGCATCAATACATCAGTGTGCATCAGCACATCAGTGTGCATCAGCATGTCAGTGTGCATCAACACATCCAGTGTGCATCAACACAACACATCCAGTGTGCATCATCAACACAACACATCCAGTGTGCATCAACACATCCAGTGTGCATCAGCACATCAGCGTGCATCAGCACATCAGCGTGCATCAACACATCAGCGTGCATCAACACATCAGTGTGCATCAGCATGTCAGTGTGCATCAGCACATCCAGTGTGCATCAGCACATCTGTGTGCATCAACACATCAGTGTGCATCAACACATCCAGTGTGCATCAACACATCCAGTGTGCATCAGCACATCAGTGTGCATCAGCACATCAGTGTGCATCAACACATCAGTGTGCATCAGCACATCCAGTGTGCATCAGCACATCAGTGTGCATCAGTTTTCTGAGATGTGTTCTAGATTTCTATGTACCCCAGGCTGACCTTGAACTTGTGGTCTTCTTCCCTCTGTCTCTGGAGTGCTGGAATTGAAATCATTCATTGCTCTATCAGGCAAGATTCTTTTCTTTTTAAGATAGGGTCTTCCTGTGTAGATCTGGCTGGCCTGGGTACTCATTATGTAGCTCAGGTGGCCTTAAACTTTTGGCAAATCTCCTAGCTCTGCCTTCTGAGTTTGGGGTTATAGGTGAGTACCACCATGCCCAGCTCAAGAACATTTGTTAATGTACCACATACATTCATTCATACGTGGTGAGTTGTCTTGCCATTCAAGGCTGAATATGAGTTTTCCTATCCTCCGGTATGCTATTGTTTTGGTGGGGGTTTTGTTTTGTTTTGACGAGGGGAATTGAACCCAAAGTGTTGTGCATGAAGGGTAAAGGCTTTGCCACAAACTACATCCCTCTCCAATGCCCCTGCCTCCCCAGATAGGGTTTCTCTGTTTACTCTGGTCATCCTGGAACTCGCTCTGTAGACCAGGCTGCCTTGAACTCAGAGATGTGTCTGCCTCTGCCTCCTGAGTTCTGGGACTAAAGGTGTGTGCCACCACCTCCTGGCTCTAATGTTTTTTTCTAAATGTAACTTTGATAGGTATTGGCTGTGTAGTGCTGAAATGTGATATGAAAAAATCAAACTTTACTCTGGGGACACTTTACTTCTTAGAATTATGTGGTGGAATAATCTTTTTGTACACTGCAAAGAAGCATCTTTGCCAAGGTGCCTTCTGATTGGTTTAATAATGATATGAATGGCCAATAGTAAGGCAGGAAGAGGTTAGGCAGAACTTTTGGGTGGAGAGAGAAAGGGAGATGAATCTAGGTGTGGGAGAGACGCTAGAGCGGAAACAGAAGGTGCAAGATGGAAGAGAGGTAAAAAGCCACAAGGCAAATTGTAGATTAATATAAATGGGTTATGTTATAAGAGCTAGTGGGATACACCTAAGCTATAGGTTGAGCTTCCATAATTAATAAGTCTGTGTCGGTTTGTTTGTTGTTGTTTTTTTTTTTTTTTTTTTGGTGAGCTGGTGGCCCAAAGAAAAATCCGTCTATAGAATTACAAGCCTTCTAGTGAATTTAATTTAATTTTTTTTTCGAGACAGGGTTTCTCTATGTAGCTTTGTGCCTTTCCTGGAACTCGCTTTGGAGACCAGGCTGGCCTTGAACTCACAGAGATCCGCCTGGCTCTGCCTCCTGAGTGCTGGGATTAAAGGCGTGCGACACCACCGCCCGGTGTTCTAGTGAATTTAGTATGTTTGATACTAATTGGGGAACCAGCAGGAAGTGGAGTAAGAAAGTGCCGCCTTGGGAGTCTGAGCCCAAATTTGTAACTGCCGATCTCTGATCCTGATCGTGTCATTGCCTCCAAAATGAGTTTAGGTATAATGACTGGACAGGGTCATTTGGAGCACCATGGATAATGTGAGATCAACTACAGTAGTCAAAAAAAGAATTTGAATTTGAGTATTAAGTGAACTTGGTGGTATATGACCTGCCGGTACTCAATAACCTGAGGAAGGCGGCTTGCTTAAATGCATGCATTTGACACCAAAATGAGCAATATAGTAAGACTGCATCCCACCCACCCACCTCACTCTCCCATCCCCTGCCCACAAAGGAAGGATTTGTGTACCAGTTTACCTCCTTACTGAGCGAGGAGATTACATATAATTTTTGTTTTTGTTTTTGTTTTTCGAGACAGGGTTTCTCTGTGTAGCTTTGGTTGTCCTGGAACTCACTCTGTAGACCAGGCTGGCCTTGAATTCATAGAGATCTACCTGCCTCTGCCTTCCAAGTACTGGCTTTGATTTTTTTTTTTCAGAATATTAAACTTCTATTTCTGTATCAGTGTTTTGCAAAGTGTGTTCCATGGAACACTTCTCCGTCCTATTTATTCTAGAAATAAAAGGGTTCTTGGGATTTCACTGAGAAACGTTTTCCTATTCTAAACACACATGACTTGCCCAAAGAACACAGGCAGCAGTAGGTTTAGCCAGAGCTAGAAAACATCTGGCTCCCTGTCCAGTCCTCTGGACACTTGGGAAAGGACACAGCATGAATCGATTGCCAGCCATCTTTCTATTTTTCACTAAAATAACTCGGAAAAATAGTGACCTGCTAATTGCTAACTCCAATAATCAGCCTCACCCCGCGCCTCTCCACGTCTGCAGGAGGACCACCAGGGCATCCCAACCCAGCCAGAAAGCAGCCCTTCTTTTGCCATGAGGGCCACCTTCTGCCTTCGAAGGCTCTTTGTCCTTCCTCTGGCTCCTTCTGTAGAGCTTGCCTTCTACTTTTACCACCCTTAAACATATATTTCCAGCTCAATACTCGGCCTGTGATTCAAAGACAGCTCAAAGCAAGTTTATTATCTTCCCCACCCCCAATCCAGGTCTCTTCTGGAGTCCTCTACTTTCTCAACTGTGTCGACCATGTTCCAAAACCCTCAAGAAAAAAACTTTGGAATATGTTTTCCCTCCTTTTCTCTCCGATTCTCAAATGCCTTCAATTTTTAAGTCGTCAAGATGCAACAAAAATCTACACAAATCGTATCTTTTGCACTTTAATTTCCTGGTTAAATTTCTGATTACTTCTGGGCTAAATTGACAAAACCATCCTACACATCGCTGCTGAGTCAATACTTTCTAAACCGATCCAATGATGTCCCTTTCTGGCCCTAAGACATTCCATGGCTCCCACTAGTTTAAAAAGTGTCTCATTTGCTCACACCTAATAGATGCTCCAAAATATTTGTTGAAGAGAATTGAGAGAGGGCAGATTCCAACGGGGAAAACGTAGGCCAGCAGGATCTGCCCCCACAAGCCTGCCAACTACTTTAGCAAACAAGTTGATCAAACAACTACCTACTTCCTGTCCTGCTTGGGAAAAAAAAAAAACTAACATAAGCCCTCCTTAGCGAGCCGCAGCCCGCTTCACTTTGCTGTGGCCTTTTTATGCTAACTTTTAACTTTAGAATAGTTTTAGATTTATAATAAGTTGCAAAGACTTAAACCTATACACCCTCCACTCAAATTCCTCTAAAGTTAGCACTCGGGTACATTTATCAAAAATTGAGACCAAAACACTGGTGCAGGTTACTAACTAAACCACAGACTTCCGTGATTTCCTGTTTTTCTCGAGGACTTCGGTTGGTTCCTTTTTTTGTTTCAGGATCGAAATCAGGATATTGCATACCATTCGGTTTGCTGGCTCTATGGAAAAAGGAGCCAGTTTGCTCCGCTGACCACCACCTGCAGTTTCCATTACTGCGCGGCCGGGCTCCCGACCCTCCCCAGCGCGGGTGCCCAGGGTCCTGCCCTGACGAGGACACTCTGCGCATCCGTCCCAAGGATCGAACCTTCAGCCCCTTCCTTCAGTGGCTCACCCCGCACTGCCGCGCGTCCTCAGGCCACGTGACTGCACGACCACCGCCAGGGACCGGGAAGGGTCCCCGGGTCCAGGTGGGCCAGCGGCGCGCCACTCCTCCCGAGCCCAGTGGCCGTGCCTCCGAGCAACCGGATGTTAGCTGCCCTCCTCCAACTTCAGCTCCAAAGCCGGATGGACGAATAAAAGCCCGAGATTTAGAGCGGGACTAGGACACGGTCACGCTCACTTAAATGGTCCCAACTTTGGGACTTTAGGAACCCCCTAAGAGAAAAACGCGCCCGAGGTGAGGTTCCCGGGGAGAGGCAGACCTGGGAGCGCAGCTTTTCTGCAGTTGGAAACCCAGAAGGCAGCTTGGGCCGCTGCGAGTGCTGGGGCGAAGAAGGCGCGGCAGGGGGAAATGCCTGGAGAGCGCTGGTGGCAAGACCAGTTGGTTTCCTGTGGCAGGCGCTTCCATCCCACGGGCCGGACCAACTTCATTACCGTGTTAAAATGATCGTGTACTAATTCTGGGCGCCTCCACCTCGTAATTACTGAAGGCTTTGCGGTGGTCAGACACTTTCCTAAGTTTGAAGATTGTTGGTGAAGCGGCGGCGCCCGCAGTGGCTATGCAGACGGGAAAGAGCGCTGGACGCTGCTGCGGTGGCGGAAGAATCACGGGGCATGGTTACCTTTCTAGAGCTTTATTGAGAGAGAGAGAGAGAGAGAGAGAGAGAGAGAGAGAGAGAGAGAGAGAGAGAGAGAGAGAGAGAGGGAGGGAGGGAGGGAGGGAGGGAGGGAGGGAGGGAGGGAGGGAGGGAGGGAGGGAGGGAGGGAGGGAGGGAGGGAGGAGAGAGAGAGAGAGAGAGAGAGAGAGAGAGAGAGAGAGAGAGAGAGAGAGAGAGAGAGAGAGAGAGAGAGAGAGAGAGAGAGACGCCCCGTGGAGAACAGAGGGAATAGGGATGGGGGGTACGGAAAGAGAGGGCACCCCCGCTTTTTAGGCTGGGACTCTGTCGCAGGCTGATGACGTGATAAGGACAGAATCCTTACATCCCAGACTTTCGCTTATTATATATATATATATATATATATATATATATATATATATATATATATATATATATATATAAAAAGCAGGTGGATGGGAACAGGGGCATCGTTTCTCTCAAAAGCTGCTTCCAGCTGACTTTTGGACGTCGGTTAGCTCTTGGGGGAATGGAGAAGGGGAGCCTTCCGAGGTAGACAGGCTTTGTGGGATGCTGTCTGCCATCCGTTGCTCTGGAGAGACATGTATCCCTCTTGGCTGTGGCTGGGAACCTTCTGTCTGACAAGATGCTGGTGACACAGAAAAAACGCTTAGAGAGAAAAGAATCATTATTATTTTATGTTGGTAGATCCGGCCTGTCCAGATGGATTTTGAAACATGTTAAGCTTTATCAGAGACAGATTATTTTAAGGCACCTGTTTCCTTTACTAGTTTGGCATCCAGGAGATGGGTGATCAATTGTTAAAAGCATCTCACAGTAATAGATATTTACATTAAAGTCTTTTTGTAGCGCCCAGATGCTTTTGAGTCTGGGGGTGTAAATACCTTTTAGCTGTTACAGTTTCTTACTTGATGATCTCTGGGACTCCGGTTCTGTGGTGGTCTTGTACCATTAGCTGAACAGTGAGTTAGAACAGGGAGCTGGGAAGAGAAAAGCTTGTGGTTAATGAGAACTTATTTTTTTGAATTAGGGACAAGGCAGAGATCAGGGCTCTGTCTGTGTGCACGTGAGAAACACAGGCAGTAGATCTGGAATGAGACAATGAAATGAATGCTCCTATCTTAGCTGGAAATCTTTTCCCATTAAGTAACTCTGAAAGTGCAAGTAAATCTGGTGAGGTGGGTAAGGCTGTCTGTCCTCTGTACCCGATGATAGAGAAAGGAGAGGTGACATCCCAAAACTCCCAGGACTGAGTCAGTGGTTTTGGTGTCCCAGAAGGAAAGAAACGGATCGCTTCCCTGCTGCGTTCTGGGTTCCCTGCCATGTCTGTAGCCAAGCCTAGGTCTGCTGGAGGTCTTAGCTTGATGTACCCATGCATCTTGGCGCCTGGGGGCAGTCAGCTGACTTGGTTGTCTTTCTAGGCAGCACTTTTAACAAGGCTGTTGATGGCCTGGCAGGGCATTCGCTAGCCTGTGGCCTTTTCCTCACTTAAAACAGGGACCCAACAGCTTTTGGGAGTCAGCGAGTGCCAGCACTTGGCAATTTTGTTTTCGGTTTTTTAATCTTTTCCCTGGCACACCTTAAATATCACAGATTACTCTTTTGCCTGTGGGGTCAGGAGCCTTGCTCTCCAGATATTTAAGTTTTAGTTGGGGAGGTCTGGGGAACAAGAGGCGGATTTTACTCCAAGTGTACTGAATTTTTTTTTTTTTCCTTTCTGATCGTTGCTGGCTTAAGGACAGCTTTTGGAAGATCTGCCAGGAGGCAGACTATAAGTTGATTTTTGGCTTAAGAGCCATCCTGACTACTGTAAACTTATTTGTATGGATCTTAGCCGTTACCAGACCCATCTGTGCTTCTCAAGGCAGTTTGAGAATGAGTGGGTGGAGTTAAGGCGAGTTAGGGCGACAGTCCATAGAAGCCGCCCAAGCCTGCCCATTTGAGCCCGCCCACTGCCTGCGGAAGTCAGACAGAAAAGGTTGCATGTGGCAGAGGCAGAAATGGGGAGGAAGAAGGGTTCAGAGCGTTAGCAGAAAGCTTGGGGATAAAGTAACTCTTTTTTTTTTTTGCCCGTTCGCTGGCAGAAGTTCACGTGACCGCTGTTATGTGGCCAGATTTACCGGTACCCGCCCCTATCCGCCAGTGTAAGTGATAAATGTATCCGCCCCTTTGTCCCATGGCTGTAGCGGAGAGAATCCTTACAAAGATTACTCTGGTTTGGAAAACAGAGATCAGATCCTTCTCTTGCAGTTATAAACCTCTCATTTCTTCTCCAGAGCCCGTCGGCATTGTCCTTAGATATGAGGAAAACCTGACTGAGAACGGAGTTGATCTCAGGAGACCTTCTAGACAATTGCATGGGGTCTTTCACATGTACCCCATGCGATCGCCTAGTTTCTGTTCTTGTTTCCATTACCTGAATAGAAACCAGTGAACTAGGGGGTTAAGAATTTAGCTCAGTGGTAGAGCGCTTGCCTAGCAAGCCCAAGGCCCTGGGTTCGGTCCTCAGCTCTGAAAAACAAAACAAAACAAAAAAACTAGTGAGCTACTTCTAGGGGTGGCTGTGTGAATTCAGAGCTATCTGTCTCTTTTTTAAAAATAAGACTTTCTGGCATAGTAAAAACATGCTATCATTCAGGTGTTTATGATAGTAGAAATCTGTAAACTTATGTCCACCAAAGAACTGATTAACTCAAACTAAGAGATTAGGAGTCCTGAAACTTGTGTGGGGGGACGCCTGAGGTCAGCCTCTAGACTTCATAAACACACATGTACCTGCATGTACATATTCTAATGTGAGGCCTCTCTCTGTGAGACCCCTACTCTATTCTCCAAAGAGGAAAAAGCTTAGGCAAGGATATCTTAATATAGACAGGCCCAGACCAGTTTTAAGTTCCCAGATGGTGATATCAGCCCCAGAAACTCGATAATACACAGTAAGGATGTTTGACCATCTGGTGGGGACTGTTTGTTTGACCACGAAATGTCCCAACTCCGGAGGCAGGATGTCTCAACTCAGGAGACAGCTCGTAAAAGTCCTGACAAAGCAGCTGAACAGATGAAAAATAAAGATAACATATAGGCCTGGGAAAATGGAATCAATACTAATTAGGGGAGAAGGGAGGCGGGAGGGACTGTGGAGGATTGTGGGTTTTGCCTTTAAAAGCTAGCTTCACAGAGAAAGAGGAATTCCTCCCTGCCTCCCTGCCATGGGTGCCAATGAACGAGTCCCTATATGGCTTGTATCGCGCTTACAATAAACCTTGGTGTTACATTCTGGACACCCTCTGTCTTCAGTGGTCTCTCTGGGGGTCGTGATCTGGGTAGAACATCTGGGGGCTCCTGAATCGGATCCTAACTAAATTAGCCTTGGAGACTGGCGGTAATTGGGTGACTCTCCTCCCCTACGCTTTGTTCCGAGTAAGGAACTCCCCCTATCATCTGGGATTAACCCCTTTTGAGGTCATGTATGGGCAGCCACCCCCTCTCATACCTAGCTTGCAAAAAGAGCTGGTGATGCAGACGGAGGATGTGGACCTCATTAAGAGTTCAAAACTTTTGTCCCAAATACAAGTGGACATATGGCCCCAATTACGGGCCATCTATTCATCCTCCTCTTCTCCCAAGCCCCATAGCTACCAGCCCGGGGACTGGGTCCTGATCCGCAGACACCAGTGCAGGACCTTGGAGCCAAGATGGAAAGGGCCCCAGGGTGTTATCCTGACCACACCCAAGGCTCTCCAGGTGGACCGCATTGCAGCCTGGATCCACCACTCCCACGCCCGACTGGCAGACCCGTTCGGCCTGGACGAGACCGGGGAGGCTTCAAGACACCCCTCCAACCCGCTGAAGCTCGAGCTCCAACGCGGAAGAAAATGAAGCCCATCCCGCTTCTGCTGCTCCTGCTCGTGAAAGCAGGAACACGGGGCAGATCACTCCAACAACCCTCGCGTGCCATGGAACCAGACCTAGCTGGTAGTCAACGCGGAAACTGGCGTCATTGCTAATTCCAGCTCCTCGACCGGAGAACCTAAGGACACCTGGTTCCCGGACTTGTATGTCGACCTTTATGATCTTACGGTAGGAGAGGCGTGAGACCCATCAGACCAGGAACCAGGGTGTGCTTCTCCTGGCCAGAGAAAGAGAACTAGGGAGCCCTGGACATTCCCGGAGCCGGGACCAAGTTAAAAAATGTGGGGGCCCAGGGTCAGCCTATTGTGCCGCATGGGATTGCGTAAGCACGGGGTATATTTGGTGGGAGGCCCCGATCAAAACTGATTTGATTACTGTGGGCCGGGGGTTCAGAAGTATGCTAGGAACAGGGAAATGTCAACAAAATAGCAGATGGGTAGACTGTGGCCCTTGTTATGATAAGGAGCGCTTCCCCAATCATCCATGGGCAACCCCTGGAGGGCGCTGCAACTCCCTGATAATTAGGTTTACTGAAAAAGGAAAAAAGGCCGACTGGACCACTGGAAAAACGTGAGGGCTGCGGCTGTACCGTTCTGGGTATGACCCTGAACTTACTTCACCATCCGGCGCACTCTGTACCCAGTAACCTCAGTGGGGCCCAACATAGCACTGAACCCCCAACCAAAGCACATTGTGCCGAGGGACACAGCACTGCCACTGAGTCTGACCATACCACCATTAAGCCCAGCCACATAGGCTCCCCGCTGTTCTCCCTGTTCCAAAAATCCTTTTTGCTTCTTAATGCCACTAGGCCCAATTTAACAGCCTCTTGTTGGCTCTGCTATGATACACAACCCCCCTTCTATGAGGGAGTAGAGGTAATGGGCAAGTGTAGTGTCACCACCGACCCTCAACAGTGCCGCTGGAAAACCAAGGCCTCCCTAACACTCCAACAGATGGAGGGCCAAGGCTTATGCATAGGACAAGTCCCACAGGAATATCAGGTCCACTGCAATCGTACTCAGCCACTTGGGAACCAGGTTGGCTACCTGTTGCCCTTGAACGACACCTGGTGGGCGTGTTCCTCTGGGCTGACTCCATGTGCACACATCATGGTCCTTAATAAGACCCAGGGGTTTTGTATATTAGTCAGACTCGTGCCCCGACTGATGTATCACACTGAGGAAGACCTGCCTGACCTAATTGAGCCTATCAGCCCCAGCCACTATAAGAGAGAACCAGTTACAGCCCTCACTGTATCTGTGCTACTGGGGGCTAGTTTAGAGGGACTGGGGACCGGGGCTGCATCCCTGATCACTCAACAGCAGCATTACTCCAGCCTCCGCCTTTCCATTGATGAGGACATAGAGAAACTATAAAACTCCATCTCACACCTCCAGGACTCCTTATCCTCCCTGGCAGAGTTAGTCATGCAAAACAGGAGAGGGCTAGGTCTTATTTTCCTGAAGGACAAAGGGTTTTATGTGCCGCCCTAGGTAAGGAATGTTGTTTCTATGTAGACCACTCAGGAGTTGTAAAAGAATCAATGGCCAGAGTACGAGAAGGGCTGGCAAAAGGAAAAAGAGAACATGAAGCCAACCAAAGCTGGTTCTGGAGTTGGTACTCCAAATCCCCCTGGCTTACTACTCTGGTCTCGTCCCCCATAGGGTCCGTAATACTCTTCTTTGTGGCCATCACCTTCGGATCTTATGTCATAAATAAACTGCTCCGGTATATGAGGGAACGACTAGGTACGATCCAGCTTATGGTACAGAGAGGGTATACACCAGTAAATACCACCGAATTCGAGTTCTATGCTGACCCTAGGGAAGATGGGAAAGAGTGCCATGAGTAGCAGCTAGTTAGGGACCCATGATTGAACCCCATTAGGATCAAAGAAAAGGGGGAATGTGAGGCCTCTGTAAGACCCCTACTCTATTCTCCAGAGAGGAAAAAGCTTAGGCAAGGATATCTTAATATTCTGGACACCCTCTGTCTTCGGTGGTCTTTCTGGGGGTCGTGATCTGGGCAGAACACTGTAAATACATATGCATATATATCACACACGAATCTTTTAACAAACGTGGCCTGTGCACTTTATCTTTAGTGGGGTGCTGATGATTGTATGTAGTGGCCCTGTGGAGGTTTGGATGAGAATGGCCCCCAGAAGCTCCTTTATTTGAGTGTTTGGTTCGTCCTTGGTTTGGGGAAGGGTTAGGAGGTGTGGCCTGGTTGGAGGTGTGTCACTGGGGGATGGGCTTTAAGGTTTCAAAAGCCCAAACCAGGCCCGGGATTTCTCTGCCTCCTGCTTGTGGGTCACATGTGAGCTCTCTGCCACTGCTCCAGTGCCAGGCCTGCCTGCCTGCTGCCATGCTCCCTGCCGTGATGGTCACAGGCTCACCCTCTGAAACTGTGAGCAAACCTCTCATCAGATGCTTTCTTATATAAGTTGCCTTGGTCATGGTGTCTCACAGCAATGGACCGGTGACTAAGACAGGCTTTGTCCATCTAAACATATGCCATCGCTGAGCCACACCCCCAGACCAACTGTATATTTAAGTCATCAAATTTTAAAACCTGAATCTTAAGATGGTAAAATTTATCGAAAAGACAATTGAGAGGTCTGTGTTTTCTTTTTGTCTTGTTTTTTCGAGACAGGGTTTCTCTGTGTAGCCCTGGCTGTCCTGGAACTCACTTTGTAGACTAGGTTGGCTTTGAACTCACAGAGATCCTCCTGTCTCTGCCTCCCGAATGCTGGGATTAAAAGTGTGTGCCACCACTGCCTGGAAAGAGGTCTGTATTTTCTAAAATGATATAATCCTCACATAATAAAAAAATACAGAACAATGTGTACGATGTGTTATTTTGTGTATGTGTATGCACATGGGAGCCAGAGGATGACCTTGGACATTCCTTAGGCACCGTAGCCTGGAACTCATGAAGTGGGCTCGGCTGGCCCAGGGAGCCACCAGTCTCTGCCTCTCGAGCACTAGGATTACATGGACATGCCACCACACCAGCTTTTTAAAAATGTGGGTTCTGGGAATCAAATTCTTGTCCTTGCAAACACTTTACTGATAGCCATTTCCTCAGCCCTATTACTGTGTGTGAGTGAGACAAGGTTTCTCTGTGTAGCCCTGCCATCCTGGAACTCACTCTGTAGACCAGGCTGGCCTCAAACCCAGAGGTCCACCTGCCTCTGCCTCCTGAGTGCTGTGATTAAAGGTGTGCACCACGCTAACCACCACAATTTGAAAAAAAAAATGTATACACACACGTTATATAGGCATAAAGTATCTGCAAGGATATACAGGAAGCCAGTAACATTATTTCCTAAGGGAGGTGACCTGGGCTAAAAGGCCAGTGTAACATTTTGTACCAAATGAGTTCTGTATACAGAACAGGTCTTGTTTGATGTGTCCAGGGCAGCTCCAGCAACAGGCCTGATTAGGGGTGTCAAGGGCCTGAAGAAATGGCACACACACACAGAAGAGCTGGTGGACTATCAGCCTGTGCACTAATCAGTGGACTGGGCCCTGGGATGGAGAAACCTCGGGACCCTGTAGTGCAGCTTATTGTTAGGCGGGTTATTGCACACAGCTGAACAAGGAGCTGGAGTTACTACATACAGATAACAAGGAAGCGGGGGTTTATGGTATATGCTGGATCAAGGAGGCTGGTTTAGCTAATCTCTTAAGAGCTCTCTAGGCCATAAACGCCCAGGGAAGGAAGTTATGGGGGACATTTTCTGCACACAGTCAACATCCACACTCACCACAAGAAGGCTTTGCCATCCCTCTTGGCCTCACCCTGGGGAGAAGGCTTTCCTATGGTCTGAGGCTATAGGGCCCAGGACATGGCTGTGTCCCTATCAGTGGTATACAGACTCCACTCACCTGGATCTTCCTTGGCTCCTCACAATTGCCAGTCCACATTTTATGTATGTGTGTGGGTGCCCTTGGTACATACATGTGAAGTCCAAAGTTGTCTTCCTTGGTCACTGTTTAACTGAAGCAGTCTCTTGCCAATTCTGGCTGGTCTAGTCAGCCGGCCTTTCCCGGGGACTGTCTCTGCCTCAGTGCTGTTGACAGGCAGGACTCCAGTCCTCCCCCCTGAGCAGTGAGCACTTTATCACTGAGCCATCTCCCCAGCCGCATGTGAGTGCACACGCCACAGTGTGCATGTGGGAATCTGACGACAGTCTGAGTTGGATCTCTCCTTTTCATGTGAGTCTCAGACATTGAACTCATGTCCTCAGCCATGGTGACAAGTTTTTTATTTAGTCAGCCATCTCATCAGCCCCCTCTAATTTTATAAATAAAAAAGCAATACTCTGTATCTTTAGTTTTCCATTTTTATTTTAAGAGATCACCTACATTTTAGTAAATTTAAAAAATATGTCCCCATTGATCAGATTTATTGTCCACTGAATTTGATTACAATTTTTAGGTTCAATCCTTAATAAAATAATTTATATTAGTATTTGGGATTGTTGGTGAGCTTTCTCATGGAGAAAAAGAAATCCAGGCAGCACCTAGAGCTGCAACATAGTTTTCTTCTGCTGATCCCTGGGCATTTCTGTTAGGTGGACTGAGTGATATCAACAGGGGTGGCTATACTGTGGCCAGGCTTTTTTTACTTTTGAGACAGAGTCTTCCTACACAGCCCTGGCTGGCCTAGAACTCACTATGTAGACCAGCCTCTGCCTCCCCAAGATCTAGGATTAAAGGTGTGCACCAACCACGCCTAGCTAGCCAGTCTCTAATTCAACAGTTATGATCTTTGACCCACTGCTCAATCCATTTTGAGATTTGGTTGATGTTATCCTCCAGCTGCTCCGGTTCATTACTGGGCAGCTGATGCACAATTTCTTCTCGGTAAGAGGCTCTGGCTTCCTCATAGAGAACTTGGAAAATCTCACACTGAATGTTGTCTTGTAGCTTCTTCTCGCTGTAACCCCTGGAAGCAGAGAGGCGAAGCCAACAGAAAGGTATTAACTATAGCTTTGGGAACAAGCTGGAAACTGGACACGTTGTGAATACATCAGAAATTACACAAAACACGTCTCATGCTCTCTTTGCCTAGAGAAAACAGACTAGCCACTGTATGACAGACTTCTTGGACATGAGGGCTAAACCAAGAATTATGAGACTAAGATTTGGGTTTATCTGAATCCCTTGCTAATTTATTAGCTGCTCAAATAATTACCAATCAATTGGCCAACAAACAAGGACCTACCCCAAACCAGATTCTTGGCTAAGAGACAAATAAAAGGATCCATAGCAAGAATTTATGATAAGACAGATAGATAGTATACACAGAGGAAAACATGGACTACCATACATGATTGGCTAATTCATCATAAAAATGTTATCTGTATTTTACCAATCCCAAAGGTAATAAAAGTAATTTATATAATATTTAGGCAGTATGTAAATTAACCAGCTAAGCCAGTTAAAAAGCTAAGGGGCCAGAGGACCACTACATGGCATCATGCCCTCCACTGCTGAAAAGCAACCAAGGTCATTCGGAGCCTTTGATAGCAATAAAAGAGATTTGTTGATAGCAGCTGAAGAACCAGCCCAACTCCATTTTGTTCCTGGAAGCCATTTGAACCTGTAGCTAAGTATTTGTTTACTTTAATTTGAGTTTCTGTTTCTCAGAGCTGGGCTGCGCCCCACCCCCAATCATAAAACAGTTTTGTAACAACTGCTCCAGGAAGATTTCCTTAGCTGCTTTGTAAAATCCTAACTGCCTGTTCTCACTTCTGTAGCCACACTTGCAGTTTTGCCCTACAAAGGGGTATGGGAAATTGGCTTGATGGTCTCATGAACCCCACCTTGATGTGTACATGAATCAAGCTTGCTTTAATCTGGCCATAATTTGGGTCAGTGGTCTTTATTGGAGTCTGTAGGATTAACAGTGTTTCCTTAACATCCAAGCTTCGGCAATCAGTGATCTTTGACGATGTGGCCATGAACTCTACTAAACAGGAATGGGCCACTTTAGCAGAAGACCTTGTACAGGGAAGGGCTATGATGCTGGAGATGATGTCATGTACAAGTGACTTTTCTGAAGCCATCCACTTGTAAGCCAGCTCAGCTGGAGCAAAAGAAAAAGTCAGGATTCTAGCAGTCCCAGGGAACCTTAAGCAGTGGAGGTTGGAAAGCAGACTTCACAGGGTGTGTCCCAGAACTAAGAAAATACAGGCTGGAGAGATCGCGCAGTGGTCAAGAGCACTCCTTGCTCTTGCAGAGGACACAGGTTCAGAGGTCTGACCTCTATGGGCTCCTTCATGAACACACACACACACACACACACACACACACACACACACACACACACACACACACACACTAAATATTAAAAATATAGCCAAAAAACAAACAAAAAAGAAAAAAAATTCAAGGCCGGGCGGTGGTGGCGCACGCCTTTAATCCCAGCACTCGGGAGGCAGAGCCAGGCGGATCTCTGTGAGTTCGAGGCCAGCCTGGGCTACCAAGTGAGTTCCAGGAGAGGCGCAAAGCTACACAGAGAAACCCTGTCTCGAAAAACCAAAAAAAAAAAAAAAAAAGAAAAAAAATTCAGTTGAGACATTCTGTCACTCAGAATACCTTACCTGTGTTTTACAAACGTCTTCAGTTCAGAATAACCATCACACAGGTTTACTTTATAGAGAACAAATAAAGCCGCTACTTTTCAAACAGAAAGTCTTCTCATGGTAGTGTCAGCCAACCTCATGAACCTGAATACAAGTTTATTTGCTTTGAGAACAAAATAAGAATCCCAGCACTCAGGAGGCAGAGGCAGGGGGATCTCTATAAGTTCAAGGCCAGCCTGGTCTATAAAGTGAACAGCCAGGGCTGTTACACGGAGAAACCCTGTCTAAGAAAAACAGCACCAAACAAAAATAGAATCACTTTTTTCTTTTCCTTACCTTGTTTCTAGTCTTTTGTACAGTATACTGTTATCTGTTCTCAACACAAACACTATATGAAACCAGCGTTCCGGAAAGAAATCACAGCCATGGTAATCAACAATAACGCCACCTTCTCTCATCTGATTCTCTAACTCATCAACGACCTGCAATAAACACACAACAAATAAAAAGGATGAATGGCCCTAAGAAAATGGCAACCAACTTTCCCAAGAAGTTCAACAGATGCATACTCCTCTGTTCAGTCAATACTTACCCTATCTTCATCTAAAATCGGACAACTGTATTCTTCATCGTAGCCATCATATAACTGCCCTACGAGAGATTTACATCAGCTTGTTAATATGTCCCAAGCAGCTTTCACCGATTTTCAGTTAATTTTAGATTTGAGGAAACACATCATTGACTCGTTCAGACGCAAGAGAGGGCACCGATCCAACAGCTGAGATACGTACAATAGCTACGACATGGTCGCAGACATAGAAAGCAATGTTGACAAACCGGAATCTTTTCTAGAAGAAAACCTGGGTATCTTAAAGTTTGTTTGCTTTGTGCTCTTGAGTCAGGGTCTCACCATGCAGCCCACCTTGACCTTGAACTAGGAATCATCTGATTTCAACCTCTAGGATTACAGGCATGTACACCATGCCCAGCACTGGCTGCTCTACTCTTCTAAAGGTCCTGAGTTCAAATCCCACAACCACACGGTGGCTTACAACCATCTATAACGAGGTCCAAAGCTCCCTTCTGGTGTATAGACAAAGCATTTGAATACATAAAATACACAAACAAAAATTAAGATTTTATTTTTAATTATATGTGTGTCCTGTGAGTGCAGATTCCTGAGGAGGCCAGAAGTGTGGAACCCATGAAACCTGTGTTACAGGATGCTGGCTGTAAACCACAAGGTAAGTGCCAGGAACTGAACTCTGCTCCTCCACAAAAGCCGAATGCTCTTTTTTTTTTTTTTTTTTTCAATACAAGATTTCTTTGTATAGTCCTGGCTGTCCTAGAACTAGCTCTGTAGCCCAGGCTGGCCTCTAACCAGAGATCTTCCTGCCTCTGCCTCTCAAGTACTGGGATTAAAGGCGTGCACTGCCACCACCACCACCAGCTATAATTTTTTTTAAATAAAAGGTTTACTTTCTACAACTCCTCCCCTCTAAGACAGGGTCGCACTATATATATCTGGCTGGCCTTGAACTCACAGAAATCCATCTGCCTTCCACCTCATCAAAGTTGGAATTAAAGGCCTTAGCCACCACACCTGGCTACAAGATTGATTTTTAATTATGTGTACACCTATGTCTAGTCATGTGCATGAGTGCGGGTGCCTGCAAAGGCCAGGGCCACTGGATCTCCATAGAACTGGAGTCACAGACAGTTGTGAACCACCCAATGTGGTGCTCTGAACTTGGGTTCTTTGCAAAAGCAGTGTGCATTCCTAATGTCCAGGCCATCTTTCCAGCCTTTATCTGAAAATTTCAAACATCAAAGTTGAAATAACTTTAAAGAGGGGGAGGGGAGAGCCACTATCAGAGTTTGTGAGGCTATTAGTGGAAGAAACAACATTTTGTTTTGTTTTTGATTGGTAGGAAAAGAGAATACATGGACGGACACTCTCACACACAGTAAGATTGGGCTCCAATCCCAGCATGCTGGAGGTAGAGGTGAGCAGATCTCTGTGAATTCAAGGCCAGCCCAGTCTACACAGTGAGTTCCAGAACATCCGGGACTACATAGAGAGACCCTGCCTCAAAACAAAACAATTAAAAAAAAAAAAACCAAACAAGCCAAACCAAACTAAGATTGGGTTCCAGATTAAGGTCAAGAATATAAACTTGCTGCTGAGGTGGCGCACACCTTTAATCCCAGCACTTGGGAGGTAGAGGCAGGTGAATCTCTGTGAGTTTGAGGCCAGCCTGGTCGACAAAGCAGGTTCCAGGACAGCTAGAGCTACACAGAAAAACCTTGTCTCAAAAAACACAAAACAAAAAGAATGTAAACTTACTCCAAGCAATCTCAGGTTCTTGCTTCAGGAAGGGAATCCCCCTTCCCTGATCTCACATTTTCATAAGGACTGGGGAAGAGGAGTTGATATCTTTATTTCTCAGAATCTCCAAAAGACATTCCTCTCAAAAGCTAGATAGTCTTGGACCTGTGGCTGTAGCTCAGTGGTAGACTCTTACTTAATATTCACAAGGCCCTGAGTTCAATCTCATATATTCAAGTGAAAAAAAATTGTTTTAAAAGACAGAGGCTTGAGAGATGGCTCATCAGTTAAAGGCACTTGCTGGTCTTTCAGAAGACCTGGTTTCAGTTCCCAGAGCTCACATGGTGACTCACAACTGTCTGTAATGCTGGTTCCCAGGGTTCTGACACCCTCTTCTGGCCTCTGTGGGCACCAGACATACCCATGGTACACATACATACATACAGGAAAAACTTATAGACATAAAACTGGAAAGAAAAAAAAAACTGAGTGGGAATAACTTAGTTGGCAGAGGGCTTGCCTATCGCACAGGAAGCCCTGGGTTTGAGTGCCAGCAATAAATAAACCAGGTGTGGTATCACGTCTAAAATCCAAGCACTCAGGATAACCAGGAGTTCAAGGTCATTCTTGGCTACAGAGCAAGTTATAGGCCAGCCTGGGACAGAAGAGACCCAGTCTCAAAATAAAACAACCATAAACCCACACCAAGTGCTGTCAATAAGTTTAAAATAACGAAAGCTGCTGTGAAGACAGGGCATCCTTGACCACATAGACAAGCATCCAAGGTCATCGGCTGCGGCAGCAAAGGGATGGATGCCATACTTAGGAACTACTTAATTCCTGTTCCCTAGGCATCGGTCACCTTTCTCATCGCTGTGACAAAATCCCCCACAGCAGGAGCAAAGGTCATGCTTTCAGGAGATGTCAGCCCTCATGGCAGAGAAGGTATGACAGAGCTGCTCCAGGCCGAGGTGGTGGGAGTCTGTGGCTGCCACTGTTTGACATGGTGACCGAACAGGAAGTAGAGGGGAGACAATAACCACCAAGGATAGCCCCTGTACCTCTGCCAGCCAGGCCATGTCTCCCGAAAGTTTCATAAACCCCAGTGTCACCATCTGGGGACATGAGCCTATGGGGCTGAAGAGAAGGCACTGTGGTTAAGAACGTCCTTCTGCAGAGGACCAGAATTGTTTCCAGCATCTACATGGGGCAGCTTCCAACTGCCTGCACCTCCAACTGCAGGGGATCCAATACCTCTGGTCTCTGGGGGTACCTGCACTCACATGTACACACTCACACACAGACACATACACATAATTAAAAATAATGAAAAATAAATCTTTAGTACTCTTTTTGATCTAAAACAGCAGGGTATGGTGACACACACCTTCAATTCTAGCACTCAGGAGGCAGAGACAAGAGGCTCTGAGTTTGAGGCTAGCCTGGTCTATTAGCAAGTTCTAGGCTAGCCAGGGCTACATAGTGAGACCTCGTCTCAAACAAACTCACAAATATGTGAGCCGGTGAGGGACATTTCAGACTCAAATTAGAACAAATGGAATTTACGAATATTTTTTTTTTAATATTTTTCACCTTCTTTTTTTTTTTTTTTTGTTTTTTTTTGTTTTTCGAGACAGGGTTTCTCTGTGTAGCTTTGCGCCTCTCCTGGAACTCTCTTGGTAGCCCAGGCTGGCCTCGAACTCACAGAGATCCGCCTGGCTCTGCCTCCCGAGTGCTGGGATTAAAGGCGTGCGCCACCACCGCCCGGCCAGAACAAATGGAATTTAAGAGGCTGAAGTCGAACAGGAATTAACTTTGCATCGTCTATAAGCACACAAAGATGGTAGACGGTATTCTGTCATAGTCCCCTCTCATTGTAGTTTCCTTACTCGAAGCTAACATTCTTAGTCGATTTCTCCTGCTGATACCGACATCCTTTTTCATCTAGTTCATGTTGTACTGCATGGAGACACTGAGCTCTTAGTTCTGATGGTGAGTGGACAGTTACCCAAACGAATCCAGGACAATGTTCTCTAGGGTCTCTTAAGCATCTTGCCTATTATCCAAATTAATCACCACTCTTCCATCCCATGTGGTATAGAAGCAATGCTGTTTCATAGTTGTTGTTTGTTATTTATTTTTACCTGATTAGTTTTCTGCTATGGCACAAAGAAAGCACCATCCAGAAGAATTGGCAGGGTCAGATACAGTGTATATTTCTAGGATGTGGGTTCTCTAACTTTGGGACTATAAACAAGTAAGACAAATTTGATAAGCAGAAACCCTATCTTCCTATTCACTTTATCTCTATCCAAGGCCCTCTCCTGGACTCCAGGGCATCAGGTATGCACAATGGTACAGACGTTACATACAGGCAAAACACCCACAAACATTTTTTTTTTTTTAATTTTAAAAAATTATATGCTTGGCTGGGGCAGTGGTGGCGCACACCTTTAATCCCAGCACTCGGGAGTCAGAGGCAGGTGGGATCTCTATGATTTCTAGGCCAGCCTGGTCTACAAAACAAGTTCCAGGAAAGGCTCCAAAGCTACACAAAGAAACCCTGTCTTGACACCGCACCCCCCCCCCCCAATTATACACACACACACACATGCTGTCTAAAATAGATGTACCAAAAAAACCTTTAAAATTAGAAACTTGTTTAATGTGATTTTTTTTTTTTTTCGAGACAAGATTTCTCTGTGTAGCTTTGGTGCCTGTCCTGGATCTTGCTCTGTAAATCTCAGAGATCCGCCTGCCTCTGCCTCCCGAGTGCTGGGATTAAAGGCACACGTCAACACCGCCTGGAGTTGTGATGTTTGATTTAAAGGTTTTCTTTAAAGATTTATAGGATGTATATGTATGCTTTGTCTCCGTGTGTCTGTGAACTACATGCATCCCTGGTGTCCAGAGGCCAGAAGGTGATGGATCCCCTGGAAGTGGAGTTACAGTTTGAGCTGTTTGTGGGTACTGGAAATCAAACCTGCATCTCTTGAAGATCAGTCGCTGCTCTTGACTGCTGAGCCATCTCTCTGGCCTCCTTTGATGCGGAAATGAAGGTTTTAATTTTTTATTACTGTGTATGTATATGATATGTTAGGAGAATATGTAGGGAATCAAAGCACATGGGAGCCTTGACACATGTGATTACCTGCAGAGCCATCTTCATTCCAAAATAAAGAGTGAGTATGTATGTATGTATCTTTCAAGACAGCGTTTTTCTGTGTAGCTCAGTTCCGTCTGCCTCTGCCTTAATTACTGAGATTAAATGCTCCATCATCACCGGGCTGATGAAGGATATTTTCAATCATGTCAACATATTTTAATGTAACAAGTGTAATATAAACCTTCAAATACTCATTTCCAAAATACTTTTATGACACAGCATGTACTAGTGATTGAAGAGATTAAATAAGGACACACTAGTGAACAGAATATATAAAGACAAATACAGTCTCTTCCCCCAAAGAATTTATAATAAACTGGAGATGACAGGTAAAAGTCTGGAAGTGGGCTTGTGTTGCTAGGGGAGGCTCAGTAGTGTGTGTGTGTGTGTGTGTGTCGCATGCATACGAATGTATGGGTGTGTACCTTTGCAGCGATTAGAGCAGGACACTGGGTGCCTTCCTCTATTGCTATTGGCCTTACTAACCCAAGACAGGGCTTCTCACTAACTGAAGCTCAGTTTGGAATAGGCTGGCTGGCCAGCAAGCTCCCATGACCTGCCTGTCTCCTCCACTCACCATCACTGAGGTTACAGGCACACGCAGCATTGCCCTGCTTTTTACCATGTGCTTGCAGACTAAGAGCTCTTTCCTACTGAGCTATGTCTCCAGCTCCTAGAGGAAGGAAGTACTTTCTAAGCAGAGATTTGAAATAGTCAGCTGGAGAAAGGATAGAGAGAACTGAGGAGACCATTTTAACCAAAGTAAGCAAGATAATCAAAGACCGAGAGCCTAGGGACCAGAGGAGGGAGGGTGAGCCTTTGACAACAATTAGAAAATAGTTTTAAGGGTCTAAGTAAGTTGAAGTCAGATCAAAACAGCCATTAAGATTGCATAAAGAGTTTAGATCAAGGAAAGAAAATCTTAAAGTATATTAGACATGAAATATGGTTATTTACATCTCATTTTAAAAAAACATTTTGTTTTCTGGGAAATAGTGAATTGGAGCCAAATCTGGAAGCAGCAGGGATCCTTTATGAAGATGACTTCAGAATTCTTGGTAATCAGTGACCACAGCCTGTACCGAGAGTTGTGACAGTAGAGGTGGGTTTTAAAGTTTGCTCCAAATTTCAAAAGAAGAAAATGTATAGTTTAGAACATTAAGAGGAAGCTGATTCTATAGTTGTTCATACACATGATGTTGTTTTGTTTTTCAAGACAGGGTTTCTCTGTGTAACCCTGACTGTCCCAGACCTTGCTCTGTAGACCAGGCTGGCCTCGAACTCACAGAGATCCACCTGCCTCTGCCTCCCAAGTGCTGGGACTAAAGGCGTGCGCCACCACCGCCCGGCTATTTCTCATCCTTTTCTAACTTCCATGAATAGTATCAAAAGAGAAGTGAGAGATATTAGAGATTGAGATTTCTCACAGGCGAGGCTGGGATCTCAGGTGGTGGATACTTACATGGCATGCACCAACCCTGAGTTTGATCTTCAGCACCAAATAAACCAGATGTGGGGGTGCACACTTATAATTGCACTAAGGAAGTACAGGCAGAACAGACGATCCTTGGCTATTGACTAAGTATCAGACCAGCCCAAGCTGCATGAGACCTTGTTCGAAACAAAACAAATCACAAGGGCCAGAGAAATGGCTCAACAAGTCAAGGCACTTGCTACCTCACCATTTGAGATTGATCCCCAGGGACCACATGGTGGAAGGTGAGAACTGACTCCCGAAAGTCCTCTGACCCCCATGTGTGCCATGGCAAACTCACACCACTGCAAATATACAAAGTAAGTAATGCTAAAAAAAAATTCTAGGCACAGCATCAGTGGCCAGGGAGATGGGAAAGGAGTACTACACAGGTTTTTTGTTTTGTTTTTTTTTTTTCCTCCCAGAGAAACTATGAGAAGTTAGAGACCAAGAAGGCCTGTGCAGAGTATATGTGTATGTGTGGGAAGTCAGAACCAGGAGGTGGTAAGAAGAATCAAGGATGACTGCAGGGCCTGCTCTTAAATACGCTAATTTGGAAGTTTAGACAGTTATGTATAACAGATGTCTATATTCCTTAGCTCAGGACATGTACAGCAGGAGCTTGCCAACTCCTGAGTTAAGAGTAAAACCAAGATTCTAACTGTGGAGTGAGTAGCTCTGTGGTACAGTGCATGTTTAGCATGTATGTAAGGACCTGTTCTATCTGAAATGAGTTCAATGCCTGGTATTATTCTGCCAGTCCCAGACCTATGTGCACCCTGGAGTTAGCCTTTATCAGGCTAAAGGCTAATAAACTGGGGGTAGGAAAATTCGGAATGCTAATAACATTAAAACAATTGTATATGAAGGAACATCAAGTGGAGAGTTATCTGAGGGAACACTGGATAATGTAAGCATTCTTACACTCCCATACTACTGAGCTTATTAGTTAGGAGAACTCATTTGAGCGAGAGTTAGGGGAAAATTTTTAAACTTTAAGGTGAGGTAGGGGTCTAGAGAGATGGATCAGTGGCTACTCTTCCAGAGGACCCAGGTTCAATTCCCAGCACCCACCTGTGTCCTACAACCATCTGTGACTCCAGTCACAGGGTATCTGAAGCCCTCTTCAGGCCTCCATGGGCACCAGGCACATGTGTGGTGCACTTACATACAAGCAAAACACCCATATACATAAAAAAAATTGGAAAAAAAAATGAGGTAGAAACTGAGAAATGCCAAGAGTTTTAAGTACAACCAAATACAACCAAAGGAATACTATTAAAAAAAAAAAAAAAAAAAAAGAACTGAGAAAATAGGCCACTGAGATAGTTAAATCTAAGCATACAAATGAAATAAATATAATTTAGTTATTATATGAAGAAATCTTGACTAGTCTTTCCAAGTAGGTGTCATGGTTACATAAATATGAGAAAATACCCTAAAAGTGACTTATACACAAGAGACTCTAAAATAACTATCTGGCCGGGTATGTTGGTACACACCTTTAATCCCAGTACTTGGGAGGCAGAGGCAGGAAGAACTCTGTAAATTCAAAGCCAGCCTAGGCAACATAGTTCCAGGACAGCCTGCACTACATAGAGAGACTGTGCCTCAAAATAATTAAACACCAGAAAACATTAGAGGAAGGTAGCACAATAGATGATATCAAAGGCTGTAACAACGTTAAGATGAGGGGAAAATTGCTTGTGAAAACATAACTGCCGAAGTACCAAAAATCAAATTGATAAATGACAATTTTATTTTTTATGCATAAAGGTTGATGAAAAACCATTACTAGTTCTATTAAAACTGAACATTTCAATTGGAAAGCATAGTACGTGTACTTATTAAATACCATTTTCTAAAATACAGATTTAGAACATCCAACATGCTTGTTTCATTTTAGTACAATGGATTCAAGACCAAGTATACATGTTACATGCATCCAGGCTAGATTACAAATTATCATAGTCATCATCATCATCATCATCGTCATCATCGTCATCTTCACGCTTTCTTTTCAGGGCATTTGCTGACTCATTGGCTGTATTTTGTGATACCATATTAGTAGTAATAAGGATGTTTTTGGACCCAATTAATGATGGATTGATCAGAACATTCTGAACTGTTGATGTTGCAGGAATTGAAGCTTTCACAGCAGGGGACTGAGAAGCAGGCATCTGCACTGTAAACCTCTGTCCTGTGAGGGACATTGGAGTGCCTACTTTAGTTGAGACAGACATGGTTTGTGGAGTTGGTGTGCCTAGTGTGGGAGTACTTGGTCTGCTAGAAACTGAACCAACACTTAACCGTGGAACTGTTATTCTTCCTGCAGGAGTAGATGCCTTTTTTTGTAAAGACTTAAGCCTATAGTTTGGGGCAGTTAAACAATATCTATCGGGTGGCAATCTAGGACCTGAATATGGCTTGATCAATGGCAAAGGGGTTTGATTTCTTTGTCTTGCAATATCTAATAAAAAATCTCTCGGGGGAGGAGAAGTGAACGACTGGTCGGCCCGGCACTGGATGGCCAATCGCACATCATCTGCATCAACAGTCGCCTTCTTAGCATGGCTTGAATATATTTTAGCATCATCTAGAATTGTGGTCACATATCGGAAGGCAAACTCCAACATCTGATTTATAACTCTTGGCTCATATTCTGTAATCCCCATATCCTTCAGGATTTGGGCCATCATCTGTGCATCTTTCGGCATGCTCTTGGGAGAAGCCATCTTGCCAGACTCCATGATATCCGGTGATCAGACTTTAGGTCATTTAAAAAAAATAGGGAAATTAGATCAAACCGAAATAGTTACTTTAGCAGCAACTGTTAGGAATTTAAAATTTTCAAATGTGTTAAAATTTTCAAAAATATATTTAAAATGTAAAACACCAATCTTTTTACTTTAAGCATACTTAAACTTCCCTTTGCTTAAAAACACTGAGTTCCTTCTCTGAATGTGGAATATAAAAAGATGACACAAATAAATTAAGTAATAAAAGATTAGGGGAAAACAGGGTAAAATCAGTAAAAACACTACTTTAGACTATCTGCAGTGAGCCTGGGCATGCAACTATCACAGTTAAAGTGACTGATTAAATAACATGATAGAGTTAATATCCTACTGCTTGAGTTCACAATAATCTGTCCTTCCTCAGAGATCAATATACTGTCCACACATGTTTCAAAATCACCCACAGCATTTTCCCTCCTCTTCATATTCAGCTCTTTTCTATCCAATCTCCTCACAGAAGCTATCCCAATTATTATTGTTCACAAACATTGCTAGTTATTTTGGGTTAGGGAAAGGGAAAATGTCCAAAATAACTATGCGATAGTACTAAGCATGTAGTGCTTTTTATTTCTTGCGTCCCCAGCAGAACACAACTTGCTTAATCCCAGTGTCTTCTGCTTCCTGGACCCTCTAGCAACACTTAGCTAACTTAGTACTGACACGCCACTACCTGACTTAACAACAAGAATCCAACATCACAGAGTCTCTTACCTTCCTGAGCTAAATCCCCCACATTAATGTACTTCAGTCCTGATCTTGATGCAAGTTCTTTGCCTAGTGTGGTTTTTCCAACCCCTGGTGTACCTGTAAAAGAAGCCACAGAAAAATACTGTCAAATACTACTTATTAGATGTCAGGCATGGTCTGCCCCGAAGGTTCCTAACTGATACAAAACTTTTCTTAATTAGCAATCATATATGAATATATACCATGATCTAATAAAAATCCCCCCAGAAAGCCTGGCATGGTGGTATATGCCTTTAATCCTAGCACTCAGAGGGCAGAGGCAGATGAATCTGTCAGTTCAAGACCAGCCTGATCTACATGGTGAGTTTCAGACAGCCAAGGATACAGAGAGACCTTGTCTCAAAAGCAAACCAAACTAAACCAAACAAAAAACTCTCCAGAAATAACTGGTTGTCAGTCTCTGTATCCTAATTTTCAGGGGTAAGATTTCAGCAATGTTGATGCCAATTCTGTCTGCCAACAACATGAAAATAACCAGCATAAAATAAAGCACCTCAAATAAACTACCATCATTTATTGCTTTAATGGAAAAAATTTAAGTAGTATGAGATATCTCATAACGACTGCTCACCCCTAACTCTAATTTAAACGTCCCCAGAAGGAACTACTGCAAACTAGTATCTTACTTAACTTTCTATGTGTTTGTGTCTACCTAAGGGATATAATATACTGCTCGGTATGGATTTAACTATGTGCACACATACACACATTGCATATATCCACACATACAGCACTAACATCCTATACAGCCCTTTGCTTTTCTCTTTTTTTATTTTATTTTTTGGTTTTTTTGAGGCAGGGTTTTTCTGTGTAGTTTTGGTGCCTGTCCTGGATCTCTCTCTCTCTGTAGCCCAGGCTGGCTTTGAACTCACAGAGATCTGCCCGCCTCTGCCTCCCAGTGCTGGGATTAAAGGCGTGTGCCACCGCCGCCCAGCCGCTTTTCTCTTTTTATAGCTAATACAATCATAGGACAATCAAAACATAATTTCAGCCATTCAAACTTATATAAGTAACTCAGATAAATCACATCTCCATATTCAGAAAAATAATATTTTCACTGGAATACAGCAATCTGAACCCTTGACTCAACCTGTATGAACTCTGTACTCAACATGCTTATTTTATTTTAATCTACAGACTTCTTATGGTGTAGCTCTTGTTTTGCTTTTAGAGAGGGCGTTGTGCATTCCAGGCTGGCCTTTAACTTCTAATCTTCCTTAGCATCCTGAGATAACAAACATAAATTACGCTATCCAGTTTATGTAGTCGTGGAGATCCAACCCAGGGATCATACCTACGAACTGAGCTACATCACCAGGGTCTCACTCTGTAGCCTACTGGCTTCAATGTCTTAAAGAAACCCCAAGACACTGTCTGTCCATGCAAATCAGATACCGTAAAACGTTCCTCCTAAGGACTCTTAAAGGCTAAAGCCTGCTTATGATTCATTAACAAAAGCTCCGCTTCCACAAACAGCATTCTTAATTTCTTTTTTGTACAAAGGAACGGCATCTACACCCATTCAATTTTTGTACGACTGGCCTACGATGCTATCAGATGCTACCACTTAATGTTTCCAGCCAGAGCTTCGAAGATCCAGAAGGGCTCCACCCACGGTCAGCTCCAGATCTTAACATTCCACGGCACGAGCGGCCACAGACGCTCAGAGAAGCCTTCACCACCGAAACAACAACAACAAAGCCTGCTGACACCCACCGAACGAAACTTAACACTTAATCGGTCACGTCTCTTCACCAACATCCAAGACCATCTACCGAAATCTTTTGGGAAGTGTTTCTCAGAAGCCGGGGGGGGGGGGGGGGGGGGGGCGGAAGATAAGGACCCGGAAGGCCCAAGGACGGAGGCACCCACCATTACCCCATCATCTATCTCCTATCGGCTAGAACGGCCAGGCCATTGAAGAACCCCAAGCCCAACCCCGACCGAGGACCAGCAAGCCCGTTCTCCAGGCGAAATACCAGATTCACAAAGACCCGGGTCCCTGGCGGGGCAGCGGAGCACGACCCGGCGGCCGCTCTCTCCTCCTCCTCCTCCTCCTCCTCCGGCTCGCCGCCGCGCGCCCGGCCAACCGACTTCGCCCCCTCCCCCGCGACGGTCGCGAGCGCCGGGTCCTGACGCGACAGCGACACGCCACGCCGCGCGGCCGGAGGCGCCCCGAGGACGAGCCCTCCGCGACCCCCGCCTCCCCCGAACCCGGGGACCTCCCAGCCACTCGGCACCCCCCCCCCCGGCCCGGCCCGGCCCGGCCCGGCCCCCGCCGCGCGCCCTAACCGGTGAGCAGGATGTTCGGAAGCTTCATAGTCCTCCCTCCCGGGGCAGCCAGCGCCTCCTCGGCTTCACGCGCCCGCCCGACGCGGAGCTCTCCAGGGAGGAGCCGGAAAGGGAGGGCGGGCGGGCGGCCGTGGGCGCCCGCGGCGCGCTCCCCTCGAGGCCCCGCGCGGGTGCTTCCCGACGCACGTCAGGTCCCCGGGGGCGCGCGCCGATGACTCCCCGGCCTTCGGCGCTACGCTTCCATCGAATGCTGGGAGCCGGGCCACCGCGCCGGCCTGCGTTTTGGGTCAGGCAGGACGCTGGACGCCTACACCACTCGCTCGGCCCCCCCCCCGCCCCGCCCCTCCGGCTGCGTCGCGGAAGCGCCGCGGGTCAGGAAGGTCCCCGGGAGGCGGGTCCTCCTGGAAGCCTGCGGCGGAGCTGGGAGGGCTGGGCCGCTACCCTTCCGCAAGGGAGTAGATCTTGGACTCCTTCACTTCGTTCCGCCCACGAGGGGACGCGGCTCCGAGACAGTAAGGCGGCCGCGGCTTCGGCTATGTTTATCCAATGTCCTAGAGGCGTGAGGCCAGCTTCGTCTTCACGCCTACCTGGGCTGTCCTCCCGACCCGCCCTCCCATATGGACTGGTGTAGGATGTGGGTGTAGGAGGAGCCCTGGTCTGGAGCGGTGATGTGAGGTGTCAGTTCTGCTCGCTGATGGTTGCGGAATTGCCTAGGACTGATGTGTGTGCTTCGTGTCCCCTGTGCAGTGTGTGAGGTGGAGGGGGACAGGCTAGGGAAGAGTCCTGAAGGTCTTGTTTATGTCCAGCCTATTTTACGAGCCTGGTACCATCTGGGACAGTTGTCTGTTTATTGAAGGAGGAGATTGTCAGTCTTGTTTTCAAAGAGTCCAGACCAGTAACATCATTGAGTATCTTTTATTTAGACAAGTGCAAATTTTTAAGTAGATGTTCTTGTTCCCTTTGGAAACGTCAGGCTCTAATCTTAAATGATATAAGGGGAGAGGATTTGTTTTATTAGGTGGGAAAAATTTTAAGTGTGTGGGCTTGTGTGTGCCTACAACCCTAAAATAGGCCGGTGCACCTTCCAATATACAGGTTTATCCAAAGTGAGTAATGAACCCAACTTCATTGTGTTTTTGTAAATCCACCGTACTCTGCAGCTTGATTTGAAATAAGAATTCCAGCATGAGGGCTGGAGAGATGGCTCAGCGGTTAAGAGCACTGATTGTTCTTCCAGAGGACCTTGGTTCAATTCCCAGCACCCACATGGCAGCTTACAACTGTCTGTAACTCCAGTGCAGGCAAAACACCAATGCATTTGAAATACAATAAAATTAAAAAAAAAAAAAAAAGAATTCCAGCATGAGCCGGGCGGTGGTGCTGCACACCTTTAATCCCAGCTCTTGGGAGGCAGAGGCAGGTGGAGCTCTGTGAGTTCAAGGCCTGCCTGGTCTACAGAGTGAGTTCCAGGGCAGCCAGGACCGTTTCACAGAGAAACCCTGTCTCGAAAAACTTAAGAAAAAAAAAAAAAAAAGAATTTCAGCTTGAAAACTGCTCATAATGGGATTAGCTTTTCTTTATAACAAAAGTTAAGTTCATAAATATGTGGTTTTCTATTTCATCATTGAGTTTATGTGAAAAACTTATTATACCACCACAGATTGATTATTAAATAAAATTGTAATCATTTAAACTAAAATTTACTTTAGGATTTTAACATATTTACTCTGTTTTTTTTTTTTCATTAGATCTTGAGCCCCTATTATGTGGCTGATTGCACATTTAAATACTGATTACTATAATTCTGTATTTACAGTTTTTCCTAATCTGAGATGTTTTTATTCTTTTCCCCCAGGTAGATTATACTTCGTTGTACTACAAATTGTATGCTACTGATGGGAACTATTAAAGTTTATAATGTCAGAAACTTTCCTTAGACCAAAGGTATCTTCCACAAAGGTATGATATACATAAAATGGCCTTGTAGTAATTGCCTAAAGACAATGACAAAAGGTTATGTTTGGTCTCAGTGACTAGTGATGGTCCAATGTCTGTTGTAATTAGTGATCTAGAATCTGGTAATAAGCTGTAAGACAACCAGAACCTTAATTCTTTTTTTTTTTTTTTTTTTTTAGTTTTTCAAGACAAGGTTGCTTTGTGCCTTTCCTGAAACTCACTTGGTAGCCTAGGCTGGCCTCGAACTCACAGAGATCCGCCTGGCTCTGCCTTCCGAGTGCTGGGATTAAAGGCCTGCACCACCACCGCCGCCCAGCCAGAACCTTAATTCTAAACAGAGTTTCTCTGTGTAGACCTGGCTGTCTTGGAACTAACTCACTCTGTAGATCAGGCTGGCCTCTGTTTCCCGGAGTTGCTGGGACTAAAGGCTTGAGCCATGATGCCCAGTTTTGTTTTGTTTTTTTTAAAGATGTATTTATTCATTATGTATACAGTGTTCTGCCTGCATGTATGCTTGCACTCCAGAAGAGGGCACCAGATCTCATTATAGATGGTTGTGAGCCACCATGTGGTTGCTGGGAATTGAACTCATGACCTCTGGAAGAACAACCAGTGCTCTTAACCGCTGAGCCATCTCTCCAGCCCATGATGCCCAGTTTTGAAAAAGCATTTGTAGTCCCAGTTACAAAGAGTAGCACTCTTGAATAGAAGAGAGAGAAATGTGTGTGGTAATTGGTTAGCTTAGCCACAGGCTCTACCTCTTAGAAGTCATGAAGTTCAGTGTGTCTTTTGTTAAGCAAGATAGGAATTTGGGTGTGAGAGGAGTCCAAATAGTGTCATACGAAAGGCAGCTGGGAGCTGTTTCCCTAAGGGTGGCTCCAATTATTTGATGATTTCAAGTAAATTATGTAACTTTGCTGTTTTTCTTTCTCATGGTAGATGGAATTAAGAAAGAAAACTATAGTCAGGCAGTGGCAGCACACACCTTTAACCCCAGCACTCAGGAGGCAGAGGCAGGTGGGTCTCTGAGTTGGAGACTAGCCTGGTCTACAGAGCGAGTTCCAGGACTGGCACCAGCGCTACACAGAGAAACCCTGTCTACAAAAACAAAAAAAGAAATAAAACTACAAAATGTATAAATAACATACAAATCAATATTCTTATCAGAAAGTTTAGCATAAACCTGTTTTCATGTACTTAAATACAGAAGAAAGAAAAAAATTTTAGTAACATTGCCAGTCTCTTCGGCAAAGAAAAAAATGATTCAGCTGGTTATGACTGCATTTTTTTTTCTCCACAACTTTGTGTTTCTTCTTGTGATAATCTTCCTGACCTGACAAGAGTGAAGTGTAAATTAGCATTGATAAAGCAGTTATCAGCCCACAATTTCCCCAGAAGCCTTGTTTCCACCTCCAGTTTTGGACTCTGTCTTTAAGAAGAGCATTATCTAACAAAGAGTTCACAACTGTAATTAAGTCCCTCCTTTGTTTATCACTCTCCATCTTAGGGGTCAAGACTGAAGCCAGGGCCTAGTGATGCCAGGCGAGCATGCTACTGCTCAACAATGTCCCTGACCCAAGCAGAGCACCTTTGAAGAAAATAAGACCGTGGTTCTTCCTCATTATTCAGGCAGGAAATTTCAAAAGTCAGGTGACAAGTTAGATTTTTTTTTCTAGATTTATAATAGAATATTAAGAAAATCCATTTTTAAAAGTTTCATTTGTTTGGTTTTGAGTTTTTGAGATAGATCCTTATTATGTAGAGGAGGCTATCTTCAAACTTGCTGCCATCCTCTTGTCTCTATCTCTCCAAAGCTGGACTGAGAAGTTTGTCTGATCATACTCAAGACATTTTAAAAAATTTCATTATCTGAAAAACCTTCTTAGTACTGTTATTTTTGGCTAAAATTGCTCAATTTAACTTTTTTTTTTTTCCTTCAAGACAGGATTTCACTGTGTAACAGCCCTGGCTGTCCTGGAACTCATCTATAGACTAGGCTGGCCTCAAACTCACCGAAATCCTCCTGCCTCCACTTCCTGAATGCTGGGATCAAAGGTGTATGCTACTTTGCCCAGCTTTTACAAAATTTTTTTTTAAGAAAAGTAAAAGAAGGAAACATGGGGAGGTTAGCACTTTCTTTTTGTTTTTTTTTTTTTTTGAGACAGGGTTTCTCTGTGTAGTTTTGGTGCCTGTATCTTGCTCTGTAGACCAGGTTGGCCTTGAACTTATGGAGATCCACCTGGTTCTGCCTCCCGAGTACTGGGATTGCAGGCGTGTGCCACCACCGCCAAGCAAGGTTAGGACTTTCTATAGCCCAGAAAATATGGACTAGAATGCATGGACTGATCTGCTGTTGCAGTATTCTTTCTAGATGTTTCTGTGAAAAAGGTACCACCTTCCCAAGAGAGCCTGTCTCCCTTATTAAAATGTTGACTGATTCATGCACTGAAAAGAAGTACAGTGCAGTCATAAGTACCAGGTACAGCATTAGGATTCCTTACCTTTATCTTTACAAAGTCTTAAGACAATATGGGCTTAATACAGTTCCTCCTCATCACTCAGGAGGCAGAGGCAGGAAGATCTCTATGATTTCAAGGCCAGCTTTGTCTACAGAGTGAGTTCTGGGACAGCCAGGACTACACAGAAAATCCTGTGTCAGAAAACCAAAAATAAAAAAATTTAAAAAAAGAAGAAAGCAGCCGGGCGATGGTGGTGCACACCTTTAATCCCAGCACTCGGAAGGCAGAGCCAGACAGATCTCTGTGAGTTGGAGGCCAGCCTGGTCTACACAGCGAGATCCAGGACAGGCACCAAAACTACACAGAGAAACCCTGTCTCAAAGAAACCAAAAAACAAACAAACTAAAAAACAAAACAAAAATGCACAAGGTTTCATGTATCTCAAGCTGGCCTCCAACTTGTATGTGTCAGAGGACGACCTTAAACCTTTTTTTAGTTATTTATTTATTTTTATTTTACTTGCATGTAAGTCTGTGTGAGGGTGTCAGATCTTGGAGTTACAAACAGTTGTTTTTTTTTTTTTTTGGTTTTTCGAGACAGGGTTTCTCTGTGTAGCTTTGCGCCTGTCCTGGAACTCACTCTATAGACCAGGCTGGCCTTGAACTCACAGAGATCCGCCTGGCTCTGCCTCCTGAGTGCTGGGATTAAAGGCGTGCGCCACCACCGCCTGGTTTACAAACAGTTGTAATGTGGGTGCTGGGAACTGAATCCGGGTCCTCTGGAGGAGCAGTCAGTGCTCTTAACCACTGAGCCACCTCTCCAGCCCAGACTTTAAACTTCCAATCCCCGTGCCTCAATCTCTTGGTGTGGTCACCAGGTTCATGGAAGGCTTGCTGGGAGTCCAACCCAGGGCCTTCTGCAAGCATGCTCTGCAAGCAGTCTGCTGACGGAGCTGCGGTCCCATTCCCCAGATGTCCTTTTAAAGGAAGTAACCAGGCCTTTTTTGTAAAGGGGTTGTGACTTTCTAAAAACTGAAAAAGCGCCGGGCGGTGGTGGCGCACACCTTTAACCCCAGCACTCGGGAGACAGAGCCAGGCGGATCTCTGTGAGTTTGAGGCCAGCCTGGTCTATAGAGTGAGTTCCAGGACAGGCTCCAAAGCTACCAGAGAAACCCTGTCTCAAAAAAAAAAAAAAAGAAGAAGAAGAAGAAGAAGAAGAAAGCAAGCAAGCAAAAGTTGAAGAAGTGCTGAGTGTGGTGGCAGCATGCCTGTAATTCTAGTCCGTGAGAGGCTGAGATAGGAGCAGCTCCAGTGCAAGGCTGTCCTTGGCTGCAATATGCCTTCTGGGTCAGCTTGAGCAGGACCCTGTTTCAAAGAATGCTGACAGGGAGATAGACCATTTGTAGGACTTGAAGGGTTATAATCCCATTTCTAAAGTAGTTCAGTTGCATAGGGACTAGGTATAGATTGTAGTAACTGTAGTCTCCTTTCTTTGCAGGTAACAGACTGGGTAGATCCATCGTTCGATGATTTCTCAGCGACTGCTGCTATCACTACTATCACTGCTTCATCTTTAGCTTTGAATAATTCCAGTCACAGAAGAAAAAGTCTGTCCTCCACATTAGAAAGTAACAGATTGCCGGCTAGAAAAAGAGGAAAGCTGTCTCCTTTAGAACAGATTTATGGTGTAGAAACTTCAAAAGAGTATCTGTCTGACAATGAGCCATGGGTGGATAAATATAAACCAGAAACTCAGGTACGCATTGGAGATCATACAAAAATGCCTTTGTCATTTTAGGATGGATGAGCATGGATAGCAGAGAAAGATGTTTTCAGTTTTATTCGTAAGAATTTTTTTTTTCTTTTTTGGTTTTTTTGAGACAGGGTTTCTCTGTGTAGATTTGGTGCTTTTCCTGGAACTTGCTCTGTAGCCCAGGCTGGCCTCGAACTCACGGAGATCCACCTGCCTCTGCCTCCGAGTGTTGGGATTAAAAGTGTGCACCACTACCGCCTGGCCTCATAAGAATTTTTTAGCTTGCTGTTTCTTTAATATCATTACTCAGGAGACTGGCAAACCTAGTGAGTTCAAGGCCAGCCTTGTCTACACAGCAAGCTCTAGGAAAGCCAGGGCTATAAAGAGGGACCCAGTCACAAAAAAAAAAAAAAAAAAAAAAAAGGTAAAATTAAGTAGAAGAAAAATATATATGTATTTTAATGTTTAAAGGCTGTGATACTACCAAGTTATTCTGTAGTTATACTATCTTTTCTCTGTCTTTAACCCCAGACTAGAATTTACAGATGGGGTACCCTTCTCTGTCTCCCCCCCCCAGAATATAATGCTGAATAATATGATAACAGACATTAAAAAATTTAAAAAATTGCCGTACAGTGTATGGGCATGAGGGTAGGTTTTTTCCATAATAGCGTAAAAATTGAGCGTCTGGAGAAAGATGGCTCAGCAGTTAAAAGCACTGGCTGTTCTTCCAGAGGACCCAGATTCCATTCCAGGCACCCACAGGATAGCTCACAACCATCTGTAAGTCCAGTTCCAGTTTGATACCCTCTGGGTGTACCAGGTATAATGCATTAATATACAGATGTGGGCAAGACACCCATACATATAAAATGAGTAATATGAAAGAATGAGCTGATGAGAAGGCTGAGAAGGGTACAGGCAAGCACATGTTGGAAGGAGAGAACAGACTCCTGCAAGTTGTTGGCAACCTCCCCCCAAAAAAACAAATAAATGTAAAAAAATGTAAAAATTTAAGTATAATCAAAGGGCCCTATTGTTATAACAGAGCACATTACTGTTTTGCAACTACTTTTTAATTTATTCATTTTTTATTTTATATGTGAGTGTTTTGCCTGCGTGTATGTATGTGCACCGCTAGTGTGCCTGGTGCACATAGAGGTGGAAAGTATCAGATCCCTTGGAACTGGAATTAAAGATGGCTGTAAATCACCATGTTGTGCTGGGAATCAACCCAGGTCCTCTGGAAGAGCAGCGAGTGCTTCTGACTTATGAGCTGTCTCTTCAGCTCCCGTTTGCAGCTTTTGTTCACTAGAATGTTCATATTAAAAGGTGCTGACAGGATGTTACAATGTTTTTAATCTCAAATTTTTATCTTAGCATGAACTTGCTGTGCATAAGAAGAAAATTGAAGAGGTTGAAGCCTGGTTAAAAGCTGAAGTCATAGAAATGAAGCCAAAACAGGTAAATTAGTAAGCAATGCATTAAAAATATTTAGCATTATGTGTTCTCTGGCTTACAAGATGTTAATCTTTTTTTCTTCCTCTTTCTTGAGACAGAGTCTCACTATGTAGCCCTGGCTAGCCAGGTTGGCCTCAGGCTAATAGAAATCTGACTGCCCCTGTCATCAGAATGCTGGGATTAAAGATAGGCTCACTATGTAGCCCAGGCTTCTCTGGAACTGATTGTGTAACCTAGCGTGGCCTTGAATTTATGATCCGCCTGCCTCATCCAAGTTCTGGGATTATAAACATGAGCCACCTTGCCTTGCAAGAAGCTTTAAAAGGGGGCTGGAAAGATGGCTTAGTGGTTAAGAGCACTGGCTGCTCTTGCAGAGGTCCTAAGTTCAGTTCCAAGCAACCACGTAATGGTTCACAACCATCTGTAATGAGATCTGGTGCCCTCTTCTGGCCTGCAGCCATATATGCAGGAAGAACACTGTATACATAATAAATAAGTAAATCTTTTTAAAAAAAAAAAAAAAGCTTTAAAAAAATTGTTTATCTATCATGTATACCTTTGCACCAGAGGAGGGCATCAGATCCCACCATAGATGGATGTGAGCCACCTTGTGGTTGCTCAGAATTGAACTCAAGACCTCTGGAAGAGCAGCTAGAGCTCTTAACTTCTGAGCCATCTCTCCAGCCCCAAGAAGCTAGTTTTTTATGATCACTTTGTTTATATTATCTTCATATTACCTTCAACAAAAGTTTCCTGATTTGTTATTTCCATCCTCTCTAATAAAAAAGTCTCTTCTGGGAGCCAGGAGATGGTTCAGTGGGTAAAAGCTCTTAGACAACCCTAGTCCATATAGTAAGCCAATGGAGGTGCTAGTGTTTTTAGTACATCTCATTATTTCACAGTAAAGCAAGCAGGGAATCTACATAGTAGTGGTTTAAAAAAAAACAACTAACTATATCCTTTAAAAAAAAAAACCCTATTTATACCTAAACCTAACTGTTTAGTCCTCAATAATGTTAACCTGATGTTTTGTTTCACTTCCTTATTCCACAATTATTCTTAGCCCCTCCTTTTAAAGTAGTCTATTTTCTCTTCCTCTTGATCTGTCTTTTAAAATTTGAGGTCATATCTTTACAATATACCCCTCCTTTTTCTCTTAAGTCTTATATATTAAATTAAAACTGACATTTCAGCCAAGTGTGTTGGTACACGCCTTTAATCCCATCACTTGGAAGTCAGAGTCAGGAGAATCTCTTGAGTTCAAAGCCATGCTGGTTTACATAACAAGTTCTAGGCCAGCCATGACTACATAGTGAAACCCTGTCTCAAAACAACAACAGGCAGGCCAGTGGTGGGTGTATGCTTCTAATGCCAGCACTCAGGAGGCAGAAGCAGGAGGATATCTGAGTTCCAGGACAGCCAGGATTACATAGAGAAACCCAGTCTTAAAAACAGAACAAAAACCAAAAAACCCTGATATTTCAGCCATACTTTGAGATAGTACACAAAGCCTTAACATCTTACCCTTTTATTTTGTTATTTTGGGTGCTTTGGACCTCACTTCAAAGTTTTTTTGTGGGGGGAGGTTCGAGACAGGGTTTCTCTGTGTAGTTTTGGTGCCTGTCTTGGATCTGTGTAGACCAGGCTGGCCTCAAACTCACAGAGATCCACCTGGCTCTGCCTCCCGAGTGCTGGGATTACTTACAGGCATGCATCACCGCCGCCCGGCTGTTTCCTTTTCTTAATCTTGTCTCTTTTAATTTTTCTTTTTCTATAAGACATTGACTTAATTGAAGAGATCAGGCCTGTTGACATTAAAAGCCTCATCTCTGGATATGGGTGTTGACTTGTTTCCTCTGACACTGGGTAACTTGTGTCCTGTTTTTGTATTTTCCAAATCTTTGTTTTGTCCTCTTGGAAACTTGGTCTCACTATATTGCCCAGGTTAGAATTAAACTCCTGGACTCAAATATTCCCACTTCAGCCTCCTGAGTAATTGGGTTTATAGGCTTGGTTAGATTCAGATAGAACCTTTCAGTAAGAGCCATCTGTCACAATGCATGTTTTATATTATGATGCATCAGGAAGTGGATGGTTCTGTTTTTTCTTTGCCATGGTAGGATCAATCACTGTCTTAAATCAGCCAGGCAGGCACTGTACCGTCACTGAGCTACATCCTCAGACCTTTGTTATTGCTAGAGTTGGGGTTTTGTAGTTGGGCTTTTAGTGTCCTGCCTTATCTGTCCTGCCTAGCTATTGGCTATTCAGCTTTTTATTAGACCAATCACAGCAGCATATCTTCACACATTGTAAACAAATATACCGCAACAGGATTTCACTACGTTCCCTAGGCTAGGCTTGAATTCCTGGGCTTATGAACCTCACTACCTCAGATTCCTGAGTGCTGATACTATATAGACATGCACATAGCACCAGGCTTCTCCTGCTGTGTGTGATGTTTAGTTTGGTCACTAGAGTAGGGAAGAAGAAACAGTCTTTTTTTTTTTTTTTTATGTACAACTGCAGGAGAAATAATACACAGATAGCTTGAACATAAAAATAGGTTGTAATTCAAAAGTCCAGGGTTATTTGAAGCTGGAAAATATTTTCTCTGTAGAAAGTAGTAAAAATAACATTTCCCAATAAGCCCCTTTAAGCCAAATAATAACTGAATTATACATATAAGTATTGATTAGATTCTGGGATACAGAAGAAACCTATCTTCATCTGTTCAGAGAGCTGTGTTTTACAATTGTGTAAATGAGATTCCTATTCAGGGAAGAAACAGTCTTAACACTTCATTGTAGAATACCTTTCTCTTTCAGCTGCCCCCGTAATCTTTGAGGAAATACTTTGGTAGCATGTGAGTGCACAGTTCCTTGGTGATTTTTCTCCTATGTGTTTTAGAGTCCATTTTCATTCCTTTCCTGAATCACTGATTAAGGCTGTGAAATGTCTGTTTTCAATATTCTGTTATTTCTATTGTTAACAGATAGCTTTCTGTAAAAGAAAATCTGCCATCACTAACTAAGGCTGGTTAGTCACTTTAAAACACAGCCCAACTGAAAAATCAGGATGAATTTAAAATCTTATCCTGTAACTTTTTATAAAGATGTATTTATTTTTCTTGTATGTGTATGAGTGTTTTGCCTGATTGTATGTGTGCGTCACATCTATGCTGGTAGCCACAGAGGCCGTAAGAGGGCATCAGTTCCTGGAACTGGAGTTACAGACAGTTGTGACCCACACCAGGTGGTTACAGGAAGTAGAACCCAGGTCTTCTCGAAGACAATTCAGTGCTTTTAACCCCTGAGCTACCTCTCCAGCCCAGTTTTGAAATAGACTTTTAAAAACAACATTGAGATTTATAAACAACATTTAAAAACAACTTTAGAGATTCCCCTGTACCCTGTACCCTATGAACATTTCCTACTAAGTGGAACATTTGTTAGTATTAATATTGATGAACGATGAACTTACATTGACTTGTCGTTAACAGGCCACTTCCATTGCTTAAGTTAGGGCTTCCTTTTAATTTTCAACTTCAGAGTGAAAGAGTTAGTGTTTTAGTTGTTTTGAAAGGAACAGATTCTCCTCCTCATTTTTGTGTGTGGTACTATATGTACAAGGGCTTTATCCTAGAGGGCCATCCTCCTTTTTTTAAAGATTGAGACATGGCCTCACCTTGTAGCCCATTCTGGCTTGGAGCTCACCTTGTAGTTTAAATTGTCCTTGAATGCACAGCAGTCTTTCCAACTCGGCCTCTAATTGCTGGGATTATAGGTATGAGCTACCACACCTGGCAGTGATGGACCTCTTATATCCATGGTGTTTAAAATTTGTTTTTGGTCATCCTCCTACCCACAGCTAATAGTTTAGATTGTTCAATGTCTACTTTATTTTTTCCCTTAGGACTCTGTTATTATTAGAGTGCACTTTTTTTTTTCTTTGCCTTTTTTTGGTTTTTTGATACAGGGTTTTTGTGTAGCCCTGGCTGTCCTTGAACTAGCTCCATAGACCAGGCTGGCCTCGAACTCAGAAATCCGCCTGCCTCCACCTCAGATTAAAGGCGTGTACCACCACGACCTGCTAGAGTGCACTCTTAATACTCCCTATTACGACTTAAGCTTACAGAAGTATTACTGTTGGACATGTATATACATTTTTATAAGTGTTGAAAAAGTATTTTATTTATTTTTATAATGGTGTTGGGTATTGGACCCAAGGCCTCGTATATGTGTTTGATAAAGGTTTCAATGATACTAGTAATTGCAAGACATTCTTTTAAAAAAGAAAAAAGTAACTTGGTAATTTCTGATTTATTTTAGTCAACTTAAATTACCTTAGAAAATTGCCATTGGCCTGGAGAGAGATGGCTTAGTGGTTGATTTTGCATTTGCTAGTCTTACAGAGGACCCAGTTTAGTTCCCAGCCCTCGACAGTTGAGTTCACAGACTGTCTGTAACTTCAACTCCAGGGGATCCAGTGCCCTCTTCTGGTCTCTGTGGGCACACATACATGTAACACTTAAACACACACATATACACACATAAATAAAAGTAATCTTGGGGGGAAAATCTTGTAAGTATTCTGAAATTACTGACATCATCATCATTATTATTATTATTATTATTTTAATTTTTTTTTTAAGACATGATTTCTCTGTGTAGCCATGGCTGTCCTGGAACTCACTCTATAGACCAGGCTGGCCTCAAACTCAGAGATCCTGCCTCTGCTTCGTGAGTGCTGGGATTAAAGGTGAGTGCCACCACCATTTAGCTAGATTTTAATTTTTCATGGTATCTTTCCTTCAAAATATGGTAAAGCAACCAGGCATGGTAGAACAGGCCTTTAATTCCAGATCTCTCTGAGTTTGAGGCCAGCCAGGACTACATAGTGAGATTCTGTCTCAGCCTCCTAAAAAAAACATGGTAAAGCTGTGTAACAGTCGGGTGCTGGAGTAGTCAGTGTTCTGACTGAGAGTCTTGAGAGAAACTACCTTGTAAGTCTGACTGAACACAAAATTTCTGGAATGTGGCTCTACTTCCTATTTTAGAAACTAGAGACCACCATATTTCATGAAAAAAACAGTATCTCCTACACATGAGCTTTCTTCTTATTTTAATTGATCTGTTTGAAAGTGTCATTGGTTCTCATTATCACAGTAGCTGTGCTTTGTAAAGTTGCTAACTTAGAAAATATTAAGCTATTGTCCTATTAAAAATACTGGAGTAATGCCAGGCGATAGTGCATGTCTTTAATCCCAGCACTCGGGAGGCAGAGGCAGGTGGATCTCTGTGAGTTCAAGGCCAACCTGGCCTACCAAGAGAGTTTCAGGATAGCCAGGACTGCACAGAGAAACCCTGTCTTGAAAAACCAAAAGTAAATAAATAAAGTACAGTTGTAGATTTTTGTAAGCCTCTAGTCAGAATTTCTGTAAGCCTTTTGTCAGCCTGGCATTTTATTCTGCTCTTGTTTTGGATTATGTTTGGGGGCAGGGGAGTCAAACCAGGGTCTCAGATAGTCTAAGCAGACGTTCTACTTGTAAACTTCACACCCAGCCCCAGCTAGTGGATGCCAGGGATCTAACTCAGGTCCTTATGCTTATGGAGCAAACGTTTTCCTGATTGAATAATATCTCCAGCCCCTTCAGTTGAATTTTATGAATTCAGCCTCTAAGAGTCCTGTTTCATATCCTGTGCTCTTTGTAGCGAAAGTTTAATTGTTTTAATTTAGTTATTAAGTTGTCTTTGAGAAATACACAGCTAGGACTTGAGGAATTTTCAGAAGGAAACAATTATTTTAATTCATCTGAAGTTTAGTTTTGAAATTTGTTTATATTAGGTATTTAATAGACCTTTTTTAGGAATAATAAGTGCTAGGAAAAACTTAAAAATTGTGTTGCGTTCTAGTAATTGTGGATTTTAATTAGTGTTTGTATTTGGTTTTAGGGTGGGTCTATTTTACTCATAACAGGTCCTCCAGGATGTGGGAAGACAGCTACTGTAAAAATACTATCAAAGGAGCTTGGGATCCAAGTACAGGAATGGGTTAATCCCGTTTTTCCAGACTTCCATAAAGATGATTCCAAGGAGTTACTTCACTTGGGTAAGTTCTGCTGTAAAGGTGCTAGAGCTTGCAAAGAAAGCTTTCCGTAATGAGACTCCAGGTCACGTGATAGCGCACCTTTTCTTTCCATTCTTCTCAGTCTGAGGAGAAAGTGAGATGCCCGAACTAGAGAGGAGAAAGGGGTTCTTAGGAAATTAAATTTAACTCTTTTCTACGATAACAAGCCGGTTTTTGTTTTTTAATTTATTTTTACATTTATTGATTGTGTGTGTGTGTGTGTCCACACTCATGTGTATGCACAAACTTGTACATGCCATGACTTGCATGTGCAAGTCAGTTCTCTCCTTTCACTGTAGGTTCTGAGCCTGCCCAGTTTTTGCTGTTTTGAGACAGTGTTCTTGTACCTAGGTTTGCCCCAAACTTGTGATCCTCCTGCTTCCGCTTCCCATGCGCTGGGATTATAGGCATGTGGCATCACACTGGGTTAACAGGGTCTCAGGCTTTCATTATTTATGGAGTTCTAAACCGTAAGCTTTTTTGTTTCAGTGTCAGTCAGGCTCTCAGGACGGACTGAAAGGAACCTGTCTTTCAAAACATTGTGAAATACTTGTTAAAATGACGTCACTTCAGAACCCAAGGCAACAGGCAGGCATGGTAGCATGCCTTTCATCCTAGCACTTAGGAGACAGATCTCTGTGAGTTCTAGGCTGCCTAGTGTAGATAGTTCAGGCCAGCTAGGGCTACACAGTGAGATCCTGTCTCAAAAGAATACCCCCCGCCCCCCCCCCCAAAAAAAATCAGAAACATAAGTTAAAGATTGTCTTTGGAATTTGGAGGGAGCTTTAACATTAAAAATGACAGTAACGCCGGGCGGTGGTGGCGCACGCCTTTAATCCTAGCACTTGGGAGGCAGAGCCAGGTGGATCTCTGTGAGTTCAAGGCCAGACTGGTCTACTGAGCGAGATCCAGGAAAGGCGCAAAGCTACGCAGAGAAACCCTGTCTCGGAAAAACTAAAAAAAAAAAAAAAAAAAAAAAAAAAAAAAAAAAAAAAAAAAAATGACAGTAACAATTTAAAGTTTTACACTGTAGCTTTATACGTAGGCTCATCTATTCTAACACTGGCATTTTAGCTTTTATTCTTTACTGATGATGTAGGTATTTAAACTGGAAGTAGCCACAGCTCCTAAGCTGCTTTGAATCAGAGGAGCTGTGTCGGACAGTTTTTATTTTAATGTTGACTGTTCCTCAAACTTTCTGGGCTCAGCCAGGATTAATGGCATACACTTTAATCCCTGAGGCCGAGGCAGTAGGACCTCAGTGAGCTCAAGGCCACCTTGGTTTATCGAGTCAGTTATAGGCCAACCAGGGCTCCATAGTGAAACCCTATCTCCAAAAACAAAACAAAAAACACAAAACAAATAATTTAAACTCTAGTAGTGAGGCTGGGCATGGTTGGGCACACTTTCAGTCCCATTACTCTGGAGGCAGAGGCAGGAGGATCTTTTTGAGTTCAAGGCCAGCCTGATCTACCTGGTGAATTCCAGGACAGCCAGGCTATGCAGAGAGACCCTGTCTCATAATGCAGAACAAAACAAAAATTCAGTAGTGACGTCCTGATCTGAAGATAGCATTCCACCTCCATTCCTTCTTCCCCTCCTCCATGATGTTTCCTGAGTCTTGGAGGGGGTGATAAAGATGTTCTTTTTATGGCTGCACATTCAATATCCCTTAATTGTCATCACTTGAATCAGTTATGAGTCTCTGCAGTTACCACTGCACACTGTATAAGTGGAGGGGGGGTTGCTTCTCCAACAAGCTAATGGCTATACTGATCTGTAGGTATAAATACAATTATTTAATGGGCATATCACAGCTCTTTAGCAAAACAAGAGCAGTAACTTCTTCACTGTGGCTGTGATTTCTCCAGCAATGGGTTTTGGCTAGGCTTAAATTACTTTGTATTTTGTAACAAATAATAGTTTACATTACTTTTATTCTTTTCTGTGCAGCAGACCACAAACCCAACTATGAAGCAGCTAGATTCCCTCTAAAAACTCACTGCTGTTACACTGATGAGTCCTTTTTGCCTAAGTGGTATAGCACATGGGGTCTGTAACAGAGTAAGACCTGACGACAGTCCTCCCCAGCAGCCTGCACAGTACCTGCTGGCACTACTGTGCAGGCTAGCCAGCTGGAAGGGAAACCTTGTCATGGCTCCTGTTTGATTTCTCTGTATTCTGTGACCAAAGTAATAACAGCTTTTTTTAAAGTGAGCTTTATTTTTATTTTATGTGTATCAGTGTTTTGCTTGCATGTATGTCTATGTACCACATGTGTGCTTCTGCCCACCAGAGGCTGAAAGAGAACATTGACTCCCTTGAATTGGCAATACAGGCAGTTATAAGCTGTCATGGGAGTGCCAAGAATTAACCCCGAGTCCTCTCTCTCTCTCTCTGTCTCTTAAGAACTGCTGAGCCGTATCTGTAGCCCAGCTGCTGTTTTTGAAGTCAATTAACTTTGTATTACTTTCATTGGAATAGACAAATTATTCTTGTACATCATACTAGTCTTTTGAAATATTTTAATTTTAAACCATTTCAAATAATTTTAAGGTAGTCTTCAGTATTGTAAGTTGTATCATATAAGTGAATTTGATGTGTACAGTATATGTCTAATATTAATGTATATGATTTGAAAATAAAGTGATAAATGTATTTCCTTTCAGAATCAAAAGTCTACATAGTTCCATACCAGTCTCAGATAGCAGTCTTCAATGACTTTCTGTTAAGAGCCACCAAGTATAACAAACTGCAGATGCTCGGAGACGACCTGACAACTGATAAGAAGATAATTCTGGTTGAAGTAAGGACAGCTTTTAAAATCCTGCTAGAGCTGTTGTGTAAACAATTGTGAGACGCACTAATAGTGACTTTGTGATAGATAGCAGAGACCTGAAGGTTTTTTCAGTAATCATAAACAGAATAGCATAGGTTAAAGTAGAGTAGCTGAATGTTAACATAGTTTTCAACTGCAATGCCATCTGTATAGAAAAGCAAAGAAATCTGTGGAAAGTTAACTTCCTCAATGACAATAAATGTCCTTTAATTTCTCTGAAAATTGTAATCAAGATACATTGGATAAATAATGTTTTTCCTTTACAAATGTAAGTTTAAAAATAAATATGCAGTGGACTATCACTGAGCTAATATTTGTCCCATATGTTCAACAGGACTTACCTAACCAGTTTTATCGAGACTCTCATGCTTTACATGAAATTCTAAGGTGAGTGTCAGTGAAGTCTGGTGTTCTAAGACTCCCCATTAGAGGTGGGGGTTGTAACTCTGTGGTAGAACGTTTGCCTAGCATGAACAGCTAAATTGTTGAATTTCAACATTATTTTGTTATTTTAGGAAGTATGTGCAGATTAGTCGGTGCCCTCTTGTATTTATAATCTCTGACAGTGTCAGTGGAGATAACAATCAGCGATTACTCTTTCCCAAAAAGATTCAAGAGGAGTGTTCTATTTCAAACATTAGGTAAGAAATGTTTTTATGCTTTTTTTTTTTTTTTTTTTTTTTTGAGACAGGGTTTCTCTGTGTAGCCCTGGCTGTCCTGGAACTCGCTCTGTAGACCAGGCTGTCTTTGAACTCAGAGATCCACCTGCCTCTGCCTCCCAAGCACTGGGATTAAAGGCATGTGCACCCCCACCCAGTTTAAACTGTTTTTAAATTAATCATTTAAACACCATCTTTTTTTATTTTTACAGTTTCAACCCTGTGGCACCAACAATTATGATGAAGTTTCTTAATAGAATTGTGACTATAGAAGCTAGTAAGGTAAGTCTAATTTAAGACTTATATGTAGCTATGAAAAACACACTTAAATGGTGTGTAACTTGGAGAAATGGTTGATGACACCTCAGAGCACACTCTACTGCTATAGAAATACACATCTTAGCCTTCTCTGTCTCTTTCTGTGTGTGTGCATGCGTGTGTGTGTGTGTGTGTGTGTGTGTGTGTGTGTGTGTGTGTGTGTCTCACGAGTGTGAAAAGTTGGAAACAATCGGAGACTAGCTTCGTGCTATATCCTTCCTAGCTTGTGAAGGCTCTGGTTTCCATCGCCAGCCCTGCCAAAATGCTCAAAGTTGTATTAAAAAACCATGACGTTAATGTAATTGTTCCGTATTGGGGAAAATATTTGTCAAAGGCTATCAATGACATTATATAAAATGTTATTACACTCTTGTTTATTTTGTGTTCATGTGTATTTGTGTATGGAGAGGGCAGGTGTGCCCAGGTCACATGTGGAGGTCAGCGGACACCTGGGAGGAGTTGATCCTCCTCTTGTACAAGTGGGCTCCAGGGATGGAACTGAGGTCGTCAGGCTTGGCAGCACGTCCCTCTACCTGCTGACCTGTCTTACCAGCCCTTCACTAAATAACATTTTAAAAAATGGTAGAGATTTAAAGCTACTAACATTAAAAAAAAAAAAAAATCACCTCAGTGGTATTTGGTAAGAATTTAAACTTACAGAAAAAATACTATAATTCTATCTAGATTAAAATCATTAATTCTCCCAGGCACTGGTGGCACATGCCTTTAATCCCAGTATTTGGGAGGCAGAGGCAGGAGGATCTCTGTGAGTTCGAGGCCAGCCCAGTCTACAAAGTGAGTTCCAGGACAGCCAGGGCTGTTACACAGCAAAACCCTGTCTCAAAAACAAAACAAGCCGGGCGGTGGTGGCGCACGCCTTTAATCCCAGCACTCGGGAGGCAGAGCCAGGCGGATCTCTGTGAGTTCGAGGCCAGCCTGGGCTACCAAGTGAGTTCCAGGACAGGCGCAAAGCTACACAGAGAAACCCTGTCTCGAAAAACCAAAAAAAAAAAAAAACCTCAAAAAACCATTAACTCTGCATGTTTGCATAGACTTGGAGATCTGGAATGTATTTGTAGATACACGCACACAGAAAGTCTAGAAAGATACTCACTAAGTGTTAATTCTGTGACAGAGTTTGGTTTGGGAAGACAGACAACTTTCATAAATAATTTCAATGGGTTAGAGAGATGTCTTAGTGGTTAAGAGCACTGACTGCTTTTTCAGAGGACCTGGGTTCAGTTCCCATGGAACTGAACTACATGGAAGGTCAACTTCTGTTCCTAACTTCAGTTTCAGGGGATCAGATGCCGTCTTCTGACTGCTGAGGACACTAGGCACATACGTGCATACATGCAGACAAAACACCCACAGGCATAAAATTAAAACATAAAGTAACATTTGAAAACATGATTTTTGTCTGGGCAGTGATGGCGCACGCCTTTAATCCCATTGTTTTTTGAGAAAGTGTCTCTTTCAGTCATCCATGTGGGTTAGAATTTAGGATTCTTTTGCCTTAGCTTCCCACATGCTGGGACTATAGCTTTGTCTTACCATACCTGGGCTGTGCAAGTTTTTAGACATTCAAATTTTTCTGTTTTGTATATGTTCAGTTCTCAAAATGGGTTGTAGTTTCTATGTATGTGTTTGTGTTTTAACAAAACAGCTTTAAAATTGAATCTCTTCATTTCAGAGTGGAGGAAGAGTTGTTGTTCCTGATAAACCGTCCCTGGAGTTGCTCTGTCAAGGGTGTTCTGGTGACATCCGAAGTGCAATAAACAGCCTCCAGTTTTCTTCTTCCAAGGGTAACTAACTGGAAGACACCTTCATAGAGCAGTGATAGGTGCCTTTCTCTTGGACAGTCAGGAGCTAAATCAGCTTCAGCCTCTTGGGAGTGCCTCAGGACCAGTCCCAGGTCTTCCATAGGGTGGGCAGGCATTTTACCACAATGCTGTCTATTCTCAGCCCAGACTGCACATGAATATGTAGTTTAGTCGCCTGTAGGTGGCACTGTCTGAAAGTTTTTAATAGAATATTCTAGAAGTAAAATAATCCATAACTTTTGAACTTTTTCATAGTATTTATATGTATTCCATTAGATACAAAAAGGATCGATAAACATGGCATAGTAAAGCATAGCTCCACTAATGATGATGAGTTATGTTTTTATTCTAGTAATTATAGCCGACTGCATAGTACCTATCATAAACATTTAACAAACTGTTTACATGGTGTTGAAAAAATTGACCTTGAAATGAAAGCTATGTGTTGATCTCACAAAATCTATCTGAAATTCTGGTGTTCTTATTCAGAGTTGTAACAGGCCTATTCTGTGTGTGTGTGTGTGTATTTGTGCTTAATAACCATAGAAAAATGGTACCCTAACACAACTAACACCAGTCTGTATGCTGTTTATCCTGTGCAAGTATAAATGTGCTAGATTCAGTATAGGAGTTAGGAATTAGAAACCTAAATGGGACCGTTTGAGGTCCTGACTCCTTAACAGATTATTGTTTTGAACTCAGAAAGTTAAAGAGAAGAGAAAATAATGTTTATCAAGATTTATGGGAGCAATTATAAAACTCATCTTGACAATTTGAAGGGTCAGTTCTCTCCTTCCTTGTGGAATCAAACTCAAGTTCTCGGTCTTGTTTAGCTGGCGCTTTTACCTGATAAGTATCTCACTGGCCCATCTCAGTCTTTTACCTATAATAATTATCTTCTGCCTCCATAGAATTTCTGTGAGGGTAAAGTTAGTTATTGTGTAGCATCCATCAGAAACAGTACCTTGCACAAAACACTGAAAAAAAAATGAGGCGATATGATTATATTACTGTGTTATGTCTGAAAATTTGTGATACCATGAGATACTATTTTTGTGGTGTTGGGGATTATGAAACATTTTATTTTATTTTTAATATTTAAAAAATTTTTATGTGTACGGGTGTTTTGCCTACATGTATGTCTGTGTACCCCATGTGGAGCCCACAGAGACCAGAAGAGGGCATCATATTTCCTGGATCTTGAGGTACAGATGACTGTGAGCTGCCATGTGGCTTCCAGGAACCAAACCTTGGTCTCTGGAAGAGCAGCCAGTGCTCACAACTGCTGAGCCATCTCTCCAGCTCCTAAGACAATTTAAATGACATTTTCTTCCATTTTAATAGTTAGCAACAGAGAGGACTTTTCACTAAGGTCATATTAAGTTACTGCTTGTTAGAAAAAGGTTAGTATAACTATCTGAAATACTCTTAGTTTTAGTTTTCATATTTTGATTTTTTAATATCATTTGTATGTATATTATTTAGGAGAGAACAGCTTATGGTCAAAGAAAAAAAGAATGTCATTGAAATCGGATGCTGCAATATCAAAATCAAAGCAAAGAAGGAAACATAAAAATGCTTTGGAAAATCAAGAGATCCAAGCTATTGGTGGAAAGGATGTTTCTCTCTTTCTCTTCAGAGCCCTGGGGAAGATTCTGTACTCTAAAAGTAAGAAACTCTTCTGCATTTTTCTTATGTGTTGTACTCTCTCTTTAGAAATAAGATACTCTGTGTTTTGAAATGCCTTGTATTTTGTTTTGTTATTAGAGGGAGCTGGGGCCCTGCCAAACTGCAGAGCCAGTGCTAAAATGTAACAGGAAAATGTCTTCACCTTTGTACAGCATTTTCCAACTGAAGTAACATCAGACCACTACTGTAGACCATATTCATGTCTGTAAATTATAGTTTCCTGAGGACACTACTCCATCTAGACCAGCAGTTCTCAATCTGGGTCAGGACCCCTTTGGAGGTAATGGCCCTTTCCTCGGAGTCGCCTAAGACCATCAGAAAACACAGATGCTTACATTACAATTCATAACAGTAGCAAAACTACAGTTATGAAGTAGCAACAAAATAATTGTATGGTTGGGGTCACCACCGTATGAAGAACTGCATTAAAGGGTCACACACAGTGTTAAGAAGATTGAGAACCACTGATCTAGACTTTGAGTGGTAAAAGTTGGTAGCCCAAAGCTATTGTACTACTCAGTTCCAAATACTTGGGTGCTGGGCCAGGTGCCAGGCAGCTTCAGGTCTCTGGCTCCTTTCACTGACTTGCTGTCCGTTTAACCTTCCCACTCCTGCCCTCCCAGACTTCCCCTTCAGTGAAATCCCCGGTTTCCGTTCTTTATGTAGTAATACCAGTATGATGCTGAAGGAAGAGACTGTGACTTCAAAATGCAAACTCTGTGCAGGGCAAGTCTGGTGAAAACACTCAGCTGGCTCTGAGCATCTCACCTTCCTAACTACCTCAGTGTCCAGCCTCAGTGCCCATTCTCACCTAATTCCTTCTTCCTTCCCAGTGGTCATTTCTTTTTTTTTTTTTTTTTTTTTTTTTTTGGTTTTTCGAGACAGGGTTTCTCTGTGTAGCTTTGCGCCTTTCCTGGATCTCGCTTTGGAGACCAGGCTGGCCTCGAACTCACAGAGATCCGCCTGGCTCTGCCTCCAGAGTGCTGGGATTAAAGGCGTGCGCCACCACCGCCCGGCTTCCCAGTGGTCATTTCTAACCTCTGCGTTGAGGTGCAGCTTTCCTGCTCCTGATGGTAGAACAGCCTCTTCCTACACAGTAAACACAACACAAGCCTTTCGTACTGAGACAAGGCAAGGGAGAAAACAGCCCAGAGCTGAAGATGAAGTGAGTTTAAGTTTAGAAAAGCCATAATCTAGCCGGGCAGTGGTGGCGCACACCTTTAATCCCAGCACTTGGGAGGCAGAGGCAGTGTGAGTTCGAGGCCAGCCTGGTCTACAGAGGTAGTTCCAGCATAGCTAGAGCTACAGAGAAATCCTGTCTCGAAAAATTAAAAAATTAAAAAAGAAAGAAAAGAAAAGCCATAATTTAATCATCAGAATTCTGAATTTTGCCCTTGTTAGTAGTTTTGATATTCAATTTTTAACAGCTTCCTTAGTGTTTTAACAATATTGTACCTAAAGTATTGAAAATCAGCATATGAAAGTGCTATGATTGTAAAGATGACCTTAGCTTTAGTAATCCCAGAAATTTTCCTACAGGAGCACCTTTAACAGAATTAGACTCACCTCGCTTGCCTGCCCACTTATCAGAGCATGAACGGGATACGTTACTTGTTCAGCCTGAGGTAAGGGCCTTTGTAACACTTGGGACTTGGCTTAATATGTGTTATATATGTGCATAAATATCTGCTCACTGCATTTGCACTAAAATTTATATATTTATGTCTCTTTTTATAGGAAATAGTAGAAATGTCACATATGCCAGGAGACTTTTTTAATTTATACCTTCACCAAAACTACATAGATTTCTTTGTGGAAGTAGATGATCTTGTGAGAGCCAGTGAGTTTCTGAGCTTTGCAGATGTCCTCGGTGGTGACTGGAATGTAAGATCATTTAACTTATTTTTTGTATGTTTTGTATTTCTTCAGGAAAAAGTTGGGCCTTATCTCTATTTAATGTATGTTGTGACTCTCACTGTGCTAAATCTAATTATCCAAGCCAGTGTTTATAATAAAATCTCAGGTTATTTGATTTTTCTGATGATATATAGCACTAATGTTTTCTGATGTTCTTTTCTAATTTTATTATATTATTTATTTTATTTTATGTGTGTGATTGTGTATATATATGTACACCACATAGGTGCCTGATGTCCATGGAGGGCAGAAAAGGATGTTGAATCCCCTGGAACTGGAGTAATCGATGGTTGTGAACCATCATGTGGGTGTTAGGAAATCAAACCTGGTTCCTCTATAAGAGCAACACATGCTCCTAACCACTGAGCCATCTCTTCAGCCTCTGCTTTCTAATTTTAAAATTAACATAGACTCAGAACATTTTTAAAAGACTTATTTTTAATTATGTGTAGATGGGTGTCTGCATGTGGTGCTAGAGTTACAGTTCTGAACCTCCTGACCTGGATGCTGAGAACCAGACTCAAGTTGTCTGGAGGAAGAGCAGCAAGTGCCCTTAAGTGCTGAGGCCTGTACTCAGAAAATGTGGCAGTCATTGAATATTAAAACAATATTTTTATGTTTTTAAAATAACTATAAAGCATGTATTAGCTTGAAGTGTGACTCAGTGATAAAGCACATGCTTAGGGATACAAAGCCTTGGGTTTGATCCCCTGCACCAAAAGCAGTGATCTGTTCGTTTCTTTCCTTTAACATGGGGCCAGGTGGATGTCAGAGGACAGCTCTGTGGAGTTGGTGCTCTTCCCACTTTATAGGTTCCAGGGTCAAACTCAGGTCATCAGGCTTACTCAGCAAGTGCTTCCTCCCCCTGAGCTGTTTGCCCATCCCTTTTAGGTTTCTGAAATACAGGACCTTGCTATGTTGCTCAGGTTGGTGTCAAACTCCAGGACTCGAGTGATCTTTTACCTCAACCTCCCTAATGTCTAAGACAACAGGCATGTCCCATTAGCCTGTGCCAAAGTGTCCTGTGTATTTTTTCATAATATCTTAATACTGTTCTGACCAATACAACATTTACTTAATTTAAATGTAAAATTCAGTTCCTCAGTCATACTAACCACATTACTAGTATTGATGGCCTCATGTAGCTAGTATCTACTATGTTGAACAGCCCGTCTATGAAACATTTCCATCATTGTAAGAAGTTCAGTTGGACAGCACTGGTCTGATGCATCAATATTTTTCTGGTTATAATATGTCATTAGCTTCAGAAATTAAAGTTAAAAGCCAGATGGTGGTGGTGCACACCTTTAATCCCAGCGCTTGAGGCAGAGGAAGGCAGATCTCTTAGTTTGAGGACAGCCTGGTCTACAGAGTGAGTTCCAGGACAGCCAGAGCTGTAACACAGAGAAACCGTGTCTTGAAAACAAATAATAATAATAATAATAACTAAAGAAAGATGTTAAAAACTTAATAGTACTCGGTTTTCCTTCACTTAATTTTTTTTTAAAGATTTATTATGTATACAGTGTTCTGCTTGCAAGCCAGGAGAGGGCGCCAGATCAAATTACAGATGGTTGGGAGCCACCATGTGGTTGCTGGGAATTGAATTCAGGTCCTCTGCAAGAACAGCCAGTGCTCTTAACTGCTGAGCCATCTCTCCAGCCCCCTTCACTTAATTTTTAACAAATAATTATTTGTAAAACTTTTTGATTACCACATAGTATTTGCATGTATAGGAGGTACAGTATGATGTTCTGATTCCTGTACACACTAAGTTGTGATCAACTCAGTAATCAGCATATCCATCACCTTCAGTTTTTATCATTTCACATCTGCACAGAATTGCTGCTTTTTCATCTTGAAAATTTCAAATCCATATTTAAGTTGAAAAGCAATACACTGACAACTCGCATACCTTTAACCTTTGTTTGCTTTTTTTTCTGCTTTGCCACATTGACCTAATCACTTATATATTATATACTAGTGTTTGGTGGAAAATGGGAAAATAATTGCAAACATCACACATGAATGAAGACGCCATTCTATGAAAACCACAATAGGGCTATATCACACTTAGTAAAGTTGCTGTTAATTTAGCTAATATTAATTTAGGTTGAGCATAATGGTACACACTTATAATTCTGGTGCTCAGGAAGGTGAGGCAGGAGGTATCAAGGTTCAGACTAGTCTGGCTTACTTAGGAGACCTTGTCTTAAGCAACAAGATAAAAATAGTTTAGTAATATGTTGTCATTATTTTCTGTTTTCTTTCTTTTTTTTTTTGTTTGTTTGTTTTTTTTGTTTTGTTTTTTGAGATAAGATTTCTCTGTGTACCCCTGACTGTCCTGGAACTTGCTCTGCAGACCAGGCTGGCCTCGAACTCAGAGATCTGCCTTCCTCTCTGCCTCCTGAGTGCTAGGATTAAAGATATGCACTGCCACCTCCTGGCTGTTACTATTTTCTTGTTGCCCCAAAACGTTGTTTCTCCCAACCCTACCAAGACCTTACCAACCCCACCGAAGACCCTGCTCAGTAGTTCACCCAGTGCTTTGATCCCTGTGTCTCAGTTGAGTTTGTTTTAAATAATTTTATAGCAATATTTTTAAGGCTTTGGTGATGTTGGAAAATATATCTGCAAAGTAACTAAGTATCAGCAGTCTTATTTGTGTGGTTACTGTGAACAATAGTATTTCATAAATGTTGTTTCACATCTTGTCTCACTTGCTAGACACGCTCTTTACTCAGGGAATATAGTACATCTGTAGCTACAAGAGGTGTGATGCATTCCAATAAATCCCGGGGATTCGCTCATTGCCAAGGAGGAGGATCAAGCTTTCGACCCTTACATAAACCTCAGTGGTTTCTCATACATAAAAAGGTAATAAAAATAAATAAATAAATTTTTAAGCAATAATCTCAGCACTGCTGGCTGAGGTAAGAGGATCGTGGGTTCAAGTCCACCTGTATTAACTACATAGTTAGACTGTACACCATGAGCCTCATCACATATGCATTATGTCTCAAAGCTGGAGTTTGGTTTGTTTGGTTTGGTTTTGAAGTAAGTCTTGTGTATCATTGGCTGTCCCTGAACTCCTGATCCTTCTACCCTGTGCTGCCTTGCTAAGCTTATTTTTTTTTAAAGATTTATTTATCTATTATGTATACAGTATTCTGTCTGCATGTATACCTGCAGGCCAGAAGAGGGCGCCAGATCTCATTACAGATGGTTGTGAGCTACCATGTGGTTGCTGGGATTGAACTCAGGACCTCTGGAAGAACAGTCAGTGCTCTTAACTGCTGAGCCATCTCTCCAGCCCCCTAAACTTATTTTTTTTTAACAACTCAAAAAAAAATGAAGTTTCCTTCTTAATAAGATAGCTCCTAAACCCACAGTTTTTTTAGAATTAAGAAATAATAGAGCTGGGCGGTTGTGGTGCACTCCTTTAATTCCAGCACTGGGGAGGCAGAGCCGGGTGGATCTCTGTGAGTTCGGGGACAGCCTGGGCTACAGAGCAAGATCAAGGATAAGACAGCCAGGGTTACATGGAGAAACACTACCTATAAAACAAACAAACAGAAACCTCCCCCACCCCCCCCACCCCCCCACAGAAATAATCTAGTGTTCAGTGTGGTCACTTTTACTTATTATTCCAGCATTGGAGAAGCTGGAGCAAAGTTGTTACTTTGAGTAACAAAGGTTTGAGTACTGGCCTGAAGTCTCTGAGGAGACCCTATGTCAAAAACCTAAGGTTAGATAAAGGGAATAATTAAACCTTAGGATACAAATTTTAGTAAGGAGCAGTGAATTTGAGGTTTGTGGCACTACCCCAAGATTGCACTAGTTATAGGAATGGACAGTCACACATTACTTGAGACAGAGACACAACCTGAGAACTTATTGAGCGTTTTACCATTGTGTAACCGTCATAGGTGTTCTCTTCAAACAGGTCCAATCGTGTATATATAGGCCGAACACTGGGCAAGGACTCCATGCCATAAAAACACCTGGTCAGTGCACATGTGTGAGGCTGCTGCGGTGTAACCTGATAGTGTTAGGTGACGCTACGACGATCATGAATTACTAGTTAAATGACTTCTTTTTCAGTTATATTATGTGTGTGTGCGCGCGTGTGCACGCGCACGCACGCGTGCTGGGGAGAAGAACATAGAGGTGAAGAGACAACTTGAGAGAGTCTCCTCCCACCATGTGGGTCCGGGGATTCAGTTCAGGACACAGGCTTGACAACAAACCCTTTACATCTCTCTAGCCCCAGTAGCTTTAAAGTGTATTTATACACTCAGAAGGTAGATAGGAGGATTGCAAGTTGGAGGACAGCCTGGTTGCATTAAAAAGAAAAAAGTATCTTTATAGTACATAAACTCATAGTCTTTGTGGTATAATAAACTTTATGTATGAATTCATAACCATTTTTCATTTGGGGGATTTGGTTTTTAATTTTTATTAAACTTTATTATTAATAAACTTACTAATAAATAAAAATATCACACCAAAATTAACCACACCCAAAGTATTAATAAATTTATATACAGTTAGAATTGACATTTGTTTGAAACAGGATTTCGCTATGTAGCCCTAGCTGACCTGGAACTTGTTATGAAGACCAAGCTGGCCTCAAACTTAACAAAGATCTGTCTGCCTTTGCCTCTTGAGTGCTGGGATTAACATATGTACAACCATACCACACATATAACCCTCTTAGAATTTTATTTTCCTTTCGTTGTCTTTTTCCCATACAGTATCGGGAAAATTGCCTCGCAGCAAAAGCACTCTTTTTTGACTTCTGCCTTCCAGCTTTGTGTCTTCAGACTCAGCTCTTGCCGTATCTTGCGCTGCTGACCATTCCAATGCGAAACAAAGGTAAAGTGCTTTCTTTACTACTGAGTACTTTGTTACCTGTTAGTTACAGCATCCACACCGACCATGATTGTTACCTGTTAGTACAGCATCCATGCCGACCATGATTGTTACCTGTTAGTTACAGCATCCACACCGACCATGCTTTAATCCATAGGAGTTGACAACTGGTTTTCATTCTTTCTAGGTTTTTTGTCTGTAAATTGTACTGTGAGGAACAGCTTTGATTCTTTCTCATTTGTTTTAATTTTTGGTGTATATTGATAAAGATTCTGGAATCTTGGTTCTTCAGTTGTAACTCCTTACTATCATTTATTTTGATCTCAGATTGTTCACATTTGACTAGTTGATGCTGCTTTAAGCTGTGTTTTTAATTTTTTTTTTTGAGCTAAGGATCGAATCCAGGGCCTTGCACTCTACCGCTGAGCTAAATCCCCAACCCTTTACTTCTTTTTATTACTGTTTTTTTTTAAATTATATGTGTGTGTCTATGTGTGGGTATGTGCACATGGGTGCAGATGGAAGCAGAGGGCAGAAAGGGTGCTGAATCCTCTAGAGCTAGAGTTAAAGATGACTGTGAGCTGCCTGAGGTTGGGAACCCAATTTGGGTCATCTGCTGCGAACATACTTAGCAGCTGAGCCATCTCTGGAAACCCAGTGTTACTTCTAAGCTTTGTCAGTAAAACAGAGCTAGACAGTTTGTTTGTGTATATAACGGAAGTCCATAATAGAGCATTGAGTTTCTACCCAGCCCTACAGCGTTTATCCTAGCCTTTTTCCTTCCCATAGCTGTGCTTCGTTTGTGTGGTCGCTACTGTTTTGTGGGGCTGGAGGGCAGGGATCAAATGGAGGGCCTGCCTTGTGCAAGCCAAGCCAGTGCTGCACCCCTGAAATAATCCCACACGTACCTCCCCCTTTGAACAATGAAATTACCTGCCATTTTTCTAAATATATTTGCTTATGTAATCTGTATGTACATAATGTACTTTTTATGTGTGTGTGTGTGTGTGTGTGTGTCAATGTGTGCATGTGCACATAGAAGTCAGATGACAACCTCAGGTAGTGTTCCTCAGCTACTGTCTTTCTTTCTTCCCTTGGTTTTTTTTTGGTTTTTCAAGACAGGGTTTCTCTGTGTAGGCCTGGCTGTCCTGTTACTCATTCTGTAGACCAGCATGTCCTTGAACTCAGATATCTGCCTGCCTCTGCCTCCCAAGTACTGGGATTAAAGGCGTGTGCCACCATGGTGCATGTGCCTGGCTACATGTGCCTTTTTTAAAATATAAATTCTTAGGGTTGAACACAGGCATTAATGATTGCAATGCAAACACATTATTAACTGAGTTTTCTCCCCAGCCCTACTACATATGCTTATTCAATATATGTATATCTATCTTTTTGTTTTTATGAGTATAAATATTTTGCCTACATGTATGTATGTGCACATTAATGACACAGGGATACTCAGCTTATATCATTAGTGCATGCTGTTATAAACATGAATATTCAAACATGCCTTTTTAAAATAAAAATAAAAGCCCATCAAAAGTAAATTTTTAAATGATGGCATTTAAAACTTTGTTAAAATGTCTTTTCAGCTCAGATTTCTTTTATCCAAGATATTGGAAGACTTCCTTTGAAGCGAAACTTTGGAAGGTAAGCTAGTCACCTTAATTCTAAAAGAACTTCTTACTGAAATGTCTACTGAATGTGTTCAGCATACAGTCAGTAAATGTTGTCCAAAAGATACAAAGCAGCTGGAGACATGGTGGAGCAAACCTTTAATTCCAGCACTTGGAAGACAGAGGCAGGTGGACCTCTGTGAGTTCAAGGCCAGCCTGTGCTACATAGTCATGGCTTTGAAGATAGACCCTAACTCAAATAAAATTTAAAAAAAATTTAAAAAAAAGCACTAGGACTGGAGAGATGATGGTTCAGCTCAAAACTGCCTATAACTTCGGCTAGGGTATCTGACTTCCTTATAAACATAAAATGAAAATAAAAAATGTAAAGTATCTTTTTCCAATTTCTGGAAGCTAACAATAGGAAATAAAAATAATAAAAAAAGGTATTATAGCTTTATTGTCTTGAGGTGGGGGTCTTACTAGGTAACCGAGGCTAGACTCAGACTCCTCATTCTCTTGTCGTAGCTTCCCAAGTGCTGGTACAGGCTGTACCTCCACCTGGCTGAAGTTCAGTCTTTTGGTTTAGTTTCTTCTTTTGAGATAGGGTGTCTTTATGTAGTTTTGGCTGGCCTGGAACTCAGAGATCCAATGTCTGCCTTTGCCTCCTAAGTGCTAGGATTAAAGGTGTGAGCACCATGACCAGCTTTAGTTTCTATTTTTAAAATTACAAATTAGGCTGAACAGTTTATGTAGTGCCATTCATGTTTCCTGAGATTTCTCTTTTCTGCTCATGTTTAATGTATATATAAATGTTAGTACGTAGGAACTCTGCTGGAGACATTAACCCTCAGCAGTAGGATTTAGTCACAGTTGGTCATTCACCTTGCATTTTGTGTAAGTGGAAAGACCACTTAGGTTGCAATGTAAAGGAATCTCCTGTTTGGTTATATTGATGTCTGCGCTGTGACTCTGACAGGTTGAAAATGGAAGCCCTGACTGACCGAGAATTGGGGCTGATAGACCCTGACAGCGGGGACGAATTCCAGTGTAATGGAGGACAGCCTGCACAGGAAGCTCAGGGCGAACCCTCCCAGACTGCTGACCCAGAACCCTGGTCTCTTCCTTTGAGTCAGAACAGTGCGAGTGACCTGCCTGCCAGCCAGCCTCAGCCCTTTTCCTCCAAAGTGGACATGGAGGAAGAAAAGGAAGAAGACATAGTAATAGAGGACTACGACAGTGATGAGACATAGAAAACAGCCTGCCAATCAAATTGCTACTTGAGAGACTTATTCAGTGGTACTTGAACAGCATTAACACACTTCTGGGGAATGACAAGCAGTTTGCTAATTGCTCAGCTCTTAGAGTATTCCTTACGAGCAGCTGCCTTCTGTCTTCTTGAAGTAAAGCAGGTCTCAAGTACTCAGTACTTAGTATTTATTTAGTCTTGTGAATGGTTTGGGGAGGAGAGGTCACGGTGTAAAGTATGTTTTTGAATGTCATGCTCAAATATCAGAAAATGTGAAGGAGTAATCCAGAATATACAGACTTTATGGGGTGTTGTAAATGTGATTTATAAAACAATTTAGGATGCAAAAATCAACTTTGTGCCTTATTTACAGTTTGCATCTAGCTTCTCAGATACCATTTTGGTATGTTGTACAGTGGAATATTTTAGATACTTCTGGAAAGTATTTACATAATTTATATCAAAATTAAAATGTTGGATTTCATCTTGTTTTTCTTATCTTTTAACGTTGCCTACCATGCACTGTCTCCTTGGGTTCAGGCAAAGTAGAACAAATGTTCTAAAGATGGACAGGGGCGGGTAGCACCTTCCACTGCCCTTTCCTGGCAGGCGCTGGGCGGGCTGGGTACCTGCGGGGGTGAGGCCGGCAGGAGTGGCCGGGGCGGCCGGGCGGGGCGCTGTGCTCGACCACGCCCCACGAGCCCGATCTCAGTTTCGGTGCCCGCGGAGGGGAGGCGCGCTCTTCCGGCCAGGTGAGTGGGTGGGCGATGGGACGCCAGGCCCGCGGGGAGGGCCTGTGGCCCCGGGCACAGGTCCCCGGAGCCTCCTCCGCCCCGCGGCCGGGCTGAAGCCGGAGCACGTGGGCGCGCGCTCGGGGGCGGCGCGGGAGGGTTTCGCTGCAGCGACAGGTGCGGCCGGCTGGACCGCCGCCTGCCTCCTTCCGGGCGCCGGGTGGCGCCGCCCTCGCCACTTTCCCGGCCGCCCTGACCGGGACAACGGCCACCTTGGGGCGGAAGCCAGAGTGGATTTTCCAGAGAAGAAGGCGAAGGCGGGACGCGCACCGGTGGGTACGGCCGGCCGCGGAGCCGGGAGGCTGCATGGGGGATCCCCGCGAGAACGCTGGGTGTCTGTCCGCAAACAGCTGCGGCTCCGCTGCTCCCCGACCCCAAATCCTGGGGCAGTCTATCTTCCGGAGGCGGCAAAACTTTTAGGGGCGATTGTGCGTGTGTAAAGGTAATCAGGCTTGATTCCTGTGACGCTCGGGGAACCATTTTTCGGGCCACCGCGGTGACATTCCAAAGTCTCTGGGCCCCAACTAAACAAAGACCTGCGATCTCAACCACCTGGATGGAGCCTAGGGGGCTCTGGGGCAACCCGTAAGATGTCAGGGGTATCTATATATTTAAGACGTGGTAAAATACCAACGATCATTCCTTGTTGAGATAACACAGTTTGCTCTTCTAGTCAACACATTTAAATTGTTTTTTAATTTAAATAATAAAAGTGATGTAACTCACAGGTGAAGATGAGTTGAATCCGCTACAGTGAGTCATACTTTTAGCAAGGAGTTAAATTAACAAGCAGGGTGCCCTGTAAACCATATATACCCTAGACACTTCAAACCTCGTTCAGTTTGCTTGTTGTGCTTTTGCTTCTACTTTTTATTAGTTTGGTTTGTTTGAGACAGGGTTTCTCTGTGTAGCCCTGGCTGTCCTGGAACTCGCTCTGCAGACCATGCTGGCCTCAAACTCAGAGGTCCACCTGCCCCTGCCTCCCGAGTGCCGGGATTAAAGGCCGTCACCACTGGTGGACTTTGCTTCTACATTCTTAGGCATATGTTGAATGTAAACTTTTTAGGACATAAAGACGGAAGGACAGAAGTAAGTGCTGTTGTGCTGGCTGGTTTTATGTCAACTTGACACAAGTGAGAGTCCTTTAGAAGAGGGAGTCACAGTTGAGAAAATGTCCCCGATAGGTTGGCCTGTGGCAAGCCTCTGGTGCACATTCTTGATTGATGATGGATGTGGGAAGGCCCAGCTCACTATGGGTAGTGTCATCTCTGGGCTGGTGGGCCTGGATGCTATAAAAAAACAAACTGACCAAGCCAAGAGGAGAAAGCCAGTAAACAGCTCATCTCCGTGGCCTCTGTGTTAGCTCCCGCCTCCAGGTTCCTGCCCTGACTTCCCTCAGCAATAGAGTGTGATCTGAGTGTTGTAAGCTGAAATAAACCCTCTCCTCCCCAAGCTATGGCCGTGGCGTTTTAATCACAGCAATAGAAACCCTCACTAAGACAGGTGTCATTCAGAGAGCTTCTGGTTTGCACTGTCCACCTTGCTGGGTTATCAACACTAATTCTCCAGGCTTGGGGTACCTTATTGGAGGACCCTAAAGTTCCTTCTTGGACTCCTCCCACTGTGCTCCATCTGTTGGGTGGCTGTGTCTGGTCTGGTGGCAGTACCTACTTTCCAGACCGACTGAATCTCCACCTGGATTCCTAAGATGCTGCTGAAACTCATGTGAAATCTATTCTCTGAGGGTGGAGAAATGAGTTTACCATAAAGTGATCAGATAGACATCTGGCATCTGCTTCTTTTTTTTTTTTAAGCCAATTATTTTAATTTGTAGGTGAGTGTTTTGCCTGCATGTGTGTCTGTACCATATGTATTCAGTGCCCTTGGAGGCTGAAGAGTGTGTTAGACCCAGTGGAACTGGAGTTACCCTTGGTTGTGAGCCTCCATGTGAGTGCTGGGAATTGAACCCAGGTCCTCCGGAAGAGCAGCCATTGTTTTTAACCACTGAGCCATTTCTCCAGACCCTCTGGCACTTGCTTCTAAGTAATCTCTCCTGACAGAGGAGGAAGAGGACAGGGAAAGAGAAGTGGATAGGATTGATTGGTCTAGATGAGTAGTTGTTGGAGCTGATCTGTGTGGTACAAGAAGGGTTCCGAATACTACCCTTTCCACTTGTGATTATGTTTAAATTCTTCTGTCACTGCGTACTTTACGTTCCCTGTGTCTAGAATGCAAGGCCTCGCTGTCTCCAAGGCTCTCACCATGATGCTTTGGATCGTATCAGCAGCCTCTTTATCTTAGCCTTCCCCTCTGGACGGAACTCTAAACACCAGATCCAAAGAGATTGGATCACGTCACTCCTCAGCTCAGAATCCTCTGATGGCTTCTTACCACTCATGAATAGCCAGTGGATTTAAGGTCTTAGGTGATTCAGTTGGCTTCGGTTCTACCACGTGTCTCATTCTGCTGTGTCTCTGATCTGGCATCCCCTTAGCATGTAAGGCCGTCCCAGAGGGCTTTGGGGACTTCCAACTGTAGCTGTTTCACTTCCCTGGAGCAGTTCTTTGAGGCATCTGTTTGGTTTCCTCTTTCCCCCTTTTCCATATTCGCCACTTTCTCCAGAAGACTCCCCTGGCCGTGCTAAAACAACACCCTGCCCGCGATGCGCTCCCTGCTCCCCCCTGAAAACGTTGATCCTTGGTGCATCATGCATTTCACTTACCACCTGCTGCCCACAGTTGGACTTCAAGTTGCATAAAAACCAGGGAAGTTAAATAAAACCTCAGTGTGCCTGATCTATCCATGGTCCTCAGTTGATCTTCGTTGACTAAGGGGGTCTCTATTTTACAAAGTAAGACAATGCCTTAGGATTTCCAAATTGTTCAACACCTGAAAGATGAGAGCACACATTTTATTTTGTCATAATTTCAAGTGTAGTACCATATGTCTAGTTGAATATCCAATGAAAAGGCATAAACAGTTAAAGGCAGAAATTCGGTGTGCCTCAAACCTAGTACTTCAGCAGCAAGTGTTTTTTTTTTTTTCCCCTTATTCGGCACATATTTAGGTCATTGCTTTTATCAAGGAAGGCAATGGGCTTAGTCAAAGTGCTTTCAATAATTTTCTCAGGTATATTAAATTCCTCCTAAGATGCTTTCGTTGTCCATGGTAACAGCAAATTGCCTTTAGGTAACTGCTCTGGGAACAGTGATATTCATAGTTAGGGCTGCTGCTGTTTTACACTTCTGGGGACCCACGGCCTTTGATGTTTTTACCTCTGAGAACTTAGTTTCTAAAATCTGGTGCGGAATGTTAATATTTTAGGAGGGAAGAAGCAAGCCCTCTCAGCTAACTTTTTCACTTGTTTGTTTTATTATTTTGTAGGATGGGTGGTTTGATGGCTGTACGTCAGTGCACCATATGGACGCAGTCCCCCCCCCCAGGCCAGAAGATGGCGTCATATCCCCGGGACTTGGGTCATAGCTGATTCTGAGCCCCCATGTGTGTGTGCTGAGAATTGAACCCAGGTCCTCCAGGAGAGCAGCCAGTGCTCTCCACCTCTGAGCCGTTGCTCTAACCCCTCAGCTAACTTTTTTTGATTAGAAAGGGAAAGGCCACATGCTTGCTGTGTCTAAAGAGTGCTCTAATGGCTTCTTGGCCATTCCAAAGCAAATGTGAGCTATGAAGAAAAAAAAAAAAGAGTATTTGCTGACCCATCAAATTTTGGTATGCTCAGACTCCTTTTTTTTTTTTTTTTTTTTTTGATACATAGTTTCTCTGTAACAGCCCCGGAACTCGGTTTGTAGACCAGGCTGGCCTCAAACTCACAGAAATCCACCTGCCTCTGCCTCCCAGGTGCTGGGATTAAAGTCGTGCACCACCACCACTTGACACACTCAGACTTAAATATTTTGATTTAGATGTCTAAAGAAAATTGTACTTGGAAATATGTTAGCATTCTGTATTGTTTAAGTTTTGGGGTTTTTTGTTTTTGGGTTTTTTTTTTATATTTTGTCCATAGGCCCCATACATAAAGTAGACTTAAATGCTTTAGTATATAAAATTCAAAACTAGGGGTTGGGGATTTAGCTCAGTGGTAGAGCGCTTGCTTAGCAAGTGCAAGACCCTGGGTTCAGTCCTCAGCTCTGGGAAAATAAAAATAAAAAATAAAAAAGACGCTGGGCGGTGGTGGCGCACGCCTTTAATCCCAGCACTCGGGAGGCAGAGCCAGGCGGATCTCTGTGAGTTCGAGGCCAGCCTGGGCTACCACGTGAGTCCCAGGAAAGGCGCAAAGCTACACAGAGAAACCCTGTCTCGAAAAACCAAAAAAAAAAAAAAAAAAAAAAGACAAAAAATGTTTAAAAAAAATTCAAAACTAATATTTAAATTTTTTATTGCACTTAAAATGCAATGGCGTAGAATACTTAACTATGTATCTGGATGATCTAATTGGTACATGTGTTTAAAATGTGTTTATCATTTTATATGCAATAGTACTTGGATATAATCACGTTTGCCTCCTGAATCCTTTTTGCAACTAAGTGAATAAAATACCTGGATTTTATTTATGGAGGATAAAGTAAGTAGACATAAGTAATAACTTTAGTCTTGGTCACAGGTGTGAAAATCACAAATGTCGTCAAGTGATGGAAGGTCCAGGATTCGGGACAGGGGCTATAGTGAGGTTCCAGGGGACATGCCTGGTCCAGATGGTACCATAAGAACCCTCCAGTCCCTGCACAGCAGTGAGCTGGCCGTGAGCGCGGATCCTCTGCCGCCTCCCCCTCTCCCATTACAGCCACCATTTGGCCCGAGCTTCTACTCAAGTGACACAGAGGGACCAGCCATAGCCCCAGACCTCAAGCCGGTCCGGCGCTTTGTCCCCGACTCCTGGAAGAACTTCTTCAGAGGGAAGAAAAGGGACCCGGAATGGGATAAGCCGGTGTCTGATATCAGATACATCTCCGATGGTGTGGAGTGTTCGCCTCCGGCCTCTCCAGCGAGACCAAACCACCTCCCACCCAGCTCTTCTTACAAAGACCCCTCCGGAGGGTCAGAAGGCACCTTTAACTCCCAGCAAGAGGCGGATGCCATGTTTGCCCAGGACCCCTGTGCATCCCTAGACCGGCGCACGCAGACGGCGCGCACCTACAGCGAGAAGGTGGAGGAGTACAACCTGCGGTACGCCTACATGAAGTCCTGGGCAGGCCTGCTGAGAATTCTGGGTGTGGCAGAGCTGCTTCTGGGGGCTGGCGTCTTCGCCTGTGTCACAGCTTACATCCACAAGGACAACGAGTGGTACAACCTGTTTGGGTATTCACAGCCCTACGGCGCCGGAGGTCTCGGCACCCTGGGGAGCACATATGGGGGTTATTACTACAGCGGCCCCAAGACCCCTTTTGTACTCGTGGTGGCCGGATTGGCTTGGGTCGCCACTATTATTATTCTGGTGCTTGGCATGTCCATGTATTACCGCACCATTCTTTTGGACTCCAACTGGTGGCCCCTGACGGAGTTTGGAGTTAACGTTGCCCTGTTTATCCTGTACATGGCTGCAGCCATCGTCTATGTGAACGATACCAACCGAGGCGGACTCTGCTACTATCCATTATTTAACACGCCCATGAATGCGGTGTTCTGCCGGGTAGAAGGAGGTCAGATAGCTGCGATGATCTTTCTGTTTGTCACCATGATAGTTTACCTCATCAGCGCCCTGATCTGTCTGAAGCTGTGGAGGCATGAGGCAGCGCGGAGACACAGGGAGTACGTGGAGCACATGGAGCAGCAGCAGGAGGTAACGTGACTTCTCCATACCTTTTGTTTGGCGTTGGTTGGTTTTCCTGTTGCTGCTAAAAATACAACAGCCTCGAAGCATTGTCAAAGCCTAGATCTGTATCTGCGTTTAAATGAGCTGGATTTCAAGAGTCCCTGCTCAGCGGCTTACTTTGGATAACCCTACCGCATGTCCAAGTAGCTTCTTAACTGCTGTGGTGGCTCACTGAAGTGTCTCATCATCAAAGCAAGTTCAGGAACAGCTTTGATTCCTTCCTAAGATCAAATTTCATAAAAACCCGGGAAATACTTCACTCCCAGGAAGGAAGTACTCATTTAAATACTACAATTTACTCCCTCCCCGTCCCAGTGAAGTAACACTAAGTAAGACTAAGAAGCTAGGGGTTGGGGGTGGGGGGGCGAGGGGGGCTCAGTCATGGGGACCTGAGCAAGAAGTCATTCGATCTCTGGAAGAAGTACAAAGTTGTTAGCATGCACTTGTACTCCCAGGGCTGGGAGGTGGGAGGTGGAGGCAGGAGGATGCCTTGACGCTCCAGGACTATCTAGCTTGGCCCTTGATGGCAAAATTCCAGGCCAGTGGAGACCCTGTCTCAAACAAAAGGTGGACGGCACCTAAGGACTAACCCCTTAGGTTGGCCTCCACGTGTGTGTAATGTGTAGGCATATAAACCAACACCAACAGTGCACACACACACACACACACACACACACACACACACACACACTATAGCTAATGGGAATGGTGACTTAAGCCTGTAACTCTTGCTGTTGGGAAGTTGAAGCAGGACGATTGTGAGTTCAAGGCCAGCCTGAGCGTGTAGTTTGAGGTCAGCCTGGGCTCCTTTTCAAGCCCCTGTCCCAAAAAGCAAAAACAGAATGAATGTGGTGGTTGTGTTTGCTTTAAAAACAAACACTAAATGACTGAGTTGTGGTAAACATGCCTAGTGGCTTTTAATGGTTGGTCATTATTTTGGAGAGGTCTGTATTCCAAAATAAGAAACGACTGCATTTGTTTTTCTTCCTTGGCTTTTACTTATTAAAAATAACAATGAAAATAATCAATAAGTAATGAGAATAACATAGAGAAAAAATGATGGTGATATCTAATGGATAAGATCATGTAAAAAATTCCATTTAAAATTATTTGACAGTAGCAAACACTAGGTATGTTGTGCTACTTTCTGTATGCCCTGAAATAAGTTGATATTTCACTGTCTTCCAGGAGGTGCGGTGGAACCTCCTATTCCACTGAAAGTATTGTTTGCCTTTAATTTGTCCCTAATTAAGTTGACCATGTTGTAAATGTTTGAATTCCTACTTTCCCTGGCCTTCTAGAGTCTATATAATTGCACATGTATAAGTCAAGCTTAAACCCCATCCCTTTAGGAGCACGTTTTATGAATGTGATGTATGTTTGTTTGTTTGAGACATGGTTTCACTGTGTAGCCCCAGCTGGCCTAAAACTCACTGTGTAGACCAGGACTTCACAGAGATCTGTGAGGTCTGTCTCAGCCTCTGCTGGGATGAAAAGTGTACTCCACTATGTCTGGCCCTGCAAATGGTTTTTTATAACACTTTTGTGTTAATCAAGATACTTAGAATGTTCTAGCATGAATTTTACAAAGTTACTTCTAAAAATGTACTTCAGCACTTCAAGAATGTTTCTTTTGTTTGTTGGTTTGGTTTGGTTTTTGTTTTTATAATGTTTTTCCTTCAGCAAAAACTTATTTTGTGCCAGGTGGTGGTGGCACACATGCTTTTAATCCCAGCATTTCGGAGACAGAGGCAGGTGAATCTCTGAGTTTGAGGCCAGCCTGGTCTACACAGTGAGTTCCAGGACAGCCAGGGCTACACAGAGAAACCCATATATATTTTTTGGAAAAAAAAATCCCAGAACCCCAACAACTAATTTTGTTTTATTGGAGAGGAGGTCTCACTGTGTAGCCCAGGTTGGACTCAAACTGATTGTATAGCTCAGGATGGCTTGCAACTCACCACAGTTCTCCTGCCTCAGCCTCCCAGAGAGTTAGAATTACAGGTGTAAGTCAGTGTGTTTATCTTAAAAACTTTCTATAATTTTTTTTACAATATTTGATTAAACTTGAATTATTGAAGGTGATATAACAGCCTTTGTTTTTTCCTATTAATTTTATAAAGTGACTATATCAGCTTTAATTATCCAAAGTGCTGGGCATGGTGGGTCACACCTGTAATGCCAGCACTTGGGGCAGAAGCAAGAAGATGGCCACAAGATTTAGGCCAGCCTGATCATGCAGTGAGTTCTAGGCTAGCCTAGGCTACATAGCAAAATCGTATCTCGTAAGACAAACAAACAAACAAAACAATCAAATCACCCAAGATAAAGTAACCAGAAATAAATAAAATCTAGGTCATTCAAGCAACTTACCTAATAGTGCCCACCTTTCCCATAGCTCCGCATCCTCCCCATGCTCCTTGTTCACAGGGAACTACGGTTACCCATCATCCTCTGTTCCCCACTGGCCCATAGAAATCTAGGCAAACAAGTATGGAGAATGAACATCAAGGAGAGGGTCAACTTCTGGACGTTGAGATTGGGCTAGAAGTGCAAATGGATGGAAACATTTGCAAAATAGCATATATATATATATATATATATATATAGTGTGTGTGTGTGTGTGTGTGTGTGTGTGTGTGTGTGTGTGTGTGTGTAACATGCACTTGCATGTGGGGGCCAGAAGAGGGCGTGAGATTCCCTGACGCTGGAGTTACAGGCAGTTGTGAGTCTCTCCGAGAGCAGTAAGCACTCCAGACTGCTGAGCTAGCTCCTCAGCCCCTTGAGAAATCGTTTTAACTCTTTTGTTGTTGTTATTCCAGGTAAATGACCCATCGTTGTCATCAAAAAGGAGAATGGTAAGAGCAACATGAACTAAGTATGCTCTGTCTGTAGATGTGATAAACGTTTATCCCTTGTGTGTATTTGTGGACAATAGAATCATCTGTGTGTGAAACTGATCCTGAGCTTGGATGAAGACTTCCAGCTTTTTTTCTGATACCGTAAGGATCAAATTAGGTGGTCTTCCCTAGACCCCCTTTTCATTTTGTTACATGAATGTTTTGTAAGTGAACATGGCTGGTCTTCCTTCTGTGTTTGTTTGTCTGAGATAAGTTCTTGCTGTGTGGCCCAGGCTGGCCTTTAATGCATTCTGCTCCGGCTTCTGCCTCCTGTGCTCCGGGACTCTTGGCTTACTAACTATGCCTGGCTAATTTCCTTCAATGGAAATCATTCTTCCTGAGACTGGGATATGGCTCAGTTGCTAGAGTACTTGCCTAGCACGTACAAAGCCCTGGATTCCCTCCTTAGCACCACGTGAACTGGGCCTAGTGGCCTATGACTGTAATCCCAGCATGTGGAAGGTAAATGCAGGAGAATCAGAAGTTCAAGGTCATTGTCTCTGTTAGGGTTTCTATTGCTGTGATGAAACACCATGACCATAGCAACGTGGGGAGGGAAGGGTTTATTTCACTTACACATCAACATCACAGTCCGTCATCGAAGGAAAAACTCAGGGGGGGAAACTTAAGCATGGCAGTTCACACACACACACACACACACACACACACACACACACACACATTTCATATGGGAAATAACATTTTATGATGCTAACACTCATTAACAGATAATGTCAAGATCTAGTATCAAAAGTATGCAGAATGCTAATGTTTGGAAGTATGTTCAAAATATCCTCGATATAAATGTCAGCGGGAGAATGCTTGCCTACCTAATGTGTTTGAGGCTCTGGGCTTAGTCCCCATTACTGTAATCCATTCATTTATCCATCCGTCCATCCGTCCATCCATCCATTCAGCCAGCCAGCTAGCCATTTGTAAATCATCTTTGGGGGCATTTAAAGGTGTCCACTTTGCAACTGCTTGTTTCCCAGGACCAGGCTGGCCAGCATCATCTCACTGGGCTGCGATATGACAGTGACGTGGTAGTACTTGTTCTTGTCCAATTGTTCTTGTAGAATGTATGGCTTCCTGGTTATTCCCACTGACGGCAGTGGGATTTACCGATGGAACTCAGTGAAGAGTAGGGTCAGCCGAAAAAGCCAGGAAGACGTAGAGGTCCTGGAATAGTTAGGAAAATGGTAGAATGCCCCCCCCCCCTTTTTTTCTTAGACAGGGTTTCTCTGTGTAGCTCTAGCTGTCCTGGAACTTCGCTGTAGACCAGGCTGGCCTTGAACTCTGCCTGCCTCTGCCTCCCACGTGCTGGGACTAAAGGTGTGCACTACTGTGCCTGGCTGGAATGCACATTCTTACTTTGGAAATCACTCGATCTCCAGTTTCCCTGACTCTTATAAGGAGGCTGAAGCCAAAACACATCCTTTTAAAGGCCTCTCTGGAGATGGATCACTGCAGAAAAAGCTTACGTATATTCTAAGAAGGACTCCCATTAATCCATTGGACTTAACCCATGAGAAACCTGACGGAATGTTCCAGAACCCCGACTTTTCATGGGTGTGATTTTTCACCTGCTTTTCCCTGGGTCATAGCAGGGATGGTTTGGCAGAGTAGCTTGGGAGGGAGTGTGACACCTGGAGAAGAGGAGACAGCTTCAGAATTAGACTGCTCTGAGTCAGGGCCCCAGTGCAGCTGGCTTTTGCCCTTTGATCCCGTGGAAATGACTTCTCTTCTCTGAACTTGAATTTCCTGTTCAGTTTTGGTCTGAACCTTATTGTTTATATTTTATGATTTTTTTAATCATAACAATTTTTTTGAGACTATGAGATTTTGAGACGCAAGATTTTTTTTTTTTTTAGACAGGGTTTCACTCTGTAGACCTGCCTGGTCTGGAACTCTCTCTATGTAGACTAGGCTGGCCTTGAACTCTCAGAGATCATTTGTCTTTACCTCCTGAGTACTGGGATTAAAGGTATACATTCTCCCCCTTGACTAAAATAATATTTTTAAAGATTTATTTGTTTTTATTTTATGTGATGAGGGTTTTGTCTGTTAATATGTCTGTGTACCACATGCGTGCATGCTCATGGGGGCCAGAAAAGGGTGTCAGATCCCCTGGAACTAGAGTTACAGATTATTGTGAACTGCCATGGGGGTGCTGGGAATAGAATCTGAGTTCTCTGGAAGAACAGCCAGTGCTTTTAAGTGCTGGGTCATCTCTCCAGCCTCAAGATTCATTTTTATTTTTTTATTTGTGTGTGTGTGTGTGTGTGAATGTATGCCGTGTATGTGAATGCCCTTGGTGGCCATTAGAGGGTCATTGGAGCTGGAGTTGCAGATGGTTGACAGGCCTGTGTGCACACTCAGGGAACACCGGAACTTGCACAGGTGTGCATTGGACAGATCTGCTCTCCGAGCTTCTAATCCACGGGCTGTCCACTCAGCCCGCTTTTAGTTTGAAGGGCATAGTAAATTCTGTAGCATCACCCATCTGCCCCGACCTTTAATTCCTTCCTCTGGGACCATAGTAGAGCATTGCCAGTGTTTGCTAGCAGAAAGGGTTTCAGTTAAGAAACAGGAAAGAGGCCATGTTAGACCTTGGCTCTTCAGCCTCTCTCTCCTTCCGCAAATGTGCTTGTCACTAGGAAAGTGTGGCTCGTCCCAGGGCTGGAGCCCAATCCCACGCTTTCTTTTTTTTGTTTGTTTGTTTTTTGTTTTGTTTTTCAAGACAGGGTTTCTCCGTGTAGTTTTGGAGCCTGTCCTGGATCTTGCTCTCTAGACCAGGCTGGCCTCGAACTCACAGAGATACGCTTGGCTCTGCCTCCTGAGTGCTGGGATTAAAGGTGTGTGCCACCGCCACCCGCCTCCCACGCTAAAGCTTTCTTCTCACATTAACAGGTAAACCTGAGAAGTAGGTATGAGCAAGTAATGCAAGGGATTGCTTGAGCCAGGCGGTGGCGCAAACCTGTAACCCACATTCAGGAGGCTGGAGCAAGAGGATAGCCGTGAGTTTGGGGCCAGCCCAGGCTACATAGTGAGTTCCAGACCAGTTTGGGGTAGAGTGAAACTCCCCTCAAAAACAAGCACACAAATGAATAAAATGAATAGTACTTACTAGGGTTTTGTTCGTTTGTTTGTTTGTTTTACCTAGAACAGTAATTAATTTTGGACTTTGCCATCCAGTGTGTCTGCCTGGGCCAAATTCATGTTTTTGACCAGGAAATCAGAGCTGTATGCCTAAGGGCTGTTCCATATCAGTGCCCTCTTGTAGTGGCTTCCTGAGCCGGCACGCAGAAGTCTCGAGTGTCAGATAGTTCAGTGCTAAAGAAATCTGGGGGCTGGAGAGATGGCTCAGAGGTTAGGAGCACTGAATGTCCTTCCAGAAGTCCTGCGTTCAATTCCCAGCAACCACATGGTGGCTCACAACCATCTGTAATGAGGTCTGGTGCCCTCTTCTGGCTTGCAGGCATACATGCAGATAGAATACTATATATATAATAAATAAATACATTCTATTTATTTATTTATTTAAAAAAGAAATAGAAATCCATTTATTCAAGTCAAAATATTCCTTGAATGATGAACAGCGCCCTAGGCTGCAGAGATCACAGCAGAATGAACATGGTCCTCAAAATGCATATCCCCCCCCCCCATCTCAGTTACTTTTCAATTGCTGTGATAAAACAACGTGACCAAGGCAACTTATAAAAGACAGCATTTAATGTGGGGCTTGTGGTTTCAGAGCTAGAATCTGTGGTAGTGGAGCAAAGGCATGATGGCAGGAACAGCTGAGAGTAAGTAGGAGGCAGAGAGAGACACACACACTGGGAACGTCATGGCCATTGGAAGCCTCAAAGCCCACCCCCAGTGACGCACCTCCTCCAGCAAGGCCACACCTCCCGATCCTTCCCTAGCAGTTCCACCAACTGGGGACCAGGTATTCAAACATCTGAGCCGTGGGGGCCGTTTGCATTCAGACCACACCAGCAAGACGTCCTCGTTCCTGTTTCCTTACTCTGCCCCGACTTGTTTGCTTTGGGTCCCAGTGGCTTGTGGGCTTGGAGCTTCTCCTTTCCTGGTCCCTTTCCTTGGGCTGGTTAGCAACCTCCACTAGCTCAGGCCTGTGCCATTCGGTGAGGTAAGAGCCGGTGGCTTCAACCGTGGGCTGATGTTAAACCTCAAGACCAGTCCGGAAGCAGGGAAGTAGGAAAATAAAGGACCTTTAAAAGCTGCCGTAAGCGGTAGAGGGCAAGACTTCAAAACCCTTCTTTGTACCTTTGTTTTTGGGAGAGCAGAAAGAAGTTTCTGTATCAGAGAACAACCAGGTTTCCAGGCAGGGCCTTATCTTCCTCCGGCCGTGGCTGGTATGGCCTGCCTCGTTCATCAGGCTCGTTTCTAGGGTGCTTGTAGAACTTCAGGGCAGTTTAGCATGTGAGCCGTATATACGTTTAATTAAACAGGTTTCTGCATCTTGTTCATTTCAAGTGTCAGTGAACCTTGGCTTAGGGTGTAGTCTGTCGGTAGAACACTAGTCTGGCATGCTCAAAACCTCTGGGTTCGGTCTCCAGCATCACAAAAATCAAACACTTACAGAGTTTACTTTCCTTCTCTGAACCTCACCTCTTATGTAGCGGACCCTTCTTCTGGCATCTACCAGCCTTGGCTGGTGTCCTGGGTGCAGTGCAGTTGAATGCTGAACTGCCTTTGACTGCCTATTCTAGAAGATTCCTTTGCACCTCCCACTGCTATGCCCCTAACGCTGGCTTTAATAGAAACCTCTCCCAGACCTTCTCTCAGCCATTTTTCCCTCTTTCCTGAATAAGTAACATTTTTATTGAAGGGTGTGGCTTTAATCCACCAACTACTGCCTGTAGGCTTTCCAGAGGCCCAAGGCCACAGCTTGAGAACGCTCACAGCCTGAGGTGAGACAAGCCTGCTCCCTGTCCTCTGCACAGTCCGAGCAAGCTCTTCTTAAAGACTGATGTCAGAAAAGCTTTTTTTTTTTTTCTTTTTTCTGGAGTGTTGTTGTTTCCCTCTGGTTTCTATGAGACAGGATCTTGCTGTGTAGCCCAGGCTAGCCTCAGGCTGATCCTCTTGCCACAGTCTCTGATGTGCTGAACAGGTGTGTGCCACCACACCTTGAGAAAGTGTCTTTCAACTTTCAACGCGGAGTGTTCGCTTTCCCTTTCAGACAATGAAGACAGTGTGACTCCCCTCCCCTTCACACTGGCTGCTTCCAACCGACTCATATCAGGTCCCCACTGTCGCTTTTTCCTCTTTCCACTTAAGTAGGCTTGGGACACTCTTCCGGCAGATTTTCTTATTTTGAACTGTATTTCCCATTCTTGCCTGGGGTGTAAATCCTGAAAAAGTCTGTACTTAGACTCTGATTTGTCACTTCTCATGTGGTAGACGTGGGAAGTCGAACCCAGGGCTTTATGCACACCAGACAAGCCCAGTGCTGTAGTGGCATTTCCTTTGGGCCGCCAGCCAGCTCCCAAAATAAGACACACAGACTTATTATTAATTATGAAATGCTCAGCCTTAGCTTAGGCTCGTCCCACTAGCTCTTTTAACTTAATTTAACCTCTTTCTCTTCATCTGTGTTTTGCCTCAGGGCTTTTTAACCTTTCTTCCATTCTGTATGCCCTACTTTCCTGCCTCCTCCATGTCTGTCTGGCTTGCTGGCCCCTGGTGTCTCCCTGTCCTCTTCCTTTCTTTCTTCCTCAAGCCTAAATTCCTCCTCCTGCTTACTCTCCTGCCCGGAAGTCCCACCTATACCTCCTCCCTCGCTATTGGCTGTTCAGCTTTTTATTAGACCAATCAGGTGCCTTAGTCAGGGAAGGTGAAATAGCAACACATCTTTACATAATTAAACAAATGCAACACATCTTTGCATAGGTAAACAAATATTCCTTAACACAACACCAACGAGCTGTACCCAAAGCCTTCTTCACCCACTTAAGAAAAAAAAGTACTTTCCAGCTTTTCTTACATTTGTTTCGTTTGTATGTGTGCACATACATGTGCCACAGCATGAGTGTGGAGGTCAGTAGGCAATGTGCAGGAGCCCATTCTCTCTTTCCACCCTGTGGGTTTCGGGAATCAAATTCACGTCCTCTGGCTTGACAGCAAGCACCTTGTATTAGTTGCTTTTCTATTGCTGTGATAAAATACCATGACCAAGACAACTTATAAAAGAAAGCATTTAATTAAACTTATGGTTTCAGTGGTCTAACGAAGTCTGTCATGCCCAGGCATGTGGCAGGAAGCAGCAGCCATGTTGGCTGAAGCAGCTGAGAGCTCACATCTTGATCTGAATGCAGGAGGCAGAGAGCACACTGAACATGAAATCAGTCTTTGGAAACCTCAAAGTCCACCCTCAGTGACACACCTCCTCCAGCAAGGCCACACCTTCTAATCCTTCCCGAACAGTTCCACCGACTGGGGACCAAGCATTTAAACATATGAGCTGTGGGGGAGGGGAGGGGGGCATTCTCACACACCCTTACCCTGCTGCACCATCTCACCAGCCCCTTCTCAGGGTAGCCTTGAACTCACAGCAACCCTTCTGCCTCAGCCTCCCAGGTGCTGGAGTTAGTCATGAAGCACCAAGCCCTTCTCATCATCTGCTTTCGTAATATGCTGATTAGGAGTGGGAGGTGCTTGCCTCTTCCAGATGTGACTGTTCAGCTGTATCGTCGAGAACACCATTGTGTGTATAAGACACAGAGCTCTAAATGATACTGTTTTTTACTTGTCTTCTTCCTACTCTGCTTTGTTTTTTCCCAGTAGCTTGGGTGGACTCTTTCCCCACTCCCTCGTACACATCACTTCTTATTCTCTTTTACTGCAGTGTGAAGTGGCCACCAATGACAGACAGAGAGACCAAGAAGCTAATTTCAAAGAGTTGAGGACAACGAAAATGACCCCTGAACTCCTGAGTGGACACATCCCTCCGGGCTACATTCCCAAGCCCATCGTGATGCCCGACTATGTGGCGTGAGTCTGGCTCAGTTTTTCATTGTTGTTTTGTTTTGTTGTTGTTGTTGTTGTTTTCGAGACAGGGTTTCTCTGTGTAGCTTTACGCCTTTCCTGGAACTCGCTTTGTAGACCAGGCTGGCCTCGAACTCACAGAGATCCACCCGCCTCTCCGTCTCAGTTTTTCTAGCTCTCCCATTTGGACCTTCGTCTATTAGTCTGTCCTCAAGACAGTACTGTGCTTAAAGTCGTTACCCGAACGGTCATTGTTATCCAGGGTAACACTGGAAAATAAGAAAGGTACGCCCAGTCTGGCCACTGGGTTAGCTGACCCATGTCACCTACTCAGCTTGTTTTAGTAAAAGTTACAATGTTTTCCACTCTGCAGATAGAACCCAGGGCCTTGAGCATGCTAGGGAAGCACACCACCACAGACTTCCTGGCGGGTGAAGTTGTTACTCTGATCTGTGATTCTTCCCTCAGAAAATATCCTGTGATTCGGACGGATGACGATCGAGAACGCTATAAAGCTGTGTTCCAGGACCAGTTCTCCGAGTACAAAGAGCTGTCCTCGGAAGTGCAGGCCATCCTGAGGAAGTTCGATGAGCTGGACGCGGTGATGAGCAGGCTGCCACGTCATTCTGAAAACCACCAGGTCAGTGCCCACAGCTGCTGAGAGGAGGCTGAGTGCGGAGGGGTGGACTCCCACGGTTTTAGGATGCTCAAACACCTATCTGTTGTCTGGGAAGGTGTTTGAGATCCTCAGGCTTGGCCAGGCAGCATTTCCATTCCCGACAGTGGATCACTGTCTGCAGAAGGCCTTAGGTTAGATCCCAGTGCCACAAAAAACAAAAAAGAAAGAAAAGAAAACAGTTAACAAAGTATATAACTTAAGGTCTTTTACCATTGCCTTCCTTTTGTCTTTTTATCTGGTGTTGGGGATCGAAGGGTCTCGTGTATGGCAGACAGCACAGTCATCCTCAGCCCCCCCACCTTCAGTTATTAAATACTTTATTTTCCTATTGAAGTAAAATATGAGCTTGCCAAAGATACATACTGTCAGAGTATTGAAGGACACAAATGGCACACTCAAAGTAGAATCATCCCAGGAGGGGTCATGGGCAGTGCATTCCTCAACCTTCTCAGTCCCAAAGGGAAGCGAGTACTGTGGGGATGGCTGAGAGCAGAGCTAAGCCCTAGACAGCCACAGCCGAGAGACCACCAGGATAAAAGCAAAGGGGAAAGCCGTGGTGGAGACAGTAACTGTGGGAAGGAAAGAAAGTTTTCTCTGAAACATTCTTTTAAAAATAATATGGAGTAACCTGGGAAGTGGTGGTGCACGGCTTTAATCCCAGCACTCGGGAGGCAGAGGCAGGTGGATCTCTGTGAGTTCGAGGCCACCCTGGTCTACAGAGAGAGATCCAGGACAGCCAGGGCTACACAGAGAAACGCTGTCTCGAAAAACCTTAAAAAAAAGAAAGAAAGGAAGGAAGGAAGGAAGGAAGGAAGGAAGGAAGGAAGGAAGGAAGGAAGGAAAGAAAGAAAGAAAGAAAGAAAGAAAGAAAGAAAGAAAGAAAGAAAGAAAGAAAGAAAGGAAAAAAGATACAAGGTGGCCAGGCATAGATGGCACTGGCCTTTAATCTCAGCACTCAGGAGACAGAGGCAGGCAATCTCTGTGAGTTCAAAGCCAGCTTGGTCTACAGAGTAAGTTCCAGGCCAGTGAGGACTACATAGTAGGACCCTGTCTCAAAAAACAAACAAAACAACTGAGCCATCTACCTGGTCCTTCATGTAACTTAAAAAAAAAAAAGTGTCTCCAGCCTGCTCTACAGGGCTAGTCCAGGACAGGCTCCAAAGCTACAGAGAAACCCTGTCTCGAAAAACAAACAAACAAACAAAAAAGTGTCAAAGCCAGGCAACAGTGGCTGACACATGCCGTTTAATCCCACAACTCAGGAGGCAGAGCCAAGCAGATCTCTGTGAGTTTGAGGCCAGCCTGGTCTAGAGAACGAGATCCAGGACAGGCACCAAAACTACACAGAGAAACCTTGTCTCGAAAAACGAAAAAAAAAAATGCCAAAAGGAATGTATATATCTGAGCCAGGCAATGGTGGTGCACGCCTTTAATCCCAGCACTTTGGAGGCAGAGGCAGGTGGCTCTCTAGTGGGTGAGTTAATAAGGCAACTCCACGTAGTTAAAAAAGATTTATTTTGGAGTAGCTTACAACAAGTAAAGGGATAGGTTATAGGATCTGGGAGAGGTGAGGTGCAGTCCAGCTGGGTTCTCTGGAGAACTCTGCTCCGTCTACCATCCAGCATCAGGATCACCAGGAACCAAGAGAGCCAGCACATCCGGATCTCGGGCCTTAAGGGTTCCCATCTTGGCCCCGCCTCAGGGGAAGGTCATAGGTAGGCGTGACAATTACCAGAAGCCTCACTGGAGGTAGTACTTCCAGGTCAAAGCTGGAACAGCTACCCACTACAGATCTCTGTGAGTAGGCCAGCCTGGTCCACAGATTGAGTTCCAGGAGAGCAAGAAACCCTGTCTCAAAGAGCCAGGCGGTGGTGGCGCACGCCTTTAATCCCAGCACTTGGGAGGCAGAGCCAGGCGGATTTCTGTGAGTTGAAGGCCAGCCTGGGCTACAGAGTGAGTTCCAGGATAGGCGCAAAGCTACACAGAGAAACCCTGTCTTGAAAAACCAAATGAATAAATAAATAACAAAAAGAATATATATTTGAATACACACACACACTTTTTTCTTCTGAGAACCTACATTAATTGGGGGGGGGGGTCTTTCTTTTTATCATGTATGTATAGTATACGTTTAAATTGATCTTGATTATGAGTTCTCTAAGATATATATATATAGTAGTGACATTTCCTTGACCCTAAAGCAATGGAATGTTAACTAAGAAACACCAGTTCCAGGAAGCAGGAGAAATCTAGCAAACGCTGAAAGAGTGGGTCAGTTACTACCATTTGGAAAATCCGCAGGTCCACGGGTCTGAAAGGGTGACCAAGTTGAGAGGTCTTCAGAGGTGTGCAAGAAAAGCCGTGTGTGGCGACACAGCCTGCAGTCCCAGCTACTTGGGAGCCGAGCAGGAGAAGCTCCTGAACCCAGGGGTTCTAGGCCAAGGCAACATTTGTGAGATCTTGTCTCGAAGGAAGTTGTGTAAGGAAAAACAAGGCATTCAAGAATAAATGGAAACATTTCTGTAGTCCTCTGACTTACCGGAGAGTCATCCTCTTCACAAATCTTATCTTTGTATTTATTATAAAATGTATAATATATATAAAATTAGAAGGACCTTCTATTAGCTCTTCTCAGGAGCTGAATAGTCCCAGCCTCTTACTCAAACACCTGATTCATGAGGAGGCGCTTTCCAAGGAGGGTGGAGATGATGGTAACGGCCCGTGTGGTGGTTTTTACGTACCAAGCTCTTTATCAGGCTCATTGTAAATAAGTGAACCTCCTGGCAACCATTTGAGGTGGTTATGGATATTATTTGTCGGGGGAAAAGAATCTTAGGACAGATGGTTTACCCAGGGTCACACAGTGCTTGTTCCACTCCCAGAGACCAGTGCCTGGCAGGTAGTTAGTGTGCAAATGTTTGTCTAGTGAATTATATTTTTGTGTAATTATTTTCATTCCAGCTTTGGGCAAAAAATGGGAAAGTTTGTTTTTGAGGCAGGGTCCCCCTCTGTAGCCCAGACTGGCTTTGAATTCATAGTGGTCCTACGTCTGCCCTCAAGTGCCATAATTATAGGCAGATGCCACCGTACTTGGCAAAAATAGTTTTCTGTTCTAATTCCCAGTGTGCTTTGAGACATGATTTGAGTAAATGCATGTTTTAACTAAACTAAAATAAAAATATATTATTTTTAGGAACACGAGAGAATTTCAAGAATCCATGAAGAGTTTAGGAAAAAAAAGAACGTGAGTAAAAACAATTTTCTTGGTCAAAGTGTCCTTGTCCTGGTACACGGGTGATAACTGATAAGACTTCAGGTTTCTTTTAAGCTAAATTATTAATGTCTCTCCATGGAGTCTCTATTGACTTGTGAGATTCCACAAAGGGTGGAGTTGGAAAAAATACGGGAGAGACATTTATTCATACTTCCTACACTTAGCTCTTCACATATTTTGATTACTAAAGGTACCTCTCTACTCTCTACATTTCCCTTGGTTTTTCTGTGACCCTAAAGCATGGCTGTTTTGTGTTGATAAAAAGCATGACTGTTATAATTATACAGATCATATCTGCAGGTAGTTCTGCTGTTTTCTGTGTGAGGATGTGTCTGTGTCAATCACTGAGGAAAGCGGGTGCTGAATCATGACTGTTTCTTCCCTAGGATCCTTCCTTTCTGGAAAAGAAGGAGCGTTGTGATTACCTCAAGAACAAACTTTCTCACATAAAGCAGAGAATCCAAGAATATGATAAAGTAATGAACTGGGATACGCAAGGTTATTCTTAGACCGCTTGGGACTGTTTTGATAGCCAACTATTTATTCACTGCCTTTCTGTGCTGGTCTCATGGATGAGAAGCAGGCCCCTCCAGGTCATCTTCTGCTTGGTTTCCCGTCCGAGGTTGAACGGTGTGATTTTAAACATTTCAAACCCACTGAGAGAGAACCTTCACTGAAACTGGAGAGACCGTGTGCATGTTCGCCCATGTACACATCCATGTTTTTCTCATTCAAATGTGTTGTCATTTTAGATATCCTGTCACTCACTGTCCTGAGTTCGGATGTTGCTTTTTCCTCCATTCAGGCTGCTTCCTTCAATTTCTCTAGGAATTTCTCTTCCTAAGGAAAGTTCTTAGGAGATTCTTCCTAGGGATGTCCCGCCCTTCACACGGACTGGAAGCCAAGATCAGTTGTCACACCCTTTGTGATCTTGGGCAAGCTGATTCATCCTCTGTGCCTGTTTCTTCTGTAAAGTGAAACTAAAATGGTACCTACCTCAGAGGGCGGTTAGGAGGAGTGCGCGTGCATCCAGAACAGAGCCTGCCACTATACAGCGCCACGTTCACGCAGGGAGTACTGTGGACATGTTGGTGAAGTGGATGAGCTACACAGGATTAGTCTCAAGACACAGTCCGCAGTCAGCCGCTAACCGGAGGCCACGTGTCCTGTAGGTTTTGTCTTGTGCTTGTCACCTTGACCACACGAAGCCTTAAGCGGATGTTTTGCTATTGTTTGTGACCTCTTCTGGGCCCTCACTGCCTCCCTATGTGTAACCAGGGTGATATGCATGTGTCCCCAAGCCCCATGGCCCAGGCTGTCCTGTGCACATGCATATGACACCTTTCTGTCTACTTGGATTCCCTCTCTGACTCATTAGTACACTTCATCTTACCAAGAATCGCCCTAACTGAAATGTTATTCAAATTTAATATGAAAAAAATACATAAGAAAATTTTTTTAAAGGACATTGTTGGCAGGCAGGGGATGTATCTCAGTGGTTGAGGATTTTCCTGGCAGGTATAGATGAAACCCTGATCCCTAGCAACATCAAAAATTATTAAAAAAAAAAAAAATTTAATGCTGGAGATGTCGCTTGGTTGATAGAGCACCTACCCAGCATGCGTGGCGATTAGTCCCAGCATGGCATAAACCATACATTGTGTTGAATGCCTGGGAGGTAGAGGCAGGAGGATCAGGAGTTCAAAGTCATCCTTTGCTACGTAGTGAGTTCAAGGCCAGCCTGGGCTATATGACATCCTGTCTTAAAAAAAAAAAAAAAAATTAAAATGGGGGAGAAAAGCACTGTCTTTGGTTTCTTTCTGTTCAGTGGAGTCCATCCAGTAATTTCATTGTGTGGAATTATGGTCTCTCCCTAATAGAGCTTCCATTCAGACAATTCATAAATTCATGTCCAGAGGATTTTACAAAGTGGAGAAACCAAAGTAACACGTGGAGCAGGCAGCGGCCCAGAAAGTTCCGGCTGCTGAATGACCAAGCTTGTGTTTGTGTGTCAGTAAAGCTGGCATTACTACCCCTGCAGATCCAAGGCCAGCCTGACGGCTACAGTGAGACCTTGTCTCAAAACACAAAACAAATAAAAATCCTTAAAAAAGGGGAGGGAGAGGAGCACAAGTACTTTATAAATAAATAAATAAAATACGGTGGCGTGTGCACACTAGCCTAGCACTCAGGAACTGAGGCAGGAGGATGTCAAGTTCAAAGCGAGCCTGGCTACAAAGCAAGATGCTGTTTTGTTGTTGTTGTTATTGTTGTTGTTTTTTAATGTAAGATATTGCCATTTTGTACGTTTAAAGGAATTTTGGGTTAACATTAAAATTAAATGTTAAGGACATTTAACCTTGTGAATCTTTATTTTACTACAATTATAAATGTTATAAGACTGATGCTGTAGAACTGATTTTTTCTTTGTTATATCAATGCATAGATGTATTAAAATGTCAGTTTCCTGCTGTTTTGTGTGTGTTCTTTATTGGTTGGTTTTCAAACATTCCTTTTTTGTTTTTTTTTTTTTATGTGCATTGGTTTTGGGCCATAGGTGTTGGTTCCCTTGGAACTGGAGTTACAGACAGTTGTGAGCTGCCATGTGGTTGCTGGGAATTGAACCAGGGTCCTCTGGAAGAGCAATCAGTACTCTTAACCCCTAAGCCATCTCTCCAGCCCAAGGATGTTCTTGAAAATACTTTCTTTAATGAGAGAATAAACTGGAGAGCGGGGGAGACAGCTCAGTGGTTAAGAGCTCACACTGTTCTTGCAGGGGACCCTCGACCCCTTCCCAGCACCCACATTGGGTTGTGACAACCACCTGTCCCTCCAGAGGGACCTGCCACCTCTGCCTCCCCCAGCACATACCACACAGACACACTCATGCGTGTAATTAAAAAATAATAAAAAGTAGTCGGGCGGTGGTGGCACACGCCTTTAATCCCAGCACTTGGGAGGCAGAGCCAGGCAGATCTCTGTGAGTTCGAGGCCAGCCTGGGCTACCAAGTGAGTTCCAGGAAAAGGCGCAAAGCTACACAGAGAAACCCTGTCTCGAAAAAAAAATAATAATAATAAAAAGAAATCTTTTGTTTTTGTTTTTGAGACAGGGTTCTCTGTGTAGCCTTGGCTGTCCTGGAACTTGCTCTGTAGACCAGGCTGGCCTCAACTCAGAGATCCGCCTGCCTCTGCCTCCCGAGTGCTGGGATTAAAGGCATGCGCCACCACTACCACCTGGCTAATAAATGTTTTCTTAAAAAGAAACTGGAAAGTCATGAGTACCTGTAGGTCACAATGCTCAGGCGACGTAATATTTCTCCTCTCCGGTTTGAACGAATTTTGGGTCAGACCATTGGAAATGCATGCCGGTGATCCCAGCACTTAGGATACCAGCCCCCAATCAGAGGTAGGGGGATCCCAGGAAGTTCCAGGCCCACTAGGGCTAAAATTAAAAACAAGCAACACAAACCAAGCTAGGAGAGTAGGTGAGTTCCCAGAAAACTGGGTCATCCCAGCTCTGGAGAGATAGAGACAGGGAGAACCCAGCCTGGTATATGGTGGACTTGGCAAGACCCAGGCCAGCTGGGAGACTCTGTCACCAAACCCCTCACCCTCACCCCCACCCCCACTCCAAAAAAACCTTGGGAGGCAGAGGCAGGCGGATCTCTGAGTTTGAGACTAGCCTGATTTACTGAGTTTCAAATACTAAACCAAAAACCTAGATTTGTGAGATTTTGCTTTATTTTTGGCTAAAGCTAGATGAGGTAATTTTTCTGAAATTAATATTTTTGTGCTTCTCATTTACTTCATTTTTAATGTAATGTCATTATATTATTGTCTTAAGGTTTTTGATATTCATATCAGATGATGGGAAGAACAAGGCTTAGGTCTAAGCCACGTGGCCTCAAGCAAGTCCACCTGACTGAATGATGAGATCAGTAGACAGAAAGTACAGCAGTCCTGTTGTAAACCGCCGGAACACCCTGGTGTTTGGCTTTATGGTTTCGGCTTGGTAAGGTTACTGGTAAGAAATTTCCTTGAGCCAAAGAATAATTCATTGTTAATAAAGGGTGGCACGATTTCATCACGTAATCAGGACTCTGGAGCCTGTGTGTATTGGTTCGGCCTATTATCTCCACAGTGGCATTCACACACTCAGACTGAAGCCACAACATACTAGTCACTGTGAAAGGGGGAAAGCGGGCGGGGAAACAGGAGACATTTTCTGGTTAACAGGGTGAAGATTCAGTTCCTTCTTTATGAGGAAGGAAGGCGGCTGTGGGAGTGGCTGTCAATAAGGCACTTGTCTCCTGAGTGTGAGGACCTGAGTTGGGCCCGCAGAATGCACATAGTAAGGTATGATGGCGATGTGCACTTGCAATTCCAACAGTGGCAAGACAGACAGGCGGGTCCCTGGAGCTCACGGCCCATTCATTAGTCTAGTCATAAAGTTCTGGGCCAATGAGAACCCGTCTCCAGTGAGAGCCTGAGGAACAGCCTCCATTGTTCTCTGAACTCCACATCCAAGTGCACTGGTTCCATGGGAAAAAGAGGACCAGGAGAGATGGGGGAGGGCCATGTGGAAGGAGGGTGAATGTTACAGAATTTTTAGGGTCCTCACTACCTAGACCAGGCTGGCCTCTCACCCACAGCGATCTGCCTGCCTCTGCCTCCCAATTGCTGGGATTCAATGCATGTATCACCTTGTCCAGCTAAAATAAATAATTTAGCCCTTCGTCTTCTTGCTTCTATCTCTAAGATCCTTGTAAACAGGCTCTGGTACATGTACTGTGCTGGAAACGGAAACCCACGCGATAGAGGTGTAGAGCTATGTGTGAATCTTCTTTGTTACACAAATAAAGTGTATTCAATAAACACTAGTTTGCTGAAGTAGGAATACGTGAAAGACAAAGGGGCCCCAAACATAAGGAGCTTTCAGGCACCCCACCTCCAGGTATGTTCTTTCAGACTTAATTCCTTGGCCCAGTAGATGCTTCGGAGGAACTAAGTTACTGCAAAGTATTGGACTCGTGACAGGCATTAGCCAAGACAGGTTGAATTATTTCACACAAGGTTACTCTTTACCTCGGGCACCCTTTATGGTAGCAATTACTGCAGGATTTTTGTGGGAGGATTTATAAGTCAAGGATTTTTTAACTTTTTTTTTTTTTTTAAAATGAGATTCCATTATGTTGCCCAGGTTGGCTGACAACTTCAGGGCTCAATTGATCCTTCCAAGCCTCTGAGCAGCGTGGACTCTAGACAAGCACACCACACCTGGGAAGGCTCTTAGTTCTAGTTCGCAGAGACTAAAGCTGGCTGGCTTACAGGGGAAGAATGTGTCACCATCTACTGTACGTCTTACAGAGCGGCAGAAGGTGGTGGAGAACGGAGGCCCAGGCCACCCAGGAGGATGGATGTCGGAAGTCACATCTGTAAGCCACCGTGTGAGAAAAGCTCCGAGTCTCCTGCGTGTCAAGTGCATCATCAGCCCTACCATCCTCAGTGCTGGACGTTTGCACAGCTCAGATTCAGAATGCGATGCGGCCCGGTGGAGTCCAGGTCCTGTGCCATGCTCTGGGTGCAAGAGAGCTCGGTAGCTAGGGCTCTGGGTGCAAGGGAGCTCAGTAGTCAGGGCCTCTTTAGCTTCAGTAGGTGTGCTGAGGATCTTGCTGACACTCGTGGGGAGCACTTCCAAAGCATGGAGCAGTTGGATGCCAAAGAACAAAACAATACTGGCTGTTCTATTTGTTAGGAATTTATCTTCTTTTTTATAAATTATTTTTACATTGATTGAGTGGTTGATTGATTGATTGGGTGTGTGTTTCACAGAATGCGTGTCACAGCACACATGTGGAAAGTCACTTCCAGAAGTAGGTTCTTTCCTTACACCACTACCAGCCCCCTAAAACTGAAAGCAAAGGTATGTAGGAATTAAACCACAATTAAAAGAAATATGGGTTGTTTTGTTTTGTTTTGTTTTGTTGTTGTTGTTTGTTTTTTCCAGACAGGGTTTCTCTGTGCAGCCCTGACTGTCCTGGAACTCACTCTGTAGACCAGGCTGGCCTTGAACTCACAGAGATCCACCTGCTTCTGCCTCCGGAGTGCTGGGACTAAAGGCACTCGCCACCATTTCTGGCACCTTTACTGTTTTATTTAAGTGAGTACAGATGTTCACCAAAACAAATGTGCAACAATAGCAAGTTTTACTCATAATAACTCCAAGTTGGCAATAACTTAGCTACCCGTCAACAGTAGATCCATGAAAATGAGAAATAAATTGAGCTAAAACTACGTAACAAACATGAACTTCTATTACACAGACTGTGCATATTTGTCCGAGAGTAGTGTGGTCTCAACAAGAGCTGGAGGAGGGCATTCTGCACAACTCACTTTATAGAAAGCCTAAAACATGGCAACCAGAGGAAGAGGAGCAAAAGAGGGTCGTAGACTGCGGACGTAATCAAAGTGCATTATTATACACGTGTGAAAATGTAATAGTGAAAATGACCATCTTGTCCAATTAATATATGCTAATATTAAAAAAGAAAAAGAGGCCAAGCATAGTGGCATGCACCTTTAATCCCAAGCACTCTGGAGGTAGGAGGCAGAGGCAGGTGGATTTCTGTGAGTTCTAAACTAGCCTCATCTACATAGAGTTCCACACTAGCCAGGGTCTCAAAAAAAAAAAAAAAAAAACACAAAACAAAAAACCCAGAAGAAAAGAAGGGGCAGAACTAATCGGGGGTGACTTAAGTCAGCGTAGTGGGGGAGCAGGCACTTAATGATGTAAAGATGTAGATGTTCATTGTATAGCACTAAAAATCTTATTTTAAAAATGTAAGCCTGCAAGGGACTGGAGAGGTGGCTCAGTGGTTATAGTACTTGCCACAAGCATGAAGACTAGCTTCAGACCCTCCCCGCCAGAACCAATGAAATGCTGGGTGGGCATGGTGACCTGTCTGTAGTTCCAGCCTCTGAGGGTAGAGACAGTGGCTCCCCAGAGCAAGCTGGCTGTCAAGAGTACCCAGAGAGGTAAGCTCTGAGCTTGTTGAGAAACCCGTCCTCAACGAATAAGATGAAATGGAGGACAATTCCTGACATCAAAATCAGGTCTTCACATGCAAGCACACCTACCCACACACATGGGCCCACAGGTACATACAAGCACATACATACATATGCACAACACACAGACATACCCATACACACATATGCACACAACACACACACACACACACACACACACACACACACACACACACACACACACACCCCCCAAACAAATCTAAAGCTGTAGTCAATGACTGCTAGGGTCAGAGAGTCACAGGGATGTAGCCACTGGTAAGCTGACCTTGCTCGAGTAAATAAGCCCTCCCCTAACTAGGAGCAGGAGGAATTCTCCTGCAAAGGAGAACAGATAAAGGAACAGAACATGAGGGGCAGTGGTTGGTGGCACATAACTTTAATCCCAGCACTCCGGAGGCAGAGCCAGGTGGAACTCTGTGAGTTCAAGGCCAGCCTGGTCTACAGAGCGAGTTCCAGGACAGCCAGAGCTACACAGAGAAACCCTGTTTTGAAAAACAATCAAACAAAAGAGAAACATGAAAGTAGGAAAGGGACCTGTTGGGAAAAAGTAGGGGCTTGGAGAGAGGCAGAAGAAGATTAGGAAGGATAATTAGGGGATATGATCACAGTACATTATATATAATGAAACAGAAAACTCCAGAAACAGAATTTATAACTTAAAAAACAAACAGCCAGCGGTGGTGGCACACGCCTCTAATCCCAGTACTCGGGAGGCAGAGGCAGGTGGATCTCTAAGTTTGAGGTCAGCCTGGTCTACAGAGTGAGTTCCAGAGCATCCAGGGCTACACAGAGAAACCCTGTCTCAACAAAAAACAAAAACAAAAAAGAGAAAGAAAAAAAACAAAAACAAAACGCAAACAAACAAACAAAAACTGAAGCTGAGCAGGATGCCTGTGATGCCTTCACTTGGGAAGTGGAGACAGGAAGATCAGGAGTTCCGCACTGTCCTCAGCTACACAGTAAGTTCAAAGCCAGCCTGGGCTACACAGGACCCTGTCTCAACCCCCCACAGAATCTGTTTAATCAGAATAGGGGCTTCACCCTAGAAGGCTTTTTCTGAGAAGAGGCATTAAGGAAATAGGGAGACCTCTGATTGGGTTAATTTGAATATATATGTATTTTCAAAAATTCATTCAGCTACACCTTCAAAATCAGTGCTATTTATTATACATGTATTTTACCTCAGTTTGAGTGTGTATGGTGTGTGTGTGTGTGTGTGTGTGTGTGTGTGTGTGTGTGTGTGTACAGGTCTGCAAGTGTGTGCTCGTGCATATGGAAGCCAGAAGGCAACCCGTGGGTGTCGTTCCCCGGGAGCTATCCACTTGTTGTAAGCAGTCTATCATTGGCCGGAGCTCCCTGGTTAGATTAGCACCACTAGGTGTTGAAGTGAGTTCTGGAGATTGAACTGAGGTCCTCACATCTGCATAGCAAGCTCTTAACTAAGAGAGCCATCTCTCCAGCTCCATCTCTTAATTTTTTTTTTTTTTGGTTTTTCGAGACAGGGTTTCTCTGTGTAGCTTTGCGCCTTTCCTGGAACTCGCTTTGGAGACCAGGCTGGCCTCGAACTCACAGAGATCCGCCTGGCTCTGCCTCCCGAGTGCTGGGATTAAAGGCGTGCGCCACCACCGCCCGGCCTAATTTTTTAACAATTATATACATTTGGAAAAAAGCATGTTACCAGGTTTGTTTGTTTGGTTGGTTTCGGGTTTTTTTTTTTTTTAAGATAAGGTTTCTCTGTGCAGCCCTGGCTGTCCTGGAACTCGCTCTGTGGACCAGGCTGGCCTGGAACTCAGAGATCCACCTGCCTCTGCCTCCAGAGTGCACACATATGTGCAGGCAAAACACCCAGACACATAAAGTCAAAATAAGTTCCCCCCCCTTTTTTTAAATAGAAAGATCAAAGTAAATTTAGAAAAATAATCATTTCATAACCTGGAAATTGCCTGTAGTGCTCTCATGATTGTTTTTAATTGCTATTTTGTTTTTAAGTTTGAATACAAAATAAGGAGCTTCATTTACTGAGTTGTGGCTTGGGCAGCACAACAATCTGATAATTGTTGGTTTCATGAGTCGTATCTGAAACTTGCTCCTGCGTGTGCGTGAGACTCTGAACCTGACCTCACAAACGAGACGGCAAGTTACAACAGCCTTCTCTCCTTTGTCTCCACGAGCAGTCCTGAGCAGCGACAAAGATGGTTTATACCCCCTTTAACACGTTTATCCTGACACATGGATGCTGAGGGTTCCTCCCTGGGTTTGAGGCAGGAGGCTGCAGAATGAGTCACAGGTGAGGAAAATGTTGTTTGTTAACGAAGTGTGAAATATTCAGCCCTGTTCTATTTAAACGTTTCTTGTGACCTGAAAGCCTGCCAGTGTTGTTAAGATTCAAGGGGACTCTAGGGACTTTGATTGCCACAGGGCAAACCTAAGTCGAGCCATGGGAAAAGCTATTCAGAACCCCCACCTCCATGCCTGCCATGTGACTCAGCACCGGGTGCCACCGGGGAACTGGAAAGGGCTGCGGTTCATGTAATTGCTGGTGACAGCCGGGGATTTTCTTAGAAACACCGTGGAGTAGCCATTGACATCCAAAAAGATTGCACGCGTGCTGCAGAAACAGCGAAGATAACTGATATCAATATGTCTTAGGTCCACAAACCATCCGTGAGCGACTACTGGGCGCTTGGTTATTTCTTGATGTTTACCTTATCCTCGAGATGGGAAGCTGGTACTGAAAACATTCCTGCTCCTGGGCTGGTGGTGAGCGCTTGCCTGGTGTACAAAGGAAGGAAGGACGGGAGGGAGAGAGGGAAGAGCCTGGGAATGGCTCCGTGGGTAAGAGTACTTGTTTTGTAAGTGTGAGGACCTGAGTTTGGATCCTCAGTACCCTGTAAAAAGCCTAACATGCCTTTGGCTTCTTGCCTGTAACCCCACTACTGGGTGCTTGGGAGGGAAATGAAGACTGTGATCACTGCTGAAGCCTGCTGGTGGGCTCCAGGTTCAGTGAAGAGGCCCTTCTCAAGCAATATGGTGAGGAGTGATAGAGGATATCCCATGTTCCCCTCTGGCCTCCACATGCATACAAACCGGTGCCTACACCTGCACACACACACACACACACACACACACACACACACACACACACACACACAAAAAGAAAGCTATTTCTTCTTCTTTGTGACATTCATCAGCCATTCATGAAGGTTCCAACTTCTTCACATCTTGTTTTATTTGTTTGTTTGAGGCAGAGCCTCAGGTAGCCCAGGCTGACCTTGAAGTTGGTATGTAGCTAACAATGACCTTAAACTCCTGATCCTCCTGCCCAGACCCACTGAGTACTAGCATTACCTAGGATTGCCAGCATGCCACCATAACACTTGGCCAATTTCTCAAATGTTTACCAGCATTTTTTCTTTCCCTCCTTTCTTGTGTTTTTAGTAACAGTCATCCTAGTATATGTGGAGTGCTCTAGCATTGTGGTCTTGATTTGTATTTCTCTAAGGCTGTTGACCATACATCTATCTTCTTTGAAGAAATACCTATTTAAGTCCTTTGTGCCTCCCTCACTCCTGGTTTTTCCGAGACAGGGTTTCCCAGTGTATCCCTGGCTGTCCTAGAACTCTAGACCAGGCTGGCCTTGAACTCAGAGACATCTACCAGCATCTGCCTCCTGGATGCTGGGATTAAAGGTGTGCGCCACCACATAACAGCCCTTTGTGCCTTTTTTAATTAGGCTGTTTTTTGGTTACAGAGTTGTGGATGGAAATTTTCCTACGTCCTGCAGCTATTCAGTCCCAAATAAACACATAGAGGCTTATATTAATTACAAACTGTTCGGTCTATGGCTCAGGCTTATTGTTAGCTAGCTCTGGCATCTTAAATGAACCCATTTCTATTCATCTATATTTTACCAGGTGGCCATGGTATAATCGGTCTGCTGACATCTTGTTCCTTGGGCAGCTGGATGGCATCTGCCCTGACTCCACCCTCTTCTCCCTGTATCTCTCTTGAATTTCCTGCCTGTCTCTTATCCTGTCTTACCATAGGCCAAAGCAGCTTTATTTACTAACCAATAGTAGCAACACAGATTCACAGCGTACAGAAAGACCGTCCCACGGCACAGAGTTCCTTTCTATGTTTTAGATTTGATTTAGAAATATATGTTTGTTTGCATGTTTGTTTGTTTCTAGTGGTGGAACTGTTATGGAATAGTCTTTTTTGTACACTGTGAAGACGTGTTCCTCTCATTGGTTTAATAAAGAGCTAATGGCCAATAGCTAGGCAGGAAGAGGTTGTGGGCAGGAAAAAAGAGAGCACAGGGATGAAGGAGGGCAGAGTTGCCAGTCAGATGCAGAGGAAGGAGGATGTGTAGAAGATGAGGTAATAAGCCGTGAGCCATGTGGCAGCATGTAAATTAATAAATATGGGTTAATTTAAGTTGTAAGAGCTGGTTAGTAAAAAGCCTAAGCTATAGGCCGATCATTTTATAATCAATAATAAGTGTCTGTGTGGTTATTTGGGAGCTGGCTGGTGGGACAGAAAAGTCCACCTACAGGGAACTGAGCTAGGGCATGTGAGGTAAATGTTTATCACTGAGCTATATTTACAACCCAAGTTTTCAACTTGGCTAAATCCATCTGCTTGTTCACTAGAAGATGTGAAAATAGCCTCCAAGAAATCATAATCTGATTCTCTTCAGAAGCAAAAATAATATAATCTGTCCTGACTTGATAGTGTTTGCTTAGATCTTCAGGTGTTACTGCATTAAATCTGCAGGTGTTAGTGCATGACATTTAGTCATGCTCCATAGATTAGTAACAGACAGTAGGTCAAAAAATTAAAAATAAATTAAATAAACCAGGCAGTGGTGTCTCACACCTTTAATCCCAGCACTTGAAAGGCAGAGGCAGGCAGATCTCTGTGAGTTCGAGGCCAGCCTGGTCTACAAAGCAAGTTCTAGGACAGCCAGAATGCTTATATAGAGAAAACCTGTTTAGAAAAAAAACAAAAGAAAAATAAATAAATAAATAAATAAGAGTTAAAGAATATGGTCGGTGAGATGACTTGGTGGATGCAGTTGCTTGCTGCTTAATGATGCAGGCCCAACGATCTGGCTTGGTCCCCAGAGTTCACATAAAGTTGAAGGGGGGGAGTGACTCCACAGAGTTCTCCTCTGATGTACACATGTACACCCTGGCACATGTGATCCTCCCTCCAATAGTAGTAAATAACAACATGCTTAAGTATAAAAATCAAGCAGCAAAATCCAAAAGATCTTTTGTACCTGCCACCATAGTTCCTGAGGCTGCCACTGGCCTCCTTACTCCAAACCTGGGAAGCCATAAACCAAGTGGGAAATGGAAGGGACTCATTCCACAAATGCTTTTCGTTGTATTTTATTTTTGAGACAGGGTCTCACTATGTAGCCTTGGCTGGCCTGGGACTTGCTATGGAGAAGAGGCTGGCTTCGAACTCATAAAGATCCACCTGCCTCTGCCTCCATATCCAGTCCATTGCTTTGGGCTTGCAGTGGGAACGGGAACACTCCAGCGAATGATTGAGGACCCTCTGAGGTCAGAAGATCTTCAAAGAAAGTGGGATGTATCTGTCGAGAATGCCGTGAGACATGAGGGTAAGATTCGGACAGTGGGAGCTTAGATAAACACTAAGGGAAAGAATATGAAAGTGGGTGGTGGAGACAGCTCAGGAGGTAAAGACTCCGGCCGTCAAGCCTCACACCCTGCATTCCACTGCCAGGGCCCACACGGTGGAAGGAGAGGACACTCCCCATAGTTGTCCTCTGACCTCCACAAGTGCACTGTGGCACACCTGCAAGTACATGGGCACACACACACACACACACACACACACACACACACACACACACACACACACAGAGAGGCAGAGAATGCAATCAATAATAAATAACTGTAATAAGAATATAAAAGTATCTAAAGTAAAGACCCAGGACTAGGGACCAACCCATATGCTTTGCTCCCTGCTGACTTCAGCAACACCGTTTCCTGGGAATATTGCACAAGATTGAATTCTTTTAAGCAGCTCCAAATATTTATTTCCATGCTTTGACCTTTGCCTGGATTGCAGTCCAGCTTAACTAGGCCCAAGACAAGATACAAGCTTTGGATTTTTTTTTTATATCAGTATAAATGTACAAAAGTCCAAAGTCCATGCAAAGAAAATTTGACCTTTTGTGGGGGGGACCCTAGAATGACTGTGGTATATAATAAGTTTTGGTTTTACTCAACTACTGGGCAAGCCTCAATCAAACATTTCACTATTAGGATAAGAATTTATACTGTATCAAGCTGATAACAGAATAATAAATAAGTAAATAAATTTAATTAAAAAAAAAGAAAACTTGATCTTTTCAAAACCAACAACATAGAGATTGGTTATCTATCTATCTATCTATCTATGTCTATATCTATCTATATTTATGATATAGATATGGAGGGCTTTCTTTGTTTTAGGTTTGGGGTATTTTTTCTTTTCTTGGTTTTTCCGAGACAGAGTTTCTCTGTGTAGCTTTGGTGCCTGTCCTGGATCTCGCTCTGTAGACCAGGCTGGCCTTGAACTCTCAGAGATCCGCCTGCCTCTGTCTCCTGAGTGCTGGGATTAAAGGCACCATCACCGCCCCAGTGGGTGTTTTTTCTTATGTAAGTGTGAGAGACTCAGGTATGGTGGCTCAGACATATAGTCCCAGCTACATGGGAAGCTGGAGGCAAGACAATGACTTGAGCCCAGAAGCACCAGGCTTATCGGAATAATACAGGTAGACCTGGTCTCAGACAACAGAGAGAGAGAGAGAGAGAGAGAGAGAGAGAGAGAGAGAGAGAGAGAGAGAGAGGCCAGTGCATCGATATCTTTTTCTTAAGCCTTTCTTGAAGATGCTAGGAGACAGAAGAAGGTTGGTAAGCTCACATTTCTGTCTCCACTTAAAAGCCACTCCGCACGCTGTTATTTTGCCAACCTTAAAGGTTTTAGTCTCCTTTTTCCACAAGGCTGGGCTCCTGTGAATTAGAGGGCACAGCCAGCCAGTTCAAAAGGCCCCAATGGGTGTTCCTTCCTTTTCTTTATATGTCTAAAAAACTGTGGACAGCAATAACCAGTTCCCAGGGATAAGGGACGGATATGACATCACAACTCTTAGTGACTTTGAGGCAGGAACAGAAAATTTAGACGTGCTGAAGTTCTTTATTATGTTTAATCCTGGGAGGGGTTAGGGTGTCTGGGACACTGATCTGTGACTCTGAATATCTAAGGACACGAGCACTCAGGCGCATTGCTTGCCTTCTCCATGAAATCCTTGTGTTACTGACTGGGTAGCACATAGAAGCGGGTTCTGCCAGCTGTCCTTCTAGCCCACTCTGGGATGTCCCTCTCCAGTTGTGACTGCCTAAGGAGGAGTGTGCAGAAGTTCCAGAAGCACATGTTCCCTTAACTTAGAAAATGAAGAGAGCAGCTGAGCACAGCGATGTGTGCACCCGAAGGCTAGAGGAAGGCTTGAGTCTGGGAGCGTGAGGCCACTCTGGGCAACACAGAGGGATTTTTTCCCCCCATTTTTCAAGGCAGGGTTTCTCTGGGTAGCCCCGGCTGTCCTGGAGCTCACTCTGTAGACCAGGGTGGCCTTGAACTCACAGAGATTCACCTACCTCTGTCTCCTGAGGGCTGGGATTTTAAAGGCCTGCACCACCACTGCCTAGTGGAACCTCTTCTTAAAACAAACAAAACTGGGGTGGAGTTGATTCTTCCGTCCTTCCTGAGCCTGCGTCTAGACTTTGGAATTGTCCTCCAGTGAAGAACTTTTAAATTATGAAAGCCAGGGGAGCCCCACCCAACCAAATAAAACATGCAGGCAGAGAAGCAGCCTCCTGCTTTCCCCTGTGAGGAACCTGGACGCTTACTTTATTGTCTGCAGTGTCCAACTTAAGACCAACCTTTCCTAACTACCTACGCAGAGCTCAAGACCCCTGCCTTCGGGCCTCCATTCATTTATTCCATAACTTACCACCTACTGGAGGACGGTTTGGATCTTAGATGTCTCCTAAAGACTCATGCATTAAGGCTGTGGGAGTATGCCCTTGGAGGGGAGATCGGTGGTGTCCCCCCACCCCCACCCCGCCTCACTTTCTCTTTTGTAGTACTGAGGATGGAACACAGGGCCCTGCACATGTGTGTTAGGTTTTTCTCTTGAAAGAGGGTCTTTTCGCCGGGTGATGGTGGTGCACGCCTTTAATCCCAGCACTCGGGAGGCAGAGCCAGGCAGATAGATCTCTGTGAGTTCGAGGCCAACCTGTTCTACAGAGCAAGATCCAGGACAGGCACTAAAACTACACAGAGAAACCCTGTCTCAAAAAACAAAAACCAAAAAAAAAAAAGAGGGACTTGCTAAGTTTCCCAGGCTAGTCTCAAACTTGAAATCCATTTACCTTGGCCTCCCATGTAGCTGGGATTTCAGTGTGTGCCACTACGCCCAGATCCCTCCCATATCTCTCTCTCTCTCTCTCTCTCTCTCTCTCTCTCTCTCTCTCTCTCTCTCTCTCTCTCTCTCCTTACCTTTCTCTCTCCCTCTCCCTCCTCCCCTTTCTGCTTCCCTTCCTCCTCCTCCTCTTTTTCCTCCTCCTCATCCTTGTTCTGCCCTCATCCTTCCCCAACCTTCTTTGTCCCTTCTGGTTGCCGTGAGGTGAGCAGCTTTGCTCCACATCCGCTCCTCGTGTTCTTCCCACCACCTCAGTTTTTGAGCCACGTCGGTTTGAAGCACGCTTTATTAAATACTGGCTTGGGCGATGGACACGGGCCAGGTCCTTACCAGCGATTCTCAGAGTAGGGCACCGAATTACATTAGACAGGGGCTTATAGAGGCAAGACCCACAAGGCTACATACTTCCTGCCTTTGTCCAGTCAGGTGCAAGGATACATCCTGACGTACTTCCTGCCTACATGTGATCAAGCACATCCTGTGCAGTTGGGGCAACCAAGCTTGTTTACAGATGCGAACATATGTGGCTTGTTGTCTGATGTGAACAACAGGTGCCCCCACCCACCCATCCACCCAGCATTCCGGGAAGTTATCTATCTTTGGGCAAGCCAGCCTTACAGATTAGAGGCATTTTTGTTTTATAAATCTCTTAAACACAGTAATTTAAACTTAAAACATACCCACACTCTGCCCATGGCTGTTCTGCCTCACCTCAGGCTCCCAAACAATAGAATCATCCATAGACTGAAAGTTCTGGAACCTGCCACCAAAATGATTGTCTTATGCCGGGCAGTGGCAGCGCATGCCTTTGATTCCAGCAGAAGTGGGCGGATCTCTGAGTTGGAGATCAGCCTGGTCCACAGAGTGAGTTCCAGGACAGCCAGGGCTACACAGAGAAACCCTGTCCTGAAAAACCAAAATAAAATAAAATGATTATCTCAAAGGCTGGAGAGATTGCTCAGTGGTTCAGAGTGTTGAGTGCTCTTATAGAAGACACAGGTTTGGTTCCCAGCACCCACAATGGTAGCTCACAACCATCTATGACTCCAGTTCCAGGGGCTCTAATGCCCTCTTCTGACCTCTTCAGGATCTAGGTATGCACACAGTGCATAGACAAAACATTCATACACATAAAGAAATAAACTTAAAAATTAAAAAAAAAAGAAAAAGATTTTTCCAGGCATTTTGTCATGGTGACCGAAAATGGTAGACCTCCTGTGTAGTGGTGCTGTACTAGCTACCATGGAAACAAGCAAACAAACCCTAGTGGCTATCTCAGTAGTGTTTACAGTCAGCTTGGTGCCTCCATCTCCAAACAAACTGCACCAACTAGTCCGGCCTGGCCCCATACACTTGACACCTTTTCTGCTAATTCTCAACATGTTCATGTCATCCCATTTTACAAAAGACACTGACGGCTAGAATAATTACATTACACACTCAAGGTCGTAGAGTCAGTGACAGGGTAGAATCCGGTAAGAGCTCTTCATCATTCAAAACGTATTGTCTATTTTGGGGTTGGAGAGAGTGCTCAGAGGTTAACCTGTTGCTCTTGCAAAGGACCAGAGCTTGTTTTCCGGCATCTATGCGTCTGCTCACAACTGCCTCTATGAATAACAGGTATACCCATGGCACACAGACATACAAACACTCACACATACACGTAAAATGAAAATAAACAGGGGCTAGGCATGGTGGTGCACACCTTTAACCCCCCTACTTGGGAGGCAGAAGCAGGATGATCTCTCTGAGTTCAAGGCCAGCCTGGTCTACATAGTGGTTTCAGGTCAGCCAGAGCTACATGGTGAACTCCCAGAGATCCGCTTACCTCTGCCTTCTGAGTGCTGAAATTAAAGGCATGCACCACCACTGCCCTGCAAAAGGCCACTTTAAAAAAAGTTATTGATTTTATGTCTAGCCTATGTGTTTTGCCTGCATGTATGTCTGTGCCCCACATGCATGCCTATTGCCCACAGAGGTCAGAAAAAGGCATCAGATCCCCTGGAACTGGATTTCCAGGCAGTTGTGAGTTGCCAGTGGGTGCTGGGAATCAAGCCTCTAGAAAAGCAACCACTTTTTAAAAAGCCTCTTGACGGTGCTGGGGAGGTGTCTCAGTGGGTAAAGTGTGTGCTTCCCAAGCAGGAGGACCTGAGGTTTCATCCCTCGCCCCCAGGAAAAGAATGGGGTGTGGCCACACAGGTCTGTAAATCCAGCGTCGGAACCAGGAGGACAGGGTGGCGGCAGAGACAGGCAGAATCCAGGGGTCAACGGTCAAACAGTCTAGCTGAAGTAGAGAGCTCGACGTTCAGTGAGGAGACCCTGTCTCAAAAGGAAAGGTGAAGAGGAACTATCTGAGCATCAACCTATGGACTCCACACCTAACTTCCAAGGCACACTCATCAGTACATATCAGTCACATGTATATATTACCACACACAAAACCAAGATTGAGGAATATCTTCTCAATAGCATATCAAAACATAATACCACAATATAGAGTAGGGAATATAATTAGTGTGCTTTTTTTCATAAATAATATGAGGTAGACATGTTTAGTATATGGTGACTTGGTATGTACTTGGAAATAGAAGAATATGAGTTTATCTGTGTAGATATATATTGTAAAATATGCTTTATAAATTAAAAAAAAGACTAATTCGTTGTATTTCACTTAATCTGGATTCCATGTTGAAAGTTATAAAATAGAAGAAATTCATGAGAAGCCATATAACCCACAAGCGATAGTAAAAAACGTACTTTTAGATAATTATACAAGCATGTGATCCAGCATAGAGTATAGGCACGGTCTGTTACAATATCAAACCTGCCAGGCAGCACTCAGCTAGCCGAGGCAAGAGGATTTTGAGTTCAAGGCCAACCTGAGCTACAAAGTGAGTTTCCGGCCAACCTAGGCTACCTAGCAACACCTGTCTCAAAACAAACAGACAGATAGCTATCAAGCCACTGACGTGGGAGTGTGGCTCAGTGGTAGACTTTGCCCAGCACTGATAGTCTGGATTCTGTATCTAGCTGTGCAAACGTGGGGTAAAGGAGAGAAAATAATATCAAAACCATGTCCATTTTAAAGTGTAGTTCTTTGAAACTCATGCTCCAAATATGGTGCTGTTGCAAATAAACCTCACCACAACTCTATCAGGGGCCAGTGATAGGGCTCAGCTGGTTACAAGGTCTGTTGCCAAGCTTGTTTTTCCCGGGGAACCACGTGATAGATAGAAAGAACTGACTCCTGCAGGTTATCCTCTGACCTCCACAAGCATTCCGTGCCTCGTGTGTGAGCAAGTATGCATGCACACACACAAATAAAAAATTAAAATTCAGCTGGGAGGTGGTGGCACATGCCTTTAATCCCAGCACTTGTAGACGGAGGGGGAAGGCAGAGGTAGACGGATCTCTGTTTGTTCGGGCCAGCCTGGTCTACAGAGCGAGTTTCAGAACAGCTAAGGCTACACAGAGAAACCCTGTCTTGAAGAAAACAAAAGAAATAAATTTTAGAAACTAAAAACATAATCAAAAAGCTATTTGGTTGGCCAAAGAAATGCCAAGTTGACAATACTGATGCTAAACTGGTAATAACCAGCATTGGGAAGGGAGAGACTGGGCCGACCTAACACCTAAAGACTAACCTGAGTCAACGCTCTTAAAGCTTCCAGCCTTCTTGCTGATAAATTCCAGCTGTCTGTGTGTCTGTGTACTGGGAACATTTTTAGAAGTTTCTAGCAACTGAACCTTCAACACATTGTCGAATGGACTCCTATATAAACCTGAGAGAAATATTAGTACTCTAGATTTTGAATAACAAAGGCAGTTACCCTCAATAATCCCTCTAAAAATATATTAGCACTCAGGAGGCAGAGGCAGGCAGATCTCTGTGAGTTTGAGGCCAGCCTGGTCTACAGAGTGAGTTCCAGGACAGGCTCCAAAGCTAAACAGAGAAACCAAATATATACATACACACACACACACACACACACACACACACACACACACACACACACATATATATAAATTTATTCTTTACAAATAATTTTAAAGCCAGGCTATGGTGGCACGTGCCTTTAATCCCAGCACTTGGGAGGCAGAAGCAGAGGCGGGCAGATCTCTGTGAGTTTGAGGCCAGCCTGGTCTACAGAGTGAGTTCCAGAACAGGCTACATAAAGAAACCCTGTCTCAAAAACAACAATAATAGTAATAACAACAACAACAACAATAATAATTTTGTTAAAAAGAGGGAGGCTGGGAAGATGGCTCAGCCATTAAAAGTACTGTCTGCTCTCCCTGAGGACCTGGGTTCAGTTCCCAGCATCCACATGGCCCCTCACGACCACCTGTAATTCCAGTTCCAGAGGATCTGACACCCTCATTTGGCCTCTCTGGGCACCAGGCACTATACCAATAAAAGAAAAAAGAAATTAAATTTAAAAATTAAAAGTAAAAGAGGACTGGGGGATTAGCTCGATGGCAGAGTTCTTTTCTAACATGTGAGAGAGCCTGGGTTTGAACCTCAGCACTCCAAAAATTAGTTAAATAAGAAAGAAAGAACTTCTGTGTTTGTCTGTAGGGACCAAGGAAAGAACTTCCAGTTGGGGATTTTTCGGGCAGCCCTTGGGAGGCACACTCAGGGTATACCTAGGTAATCCAGAGAAGGAAGAGGGAGGCCTCCTCCCCTCTGAGAACTGAAGACCTGAGTGTATGGTGTGTTCAGGGGGTGGGAAGAGGATAGAAAAGGAGGTTAACGCCAGAGATCCTTCAAGAAAGATGCAAGTGACCTGCACTCCGTAAAAGCAGAGCTGTGTTCAGCCATGCCTGAAAGCATGCGAGGACCAAGGCATCTGGAGACTCCTGAGGAGCTCTTCAGCTCTCAAAGAAGCGGGAGGCATTTTTGGCCCTTCAGGATTTTCCATGGAGTTGGGGGTGAAAGGCTGCTTGGATTCAAATAACAGTAGTAGAGAGGCTGTACTTCAGTGTGTACTGGAGAGGCTCCACCGTGGGCTGCAGAATGTTCTTGAAAAAACACATAGGGCTGGAGTAGGCTTGACTCATTAAGCACAGTATGTCACTTGTTAAGTCAGCCGGTGACACTGAACTAGACCACCACAGTAGCAGAACCCAGGTTAAAGAGGCCACCGGAGATGAGTCACTTTTCTTGTTCGTGTGACCAAACAAGCAACTTCAGACAGTGGGAGTTTGACTGGGCATCCTTCAAGTGTAGAAGGCATAGTGGCGGATCCTGAGACAGATGGATAGCGGTTGTGTTAGCGGTCAGGAAATGGAGAGCAGATAAGGAAGTGGGGCTAGACTATCAGGCCTCCTCATGGGCACCCAGGTCAGGAAAGAGCCACAGTAGTAACTGCAGTGATGGATCTTCGGCCTCAGATTCCTCCCAAGCGTTTTCTCCATCTCCAAGGGGGTCCATCAGTCTTAAGACAGATTCCCTTGTGCCCCTTCCCTCAAAAGCTCCTTCTGTGTGGCTATACAGGAAATCAACCCTCCAGGGCTCTCCATTGTGGACCTAGCCTTCTGTTACGGAGCAGGGGTTGGGGGCTGTGCTCTTCGGGGCAGGCAGTTAGGGGGTGCAATGTCTGAAGAGAACCTGAATGCATGAATAAAACTGAAGCCTGGCCTGTCTTTTTATTACCAACACACAACAGCAACTCCACAAAAGGTCAGAATAAGGCATGAAAACGTTTGGTCTAAGTTCTATGCACTTGCTGCAAGTTCTTGGGGAATTTTAATAATAGTCTTAGCTCTCAAAGGAAAATAATTTACTTTCTTAGTCTTAATAAGCATTTTTACATAGACATTAATCCAGAGAACAATTACAGCGTTGGCCGCCTTCTGACTTAGCTATGTATGTTCTTTTGGAGAATAAACTTATAAAGCAGGTCTAAGATCCTAGGCT